>NC_052156.1:163119331-163857215 GCF_902713615.1 Scyliorhinus canicula | reverse complement strand
ACCCCACCCCTCCTCCCCTTCTCCCCTCCTCATCCCCCTCCCTCCTCCCCTCCTCCATCTCCCCATCCTCCCTTCCTCCCTCATCTCTCCCACCTCCCCCCTCTCCCCCCCTAATTCTGCTCCTCCCCTCACCACCCCGTCTCCAACCCCTCCCCCCCCCCCCCACAGGGCATCATCAGGGGGGGTAACAGGTGCCCCCACATCCACCCCCTCCCTCCCACATGGATTGGATGTCACTGAGCCCCCATACTGACCCCCCCCCCCCCCCCCCCCCCAGGCAACATCAGGGAGTAGCAGGTGCTCACCCTCACCAGCCCGTCTGCCGCACCCCCACCCCCAGGGCAACATCGGGGGGGGGGGGGGGGTAACAAGTGCCCACACACCCCCTCCCATCCAGGGACTGGGTGTCACAAAGCCCCCACACTCACCCCCTCACCTGCCTCTCACCTCCCCACTGGGCTTTCTTTTAACGAGACTTTTATCAAAAAGTCAGACTGAAGTACAAAGATATTGCCATTTAAATTTTTTTATTTTTTTGAGTAGTGACCGAAATCAGCAAAAAACTATTATCGCCAAAGAGATGTATCTCTGTTCAGCATCCCCCCACCCTATTGTAATCCCCCCCCCCCCCCCCCGGCCCCGATTCCCTCTTTGGGTTCAGTGTTTTGAATGACCTGACCTTTGAAAACCACAACACAACAGCCGGACGAAGCAGAATACAATTGTTTTTGCCCTAGGTTATAGGGGCAAGATTCATTTGTCTGAACCTATTTGTACCCAGAAAACTGCCTCAGGAATCATAGAATCCCTACAGAGCAGAAGGTGGCCATTCGGCCCATCGAGTCTGCACAGCCCTCTGAAAGAGCACCCTTACATATGTCCACTCCCCTGTCCTATCATCATAACCACACCTACCTGACATCCATGGACACTAAGAGGCATTTAGCTTGGCCAACCATCTAACCCACACATCTTTAGACTGTGGGAGGAAACCGGAGCACCCGGAGGAAACCCACACAGACACGGGGAGAATGTGCAGACTCCTCACAGACAGTGACCCAAGGTCGGAATCGAACCCGGGTGCCTGGCACTGTGAGGCGGCAGTGCTAACCACTGTACCACCCTCGGCCCTTAAAAAAAAAGATATAATCTTGATGTTAACAAGCTATGTGATGGGGCAGAACTGTGGTGCAGTGGTTAGCACTGCTGCCTCACAGCGCTGATGACCCAGGTTCGACACCGGCTCTGGGTCACTGTCCATGTGGAGTTTGCTCCCCGTGTCTGCGTGGGTCTCACCCCCACAACCCAAAGATGTGCAGGGTAGGGGGATTGGCCTTAATTGGGCACTCTAACATTATTTTGAAAATAAGCTATGTGACTTGGCAATCACCCCACAGCAAAAACACGCACAGCAGCACCCACAGCATCATGAAACAGTGCAAAGCCTTCATGAAAGTTGAGTCCAAGAGATGGTCCAAGAAGTAGGTTTTAAAGAGTGTCTTGAAGGCAGGATAGAGATGGAGAGAGAGCACGAAGAAGTTTGGGGAGAGAATTCCATCAATTTAAAGTCTAGGCACTTAAAGGTCGATAGGTTAAAATCAGGAATGCACAAGGGGTCACAATCAGACGAACTGCTGGTCTCCCTTGGACCTGAATGAGAGTACAGAGATAGGGAGGGGTGAGGCCAATGAGAGATTTGAAAATCAAGTTGAGAATTTGAAAATTCAGTCGTGGCTTAACCTGGAGTCAGTGTAGGTCAGTGAGTACAGGGGTGGCAGTGGATGGATTGGTGCCATTGAATGTGGGAGACCTGTCAGAACCATGAGCAGATGGCTATACATCTCTATCTGCCTTTTGATCTTAGTTGGGATGTTGCTGGGGATAGAAAGTGAAGGTGTTTCCTGCCTGTGATAATATGAAGGCAACTTATCTTTTGTACGCCTCCTCGTGATCAATTACCAAGTGGTCTAAACACGTTGGTATCTGGTTTTTGTTATAGAGAACACGGTTTGGACAAGAAACATAAAAATTGTAGTTTTGTGCAGATTAAATCCAAATATTTTACAAGGACCGGACCTTTATAGCGTATTTATGAAACGTGTTCATTATTTTGTAGTATGCTTTTGAACATTCAAAACAACAGAATTATGGAATACTTATCCCTGGAATACTACATTGCGATGGAGTTTGATTTCAGTCATTGGTCTTGACTACCTAATAATAACATCAGGTGATATAAGTAAGGAAACTGCATTCAACCCAGACATTTCATTCTGCCAAAAGCTGAAAGCTGATTAGACATGAGGTTTCAAAGAAAACTATTCCACTGCCAGCATATCAATGTCTTCTCCATGTGCCTTCACACCACCAATTGAAATTTAATTCAAGAAACTTCATAAAAGTGTGCGGCTCAATGCCGTAGCTGCTGAATGGGTAATATAACTGGTCAACAAATTACATTACATTGAGGTTTCCCTAGATTATAGCCATGTCTTCTTCTCTTATATTAGCCTAATCATCGAATTCCTACAGTCTGCACTGACCCTCTGAAAAGCACTCTAAACAGGTCCACTCCCTTGCCCCTTCCCCGCAACCCAACCTAACTTGCACATCTTTGGACACTAAGGCACAATTTAGCAAGGCCAATCCGCCTACCCTGCACATCTTTGGACTGTGGGAGGAAACTGGAGCACCCAGAGGAAACCCACGCTGATACAGGGAGAACGTGCAGACTCCACACAGTCACCCAAGGCCGGAATTGAACTCTGGCCCCAGGAGCTGTGAGGCAGCAGTGCTAACCGCTGTGCCACGATACAAAGATCTTTGTCATATCCGTTATACTAGTAATCCTTCTTTAGCCCTTCCCTCCTCAATCAAATAGATGTAACTTCTTAGATCCATTGTGGTGTCTCAGGGCACAAAACGGCGCAAAGATTTTCACGCAAAATTGAAATAAATTGAGTCTGAAGTTATTTTGACAAGTTGTCACCTTGCCAGTGACACTCACATTCCTTGAAGGGATTGCAGTTTTAAAAAAATGGAACAATCTTAGGCCGCATGGCTCTGGGTTCAAGTTCCAATCCAGAGACTTGAGCCCAAAAATCTGTGACGTCACTCCAGTGCAGCATTGAGGGAGTGCAGCACTGTCGGAGTGCCATCTTCTGGATGAAAGAATTAAATCATGGCATGTAGCTCTTTCAGATCCCAGGGAACTATTTCAAAGAAGAGCAGGAGAGTTGCCCTGGTCTCCTGGACAATATTTAATTCTCAATCAACATCACAACACAAATCTTTTAATTTGGTTATCTTATTACAGCTTGTGGGAGTTTGCTGTGGCAGTTTGGTTGCTGTATTTCCTACATGACAACAGTGGCTATACGCCAAAAGTACTTGTAAAGGTGGCTAGTGGTCATAAAAGGCACTAAATGAATGCAAATCTTTTTTTACACTTCTGTACTCTCTGTACCAATAGTTTAAATTGTTATCATCCCTGTAGAATGGATAACTTTAATAAAGTTAATTTGAACTTCCAGTTAATAGCTGAAAGGATGACAAGACAAGATTTCATATTTTAAGACTTTAACTGTAACAGATTAAATGCACTAATGACTGAACACATTTTTTAGAGGCAACTTATCATTTAAATTACAGATCAGAACTTTCTCCTTTTGGTTTCAACACAACCAAAAACCCACTTCAAAGATACACTTAACATTGTCCATTAAGTAGTAATTCAATTTCTCTAGATTTTCCCAGTCCAAAGTTATTTTTAGCTTCCAAAGGTTAAAAGTCAGGAAAACTGGGAAAAGAATAGAAGTAAACCCCAGAAGTGTCTTTCACAGTGAAGGTGTTTCCTGTTACTCTCCCTCTATGGTAAGCTAGGTGAATCTTCCAGTCTTGTTTCAAATCATCACAAATTTTCAATTTGGGCATGAGCTCCCATAAGCATTTTTGTATGCTGAGCCATAAATACTTTAAGGCTCTAGCAACTCCCTCTCTCCCAAACCCTGTAAGACTAACTTTGTCTGTGATATTCAGTGATATTTGAAGAAAACCTATAACCCGATCTGACAATTCCTTCCTCTGCACCCTTTTCCTCTCAAACCCTCTCTCCATGGCAACGTAAATCACACGGACCTTGTATCTCGGTATAAATATTGATTAGCTATTCTTTAGATTTCTTTTATTTCGGAAGTAAATGGACAGTTCAAGGCATGTTTGCAACATCTCAACACTCTTTTGGGATTTTAGAGGCTATCAGTCTAACCACTAAATGCACCTGCGCTGCTGCCTTGCCCTTAATTGGGAACACCTTGCATCTTCTTCTCAGCAAACAACCCAGGCCTCCTTTGAACCGTTAACAACCACAACAACCAGATCTTTGCATGGCAGACTTCAGAACAGATCCCATGACCTCATACCTTAAAGTAGAGACACGCGGCGGGATTCTCTGATCCTGAGGCTAAGTGTTGACGCTGTCGTAAATGCCGTTGTGTTTTACAACAGCATCAACAGGCCTAATAAAATGCATTACAAAGCAACTTTTAACAATTAGGTAATTCCATTTTTCTTCACAGAGCCTCAGACGAACATGCATTATTTTTTGTTACATAGGCTGCGAGGAATGCCAGTCTAAAAAATGAAATAATTTTCTAACATTTGAAATCTGTCAATTTCTTTTGTTTAGGATGTTCTTGATGCAGGTTAAAACTGTGTCTACAATGCTCCCAGAATTCAACTTAACCAACCTCAAAAGTGTCAGCAGTGCATGAGAGTGACAACTTAATCTTTCATCCGTGATCCTTAGGTCCTTTCTGCAGGGGCGGTGCATTATTGTCAAATGATGGCCCGCTTTGTGCAGGCGAATTATGCAAATGATAAACACAGGGGGGTCTTATACATTGATTCTTGTTCAAAAATAGAACAATCCTTCCTCATTACTGACTGTCTGCTTACCCATGTGGTTGCAAAGGGCAATGCAAGCGAGCTTTAAGGAAAAGCAAATTATAAAATCTCCTTTTAAACCTTCTTCTTCTCCAGGTAGCATGATTGATTATTTGGAGGTTGCTCCTGAAGGGCAGAGTGAGGAGGCAGACCTCGATGCTACCTCAGCTGGAAGAGGGATTGAACCCTGTCAACTGAGCTACTCAGTCACACTCCACCACGCTGTGCAAAGCCCCCTTATCATTTTAGAAAATGCCCTGTTTTGGGGGCCGCAAAATCTAATTCCCCTCCCTTTCACTTCTCCAAGCGTTAAAAAAAATCAGTTTGTTGGAAGAAACACTAAAATTTCAGTTCAGTACAATTAAAATATTGCTAATTAATCATGATTTATTTGGAATTTCAATCAAGTGTTAATTTGTCCCATATTTGGAAATTTAATTTGCCCTAACTTTCTTAAGACTTTAAATGTTACCTGTTTCTCGCTGTACAGAGGCTGTATGGTCTTCTGAATATTTACAGCATTTTCTGTTTTTAAATCAATAATACACATTTGGAGCCTACACTGGTTTAAAACTAAGTTCCTTTTATCAATATGGTATGGATTCCTTTATCATTATACGTAGAGGATACACAATTTCTTTGTTTCTGCAGCCTTGATATCCATTTCTATAAAATATATGAGCGATACCGATACATTTACAACAAAATGATCAAAAACTGCATCTTTTGAGAGAACCTTTCTCTGTCAAATGTTGCAAACGATAGTTTGTGTTATACAATGGTGACGTTTTAATGTTGACGGTATCTGTTGCTCAGGGGAACCCTTTTGAAACTGCTTCCAGTGGCTATTGTAAATAAACATTCCCTTTAAAGTTGTTGATTCAGAGAGTATAATTGGAATCTTCTCTAGAAAATTGCTATTTGTCAGAAAGTCAATCAATAGGACAAATATTGCAGCGCCAGAGTCAGAGAAAAATGGTTAGCCCACTGAGTTAACAATTGTAACAGATGCAGGGAGGCAGAGTGTTAAGGTACATATTAGAATTTTGAAAAAGAGAGTAAGAGAGATTGTTATTGCAAGTTACTGGACAACATTGAGGTAATAGTAGCTCTTGAAGTAAAGAAAATGTAAGCCCCCAGGAGTGCTGTAATCCTCAGTTTTGAGTCATTGTCACATTGTTGGCATTCCTTCATCTGTGTCAAATTTTGCACATGTAACAAATAAAAAACATTAGAACATAAGAACTAGGAGCAGGAGTTGGCCACCTGGCCCCTCGAGCCTGCTCCACCATTCAATAAGATCATGGCTGATCTTTTTGTGGATTCAGCTCCACTTACCCACCCGCTCATCATAATCCTTAATTCCTTTACTATTCAAAAATCTATCTATCTTTGCCGTAATAACATTCAAGAAGGTAGCCGCAACTGCTTCACTGGGCAGGGAATTCCACAGATTCATAACCCTTTGGGTGAAGAAGTTCCTCCTCAACTCAGTCCTAAATCTGCTCCCCCTTATTTTGAGGCTATGTCCCCTAGTTTTGATTTCACCCACCAGTGGAAACAACCTCCCCGCTTCTATCTTAACTATTCCCTTCATTATTTTATATGTTTCTATCAGGTTCCCTTTCGTTCTTCTAAATTCCAATGAGTAGAGTTCCAGGCTAATCAGTCTCTCCTCTTAAGCCAATCCTCACAACTCTGGAATCAACCTAGTGAATCTCCTCTGCGCACCCTCCAGTGCCAGTACATGCTTTCTAAAGGAAACCAAAACTGTGCACAATACTCCATGTGTGGCCTCACCAGCACCCTATACAGCTGCAACATAACCTCCCTGCTTTTAAACTCCACCCCTCTAGCAATGAAGGGCAAAATTCAATTTGCCTTCTTAATTACAGCAATAATCCGTGAGTCTGAGTAACCAGCCCTTGTATTAGAGTCATTTGACCAAATATGTCACCAACTATTGTTATTCATTTACAGGATGTGGGCGTCGCTGGCTAGACCAGCATTTATTGCCCATCACTGATGCCCATGAGAAGATGGTGGTGAGCTGCCTTCTTGAACCTGCAGTCCAATTGGTACACCCACTGTGCTTTTAGGGAGGAAGTGCCAGGATTTTGACCCAACAGCAATGAGGGAATGGCCGATATATTTCCAAGTCAGGATGGTGAGTGGCTCGGAGGGGTACGTGTCCTTCCATGTTGGGGTGACCTCACGTTTGGAAGGTGCTGTCAAAGAAGGTTTGGAGAGTTATTGCACTGCATCTTGTAGATGGCACACATTGCAACCATGGATCATTAGCAGAAGGAATGAATGTTTGAGATATTGGGTGGGGTGCCAATCAAGCAGGCTGCTTTGCCCTGGATGGTGTCAAACATCTTGAGTATTAGAACATAGAACATAGAACAGTACAGCACAGAACAGGCCCTTCGGCCCTCGATGTTGTGCCGAGCAATGATCACCCTACTCAAACCCACGTATCCACCCTATACCCGTAACCCAACAACCCCCCCCACCTTACTTTTTAGGACACTACGGGCAATTTAGCATGGCCAATCCACCTAACCCGCACATCTTTGGACTATTATCGAAGTTGCATTCATTCAGGCAAGTGGGGATGCTTCCATCACACCGCTGGCCTGTGCCTTGTAGTTGGTGGGGTAGCTTTCAATAGTCAGGAGGTAAGTTACTAACTGCAGAATTCCCAGCCTCTAACAGCTGATCCAGTTCAGTTTCTACTTAATGGTAACCCACCAGGATGTTGATTGAAATTCATCAATGGTAATGCAAAGGAATGTCAAGGGGAGATGGTTAGATTCTTTCTTGTTGTCGATGACCATTGCCTGGTACTTGTGACACAATGCTACTTACCACTTACCACCTCAAACCTGAACATTGCCCAGCTCTTTCTGAATGTGGGCACGGACTGCTTCAGTATCTGAGGAGTTGCGAATAGTACTGAACATTGTGCAATGATCAATGCGCATCCAAATGACCAACTTTATGATGGAGGGAAGGTCATTGATGAAGCAACTAAAGGTGATTAGGCTTTGGGCGCTACTCTGAGGAACTCTGACAATGATACCTTGTGACGATGATGATTGGCCTCCAACAACCATTACCGCTTTCTTTTGTGCTCGGTATGACTCCATCTGCAAGAAATAACGCGCAACTAATATTTATTTTCCTAATTCAGTGCTTAATAATTAATCACTTTCATTAGCCAGCGCTTTTTTTTTATTATCTAGAGATTCAAAATTGGCTTTAAAACATAGGGCGAGATTCTCCGTTTGGGAGACATTGTGCTGGATTCTCTGCCACTCCCGGCTGGTAGTGGAGTTCCCAATGCGACGGAGAATCCAGCATCGGGGAGAAATCGGGATTGGCACCAGGTGCCGATCTGTTTCCAATGCTCCACCCCCCGCACCCTCCCCCCCCCCCCCCCGTTGATGTTGGGATCGAGGTGTAGAGGTGTACACTCAGCACCAGCAGGAGGATGCAGATATGTCCAAATGACCCATTTGCGTCCACTTAGTGGGCCTGACACCATATTTTCCAGGCCTGTGGGACTCTGGTCCTTTGGGCCAAGAATCCCGTGGCCGAGGGTTACGACAGGTTTGGTCAAGCGTGGCCCTGACGTGGTGGTCCTCACGGTGAGCCAAGGGGGGTTGATCCTAATGTCCATCCAAGGGCCACCCTCCAACCCCACACTGCAAGACCTGCCCACCTCACCCCCACCAGACTGCCCCCAGCAGCCACCCTGAAAACCGCTAAATAAAGAGGCACCCTAAATAAAGGAATCCCTCCAGAACCCCGAAATAAAACTCCCCCCAAAGACACCCTAAATAAAAGGATTTCCCTCCCCCACAGATCTTCCAGAAAAGTGGCCCCTGTCAGACAGGCCCCCCCAGAAAAGTAGCACGGGGGCACAGTGGTTAGCACGGCAGTCTCACAGCGCCAGGGACCCGGATTCAATTCCAACCTTGGGTTACTGTCTGTGTGGAGTCTGCATGCTCTCCCCGTGTCTGCGTGGGTTTCCTCCGGGTGCTCCGGTTTCCTCCCACAGTCCAAAGTTGTGCGGGTTAGGTGGATTGGCCATGCTAGGTTGCCCCTTAACATCCAAAAGTTAGATGGGGTTATGGGGTTACATGGATAGGGTGGGGGAATGGGCCTAGGTAGGATGCTCTTTCAGAGGCTAAGTGTCGACTTGATGGGCCAAATGAAGTGAAAATGAAATGAAATGAAATGAAAATCACTTATTGTCACAAGTAGGCTACAAATGAAGTTACTGTGAAAAGCCCCTAGTCGCCACATTCCGGCGCCTGTTCAGGGAGGCTGGTACGGGAATTGAACCGTGCTGCTGGCCTGCCTTGGTCTGCTTTAAAAGCCAGCGATTTAGCCCTGTGCTAAACAGCCCCTAAAATGGCCTCCTTCTGCACTGGATGATTCGATGATTCTATTATTCTATGAAAAGAGACCCATGTCTGGAAGCTAGAGAGCCCCCTTCATGCTTGAGCGAATTTGAACTGGTCAGCTAGAATTTGACAGCACTTAACTCTCTTTGAAGTGGTTGATGTTTATAAACATTGTGGTTAGAGCACTTCAGAGTTGGTCAACTGTGAAGGAAGATGAATAAAGCAAGGCTGGCAGCTGTGTGTGTGTGTGTGTGTGTGTGGAAGTTGTCAATCACAGCCTAGTAAGGTGAATGAATGAATGGCTTGCAGCTCAAGGATCTGAAGGGTTTTAACATGGCTGCCTGGTTTTCTTTGTCTCTGAGTCAGCAGGTGCATTGCCCAGATGAACATTGCAACAGTAATGTATTCCTGTCTGCTCTTTAGCTTCCAACAGGGGTCTCATTTCTGGAGGGCTTCTTGACAGAGGTTTCTTTTCTGTGGGGGGGGGGGGGGGGGGGTGGGGGGGTCTATGGGGGGTCCCTTTATTTAGGGGGTATCTGGTGCGGGTGGGGTTGGCATGTCTTGCATTTGGGGGGGGGTGGCTCTCAGATGGACTTTGGGGGCCAGCCCCTAAGGAGCTACCCCCTTGGCCCCCGCGAGCCACCCTTGTACATATCTGTCACAATCCTCGCCCACGTGATTCCCGGCCCACCGAATGCAGTGCCAAGCAAAAGTTAAGAAAGCAGAAATGACAAATTTCCCCTTTTCCCAACTCACAGAAGCACATAATTATTACGTCTCAGTAGGAGGCCATTTGGCCCATGATGTCTGCACCAGCTCTCCAAACGAGCACCATGACTTAGTGCCGTTCCCCTGCCTTTTACCCATACCTCTGCGCATTGTTTTTGCTCAAATAATTGTTTAATGCCCTCTTGAAAGCCTCGATTGAAGCTGCCTCCACCACACTTCCAGGCCGTGCGTTCCAGATCCCAACCACTCGCTTTGTGAAAAAGCTTTTTCTCACATCACATTTGCTTCTTTTGGAAATCACTAAATAAAGGTTTTTGTAAGCAGCAACAAAAGGAGTTGTAGAGAGAAACAAAACTTATTTTTATTTAACACGTTAACTATTACATACAGCCCCAGTAGCTCACGCCTGGGTCTTCTCCACTCAGTGCCTCACTGGCCGACTGTATTTATACTTTGAGAAGGGCCCCCGCCCCCTTTTCGGGGAAGCTCGTATTCTGCAAGTTCCGCGGGTAGTGGATCATCCCTATCCCGTGAGACCCGTGCGGGTTATAACAAAAGGGTCAATTCAAATGAAATTGGAGGAAACATCAAGCTCAAATGCAAGATAGGGGATGCAAATAAACTTGGTCTCCAATCAATCCAAATCTAATAACAGGGGTAAAAGCCAGAAATGACGCACCTGGAGCACAATGCTATTGAGCTTCCCAATCTGCTTAATTGCCTCTTAATTGTATAAATGACAAATATACTATTCATCCAACTTTGAAGTATACAAATGATTTTCTTAATGGAAAAATAATTTCTCACAATATCTAAGATCAGGAAAAATGGATGTGTGCTCAAATTGCAAAGCAGTAACTAAGTACTGTAACTAAGTCCACATCCTAATAATGAATAAAACGTGCTCCTGCGTTCTTCCTATATGCCAGTTTTGATTGACATTTGTTTCAGCTGGCTATGGCTGCACCATATCATGCACACTGTTAGGATCCCGGATGAGAACCCAACTATTTGCAATTTGTAACACTGTGATGAAATGTTACTGCACCATAGGAGTGATAACGCTGACTAATAGGTGTCTTTGATGTCAAAACAAACTTTAATTTAAATACAGAATTAACCACATTTGCAACAAAGAAATAGCTTTATAGTTAACAGTTTCTACAGTTCTTAAGTAAAATAAGAAACTTTAACTTACTTCCTAAACCTGCCACTATATATTCCAATTAAGCAAACCAATATATATTAAATACCACTCGTGAATAAAGTTAACAACCAGGGTTTTACTGGCTTTTATCTGTGCAGGAACATTGGAGACTGAACCGTTCAAGATCAAAACTGAAACATCTCTGTTCATATTAACTTTTTCAGGCATACCTGGCTCCTCTCCTTAATTACATCATCTGCACCCAAAGCATAAGCCACTTTTTGTCTCCTCCCACAAGATGTCCCATGACCTTTTTAGCCAGGACTAAACACAATGCCCCTCGTAAATTAGCTACACCCCAGTTGTCCCTTAAATGTAAACAATATTCCATTAGCTAGCTACCTGTAAACAAATAAAAAAATCTCAAATCTATTAGTAGAACATCTGCAAAATCAATGATGACCTCACATTTCTGGCATCTTAATCACAGCTCGAGTAGACATACTAACTCAATGCATCTTTTTTTTTTAACAAACATTTTATTGAGGTATTTTTCGTATTGTAACAACAACAAAATAAACTATGTACATGAAACTATAAACATTGTGCAAAAGCCATCTCACTTCCTTACAGGTCCCACCTTTATTAACTCCCCTACTCTAAGCTAAACTAACCCCCCCCTTCGGTTGATGATTAATTTGGTTGCCACCTCCGGGCGCACCCTAACAGTGACCCTCTCAAGGCAAACTTGATTTTCTCCATGCAGAGAAAGCTAGCCATGTCCGATAGCCAGGTCTCCGACTTCAGGGGCTTTGAGTCCCTCCAAGCTATTAGTATCCGTCTCCGGGCTACCAGGGAAGCAAAGGCCAGAACATCCGCCTCTCTCTCCTCCTGGATTCCCGGGTCTTCCGACACCCCGAAAATCGCCACCTCTGGACTCAGTGCCACCCTTGTTTTTAACACCGTGGACATGACATCTGCAAACCCCTGCCAAAATCCCCGAAGCTTCGGACATGCCCAGAACATGTGGACATAGTTCACTGGTCCTCCCGCACATTTTGCACACGTCTTCCACCCCAAAGAATCTGCTCATCCAGGCCACTGTCATGTGAGCCCAATGACCAACCTTGAATTGGATCAGGCTGAGCCTGGCACATGTTGCGGATGCATTGACTCTATTCAACGTGTCCGCCCATAGACCATCCTCTATCTCTCCTCCCAGCTCCTCCTCCCACTTGCGCTTCAGCTCCTCGGTCTGCGTCTCCTCTGACCCCGTAAGTTCCTTGTAAATGTCAGAGACACTCCCTTCTCGTACCCACCCTCTGGAAACTACCCTGTCCTGAATCTCCCTTAGTGGTTGAGCAGGAAGGATGACACCTGTCTACGTAGGAAGTCCCGCACCTGCAGGTACCAGAATTCGGTTCCCCTCGCCAACCCAAACTTCTCCTCCAGCGCCCTCATACTCGGAAAGCTGCCCCTCTATAAACATATCTCCCATCCTCTCAATCCCTTCTCTCCGCCATATCCAGAACCCCTCATCCATACTTCCCGGGGCAAACCGGTGATTATTACAGATTGGGGACCAGACCGATGCTCCCTCTGCTTCCACATGTCTCCTCCATTGCCCCCAGACTCTCAGGGCCGCCACCACCACGGGGCTGGTGGAGTACCGTGCCGGCGGGAACAGCAGAGGCGCAGTTACCAACGCCCCCAGATTGGTGCCCTTGCATGAAGCCGCCTCCATACGCTCCCATGCCGACCCCTCCCCCACCACCCATTTCCTGATCATGGCCGTATTCACCGCCCAGTAATAATTACTAAAATTTGGCAGCGCCAGCCCACCCTCTCTCCGACTCCGCTCAATCATTACCTTCCTTACTCGCGGGGTCTTGCCCGCCCAAAAGAAGCCAGTGGTGACTTTGTTGACTCATTTAAAAAAGGACCGTGGAATAAAGATGGGGAGACACCGAAATACAAACAGGTATCACAGGAGGACCGTCACCTTCACCGTCTGCACCCTCCCAGCCACTGACAACGGAAGCACGTCCCATCTCCGAAAATCGTCCTTCATTTGGTCTACTAGTCAGGCCAGATTTAATTTATGCAGCCAGTCCCATTCCCACACCACCTGAATGCCTGGGTACCTAAAGCTTCCCCCTACTAATCTAAATGGTAACTCCCCCAATTGCCTCTCCTGTCCCCTCGCCTGGACCGCAAACATCTCACTTTCCCCATATTTAGCTTATACCCCGAAAACCGTCCAAATTCCCCAAGAATCCTCATGATTTCTTCCATCCCCTCTATTGGGTCCGATACATACAGAAGTAGGTCGTCTGCATAGAGCGAGACTCTGTGCCTGATACAGCAACCTGACCCAGTCAATAAAGCTCCGCCCAAATCCGAACTGTCCCAGTACCTTCCACAGATATTCCCATTCTACCTGATCAAAAGCCTTTTCTACATCGATTGCGATCACTACCTCCACCTCCCTACCTTCCGGGGACATCATGATCACGTTTAACAACCTTCTTACATTGGCCACCAACTGTCTACCCTTAACAAACCCCGTCTGATCCTCCCCAATAACGTCCGGAACACAATCCTCAATCCTGGAGGACAAAATTTTGGCCAGCAGTTTGGCGTCCACATTCAACAGGGATATCGGCCTGTAGGACCCACACAGCTCCAGGTTCGTGTCCCGCTTCAGAATCAGCGAAATCGTGGCCTGTGACATCGTCGGGGGCAGCACCCCTCTTTCCCTTGCCTCATTGAACATCCTCATCAACATCGGCCCCAATATCCCAGAGAACGTTTTTTAAAACTCCACTGGGTGCCCGTACGGCCCCGGGGCTTTACCCAACTGCATGGCCCTCAGACCCTCCACTATCTCTTCCAACCCGATCGGGGCCCCCAGCCCTTCTACCAGCTCCCCGTCCACCTTTGGGAAATTCAGCCCCTCCAAGAAGTGCCTCATCCCCTCCGGCCCCATAGGGGGTTCCGGCCTGTACAGCCTACTGTACAAATCCTAAACGTATTATTCATTCCTTATGAATCTCCAACCAGGTTCCCATCTCCGTCATTTACTTTCCTTATCTCCTTGGCTGCTTCCCCTTTCTAAGCTGCTGTGCAAGCATTCTGCTGGCCTTCTCTTCATGCTCATAGATCGCGCCCCCTCGCCTTTCTCAGCTGCTCCACCACCCTCCCTGTGGTTAACAAGCCGAACTCTGCCTGTAGCCTCTGCCGGTCCCTTAAAAGCCCTGCCTCTGGGGTCTCCGCATACCTTCTATCGATGTGTAGAATCTCCTTTACCAGTTGGTCCATCTCTGCCCTGCCCACCTTCACCCTATGGGCTCATATCAAGATTAGCTCCCCTCTGACCACCGCCTTCAGTTCTTCCTAGACCACCGCTGCTGAAATTTTCCCCGTGTCGTTGACCTGCAGGAAGTTCTGAATACATTTCCTCAGCCGCTCGCACACCCCTTCGTCAGCCAAAAGTCCCACATCTAGCCTCCAGTGCGGGCACTGGTTACTGTCTTTACTAACCTGCAGGTCAACCCAGTGCAGAGCATGGTCTGAGATTGTGATCGCCGAGTACTCCGTGTCCACCACCCCCGTCAGTAAGGCCCTCCTCAAAATAAAGAAATCAATCCGGAGTACACTTAATGCACGTGTGAGTAGAAGGCGAACTCCTTCACCCTTGGCTACCCAAATCTCCATGGATCCACCCCCCATCTGCTCCATGAACCCTCTTAGTTTCTTTGCCATTGCTGGCACCCTGCCCGTTTTTGAGCTTGACCGGTCCAAGCCAGGGTCAATAACTGTGTTGAAGTCCCCTCCCATGACCAACCTGTGCGAGTCCAGATCCGGTATCTTCTCCAGTATCCTCTTCATAAACTCCACATCATCCCAATTTGGCGCATACACATTTACTAATACCACCTGCACCCCCTCCAGTTTCCCACTGACCATAATGTACCGACCTTCCACATCCGAAACTATTCTACCCAGCTCAAACACCACCCGCTTATTGATCAGGATCGCAACCCCTCTAGTCTTTGAGTCTAGACCCGAGTGAAAGACCTGACTGACCCAGACTTTCCTCAATCTAATCTGGTCAGTTACTCTAAGGTGCGTCTCCTGCAACATTACCACGTCTGCCTTCAGTCCCCTAAGATGCGCAAACACAGGTGTCCTCTTGACCGGCCCTTTTAACCCTCGAACATTCCAGGTAATCAGCCTAGATGGGGTGCTCATTGCCCCCCCTTCAGCGATCAGCTACCCCCTTTTTTGGGCCCTCCTCCAGCCCATGCTCCGCGCCTCCACAGGTCCGCCCCCAACCTCCTCTCTGTCCCTCAGCCCAAGTCCCTCCCTCACCAGCAGAACATTTAACCCTCCCCCCCCCCCCCCGTCCCAGTAACAACACTCTGTAACCCGACCCCTTTGATAAACCAAACCTATGCATACCCCCCACTGCCCTTCCGTGAGGTAGCCCGCCCAGCTAGGCTTGGTGACCCCCATCCCTGGTACCAGATAGTCTCCCATCTATTGTTCCATCCCCACCATCCCCCCGCCCCCTCATACAAACATACTCCAACATCAAACAATCCCCTCAGAGTTGCCCGACAGAAAAACACCAAGATCTAAACAAGTACACCTCCATCCCCCAAAAGTGTAAATGAAAACCTTAACTCACTCAGCTCTACCGCTGGTCCCAAATTAATGCAAAAGGCATTACAAACAGCTTCCACAAAACGAAAAATGAGAAACATTTTTTTAAAAGAACAGAAAAACAAAAAAAAACAGAACAAGAACTTTGCAGCAAAGTTCAAAAGTTCCCAGTCCACCACCAGTCTTTCCTTTTCGCAAAGTCCAGCGCGTCTTCAGACGACTCAAAATAAAAGTGCTGTTCCTCGTGCGTGACCCAGAGACGGGCCGGATACAACAGCCCGAACTTCACCTTTTTCTTAAAAAGGATCGACCTTTTGGTAGAATGCTGGGGTGTAGATTGATTTTTTCTTAATCTAGGACAAATATTCGGCACAACATCGTGGGCTGAAGGGCCTGTTCTGTGCTGTATTTTCTATGTTCTATGTTCTAATCTGGTTGAAGCCTGCTCTTCTCCTGGCCACCTCCACACTCAGGTCTTGGTAGACCCGCAGGATACTATTGTCCCACTTACAGCTCCGTGTCTGCTTGGCCCACTGTAGAATGCGCTCCTTATCCAAGTATCTGTGGAATCTCACCACCATTGCCCTCAGGGGGTCTCCCATTCGTGGCTTCCTCGCGAGTGCTCTGTGATCCCTGTCCATCTCCAAGGGTCGGGAGAATGCCCCATCCCCCAGCAGCTTCTCAAACATATCTGCGATGTATGCCCCAGCGTCCGCTCCTTCGGACCCCTCCGGGAGCCCAGCGATTCTCAAGTTCTGCCGGCAGGACCTGTTCTCTAGGTCCTCCACCTTCTCCAGGAGCCTTTTCTGCTGGTCTCTCAGCATCCCTACCTCCAACTCCACCACAGTTTGATGTTCTTCCTGCTCAGCCAGCACCTTCTCTACTTTCCGGATCGCCCGATCTTGGGCGTCCAATCTAAGCTCCAGCCGCTCAGTCGACTCTTTTATTGGGTCCAAGCAGAGCCGTTTCTGCTTAGCAAAGCCTTCCTGAATAACTTGCATCAGCTGCTCCGTTGACCGCTGGGTCGACAAGCCAGAGGTCCGGTCCTCCGCCATGCTGTCTCCCCCATGCTGTCTCCGCCATGCTGTCTCCCCCATGCTGTCTCCCCCATGCTGTCTCTGCCATGCTGTCTCCCCCATGCTGTCTCCGCCATGCTGTCTCCCCCATGCTGTCTCCCCCTGCAGCTTTAGCCCAAGCCTTCTCTGTCTTTCTGTTTCTGCCTTTACGAGCACCTCTAGTCCTTCTCTACGTGCACCAATGTGGGAATTCAGTACACAATTGCCTGTCTTCAGTTTTACAATTCAAGTCTGGTAGAAAATCTGGGGAAAAGGTCCAAAAGTCCGACCAGAGCGGGAACCACCAAATGTGCGACTTAGTCCTTCATAGCCGTCACCGGAAGTCCAACTCTATGCATCTTAACACAGGTTTCAATAACATTGCTGCAAAAAGTATAAAATATGACAGTTTCTTACATTCATCACAATATTTAACTTGCAAAACAAATCTAAAAGTTTGAATGCAACATCAGAAGCTGTAGAATTGAACTTGGTTGGGTTGCCTGTAGTTTTGTTATTTCAGTACCCTGGACAGTAACGAGGCATTGGGGAAGCCTCTTCTCTGTTAGCTTTCAGACGTTTTCCTTCCAAATCATTTTAATATTTTCAACCAAGGCACATAAAAACTAAAGATTAAATTGAGGGAAGTAAAGTTTCTAAGGAACCATTTATCCCACAAGTGAAACTGGAAGCAGCCATCCATGAAATGCTAGTTTCAGCCAGAAAACTGGCAGGGAAAAGGAGTAAAGAATTGACACAAGATCCAGAAATGTGTAAAACAGCCACTTGATAATCTGAAATACCAAGTTTCTAATTTCAACCCATGTTTACAAATCGCACCAGAAATAATCTTTAAATTCTGTTAAAAAGTGACGCAAAATTAATAAGTTTGTTCAACTCATTTGATAAAAGTCACTAAGGCGGATACTGGTCTTGGGCCAGGCAAGTCACTTAGGCGCAACTAATTACAATATGTTTCCTGGATGGTTAAAATGTTAATATGTTGCAGTCTTCTTTAAAAAATGGGAGGTGAAGAATGCCAGTTTGAGAGTAGAATAAAGGAAGAATAAACCCTCCTAAATACGGGGTCAGATGTCCATTGTCCCTTCCCAACGCTCGCATACACAACTCTTTGTAGAAACGTCATACGGGCTCAAAGTTGTACCTCTGTTTCTCTCTCCACAGTTGCTGCCAGATCCACTGACTTCATCCAGCATTTTCAGTTTTTATTTCCGGCTATGCTTGAACTGTATTTTTTAAACATCTCGTTAAACTGCAGCTAGGATACTGTGTAGAGTCCTGGTCACTGCATTACAAGAAGGATATGACCATCCTGGAAAAGGTACAGAGGAGGTTTAGGGGGCTGTTGTTAGATCTGGGTGTCCTTGTATACAAGTCACTGAAGGTAAGTATGCAGGTGCAGCAGGCGGTAACAAAGACAAATTGTATGTTGGCCTTCATGATGAGACGATTCGAGGACAGCAGCAGTTGCAACTCTACAGGGCCTTGGTGAGGCCACACCTGGAATATTGTATACAGTTTTGGTTCCCTTATCTGAGGAAGGATGTTCTTCCTCTCGAGGGACTGCAGCGAAGGTTTACCAGACTGATTCCTGGGATTGTGGGACTGACGTATGAGGAGAGATTGACTCGGTTGGGATTGTATTTGCTGGAGTTCAGAAGAAGGAGGGGGGATCTCATAGAAACCTATAAAATTCTAACAGAACTGAACAGGGTAGATGTAGGAAGGATGTTCCTTATGGTGGGTGCGGCCATAACCAGGGGTCACAGTCTGAGGATAGGGAGAAGACAGTTTAGGACAGAGAGGAGGAGAACTTGCTTCACCCAGAGAATGTCAGCCTGTGGAATTCGTTACCACAGGAAATAGTTGAGGCCAAAACATTGTATGTTTTCAAGAAGCAATTAGATATAGCACTTAGGGCGAAGGGATCAAAGGATATGGGTGGAAGGTGGGATTCGGCTATTGAGTTGGATGATCAGCCATGATCATAATGAAGGGGTGACACGGTGGTTAGCACTGCTACCTCACAGCTCCAGGGACCCGGGTTCAATTCCGGCCTCGGGTGACTGTCTGTGTGGAGTCTCCCCGTTCCTGCGTGGGTTTCCTCCGGGCGCTCCGGCTTCCCCCACAGTCCAAAGAAGTGCAGGTTAGGTGGATTGGCCATGATAAATTGCCCTTAGTGTCCAAAAGGTTAGGTGGGGTTACTGGGTTATGGGGATGGGGCTGAGGTGTGGACTTAAGTCGGGTGATCTTTCCAAGAGCCGGTGCAGACTCGATAGGCCTTCTGCACTGTAAATTCTATGGTTCTATGAACGGCAGAGCACTCTTGAAGGGCCGAATGGCCTCCTCCTGCTCTTATTTTCTACGTTTCTTAACTGGAGAATGTCAATTATGAGTAAAGATGGAATGGACTGGGATTGTTTTTAGTAGCACAGAGGGGTCTGAGGAGAGTTTTCGTTGAAGTGTAACCATTATGAGGGGCACAGATAGAGGGTCCAGGAAGGACCAATTTCTGTGACCAGAGAGGTCAAGGTCCAGAAGGCGTAGATTTAAAATAATTAACAGAAGGATTAGAAGGAGGTTGAATGCAGTTGCGGTCTGGAATTTATTGCCTGACAAAGGCTAGCAGGGGCAGAAAACCTCAACACATAAAAACATGGGGTGGAATGTCTCATTTTCTGACTAAGTGTCAACTCGGAGGGGAGGGGGCGGGGGGGAGGAAAGCAGGGTCTGGCACCACTGCTGGCTTCTCCCGCCATATCTTTTGAAACTTGGTCAAAAGGAATCTGGGTGGAGGTCCCACGACATCACGTTGGTATGGTGGGATCCGAAGGAGCCTGCCCCGCCAGCAACCCCTGCTTTCAAGAGATTGGGCACCTTTTTTGTACGAGGCCCTGACCTAAAAACAAGATGCATCCTTCCCATGGACACAGAGACTGCACCCTCCATCCCCCACCTCAGGGAACACCCTCCCCATGGACATGGAAAATCCCCCAGGGAATTCCCCCCTGTCTAGACCCCCTGGGCTAGCGCACGGTTAACTTCAGCCCCACTTGGCCAGGAGTTGCAATAGAAGAGAATTAAATTATATTTTAAAATACCTGAGGACCTTGGCTGAGCCCAAGAAACCACAGCCATCAGGTTTGTAAATTGAACACGAATAATCTTTTATTATTTAACAGTAATATAATTAAACTGACAAAAATGTAACTGGTTACCTGATACCCCTTTCCCAATTGTCCTTTCCAACTTGTCTACACACAGATGCACACACAGATACACACCCACAGACACATACACAGATACACACACACAGATAGACACACACACAGACAGACACACAAACAGATACACACACACAGAAAGGCACACACACACACACACACACACACACACAGATACACACCCACAGACACATACACAGATACACACACACAGATAGACACACACACACACACAGACACACACACACACACACACACAGATAGACACACACACCCACAGACACATACACAGATACACACACACACACACAGACACACACACACACACAGACACAGACACACACACACACACAGACACACACATACACACACTATAGTGGGAAAGGGTGGTGGAGAGGGAAGAAACATTATGATAAAGTAAAAAGTTTAAAGGTTCTGTGGAGCACTATGTTGGTTTTGGCTTAAAGTCTTTCAGGTGTTCAGAGTTTTGTTTGATGCTTTTTCCCCACTAAGTTTTAGAGGGTTTTCTCTGGCAAGGCTGTCTACTTTATTTGTAGATTCAACTATGTAGTAAAGATGTGCCAGGCACTCATTGGTTTTTCAACAATAAAGCTGCCCCCTACTTCAGCAGAGAGAGGGAGCGAGAGGCAGCTCCTGTTCCCTTCCAGGCCTAATCACTTCTGACCAACTCAGAAGCATCCCGCAGGAACCAATCACTGACTGTTGTCAGCCAGAACACTGTCCCTGGCCAGCCGACAGGTTGCCAGCCAGTTAATTGAACCAATTTCCTCCGAAGTTGGTTCTTGCGATTCACTCGGCGCCGACGAGTCTGTATTCTCTTCCCCAAAAACAAACCCTGGAGCACGCTGTACTGACTAGCAGGTTGCCTCAGCTTAAGTTCATTGCATAAAATTACATTCCGATGAGTTCGCAGACTAAAAAAATAAAATGAAACCAAAGAAAAGGGAACAAAGGGAAATCAATACGATGGATTCTAACAGCCCCCACAGATACAGGATCGCCCCATCCCGTTAGAAATCCCTGCCATAGATACGGGACGCCCATCCCTACCCTGAAACGCCCCAATGAAAATCCCACCCAGCATTGCCTCCTGGCACTGCCATGGTGCCAGGCATTACCTTCTCCCCCTGGGGTCTGTACTTACCTGTGTGCCCCAAGCAGGGGCTGTTCTTCAGGCGTGAGGGGAGGGAAGTCTTAACATGGGTATTGTGTTTGGTCCTTTGTACCTTACGAGGGAATCCACCAAACACTTCGACTTTTCCAAACCTGAATCTTTTACAAAGAACAAAGCACAAAGAAAAGTACAGCACAGGAACAGACCCTTCGGTGGCACGTTATCAGGCTCCATGTTAACGTGTTCAATAGAGGCAGCTCGTGTGGTAAGATAGCAATCTGATACAGAGCACGTTATCATGGAGTCTGCTAACTACTCCTCTGGAACTTGAACCGAGCACTGACCATTCACATGTATGTCTTATTATCCTCTCAATCTTCTTCTGAAGATGGCCGGATGTGTCTCCTCTTATAGCGGAGTCACAAGTCACATGACCTTGGTCTAGAGACCTCATGATGTGCCTGTGCCGCCACCTGCTGGTTGGAGGTCCATCCATCTATGATTATAGCCCATAGGCACATCACCACAATGGGGGAAGGGTGTAATACAGCGGGGAAGCCCACTTATGATATTTAAATGTATGGTAATAGGGTTTTTGACCTTTTATTGTGAGAACTCCATTACATCATTGGCGGAGCGGGGACATTCGAGTGGCAAATCCCACTGGCGTGTAACCGTGTGAGGACTCCCCAGCAAATCCCCATCCTCACTGGCTTCCGCGCCCACTGAAAACATGGGCACACAATCCCGGCCTTGGCCTCGCAATTGAGGTGCAGGAATAACAGGGCTACAGAGCAGAAACTGGAAGGTGGGATGTTCCCATCTGACACTGACATGATCGGTCGACTGGCATCCTTCTGTGCTGTAAACCTTTTGATGTTCCTCCCCTTCACTTGCTGCAAATAACGGCAGCATAAACAATGCATCCCCTGCAGTTAGTGTGCAGAAGAGGAGCCGATGGTAAAGGTGAGTTTTGAAAATATGCCCAGCGATATATAGCTTTTATGGCCAGTCTGGTCTTTTGACGATGATTTAAACAGCCATTGGGCGAGAGCTTCAATAGATTCGTATCTGCACATTGTTATTTGAATTATTCTTTGCCATTTCATACACTTTCATCCCAAAAACATTATAAGCATAGGTGCACCACCTTGCTTTCCCAGGCCTTGCCACGAGAAATGCAAATAGTAAATGTAAAATACTGGCTGGGATTCTCCGAGCCTCCGCCCGAAATAGCGGTCAGCACGGGGGTGGAGAGTTGGGCCTCAGACCCGCAATCGGGTCCGACGCCGGGACGCGATTCTCCGGCGACCGGAGAATCGGCGGCAGTCGCGCGCAGTTGACGCGGCGCCGGTCGGGGGTCGTTGAAAGAGGCCCCCCACGGCGATTCTCCGTGGTCGACCGGCCGAGTTCCAGCTGGAGTGGTTCACGTATGGTTCCATCCGGCGGGTGTCGTGGCTGCGCTGGCCGTCCTGGTGGTGGGGGGGGGGGGATCAGTCTCTAGGGGGCGGCCTCCACGACGGGGGCCACCGATCGGTGGGCAGGCGGGATCTGGGGAGCCTACCTTCTTCCGCGCTGGCCCGCTGTGTGGCTCTGCCATGTTGCGCGGCCCCGGCACGGAAGCAGCCGCCACACGCATGCACGGACCCGCGGCCAGCAGTGCAGGGCCGCGTACGGCAGCCGGAGCAGTGCAGAGCACTCCGGCGCCATGCTGGCCCAGGGATACGGAATCACTGGGCCAAGAGGCCCATTAACGCTGCCGTGAAACACTCCGGTGTTTACGCCGGCGTCAACACTTAGCCGCGTTTCTGCAGAATCCCGGCCACTGATGGGGAGAAAAAAACCACAATTTTTTCTTTCTCTTGTTGCAGTTTGGAATTAACACAGGGCTGGAAGATGAAGTAACTGAGGCTATAGTGAAATCTGAGCTCCCCCCAGTGGAGGAAACTGATGTTGGATTTCACTTGTGCACAGGTCAAGCATTGAGTGAAGCACATTTTAAGAAATATAAATACTCACATTTCCTGTTTTGAGACAAACAGCTCAGAGGGCAGAAAGCTATCGCAATTTCTAGAATTCCCAATAAATGAGAGAAAATCAGATATTAATTAGCAAGGATTATTGAACACCTTCAGTACGAATGTAAATTTAGTTTGCATTTTTCAGTGCAATTTAGCATCAAATATTGACAGATAACTATTTTTGGTAAAGCATCTTTAGCAGTATTTAAGGAACAGACGCTATTTGATTTTAAGCAGTTGTCAAAATTAGAGTAATGCGAGGATTTGACATCAGTCTTTTACTGCAAGATCCAAACCAATATTTTAAACAATCTGTTTGAATGTACTGGACTTGATGATGAGGATACATTTTGAAGAAACGGGCTATGAATGAAGATTGTTACTTTTTTTTGAAAAATATATTTATTCAAATTTTCGAATTTTAAGACTTTATGAAGATTGGTAATTGGTGGCGTTTTAGTTTTGGAGTCAGATCCAGAGAAGAAAAGAAATCCCTTCAAGGACAAACAAACCTTACCCTTCTAGCTTCATTGACACAATGCCATAACACGGTTCAAACCAGTTGGTGTCATTCTACTTTTTCAAGAACGCACCCTGAAAGTAATAGTTGGGTGGGTCATGCACGGTGGGTTGGGCTGAACTGTAGCACAGTGGTTAGCACAGTTGCTTCACAGCTCCAGGGTCCCTGGTTCGATTCCCAGCTTGGGTCACTGTCTGTGCAGAGTCTGCACGTTCTTCCTGTGTCTGCGTGGGTTTCCTCTGAGTGCTCTGGTTTCCTCCCACAGTCCAAAGATGTGCGGGTTATGTGGATTGGCCGTGCTAAATTGCCCTTAGTGTCCAAAAAGTTTAGGTGAGGTTACTGGGTTACGGGGTGTTTGGAGGTGCGGGCTTGTATAGGGCGCTCTTTCCAAGGGCCGGTGTACACTGGATGGGCCGAATGGCATTCTTCTGAACTGTAAATTCTATGAAATTCTATGCATTTCATGTCTATAAAACACCCCCCTCTAATGCTAAGATGAAGCAGTGAATAATTTCATCTTCGAACAGGATGACGAATTTGAAAACTGCGTTCATCAATTGAAGCATTGTTCATTGAACTTTTTCATTTAAAATTGTGGTAGAGAAGAAGTGCTCAGGTTATAATCACTGGGGGATACAGGCCAGGGTAGTTTCCAGAACATGGGTGGGAGAGGGGAAGGTATCAGATATCTACCAAGAACTTATGGAGTCGGAGGAAACTCCGATAAAGGACCTAAAGGGCAAGTGGGAAGACTAGCTAGGAGGAGAGATAGAGGCGGGTCTATGGGCGCATGCTTTAAGCAGGGTTAACACATCCTCATCATGTGCCAGGCTTAGCCTGATACAGTTCAAGGTAGTCCACTGGGTACACATGACAGTGGCCCGGATGAGCAAGTTTTTTGGGGTAGAGGACAGGTGTGTGAGGTGCGCGGGAAGTCTGGAAAATCATGTCCACATGTTTAGAGGGTTTTGGCAGGAGTTCGCTAAGGCGATGTCCACGGTACTTAAAACACGGGTGGTGCCGAGTCCAGAGGTGGTGATCTTTGGAGTGTCGGAAGAGCCGGGAGTTCAGGGGGGGCGAAAGAGGCCGACGTTTTGGCCTTTGCCTCCCTGGTAGCCTGGAGACGGATACTGTTAATGTGGAGGGACTCAAAGCCCCCAAAATTAGAGACCTGGGTTAGTGACGTGGCTGGGTTTCTCAGTCTCGAGAAAATAAAGTTCGCCCTAAGAGGGTCAATGTTGGGATTCGTCTGGAGGTGGCAGCCGTTCGTCGACTTTCTCGGAGAAAATTAAAATGTCAGCAGAAGCAGAAATCTAGCGGTCGGGTGGGGGGGGGGGCTAGGCTATTGCTTTATTGATTGGGGGTGCGGAGAACGTGATGGGGATGGAAATGTTTTATGTTCCATGTTTATGTTGCTCGTTATTATTATAAAAACTACAAATACCCGAATAAAATGTTTTTTTTTAAAAAAGGTTATAATCACTGCAGAAAACATTATTGAAATGTATAATGAGGGGTCTGAATTAAACTATTTGTATCCCAACCCTACAATGAATACATATACATTTCAGAGATTATCTAAGGGGATGAACAAGCAAAGGACAAGGAAGAGGATGTTTGGCTCCCGGCATCCTTGCCCCGCAATATACTCCAGCTTGCCGACCCAATCTCCTGACTGAAATCTTTTCGGAAATATTCTGAGCCCCCCCAAAGGAAATTAAGCGGAAGTGCAGAACGTTCCATCATTCCACCTTCATCCCTGAAGCGAAGCTCACTGCCACCCACAGAACAGGCTGCTGCTTTTCCCCGTCTGACTTCTGCGGAATCACAATCGGAAGAGGTTCCATGGTCCTGGCTGAAATACCTCTCGCTGCATCTGTGTGCATGAAACAGGACACGCTGAGGACATTGAAAGGGTAAAACAAACGAGAAATCAAAAGCAAAGCTGATTCAAATGACGCGCAGCACTGCAAATAGCTGGGTCTGTAATATTCTGAAGTCTTTATGGTCCAGATAGTGTCCATGATTATTACAATAATTAAACGCTCAGTGGTCACTTTGGCAGAGGTAAAGCCCTGCAAAATAGAAAGTTGGAGACTGAGGTGGACTGTAATCGATGTACAAAATATTTTGTAACCATGCACATCTATAATTCCTGCTTCGGATATAGACATTCAATTCATTATTTTAAAGTGCAGAATATTTTGTGCAGACTCCGCAGTGACCCAAGCCGGGAATCGAGACCTGGTGTTGTGAAGCAACAGTGCTAACCACTGTGCTGCCTTGCCAACCGGCACCTCTTACCCCGTGGCTGCCTCTTGGGCATTGGTGGAGCAGGGCCAGACTGCGTATAGCAAGCTGGTGACCGACGCTCCCTCGTCGAACGTTGCGGCAGCACCACTGTTGGTGGATGATCGTCAGGAGACTCCCCATCAGAACCGTCTGGCGATGGAACCACCATGGCAGAGTCACAATCCTCAGCATCCTGGCACCTCCATGGGACCTGCAGAGCGGACAGGGGCGGCCCTGGGGTTGTGCCGGTTCCTCCAAAAGGGGATCGCACATCACAGAGCTCCTACCACGGAGATGATCGGGAAGTCTTTTTAATTCCCGGTCCTGCACGCGAACGATGTACGGCACAGGCCCAGCCTGCTGGACGGTAGTGCCAGGAACCCACTTGCAGCTGTTTCTGAAGTTGTGCACTTGGACCACGTCACCTGGTATGAATCGTCTAGGTGGGTATGCTCGACAGGGCAACGCCCCAGCTGCTCCTGTCCATGGCTAACCTTGCCACCAATATCGGGCAATGCCAGGCTGAGGCGAGTTTGAAACTGACGTCCCATGAGAAGCTCCGGCGGTGCCACACCGATGGCAGCAAGAAGTGGTAACAGAAAAGGAAGCGTGCCGAATGTGTGTGTTCAGGGACCCTGAGGTCTGCTTGTTCATGCCACGTTTGAATGTCCGGACCGCTCTTTCGGCCAAACCATTTGAAGCGGGGTGATATGGGGCAGTGCGTATGTGGCGCACTTCAGTCATCCACATGAAATTCACGAACTCCGCACAAGTAAATGGTGTTCCGTTGTCGGAGACCAGGTTCCCCCGGGATGCCGTGTGGGCTAATAGATAGCCTGAGCTGCTCAATCATTGCTCTCAAAATTGTTGATGACATCCTGTGGACGTCCAACCATTTTGAGTTGGCATCGAAGAGGAGGATGAACATGGACCTCTGAAAAGGGCCGGTAAAATAAGCATGGAGATGTCTCCACGGCCACTCACAGGGATGAAGCAGTGCTGCAGATGGGAGCTTCTGCTGCTCATGGCGCACTCTGCATTGTTGAGCGAGCCGCCCAGTCTCCGTATCTAACCCTGGCCACCATACGCAACTTTGAGCAAGCATCTTCATCTTAGACATGCCGGGGTGTCCTTCTTGAGGTCTGCCAAGATGGTGCCTTGTGTGGAACCAACTCTCACATCCTCCAAAGGAGTATATCGTCCTCCATGGTGAACTCAGTGATCTTTGAGGTAAAAGCTTTCAGTTCACTGGGAAGGGCATGATGCTGGGCTCCATACAGCACAATATGGTGAACGTTCGATAACAGGGGACCAGTCTGTGTCCAAGCATGTTTCCGGACCACTGTGACCTCAGCGGGGTAGCTCATATTCCACAAGACTCACTAATCGGCCTGGCCCCGTGGGTTAAAACAGTTAGATCACCAAAACTATGGTTTAAGGTTAAAAACATAAGTACTGAAACAGCGCACCTTCCAGTATTGAACTTCACTAAGTCAAATTCTTGAACAAATCAAACATGCATTCCAAACCTTTTGAATATATATATTTACTTGGAATGTGGTTATGTTGAACAAAATTGGTATTGTTGAAAAAGAGAGACATGTCGTCAAATAATAATAATAATAATAATCGCTTATTGTTAAAGCTTTGTTTCTTTCATTCATCAGGTTAGATTCGCAAGAATACCAATTCTAAAGGGAACAACAATTTATTCTGCATGAGGAGAGTGCTGATCGGTTGGCAAGTGCACTCTGATTGGTAGGGGAGTCGCCATGTAGAATACACCAGGGGACAATTAACTGCCAAGCTTTTGTTTAAATTAAACCAGGCAGGTCAACTCTAATTGATAAAGCTTTGCCAAGGGGAATGAATCAGGGAATGGCTGACCCCAAGCTTTTGACTGGGATTCTCCAATCTCATTTGCCCTGCCACCACCGGCAGTGAGAACAGAGAATTTGGCACTCAGCCAAAACTTCATGCACTGCAGCGCGACTGGGGTATTCCAGCCACGGGTGAGGTAGGAGAATTCTGGCCTTTGAATGGTTGAAAAGGGTGCAATATATGGACATACCCTTTCTGTTTACAAAGGACAGGACTATGTGTGAATATATGTAGCTTCGAGCAAACACGAGTGAGCCACACTGTGACCCCGACTGATCATTTTAATTGGTTGTCAGTGCAATTCTTAACACACTCAGGATTGTTCAACAAGTGCTGTCCAATCACAGAATTACATCTAATGTTGGACACTATAGGCTGAATTCTCTGCCTCATGCCGCCAATAGTGGAGTCCCCCACGCAGCAGAGAATCCAGCATCGCGGAAGAAATGGAATTGGCAATGCTTCGGCTCTCCACTGTCTTCGGGATCGAGGTTCACACCCACAGGAGCATGCAATGGGAGAATATGGTTCCTGGCCCATTAAGTGGATGAAAATGGAGCTTAATGGACTTCCGGTGGCGGTCACGAGGGAGTATGTCACATATTTAGTGTCTCCCGCTCGTGATGGACTTTTTGGACCTTTTTCCCCCCGACGTTATTTGGAATTTTGTTGAGGGGCCGGTTGTGGATGAGACTGTGAGGAGAAATTCCACACAGTACATGGAGACACGGTACAGAAGTGGACGTAAGGGATGGAAGAACTGAATCGAGCAGGCACGTGCAGATTCTGCAGCAAAGGAAAGCATGGTGGATCTGCAGTGTACAGGCTCGGCAGCCCATGGGACACCGGACCATCTGGTGGAGTTTATTCGGGAGGGCTTTGCCAAGCCAAAAAAGGAACAGGTGGAGCAGACACTTGAAGCCCAAGATCAGGCGGTCCAGAAGGTGGAGGAAACTGTGGCTGAGCATGAGGAGCACGTAACTGAGCAGGAGGCACAGGTGGGGCTGATGAAAGAGCACCAGAAAGGCTGCAAGACAAGGTGGAGAATAGGTCTTGCCAACAGAACTTGAGGATCGTTGGCCTCCCTGAGAGTTGTGAGGAAACGGACGCAAGGGCTTATGTGGCGAATATGCTCGAGACGTGAGGGGTCGTTTTCTAGACCCCTGGAAATGGACAGAGCGCACAAAACGTTTGCGTGCTTGCCGTGGGAGAATGAGCCACCGAGGGCGATGGCGGTACGAATGCACAGATTCCTGGATAAGGAACAGATTTTGCATTGGGCCAAGCAGAGCTGTAAGTGGGAGAATAACATTTTGCGCATCTACCAAGACCTGGGTGCAGACCTGGCCAAGAGAAGAGCGTGTTTCAACCGAGTGAAATCGACCCTTTTCAAGAGGAAGGTGAAGTTTGGTCTACTTTATCCAGCTCGTTGATGGGTCACCTATGAAGAGCGGCAATTTTACTTGGAGTCGCCCGATGAAGCAATGGACTTTGTGAAAAGCAAAGATCTAGATAGAGACTGAGGTGGCTGATCTTTGCTGTAGGGACTCTGCAAAAATTGTTCTTACTTTTTCACTACATGAGAAAAGCCTTTTGTAACTTTTTTTGGGCTGTTGCTAAGTTTTGTGAGTTAACTTTATACTGGTGGGGGAAGGGTGGGTGAATCATTGATGTTTTTTCTTTGGATGTGTTTGGGTGGAAATGTGCCTTTCGAATAGGTATGTCCGAGTCGGGGGAGGGGAAAGGAACAACAGGAGGTATGATGGCTGGCGGCATGGGGAGAGTCACCAAGCCAAATGGGCTGGTTGGCTCACAGAAGTGCAGTGGGGGGTGAGCAGATGTTTTGTTTGTTGAATGGGGTTGCATTTATTGTGCTGTTAACGGGGGGTTGGGGCTGGAATTGCTCTGCTGACAGGAGAGGGGCGGTTGCTTGGAGATAAATGGGAGGTCGGGACGGAGGCTACCTGAGGGCGGGCCGGATGGAGGGGAGCACGGGGCACGAGCTGGAGGCTGGCCTAAGAAGGGGGACGGTTGATCGGCGGGGAGGTTGGGGTGGGGGGTGAAAAGCTCCCCGACCAGGCTGATCAGGTGGGACGTCAGGGCTGAATGGACCGGTTAAGAGATCTTGCGTGTTCGCACATTTGAGGGGATTGAAATGAATGAATGAAATGAAAATCGCTTATTGTCACAAGCAGGCTTCAAATGTTACTGTGAAAAGCCCCTCGTTGCCACATTCCGGCACCTGTTCTGGGAGGCTGTTACGGGAATTGAACCGTACTGCTGGCCTGCCTTAGTCTACTTTCAAAGCCAGCAATTTAGCCCTGTGCTAAACAGCATGGTAATACTACAGGAGACACACCTGTAGGTAATTGATCAGACCAGACTGAGGAAGGTGGGGAGGCACTGAAAAGCAAACAGGAATCTCGGGAGGACCGCCAACAGCTGGAGCTGACCAGCCACCATTAAGTAGCTTGATCCGAACAGCATCTTCCAGAGATAGTGTGACTGCGTCTCTAATTCACTTGTCTCTCAGTCCGGAAGAAACAATCTCGAACACGTCCGTACTTCAGAATATTCTTTATTACGATCGGGGCCGCTCCCTAGGTATTCAGGAGAACCACCTTGGAGAGTGCCAAAGTATTGCTCAAAACATTCTTTTTTTATATGTATTATTAGGGGCTGTCCCTTACATTCACTTGAGCTTGCCCCCATTACAAAGCATAAACTTGTTATTGCCATAGATCCAATACATGATTTTACAGACTTTGAGGTTATCTATTGGCACATGAGTATGTAGCAGTCTTAGCTTAATTAGCAGGTGTTAGCTATAGTTGCAAGCGGCTCCCACATTTCATATCCTGTCATCCAGCCATGCTCCTTGTTTCTCAAGGCTATTCGGCTTATAGTCATGAGTCAGCTCACAAATTCAAATATCAACTCCCTTATCTCAACAAGTTCATTCTCCTTCAATGGCTTCAATAACAAGCTCCTCCACTTGTGATTTTCCACTAATGTATCCCATTCGTTCTGGCTCCATTCATTCTGGCTCTTTCTGGCTCTTAACCCTTGCTTCACATCCTCAATAGCACAGGCAAATTGGTAGCATGAGCATCGTACGTCAGCTTTTGCCGATTCCTGAGTTGCTGCACCTTTTGTAGCACTGGGAGGTGACCCAGGTCTGGTAAGTGTATGGCTGGAACAGTCGTCCGCAGGTCTCTATTCATGAGGAGTTGAGCCGGAGACATACTGGTGGACAGAGGGGTTGCCCTGCACGCCAACAGCGCACGATTGAAGTCAGAAGCAGAGTCCGCAGCCTTGCAGATCAGTTGCTTCACTATATGGACCCCTTTCTCAACCTTCCCGTTGGACTGCGGGTAGTGTGGGCTTGAGGTGATGTGGTTGAATTGGTACGACTTGGCAAAATTGGACCACTCTTGGCTGTGGAAGCAGGGACCATTGTCACTCATGACAGTGAGTGGAATACCATGCCTGGCAAATGTCTCCTTGCAGGCCTTGATGACTGTCTTTGATGTGAGGTCTGACAGCTTCACAACATCCGGGTAATTTGAGAATTAATCTATGATGAGCACATAGTCACACCCATTGGCGTGAAATAGGTCGATTCCCACCTTGGACCACGGAGAGGTCACGATCTTGTGTTGCTGGAATGTTTCTTTTGTTTGAGCAGGCTGGAAACGCTGGCAGGTTGGACAATTGAGGACCATGTTGGATATGTCTTGCCTGATTCCAGGCCAATAGACAGCCTGCCGAGCCCTGTGCCTACACTTTTCGACACCTCGGTGTCCCTCGTGGATTTGTTTGAGCACTAAGCTCTGGAGGCTGTGAGGAATAACAATACGATGTAGCTTGAGGAGGATCCCCTCGACGACCGTCAGATCAGCCTTCACATTAAAGAACTGAGGGCATTGCCCTCTTTGCCAGCCATTTACAAGGTGGTGCATTACACGCTGCAGAAGAGGGTCTTTGGCAGTCTCTTCACGAATGCTGATCACTCTTTCCTCTGAGGCCAGGAGGTTGCTAGCCCACAGCTGCACCTGTACCTCAATCTGGCAGATGAAGTCACCCTGTTCACAGGGCGAGGTGATGGAGCGGGGCAGGGCATCCGCAATTATCAGCTCCTTGCCTGGTGTATATACTAACTCAGAATCGTGCCTTCGGAGTCGAAGGAGAATGCACTGAAGCCTGGGCGTCATGTCATTCAAGTCCTTATGAATGATCTGGACCAAGGGTCTGTGGTCAGTCTCCACTGTGAATGTTGGTAGACCGTAGACATAGCCATGGAACTTTACAATGCCGGTTAGGAGGCCCAGGCACTCTTTTTCTATTTGGGCGTACCTCTGTTCAGTAGGAGTCATGGCCCTTGACGCATAAGCAACTGGAGCCCAGGACGAGGAGTCATCCCTCTGGAGGAGCACCGCACCAATGCCATCCTGGCTTGCGTCCGTGGAGATTTTTGTTTCCCTGTCCGGGTCAAAAAACGCTAGTACTGGAGCAGTGGTGAGCTTTGCTTTGAGCTCGAGCCACTCTGCTTAATGTGTGGGTAGCCATTGGAATGCATTGGACTTCTTCACCAGATGTCTGAGAGCCGTGGTATGTGAGGCCAAGTTGGGAATTAATTTTCCCAAGACGTTCACCATTATGAGGAAGCCTTCTTGTCTTCCAGGGTCTTCATGGCTTTAGTGGCCTTGACCTTGTCCGAATCTGGTCGCACACCCTGCTGGGATATCCGGTCGCCCAAGAACTTGATGGATGACAGGCCAAAGGAGCACTTGGCCTTGTTCAGCTTGAGGCCGTTTGCATGGACACGTCGAAAGACTTTTTGAGACTAAATATGTGTTCCTCGGGGGTCGTGGACCATACGATTACATCATCTACGTAGACATGCACACCCTCAATGCCCTCCATCATCTGCTCCATGATCCTGTGGAAGATTTCAGAGGCTGAGACAATGCAGAACGGCATATGGTTATAACAGTACCTGCCAAATGGTGTGTTGGACGTGCAGAGCTTCCTGCTGGACTCATCCAGTTGTATCTGCCAGAAACCACACAATGCATCTAGCTTCGTGAATAATTTGGCGTGTGCCATTTCACTGGTCAGTTCCTCCCGCTTCGGGATCGGGTAGTGTTCCCGCATTATGTTCTGGTTAAGATCCTTGGGATCTATGCATATCTGCAACTCTCTTAAGGGCTTCTTCACACAGACCATCGAGCTGCCCAGTCAGTCGGTTCCGTCACTTTGGAGATGATGCCCTGGTGTTGGAGCTCCTGTAGCTGTGCCTTTAAACGTTCCTTCAGAGGAGCCGGCACCCGGCGTGGTGCATGGATTACAGGCTTGGCATCAAGCCTGAGTAGGATCTTGTAGCAGTATGGCAGAGTGCCCATTCCATCAAACACATCCGGATATTGAGCAAGGGTGTCATCAATGTCAGCCTGAAGATCCACATTGCAAGAAGACATGGCATGGACTTGCTATACGAGGTTGAGTAGCTTGCATGCATGGGCACCGAGCAGGGATGCCTTATCAGGCTTGACAATTTCGAATCACGATGTGACATTGATGGTCTTGTTGGAGACGAATAGATGACAAGATCTTAATGCAGTTATGGCATTGCCATTATAATGGAGGAGCTGGCAGACTGGCGGAAGAATTTTGGGTTACTTTTTAATGTGGTCAAAATCATCTTGAGAAATGAAATTGGCAGAAGCACCAGTGTCCAGCTTGAACTGGAGGCTGCATTGATTTACTTGAACGACGGCAAGCCATCCGTCCGCGGAATCCACATTGAGGATAGGTAGGCGACTTGCTGAATTTGAAGAGGCATACTCACATGTAGTGATGATGCCCACACGATAGGGGGACTCCAGGCAGTCGTCCTCTGGATCCGTATTGCTACCAGGATCAGAATCCAATAAACCTTGCTGTACACATCGAACGCGCTTACGTTGAAATTGGGATCGCTGGCCCTTGACTGGTGGTGCAGACCTACACAAGGCTGCATAATGTCCAGGCTTCCCGCAATTTGAACATCGCCTGCCTTTTGCAGGGCATTACCGCTTTAAGTGGGCTGTGCCGCAGTTCGGGCACGTCATGACGTTGATGTCGTTACGCTCCTTGCGTCGTTGCACATGCGCAGTACGGTCAGCCGACGGTTGCACCTGCGCAGTTTGGTTTTCGGCCACTTTGTTCTCCCGTTCATGTTGTGCATGCGTGGGGCCCCAGAAAAAGGGCGCAAAGTGGCCGCTTTTATCGATACTGAGGCGCTGCATCCGGGCAATGGCCTGTACACTCTCTGCCTTGTGCGAGGCAAGTTTTTCGTATTCTGCCAATTTGAAACGGGAGTACAGATTTCTCGCATGCTCATGCACTATACGCGTCTCGATTGTGACGGGCAGGGTCATGTGCTTAATTTTGAGGAGATGCTCCTGCAAGGAATCGGAGTGCACCCCAAACACGATCTGATCCCTGATCATGGAATCATCGGTTGCAACATAATTGCAGGACTGCGCTAATATACGGAGATGAGTTAGAAAGGATTGGAACGGTTCATCCTTAGCCTGAAGGTGTTGCTGGAAGATATAGTGCTCGAAGGTCTCGTTTGTTTCGACTTCACAGTGACTGTTGAACTTCTCCAAAACAATCTTGAATTTGGTCTTGTCCTAGCCCTCGGTAAAATTAAGCGAGTTGTAAATCTGGATGGCTTCGTCTCCCGCAATTGATAGGAGCAGCGTGATTTTTTTGGCATTGGACGCATCCTTGAGGTCAGAGACCTCAATGTAGAGAAGGAACCTTTGCTTGAAGACCCGCCAGTTGGTGCCAAGACTGCCATAGTTCCGTAGCTGTGGAGGGGCCTGGATCATCTCCATGCTGCTGGAAGGCACTTGCTGGTCGTCACGGAATCACTCGAGGTAAATCACTTATAGATAGTAGACTACTGGTACCATGTTGTGTTATTCACCCTGGGGTAACACTGACTGCAATTGGATGCAGTTGTACTTGAAAGTAGACTCCAAACTGTGATGTTAGTTCAATATTGAACATGTTAAGCAGTGCACACAGTTCGCTGTGGGTTTGACACTGCTAATCTAAGTGTGCTTACTATAACTAACTAGACCAGACTAGCTCGAAGCCACGTGTAGAAGGTGCTAACTGATATATGCACCCTGACTGTCACTACAGTTGTCACCAGTGGAAAGAGGCAGAGTGTTGATGCCTTGTGTGTTTTATAGTGGGAGACCACCTTCTAGTGTTCTGCCTGGTGATTGGTTGTGTTCTGTCCTGTGTGTTGATTGGCTGTACTGGGTTTCTGTCACCGCCTGTCTGTACCTCATTATGTGCACGAGTGCATATCATGACAGGGGCAGTGGAGGAAACATCTGAGAGCGGAAGGAGCATTGGTTTGGGCTCCAATCTGTAGCAACCATCGGTTTGCCCCAGGGCGACTAGATGGAGGGTTTTGGGGATGGCAGAGAGCAGGGATCGGGAGGATGGGAGATTTGTTTATAGATGGGAGCTTCCCCAGTTTGAGGGAGTTAGAGGAGAAGTTTGAGCTGACGCTAGGGAATGGGTTTAGGTATCTGCAAATTTGGGACTTCTTGCGAAGGCAGGTTCCAACCTTCCCGCTCCTACCGCCACGGGGGATTCAAGATAGGGTAATTTATAGAGTATGGGTGGGAGAGAGGGAGGTCTCAGATATCTATAAAGAACTCATGGAGTCAGAGGAAATGCAGACAGAGGAGCTAAAGCACAAATGGGAGGATGAGTTAGGGGAGAGAGAGGCAGGTCTCTGGGCAGATGCGTTAAGCAGGGTCAACCTGTCCACATCATACGCCAGGCTCAGCCTGATACAATTTAAGGTCGTTCACTGGGCACACACAACGGTGGTCCGGATGAACAAGTTTTTTGGGATAGAAGACAGGTGTGCAAGGTGCGCGGGAGGGCTGGCGAACCATGTCCACATGTTTTTACATAGATTTTACATAGAACAGACAGTGCGGAAGGAGGCCATTCAGCCCACTGAGTCTGCACCGACCCACTTAAGCCCTCACTTCCGCCTATCCCCGTAACGCCGCCTAACCTTTTTTGGTCACCAAGGGCAATTTATCATGGCCAATCCACCTAATCTGCACGTGTTTGGACTGAGAGAGGAAACCGGAGCACCCGGAGGAAACCCACGCAGACATGGGGAGAACATGCAGACTCCGCACAGACAGTGACCCAGCAGGGAATCGATCCTGCAACCCTGGCGTTGTGAAGCCACAGTGCTAATCAATTGTGCTACCGTTTTGGGCATGTTCGAAGCTTAGGGGATTCTGGCCGTGGTTTGCAGACGTCATGTCCATGGTGTTAAAAACAAGGGTGGCACCGAGTCCAGAGGTGGCGAATTTCGGAGTGTCGGAGGACCCGGGAGTCCAGGGAGTGTGAGAGGTCGACGTCTTGGCCTTTGCCTCCCTGGTAGCCTGGAGACGGATACTGTTAGCATGGATGGACCCGAAGCCCCTGAAATCAGAGACCTGGGTCAATGACATGGCTGGTTTTCTCAGTCTTGAGAAAATCAAGTTCGCCCCAAGAGGGTCAATGCTAGAGTTCGTCCGGAGGTGGTAGCTGTTTGTTGACTTCAGAGAAAATTAGCTGTCAGCAGAGCTGGGGGGGTGGGGTAGTCTAGATTACTGTTCTAGGAAGCTGGGACCTGTGAGGGGGGTAGAGGATCTTTGCACTATGTTTATAGTTGTTTGTATATAGTTTACTGTTGTAAAATCCCAAATGCCGTAATAAAATATTTTACAAAACAGAAAAGAAATTGGGTCTTAAATGACCGATTGGCATCAAGACCCATTTGTATCCACTTACCGGGCTGGGCACCATATTCTCCTGGCCCGTGTAATTCTCCGGTCCTCTGGGCTGGGAATCACATGGGTGAGAATTACTACTGTTCATGACAAACATGTATCTGGCGTGGTGGACCTTGTGGTGTGCCAAGGGGGGAAAACCTTAAGGGAGTTGTCCCAAAAGTCTATCGGAGGGTGACCCACCCACCCCAATGCAAGACCTGCCCATCCCTACCAGACACCCTCACTGCTGCCCACAGAGACCCTTAAATAAGGATACCGCCCCACACAGAGTCCCCTAAATAAGGAGACCCCCACCCCACAGACACCCCAGAATAGGTACACCTGTCAGGAAGCCCCACCACAAGACAGACCCCTATCAGGAAGTCCCCCAGAAGAGAGACTCCTGTCTGGAAACAAGAGAGCACTCCAGACAGAGGCAGTGACAAAAATCACTGCTGTAACACTCACCTGGGCAGTACACCTGTTGGCTCAGGCAGAGGAAGCAGCACCTGCCAATTCCTGGAAAGAGAAAACCAGTCAGCTGGGCTTAAACCCCCTCAGATCTTTGATCTGGAAGCCATTCGCTCTTTTCTCTTTGATATTGATTTTACTAGGTTGTGATTGACAGCTTCCACACCCCTCCAGCTTTCAACATTGTTCCATTCATGTCCCTTGACAGTGTAACATTGAAGTGATCAGCTGAGAAACTAGCCACCAGGTTTATAAACATCAAGCTTTGATTGACAGTTCCTGGACCACTTCAAACAGAATTAAGTGCTTTTTCAATAATCTCCCTTCATAGTTGAGTGATTTTGATGTGGTCGGCTAGAACTAACAGCACTTAACTCTGCTCAAAATGGCAGCCCGAAAGCGGGATTCAGCCCCGGCGTGAGAACATAGGGCTGAATTCTCCGCTGTCGGGATTCTCCGTTTTGCCGGCAGCCCAGGTGTTTCCAACGGCGTGGGGCCGCCCCACAATGGGAAACCCCATTGACCAGCTGGCGAAACGGAAAATCCCGACGGCGTGCCGCACCCGGGACAGAGAAACCCGCCCATTGTCTCCCAAATGGAGAATCCTGTCCCAGTTTTGTAAGCATGGGCTCATTGGCAGTCAGTACTTTGCCTGTTGCAAACTGCCAAAGGAATGTTCTGTTTGATACAATCCATCAATCATTGGGATGTACATCCTCATACCTGGCATCACATGAGCACGGAAATTCAGATACGTTACTCATTAGTTGGAGCTTGACAACAGCATCCAATTCGTGGAGAATACCACTAGTGCTGCTACAATCAAAATCTGACACACCATGGGCTGGATTCTCCGGTTTGCCAGCAGCCCAGGTTTTCCCGACAGCAAAGGGCTGCCCCACAATGGGAAATCCCATTGACCAGCCAGCATAATGGAGCATCCCGCTGGTGGGGTGAAACAGAAATGTGGCATGGCTGGGCGAAGAATCCAGCCCCATACCTTTCCAGGGCAATCTAAAGTAGACTAAGCACTTGTCAAGACAGAAAATGGTGGCATTAGACCCATTTGTAGGAATCCCAACATGAATTGACCAGTGAGGGTGGGCGTGTGTTAGACAGCAGTAGAGAACCCATTGGCAGACTTCTCAACTAACATGTAAAGGAGGGAAATTAATTCAACTGCTCCACTTCAAATGTGAATTTCAGCTCAGGGTTGAACCCATTCAGTCATGTAAGGAAATTCAAATATAGCAAAGGCTTCATCTATGTCCCAGAAATATGTGAGGAGTGGGAGCTTTGGTGTCATTCCATCAAAGACATGTTTCCTGTGGAACCCAACAAAGATGTTTACGAGCCTCAAGGGGGGGCCCATCGAAACACCATCTATTTGGGCATACAGGATCTCATTAAAACTCAACTCAATTGCACGAGTTGACAATGGCAGTGCGTCTAGATCCCCATGTTATAGTGACGCAGTGCCAAACAAGCACATGGACAATATGTTGCTATCAATATGCAAGTCTTGTGTGGTTTTCACAAAGGTGAAGGAATTCTTCAATGTGGAAAATCTGTGAAAGCAAGCCCAGTTGGTCTAGTGCAACCTTATTCATAGAATTTACAGTGCAGAAGGAGGACATTCAGCCCATCAAGTCTGCACCGGCTCTTGGAAAGAGCACTCTACCCAAGGTCCACACCTCCACCCTATCCCCGTAACCCCACCCAACATGAAGGACAATTTTGGACACAAAGGGCAATTTATCATGGCCCAATCCACCTAACCTGAACATCTTTGGACCCTGGGAGGAAACCGGAGCACCCGGAGGAAACCCACACGCGCACACGGGGAGAATGTGCAGACTCTGCACAGAAAGTGACCCAAGCCGGGAATCGAACCTGGGACCCTGGAGCTGTGAAGGAATTGTGCTAACCACGATGCTACCGTGCTGTATTGTGCAATATCCAATGACTTAGCCAATTTTCACATGCAATGGGAATATCTGGTAGCGTGGTGAGGCCTCAAGATCAACCCAGACATATATATCTGTAAACCTGACAACGGGACTGGAATAGTCATCCTTAACAAGTGTGACTATATCAACACTGTTCTTAATGGCAGGTCCCAATTTGCATCAGCTGGATCCGCCGCATGACCACACATGCGTGCTCAAAAACAAGTTACAAAAATACTTGTTGGACTTGTGAGAATAATGAGCTGCCAGATGATATATATATATATATATAAATAAAAGAGGAGTTGTCCTCACGGCTCACTGTGTCCGCATATGTATAGTGTGGCCAAGGCACACAAAAGTGCTGTCCCATTATGCCCCATCTTGTCGGTGACTTGTTCTGCACAACATGAATTGGCCAAATGTTGCTACAATCCGTTCTTAGCACGTTTTCCTTCACTTTCCACCCCATCCTTTTCCTGATCTCTTTAGCGAATGGGAAGCGCACCAATTTTTTTTTTTTTTTAGAATTAGAACAGTACAGCACAGAACAGGCCCTTCGGCCCTCGATGTTGTGCCGAGCAATGATCACCCTACTCAAGCCCACGTATCCACCCTATACCAGTAACCCAACAACCCCCATTAACCTTAATTTTTAGGACACTAAGGGCAATTTAGCCTGGCCAATCCACCTAACCCGCACATCTTTGGACTGTGGGAGGAAACCGGAGCACCCGGAGGAAACCCACGCACACACGGGGAGGACGTGCAGACTCCGCACATGGACAATTTATGACAACAAAATAACTGAATTCATTCCAAGTTATAAAAATGTATTTTACCGAAATTAATCATACTCCTAGATATATAGTCTCTTTCAATAACACATGGTTATCTTTCATAGTTATTCTACATTTTCTTCAAGTTATTTCATAATCTTTACAATAATGTTACATCAGCCTCTTTTACTACATAAAACTATGCAAGTTTTCAAATTTTCTCAGTCAAAATAATGCTTTGCTAAAGGCGTGTATCAAGGGCAACCAAATGAACTTCATATTAAAGTCTTTTGTCTGCTTTGCATTTATCCAGTGAAGACGATCACCACGGAACGGGAGGACTGTTATCCTTCATCCTCTGAACTTTCTGGTTCTTGACTTCTTGTCTTATGTTGGAAGGAAAAAAGTGTAACCATAAACAAGTATTAACAGGATCGGTCTTTCTTTACAAGTTTTCTTTTTCTTTTGTGTCTCTGAAGCCTCGTCACATTATTAACTCGCTGAGAGGGGACAAGTATCTGGTTATCAAGCCCAAAGTGACCTTTGAGCTGGAGGTTTCATCATAAGGCCTGGGGTAATGTGCAAGTTTTTCTCCATTCCTGCTGACTGGATGACAGTTTAGCCTGGGCGTCCCTAGCCCCTCCAGACATAAACCTCTCCATGCAGGGACTGTAAGAAAAAGAGTCGGTCCTGGGCTGGCAACTGCAGGATTTTGTTCAGCTGAAAGGCTAGATTATCTGCTCTGATAATCTGAAAATTCACTGTTTTCCTTCTGCTTCTGAAAGCAAAGTTTAATCTGCTGCAGGGAACTACCACAGACATGTTTCCATGATGGCATTGCCTGTGCAAAGCTCTCTGCTCAGATTTGATACCGATATGCAAAAATGAAGAGGTCGGCCTACCCAGCTTCCCCCCCCCCCCCCCCCCCCACCCGCCCCCCTTTTTACTTCATCCCCTCACCAACTAATTGAAAATAAAACGCTTCAAATTGGAAGCACGTCACTCCCCTACACAACATGACACATTTTATCTTGCTTTATAACTTATTTTTAACAACCTAAAATCCAACCTGGGTCTGAAGTGTATTGGGCAGAACACTTTCTCTCTCTTTCGTCTACACGAAAGATGAATACCCTACCCAGTTTATTCCAGTATCTGTACTTTATCCTCAATCACAAATTTCTAATCAGCATGTGAAGGAAAATTATAAAGAATAATTTCAAATTTCCCATTCACTAGAAACTTACACATGTTTAAAACTTCACACGATCAACAATATAAATCTCGAGGCGAAGCACTGCTGGCACAATGCACTGCTCAATTTGGACATTAGGTTATATATGACTTCTAGTCAAATCACTGAACACAAAGGTGGGCAAAGCAGTTTGTGGATAGGTATAGTTATAGATAATGGTACGCTAACATTCACTCATCCGGCTAATGTGCAGCTCTGTCCAGCATCTCTGTTTATACCCATTTGTACAATGGAATATTCTCGTTGTCACAGAAGCATTGGAGTCCATTACCGACAAATGAACTTGAATATTTCTGCTACTTTAAGGGAAACAACTCAGATAGTAAACATTGTGCGTCTTGCCAGTTTTCTATTTTAAAAGAATCGATTGCTGGATTTGAGAGAGCTCCATCAGGTTAAATAATGAATGTGACTATTCTGCTGTTCTTGGACCTTTTTAAATTTAGCTGCAGCCCAATACACGAGGTGGGAATTTGACCCGAGCTGAAGATTCCTTAGTTTCTTCTGGAATCCTGAACTTGAGCTTTTGCTTCAATATTTCCTGCCCCCTTGGGAAATACGACAATAAACTGTTACGCGCAGAAACTACCAAAAAGACCTGTGCAGATACGACATGCCTAATGTTCTTGTTATTGCTATAAATTATTGGCAAATCTGGTTGATTGCTCTGCCCTGTACAAGATTGGTTCGGTTTTTGATATTTTCCATTACCCAATACTCTGACATGCAGTGGGAATCACTAATTGGGGGGGGGTTATTGTGAATATAATAGATTCCAAATGATCAGTAGACTGTATCAAATCCTGAAACAATAAAGGAAAGGCCATATTGAACTGGACTTGTTTGGCAGCATTTTGCTTGGCACAATTTTAAAATACGTCAAACTGGAAATCACTGCAAATTGAACCGACTAAAAACTACAGGAAAACGTCCCTGCTTTTAATTTGTAACAAAGGAAGTTTTACCAATATGCTTTTGGGCCCTTCATCATTGTTCATGCATGTCACAAATGTGTATTTTCTATTCCCTGGCCAGTGTGAACTTCCCACCTACTCGTGCTAGATTTTCAAGTCAAATGACAGACTTCATTGTTGTGCGAAATACTGCCAGCTGTTACAAGCTGGAAATATGGAGCTCACTGTGCAAGGTCAGACGTTAAATAAAAATAAATGGAACTCTAAAAAGAATAAGACTTAACAACAGTTGGCAATTTCATATGATTTTCTTCTCAATTTACTGACCCCCCCCCAACTGCCTGTGTTTCTGTTCTTTTTGCCAGGACAGCGGAATGATCTACACCAGCAACATCACCTCAGTTCCCCTCAATGTCATTGTGCTTGATTGGTTACTTCTGGAGGCCAAAGCAAATGGTTTAAGGCATTTCCCTGAAGGCGCAATCGAATGCTGCACATTGCTGCATCCAGCAGCATTGTTGAGAACTGACCAAATCTTTGGAGAGGGTTCACATTCAAAAGATGCTTAACCTATCTAGTTAGGAATGTTTTCTCTCTTACCACTGGAATGACAACAAGCCAGTTTCCCGGCCCCATCATTTCACACAAAGAAGACCTGACCACAGTTAAAAATATTATTTTATTCTGACCCCAAGAACTGAACTGGCAATTTGCAGTTTGTTTCACCGATAGTTTTATTCTTTTAGTTAAATGAGAATTATTTAAACAGTTCTACATCCAGCTTACCAGTTTAAGAAAGTCAATTAGTTTATGAGCATCTTCTCCTCGTGACAAATCCAGAAAGTCCTTTGGCAACCGATAGCTCAAACAGGGACTAGGCTGTACAGTCATTTCACTTGTTATATAGCGAAAGGCAGGAGAATCCTAGAAGTAATAGTAAAAGGTCACAGATAAAATGCAGTACACAAAATTCGCCAAACTAGCCCAATAAATGTTCTTCTCTTTTCAAAAATCTGCACAGAAGCAAAAAAGGTTTATCAGCTAAAAGATGTTGAAATCAGTTGAGTAGTGGCAGTAATTAGGTTAATGGTCAGAGGCCAATGGAATGCAAAATTACTTCAAAAGCAACAAGTATTAATAAAATGCACCTTGGTGGAGTAGTGTTCCTGTGAAGTTGGTGGAACGGCGGAAAGGTTCAGGAAGAATTGATAAATGTTATGTGGGTTTGGGGCCTCTCCAATTGAATTTGAATGAATTCCCCCCTTGAATTTACCCCCTTCCCCCAACATGTCAGTTGGTAGGACCCTCGTCTGAGTCACAAAGTTGCTGGTTCAGGTCCCACTCCACAGCTTGAGTGCAAGAATCAAAGTCTGCACTGTCAGAAGTGCCACTTTCAGCTGAGACATTAAACTGAGGTCCCATTTCCCAGCTAGTGCATGTAAAAGATATAATGATACTATTGTGAAGAAATGCGGGGGAGGGGAGTTATTCCCAACGTTCTGGCCAATAAGCATCCCCTAATCATTAAAACAGATTATCTGGTCATTATCACTCTGCTGTTTGTAGGAGCTTCCTGTGTGCAAATTGGCTGCTGTGTTTTCTACACTACAACAGCGGCAGCACTTCAAAGGTAATTCACTTGTTTTAATGTGCTTTGAGCTATCTGGTGGTTGTAAAAAGGGCTATAGAAATGCAAGACTTTATTTTTTTTTTCTTTTTGAACTACACATCAACCACATCAAAGAACATGATTAACCTCCTTCCAACGCTTAGTCGAACCACCTCTGAATCGTTTGCTGGGGATTGGCTCAGTGTCTATTCATCACTGAATTATCTTCACACTTTATACAATGTGACAATTAGACTATCCAGGAGAACTATGACCAAGATGGAAAAGATCACCAAGATTATGGGAACACCATCACTTCCAGATGGTGGGCCGCATCTCAAACAACGATGAATCAGACTACAAGAGGGAGATAAATCACTTGGTTGCATGGTGTACTGAAAACAACCTCTCTCTAAATGCTGGAAAGACCAAGGAACTGATCATCAACTTCAGGAAGCGCAGCACAACACACACTCCTGTCTGCATCAGTGGCTCCGAAGTGGAGATGGTCGATAGCTTTAAGTTCCTGGGGGTGGTCGCCAACAGTCTGTCCAGGTCCACTAACATTGATGCAACAGTCAAGAAAGCCCAACAACGTCTCTACTTCCTACGGAAGCTAAAGAAATTTGGCATGTCTGCATCGACTCTCACCAACTTCTCCAGATGTGCGATAGATCGCATCCTATCTGGCTGCTTCTCAGCCTGGTGTGACAACTGCTCGGTCCAAGATCGCAAGAAACTGCAGACTGTGGTGAACTCAGCCCAACGCATCACACAAACTTGCTACCCCCACATTGATTCTGTATGCACCACTCCCTGCCTCAGGAAGGCAGACAGCATTGTCAGAGACCCCTCCCACCCAGGCTTTGCCTTCTTCCAGACGCTTCCATCAGGCAGAAGGTACAGAAGTCTGAAGACTCGCACATCCAAACATAGGAACAGCTTCTTCCCCATAGCTACAAGACTCCTCAACGACTCCCCCTCGGACTGATCTGTTCCCTGTAAGAATATTATTCATGATGCCCTATGCTGCTATTGTTCATGTATCTGCTTTGTTTGGCCCCTTGTTCCGCACTGTAACCAATCACTGTTTTGCCGCTGTACCATTTGTCAATGTTCCCTGTTGATTATTCTTGTGTCTACTATGTACGTACTGTGTACGTTCCTCGGCCGCAGAAAAATACTTTTCACTGTACTTTGGTACATGTGACAATAAATCAAATCAAATCAAAAATCAAAATCAAATTCCCCGCCAAGTCACACATCTTGCTGGCCTGGACACACTGCCATTCCTACATCGTTGCCAAGGCAGAATCCTGGAACTCTCGACCTCTACCTCATCACCATCTTGTGTGCATCATCACAGTAGAAACAAAAACCAAAACAACAAGCAGTTTCGGCAGCAGGTGAGCAGAGGCAAAGATGAAAATCCAGATGTGGAACTGCAGCAGCCCTTGTAATGGAGAGGAAATGAAATTTGAAGTTCAGCTCATGGTGAGAGAAGAAAGAGAGAGAGAGAGAGAGAGAGAAAAGAAAGAGATAGAGAGAGAGTATGGGAAAGAGAGAGGGAAAGATTTGTATTCCATTAGGTGCTTTGATGAGCAGAAATATACAACAAAATACAAACAGGAGAAAAGACCGCACGCGAGGAGGGGTTAGTTTCAGCACGCAGGTGATTAGGATGCATGGAGCTCCAAGTAGAGGACAACAGGCACAAAGAAATATACTAATTAATTAGTGAACAGATATCCACTACGTCGCTCATAACACTTACCGGATCTTTAAGGTCTCCTTTGCTGATAGTCTGGCCAGATGTCAGCTCCTCCCAGCTGAAAAGCAAGGAGTTGGTCACTTCTCCAAATGGGTTAAAATCTATAAGCCACATCTTGCCCTATGAAACAGATTGCAGGAAAAAAGTTTAAAATGGCAATTACACCAAAAATGATCTTTGACCAAAGATAAAAAATTGTTGCTGAGATACAGTAGCAGATTAAAAATATGCAGAAAGAATGGCACAATGGAAGCAAACAAACAAACAATCTGTTTAGGGTTGAAACCTTATTCCAGCAGAAATGAAATGAAAATTGCTTATCGTCACAAGTAGGCTTCAAATGAAGTTACTGTGAAAAGCAACTCGTCGAAGTTGATAAAAATAAAAGTTTTTTCCCCCTCAAACTAACAGTCTTTCACAAACTGAATGTGGACGCTTTTGAATCAGCTCATGCTGGATGGATATAGGCCCAAAATGTAATGATAATCTTTAGTGTCACAAGTTGACACAGTAGTTAGCCCTGCCGCCTCACGGCGCCGAGGTCCCAGGTTCGATCCCGGCTCTGGGTCACTGTCTGTGTGGAGTTTGCACATTCTCCCCGTGTTTGCGTGGGTTTCGCCCCCACAACCCAAAAGATGTGCAGGTGAGGTAGATTGGCCATGCTAAATTGCCCCTTAATTGGAAAAAAATTAATCGGGTACTCTAAATTTATTCTAAAATAATTAGTGCCACATGTAGGCTCAGAGACAGGCTATTAATAAGATGGAGATAACAACCAAATTCACGTGGGGGCATTTTTATAATGCTACTGATACACTGGTATAAATCCTAAAGATTTGTTAGTATCAGCAACTTGAGATACTAACGGGAACCTGGTTTTAAATTTTAACTGGACTTCCAGAAACCATAGTACGGTGCCCATGCAGTCCACGAACACAGAAACCTGAATACGCCTGCAGTAGAGGATACCCTCCTCCGGTTGTGATCAAGAACATTTATCAGTAGAGAATTTGGGAACTTTTACCCTCTATCCACCCAGGGTAGCAATGGACAGTAACATTTTCTCAGTAACATTGCTGATGGTGGTCTTTAAAGCTGAGAAGCAAGATCCAGATGTGTTCCTGGAGAATGAATCGGGCCCTGAATCACTTTCAGCTGCTTTCTTTGATGTCTGGGAAATGAAAAATGGGCCTTTGGTCAACTGTTACTTTTCTTAGCTCAGTTGGCTGGACAGCTGGTTTGTGATGTGGAGCGACACCAACAGCGTGGGTTCAATTCATAAGGTTCAGTTTTGCGTCTTTTGCTACCTATTACCATTAGGTAGGTTTTATCTCTTTAAACATCTGCCTAAATAAGGGAAATGACTGACTGAAGTTGTTCATGAAGGCTCCTCTCAGCCTTGGCCCTCGACCCTCGGGTTAAATCATAACACTATAAGACATAGGAGCAGAATTAGGCCACTCGGCCCATCAAGTCTGCTCCGCCATTCAATCATGGCTGATATTTTTTCTCATCCCCTTATTAATCATGAAGTTATTCATGAAGTGTCCTCTCACCCTTGGCCCTTACCTGAGGTGCGGTGACCCTCGGGTTAAATCATAAGACTATAAGACATAGAAGCATAATTAGGCCACTTGGCCCATCGAGTTTGCTTCGCCATTCAATCATGGCTGATATGTTTTCTCATCACCATTCTCCTGCCTTCTCCCCATAACCCCTGATCCCCTTATTAATCAAGAACCTATCTATCTCTGTCTTAAAGACACTCAGTGAATTGGCCTCCACAGCCTTCTGTGGTAGAGTTCCACAGATTCACCACCCTCTGGCTGAAGAAGACATTAATCACCACCAGTTAGCTCTCTCAAAAGGGCGAGCACCCTATGGTCCTCTGAGACTGTGGTGACATTTACATTGCTTTTCAAGCTGCGTCTTCAGGTGACTGCAAGTTTGGGTGCAGATGCTTGAATGGTTTCTATGTCATCATCTTAGAGGCTCTGGGCAACATTAAGTATTGTCGGATGGAGATTTTACAATTATATTGTGGGTAAAGGTTTCAATTCCTATAGGACATGAAAGTCCTAGGTTCAATTCTCAGCCTGCATGGAGTTAACCAAGCTCAGGCAGAGCAGGGTTTGGGAGTGTTAAAACGGCCTGTGTGTGGGGGGAGGATATGAAAACCAGACAGGATCCTTGCTCCTGCTTGCAATCCAGTGGTATCTGTTGGAAAGTTGCCTTCACAATACAACAGCCCACTGAAAGTCACTGTTCCAATTCAGTTCGAGAAACAGAGTGACTTGGATTATGCTTCAGAGAACTGGCGCTGCCGGATAGAAATACATCCCAACAATGTTCAGGGGAACATACTGAATGTGGATAAAGGAAATCAGCGAAAGAAAAACATGATGCACATTAAAACCTAAAATAATCATCTTTCCAGTTATGTCTCAGCCTCATAACTGGTGCCAAGTACACTGTCACTTGCAGTTTCTGCCAGTCATTTCCAGACAAGTTTTTAAAGTTCAGACTAACATTACCTGTTATTTTGGCAGATCAATTTCAGAGATAAAACCTACCTAATGGCAATAGGTAACAAAGACCCTTATGAATGCCAACTGTAGAATCTTCCTACAATCTTATACTTTCACATGCTCTGTCCGTCTCTGAAACCTCAACATCTTTCCTGCAGCTCCTCTATGCCAGAGATACCCTATTACTGAACAGCCCATCTTCAAGATCACCTTCTTGCCCTATGTTATCTCTCCATGATTTGGTCTGTACCCAAAACCTCTTGGCCTTTCGGAGGCCATCTCAGTCCCTCTGGCTCTCATCGACTTTCCTTCCCTTTCTTCATCAAGCCTTTTTTACTGTCAGAATTTGCAGATGCCGCCCGCGTCTGTGTGGGTTTCCTCCAGGTGCTCTGGTTTCCTCCTACAGTTCAAAGATGTGCAGGTTAGGTGGATTGGACATCATCAATGCACAGGGTTACAGGGTTAGGACGGGGGAGTGGGCCTGGGTAGAGTGCTCTTTTGAAGGGTTGGTGCAGACCTGATGGGCCAAATGGCCTCCTTCTGCACTGTAGGTATTCTATGGACAAGTGGACAAGGTTCAAGCAATAATAGGGGAGGGGTTTAGCCTGCAAATATTTATTCAGCACGTGGCCCGATTTGGTGAAGGAAATGCAGAATGCTGCTACAAGGCGCACATTATCTTCAAAACTGAAAACAATAAAAACATTATATTGTTATTTTAGATAAGATTACATACCTGACTGTCTCTGTATACATCAAACACAACTGTAAACAGAAAATTGTAGTCATGGATAAGCTTTCTGAAGCATCAAAAATGCATATGAGAGCGTATAACAATCAGAGATAAAAAGATTGAGGTTATGTTTCAGAGTGGATAGACATCTGAATCAAGATTGTGCTGGATTACTTTATTGTTACAGAATATACCAACAATCTGTATATGTGAACTTGCCACGTGGTACTTGCACCCTCTCGCCTACCACCTCAATTTTGCAACTTCCCAGCTTGCATTACAGAAAAACTCATCCTCCAACCAACTCTACCTCTCTGTTTACCAACCTCCTTTTTGCTTTTGCTATCCAACTGGAATGAGTAAGGATATCACATATGTATTTATAAACATTCAGTCTGCATGCCCTAGTCCAATATCACCTGGCCTTTAAACTCACTACCTTTGAAAGACTATACAAGGTCTTAGATTCTTGAATGTAGTGTTACCCAAATATATAAAGTTACAATATTTTTTGAGGATCACTGGCAAGGCCAGTATTTGTGGCCCATTACTAACTATCTTCGGCTATTTCATCATTCAATATCTGATACCGAATTTGGTAAAATCATATTATATATCCTTAGAATATCTTGTATTCCAGGACAGTCCCTGTCGATTGGAAGGTTGCAATCATAGCCCCATGATTCAAGAAATGAGGGAAAGAGAAAGTAGCGTTAGCTTGATGTCGGCGGCAGGGAAAATGCCTTTTATTAGGAACATGATACTAGGGCACTTCAAAAATCATAATTTGATCAGACAGAGTCAACAAGGGACAAATTCTAGGAGTTTTTGAGGATTTAACTGCTGATGGATAATGGGGAATGAGTAGATGTAGTGTATTTGGATATTCAAAAAGACATTTGATAGAATCCCGAAAGTGCAGAAGGAGGCCATTCAGCCCATTGAGTCTGCACCATCCCTTCGAAAGACCACCCTACCTAGGCCCGATCCCTCACCCTATTCCTACAACCCTACCCCAAGGGGCAATTTAGCAAGGCCACTCCATCTTTGGACTGTGGGGGGATGCGGAGCACCCAGGACCACACAAGATGATATTATACAAAATTAGAACTTATGGGATTTGAGGTAAAATATTCGAATGGATGGGAGGATTGGTTAACAAAGAGTAGAGATAAATGAGTCATTTAAAAATTTTTAATGATTCATGGGAAATGTGTGTGACTGGCTAGGCCAGCATTTATTGCCTATCCCTAATTGTCCTCAAGAAGGTGGTGGTGAGCTGCCTTCTTGAGTCACTGCAGCCCATGTGTTGTAGGAACACCCATAGTGCTATTAGGAAGGAAGTTGCAGGATTTTGACCACCATTTTTAGTCTGGCAGGCTGTAACTAGTGTGGCATCAAGTAGCTCCAGCAAAACTGGAGTCAATAGGAATTAGGCGGAAAACTCTCAGCTGTGTGAGATCATAGCACAATCTATATCGATGATCTAAATGAGGGGGAAAGTGCAATGTATCCTAGTTTGCTGATGATAAAAAAAGATTTTAAAAAATTAAGTGGGAAAGAAAGCTGTGAGGAGGACACAAGGAGACTGCAAAGGTACTGAGGTGGGTCAAGTGATTGGGTAAGGATGTGGCTGTTGGGATCTAATGTGCGGAAGTGTGAAGTCATCCACTGATAGGGAAAATAGAAAAATATTTTTATTTATTTTTTTAAATGGAGAGAGATTAAGAAACATTGATTCAAATGAAGCATTTACATAGGAAATTAGAAAGTTATTATGCAGGTTTAGCAAGCAATTAGGAATGTTTGTCTTCGGTATAAAATAATTAGAGTACAGGAGTAAAGAAGTCTTATTACATTTATATAGGCCTTGGTGATAATATACCTAGAGTATGTATACAGTTTTGGTCTCCTTACCCAAAGAAAGATACACCTGCCTTCAAAGGAGAGCCACGTAGAATTAATAAGCAGGTTCCTGAGATGAGGGGATTATTTTACAAAGAGAGATTGCGTAGACTAGGCCTCTATCCTCTGGAGTTTGGACAGTGTTGCAGGTTTTATTATTCTCATTCTCCATTTCTAAACATTCTGCAATGCTGAATTCTCCCAGGTGAGCTGCCAACTCTGTAGCTTTACTGTGATCGTTCCAGAGCACATTAAGCTTGTCTACTGTGAAGCAATCATTTGACTGCAGGTCAATAAGATTTCTGTTCTTCTACATTGGAAATCTGTTTATTACCATTATATTTTTTTAATATTACAAAGAATAAGACTGCTGACATTTTCCACTTATTAAGATGGTAATCATACAATACGAAGAATGTTCAGTTAAATAAAAGGTTTGGATCAGATTAAAATCGCAAGATAAACACATCTTCCTTCCTTCCCTTCAAAATATATTTTTCCATTAAACATTCTGTGCGTTGTACAATTATAAAGAAATACAAAGTATCTTGGATTCCTAAAGCATTGATAAATCACTTGAGCTTTGATTGGGTGACAAGTTTAGTAAGCGCACATCAGAATTTCAGTGATTACACTGGATCAATAATTATAGATACAAAGAAGATAGGAGCAGGAGATGGCTTTTTGGCCCTTCGAGCCTGGTCCACCATTTATCACAATCATGGTTGATCATCAAACTCAATAGCCTAATCCTGCTTTCTCCCCACAGCCTTTGATCCCATTCGCCCCAAGTGCTGTATCCAGCCTCCTCTTGAATATATTCAAAGTTTTAGCATCAACTACTTCCTGTGGTAATGAATTCCACAGGCTCACCACTCGTTGGGTGAAGAAATGTCTCCTCATCTCCACCATCATGTTCCCCCACCATTGAGAACATCCTCCCTGCATCTATCCTGTCTAGTCCTGTTAGAACTTTATAAGTCTCTACGATATCCCCCCTCATTCTTCTGAACTCCAGTGAGAACAATCCTAACCTTTTCAATCTCTCCTCATATGGCAGTCCTGCCATCCCTGGGGAGTCTGTTGCTGACAGCAGTCTTATTAACACATACCTAGGCATGATTATTGTCTTATCACGTTTGAGAAGGAACAAAATCATATTTAAAATTTAATCTGCTGCTGTAAGAATAAATGGAGATTTTTAAAAATATACATGATGGTAGTGGCAACAACTCAAGATGAAGTGATCCAAGAAATGCGGAGGGAAATAAATCAGGTGGTAGTGTATCTTATATCAGTGCAGCACAGTATATGTAAATAGCCCTTACAAGTTTGAAGATACTTACAATCCTCATCCAAGAACTTGTACTGTATTTGATTTCTAAAGAAATCTAGTATGGAGCTAAGAATATTGGCTGCTTGGTTACAGACATGATCATAGTACTGTGTGTGGTCTCTTTGTGCAACCCCTGCCAGAAACAAAAAACAGAAAATTGACGTCAGTTTCTTAGTTATGAGCTATTACTTAAACAGCTGAAGTTACATTTTTAGTACAGTACCTATCAGTTTATTTTCTTTGACAAAGCATCTGAACTCCCCTCCAGGAATTAATTCACACCATTTCCTGAGAACAAGCTAAAGAGAAATCTGGATTTTAATCATGTCAACTTAGCAACATTCACTGTGAATTTTAATAACTCAGTCTTAATTACCAGAAAAAGTAACTTGGCCCGGTGTAAAAGTTGAATTTGTAACAGACAAATAATCAGCCAATAAAATATCAACACATCATCAGATCTAACTAACATGTCCGAGCTACGTAAAAAATATGATATACAGTGTAAAGGAAAAAGCAGTAATTGTTCACTTAAATTTAAAGAAAGGTGATAAAAGTGGCAGGGCATATTGAGAGAGTAGTTAGCAAAGCATGTGACCATGGGTTCATAATAGATAAAGATAAAAGATAAAGTCGCTTATCATCACGAGTAGGCTTCAATGAAGTTACTGTGACAGCAATTTAATTTCCACACTGTGTGGGTGTCAGAAATTGCGGTCCCATTAACATTTTAATAAACACACGCACCTGACAGCCTCACCATTATTTTTAATAATAAAATCCAGGCCAAAAGTATCACTTTCAAATGGGCGAGTCACATTAAACAATACTCCAAACAGTAGAATCAATTCAGAAATCTGATAGTCGATCACCATATGAATCATAGTCACCCTTACATTTACCCAAGAGATTTGAAGCTACAGACTGACTTACCTGAGGATATATTTTGGGATCTGGTGAATCATCAGTACAGTGAAGAAATCTGGGTGAAAAGAATAAAACATTCAACGGATTTCTGATAAGCTCTAACTATCTGGATAATAAGAGGGTGAGATTTGAAGATCCCCAGCCGTGTTTCTTAGCAGCGCGCCGTTTGTGGGCAGCAGGATTCTCAATTCCCGCCGCTTGTCAATGGGATTTTCCATTGAAGCCACCCCACACCGCTGGAAACCCACGGGGCAGGGGTACACTGCCGGTGGGAAAACAGAATCCCAATGGCCGGAAAATTTCAGCAGAGCTTTAGAAAACAACCGGGCAATCGCTTCCGCTTTGGCGAAGTGGAGATCTCGGAGCCCTCCGCTGAATTTTGTCCAGGGGGGCAGTCTCCAATGATGTGAGTCATTGATTGGGGGGGCACCCCAACTGCAGCCTGCAGGCTGGGTGTCCTGCAAGGCCCCACTTGTGCTGTTTTGCTGCACAAAGTCTGTGGCCAGTGTGGAAACGGTTCAGGAGTGCCCAAGTAGCCATTATTCTGAGGGATGGACGGAATGTCTCATTAACATTTCGAAACGCCATCCGCTGCATTGTCTTTTATTCTTGCTGGAACTGATCCGTAAATATAAATGATTGAGAAAAGTAACGTGGACTGAATTCTGTTTACAGTCAGCATAGTTCAAAAATAGCAATGATCTCAGAGCGTTTTCTTTGGCAGAGTGTCACAGATGTTTTAAGCTCTTCCAAATCAGCATTCTAACCCAAAATAGTGAAACAACCCTGAAATTTCGAAGCAGTAACAACTTTCCCAGCGAACTGGAAGGATGAACAGTGATGGCAAAACAACACTGAATGCTGCACAAACACATCTGCTACTTAAACATTTAAAAAAAATTTCCCCACACCTATTGATAAAAAGATTGCATTCAATACTTCAAAATAATTTGGAATACTTGCATATAATCTACAAATTACACGGGGTGGTACAAGGTCTAAGTTCCACTTGAAGGGGTGATGTCCCAGGGTTATAGCAGCATAGCGGTTATAGAACATCTAGTGCCGAAGAAGGCCATTCGGCCCATCTGCACCGACCCACTTAAGCCCTCACTTCCACACTATCCCCGCAACCCAATAACCCCTCCTAACCTTTTTGGTCACTAAGGGCAATTTATCATGGCTAATCCACCTAATTTGCATGTCTTTGGACTGTGGGAGGAAACCAGAGCACCCAGAGGAAACCCACGCAGACACGGGGCGAACGTGCAGATTCCGCACAGACAGTGACCCAGCTGGGAATCGAACCTGGGACCCTGGCACTGTGAAGCCGCAGTGCTATCCACTTGTGCTACCATGCTGCCTAGTAATCCAGAGGCCTGGACTAATAATTCGCAGACATGATATCAAATCTCACCACAGCTGCTTGGGAATTTAAATTCAATTAATTATAACTGGAACAAAAGCTAGTATCAGTAATCATTATCATGAAATTACAAGCAAGGGGTGGGACGATGGCACAGCGGTTAGCACTGCTGCCTCATGGCGCCGAGGACCCGGGTTCGATCCCGACCCCAGGTCGCTGTCACTGTGGAGTTTGCACATTCTCCTGGTTTCTGTGTGGGTCTCACCCCCACAATCCAAAAAGATGTGCAAGATAGGTGAATTGGCCATGCTAAATTGCCCTTAATTGGAAAAAAGAATTGGATACACTAAATTTTTAAAAACACATGAAATTACAAGCAACGAATGTCCTTTGGGGTGAGGACACTCGCCATTCTTACCTGATCTGGCCTGTGTCAGATTCCAGACCCACAGAAATGGGGTTGGCCCTGAATTGTTGTGTTCGAGGAGGTGGCTCATCACAAACTTTTCAAACGCAATTAGGGATAGACAATAAATGCTGACGTTGTCTGCCTACATCCCGTGAATGTACAAAACAAAACGATGCAGAACAACCCCATGATTAGAGACTGGGCAGTTCAGCCCACCCACCCACATGACATAATCTGGGCTTGGCTGTGATCTCCTGCATTCAAGTGACTTTGTCGCATACTGCTCAAGCTTGCATATAAATAACCTTTGTTTGGGCAAGGTGTCAGAATGCAAGAAGTAGGGCTTTAGAAGGCAAGGTGGCAACAGGGGGAACATTTGGCTGGAAAGCACGTAACGTATTCCACTGGTATGATCAGACAAACAAAAAGAAAAATCTCTGAAGGTAAAAATATTGATGATTCAAGTACATACGGCTGCGTTAAGTCGTGAGTGACAAAGTCAGAACTTTTCAAGAGCAGAAAGATGTCACTGAGATTATTGCACTTGAGTGAGCTGTTCATTGCAATCCACTGAGCATCCTGGAGGATGAAAAAACAACAGTAGAAAGACATAAAACAATCATTGGGAATGGACCATATAGTTATTGGGGGTGATTGGTATAACCCAAGTTTCCTTCTGTAAAATGCTTTGTTAAATTAGAGAAGAACTTTGAATGTTTTACATTTAAACTAAACACAACACACCTCACGCAAGAATGAGAATTTTTATGATAACAATAAATGACCTAACATCGAATTCCCTGACCTAGACAATCAGGAGTAAACAAACCCATCAACAGGACCTCTCATTCACCCTGAATACTTGGTACATAGCAGCAGTGAGTCACAGTTGTGCATTTGCAAAACAAAAAGTTAAAAATCTAATAGAGAATAAATTGAGAATATATAGGGCGGGAGGCAGGTCGGATCGTTCCCGCCCGCGATGGGCAAACGGACCTTGGTTAATGGACTTTTTTGGGACCTGGCAGCCTGAATCGGTGGAGGAGACGATAGGGAAGAGGCTTCCTTTCCGGGGTATGGGCAGCTGGACTAGAAGTGGTCGAGTGGAGCGGCAAGGATGGAAGCGGGAGCAGCGGGGACCCCAGGCAGGGGCGGCCAAGCATGGCGGACGGCGGGGACCGGGGAGCAGAGGCTCACTGGCCAAGGGAGGAGCAGGTGGAGTTCTTCAAGAACTGCTTCGCCGAGCTGAGGAGGAACACGCTGGACCCGATGAGAGCGGTGATGGACCGAATGGTCGAGACACAGGCGGCCCAAGGGAAGGTGCTCAGGGAGGTCGAGGCGAAGCTCTCCAGCCAGGCGGGCTCGGTAACGGAGCTGGAGCACGAGGTGGAGGAGCTGAACGCCCGCCAGAGGAGGATGCAGGAGCAGCTTGAAGAGCTGGGGAACAGAGCCAGGAGGCAGAATTTAAGGATCATTGGCTTCCCCGAGGGCTGCGAGGGGTCGGATGTGGGCGCATACGTGACGGGTATGCTTGAGGCGCTGATGGGACCGGAGGCCTTCCCTCAACTCCTGGAGTTGGATGGGGCACATAAAGCCCCCGCAAGGAAGCCCAGGACGGGCAACCGACCGAGGGCCTTGGTGGTCCGCTTTCACCGGCTTGCTGACAGGGAACGTGTGCTGCGAAGGGCCAAGGCGGAGAGGAGCAGCAGATGGGAGAACTGCGAGGTGCGCATTTACCAGGACTTGGGAACGGAGCTGGCCAAGAGGCGTGCAGGATTCATCAAGGTAAAGGCAGCCCTCTACAAAAAGGAGGTGAGGTTTGGAATGCTGTATCCTGCAAAGCTTTGGGTTACGTTTGAGGAACTCCACTACTACTTTGAGACACCAGAACAGGTTTGGACCTTTATTAAAGATAAGAAGCTTGATTTGAACTAATGGGCACTTGGTTCTTTCAGTGCTGTACAGTGGCGGCGGCCTGTTAACCTAATTTGCTCTGATTGGGACTTTTAGTAAAAGAAGAAGCTGGACTGGAGCTAAAGGACTTTGGGCTCTCAGAGCTTTTGTGTGGCGGCGGTTTGTTAAACTATCCTGTACTGTAATGTTTTATCCAAGATTGTTTTCAGCCTGGACAGAGAGTGGGGGCTGGAGGGCGCACTGTTTAGGGTGTTTTGGGGGGATTGCAACAAGGGGGGGGGGGGAAAGAGAGGGGTCCTGCAAAGGGGGCCCTGCACTTGGTACCTTTTGGCGGGAGATCGGGGCCTCTGATAGAAGGATGGGCTAGGGGCTGGTTACGGGACTTGAAAGGGCACGGTGGGATACAATTAGGTTAATGGGTCCCTGGTGTGTGGGGGGAGGGCCCAAGCGCTGGGACGGGAGACAGGCAGGCGCCAAGGGCAGGGGTCAGTGTAGCTAGCGTAGGTCAGGGGGCACCAGGGAGAGTCGGAGGTGGGGTGGGGCAGGCTAGGGCCAAGCACAGGGCTGACCTGGCAGGTCAGGTCTCGGGGGGCAGGGCGGGCCGGGGGGGGGGGGGGGGGGGGGGGGGGGGGGCAGGGGAGGCCGCGCGGGGGCAGGTCAGGCCTCGGGGGGCAGGGGAGGCCGCGCGGGGGCAGGTCAGGCCTCGGGGGGCAGGGGAGGCTGCGCGGGGGGGGAGGGGGGGGTTAGGGCCACGTTAGTCTAGTTGAACACGTGTGGCATGGGCACACAGAGCTGGCTGGGGAAGTGCCTTATTAACATGTTTATTCTTTCCCACTGTTCGTTTTCACTATGTTAAGGTTCTTTGCACAGGGCCATTTTTCTCTGTAACTGTTACAAATTTGTGCAAAATAAAAAAACTAAAAAAAAGAGAATATATAGGGCGGAATTCTCCGCTCCTCATGCCGGGTGGGAGAATCGCAGGAGGTCCGCTCTCGCACCTCCCGCGATTCTCCCACACCCCCCAAAATGGGGTGTCGTGTTTTGTAAAAAACGGCGGCCCGCGATTCTCCGACCCTGATGGGCCGAGCGGCCTGCCGTTCCCGACGGCGGCAACCACACCTGGTCACTGCCGTCGTGAACACGGCGCGAGATGCCCGTTTGGGGCTTGTGGTGGGCCTAGAGGGTATTGAGCACCACGACCGTGCTCGGGAGGGGACAGGCCCGCGATCAGTGCCCACCGATCGTCGGGCCGGCGTCTCAATGGGACGCACTCTTTCCACTCCGCCGCCCCGCAAGATCAAGCCGCCACATCTTGCGGGGCGGCGGAGGGGAAGACGGCAACCGTGCATGCATGGGTTGGAGCCGGCCAATCTGCGCATGCGCAGCTGACGTCATTAGGCGCGTCAGCCGCTTCTTTCTCGGCGCGCCGGGCCTTGACGCCAGCGGCAAGGCCCGCGGCCGAGTTTCCCGGCACGGCCCTCCTAGCCCCCCGGCGGGGGGAGAATAGGGGGCCAGGAGAGGCCTCCGACGCCGTTGTGAACCTCTCCGGGTTTCACGACGGCGTCGGGCCTTTGGGAGAATTCCACCCATAACGTTTAAGAACTTTGTGAATACATATTCATAGCCAGAAAATTCTAGCCTTATACATTTAATGTAAGGTTGAAAAGACTGCCTATTTAAATTCCCCAGCAAGGACAAATCTTCTCCAATGTTTATTGTAACATAAATCATCAAGCAGGTCATGATCAAAAAGCAGCGAGTATGAGCTATATAGACGAGGAAGGCTGAGCTTTGATTCTTGGTCAATCATAGAATCTCTACAGTGCAGAAGGCCATTCGGCCCTTTGTGTCTGCACCAACCCTCTGAAAGAGCACCCTATCTAGGTCCACCTCCCCGCAGTCCCACCTGATCTTTGGATTTATCATAGTCAATCCACCAAACCTGCACATTTTTGGACTGTGGGAGGAAACCGAAGGATCCGGAGGAAACCCAGGCAGACATGGGGAGAACGTGCATATTCCACACATACAGTCACCCAAAGTCGGCATCGAACCCGGGACCCTGGCTCAGTGAGGCAGCAGAGCTAACCACCGTGCCGCCCAATGCTGAGTTCTTATCTTTTATGAAGGCATAACATTGGAACAAGAAGAGACCATTCAGCCCCTTGAGCAGGTACTGCAATGAGATCATGACTGATCTGTATTTCAACTCCATCCACCTGCTTGGTTCTAAATCCTTTTATACACTTTTTTAATAAAAATCTATTGACCTTGGATGTAAAATTATTAATTGAGATAGCATCTACTGCTGTTTAAGACATTACAATTGGTATCAGTATCCAACCAAACTAGTTAATGTTCACAGAACTGATTGCTACTCGTGCATTTGGATAAGGGTATCAGTAACATTAGTTTAAGGACAAATAGTGATCTCCTTCTTGCAGTTCAATACTTGTCAACACACAATCCTGAATGATAGCCACATGGACAAAACACAGAACGAAGGCAGTAGCACAACTCGCTGCCTGTTGAATCATAACCCCGATTGTGCCTTCACAAAAGTGGAGAGAGGAGGAAAAGCTGCCGGCTACTTGAGTTAGTTCGAGAAGACTTTTCAATTTCATTCATGCAAGATTATTTCAATTCTTGATGAACAGATATGCCACCTAATGAAAGTAACCAAGTACTACAACTTTATTTCATGTCTTGAATTTTAATAATTTCTTTCCTCTCGAGCTCATTCATTTTTGCCATTATGTAAGGAAAGGAAAGTGACATTTGTTTCGCCAATGAAAACAACGGGAGGGAAAAGAGACTGAATGGAAAGCAAAAAGATTCTTGGGAGATTTTTGAAAGCACCGAGATAGTGAGGCAGAGTGATTTGGGGAGAGAGTACCAGAAGCAGGCCTCAGTCTGGCAATGTGCAATCACAGTCCGCATTGCCAACTACTTACAACTACCACTTAGTCACAAATTATCCTAAAGCATACCCTACTTTCATTGAACTCAGTGAAAAGTATCTTTCGAGCCTCCGGCATTTACCATCTCCCAACAGGAAGGCGGTTGAAAATACAGATTCAGTAGAGGTGAAATCATAAATGTTTTCACTCCCCTCCGCTGTCACGGTGCACCCGCCCGCAGTCACGGTGCACCCGCCCGCTGTCACGGTGCACCCGCCCGCTGTCACGGTGCACCCGCCCGCAGTCACGGTGCACCCGCCCGCAGTCACGGTGCACCCGCCCGCTGTCACGGTGCACCCACTCGCAGTCACGGTGCACCCACCCGCAGTCACGGTGCACCCGCCCGCAGTCACGGTGCACCCACTCGCTGTCACGGTGCACCCACTCGCAGTCACGGTGCACCCACTCGCTGTCACGGTGCACCCGCCCGCAGTCACGGTGCACCCGCCCGCAGTCACGGTGCACCCGCCCGCAGTCACGGTGCACCCGCCCGCAGTCACGGTGCACCCGCCCGCTGTCACGGTGCACCCGCCCGCTGTCACGGTGCACCCGCCCGCTGTCACGGTGCACCCACCCGCAGTCACGGTGCACCCGCCCGCTGTCAGTGCACCCGCCCGCAGTCACGGTGCACCCACCCGCAGTCACGGTGCACCCGCCCGCTGTCAGTGCACCCGCCCGCAGTCACGGTGCACCCGCCCGCTGTCACGGTGCACCCGCCCGCTGTCACGGTGCACCCACCCGCAGTCACGGTGCACCCGCCCGCAGTCACGGTGCACCCGCCCGCTGTCACGGTGCACCCACCCGCAGTCACGGTGCACCCGCCCGCTGTCAGTGCACCCACCCGCAGTCACGGTGCACCCGCCCGCAGTCACGGTGCACCCGCCCGCTGTCACGGTGCACCCGCCCGCTGTCACGGTGCACCCGCCCGCTGTCACGGTGCACCCGCCCGCTGTCACGGTGCACCAGCCCGCTGTCACGGTGCACCCGCCCGCTGTCACGGTGCACCCGCCCGCTGTCACGGTGCACCCGCCCGCTGTCACGGTGCACCCGCCCGCTGTCACGGTGCACCCGCCCGCTGTCACGGTGCACCCGCCCGCTGTCACGGTGCACCCGCCCGCTGTCACGGTGCACCAGCCCGCTGTCACGGTGCACCAGCCCGCTGTCACGGTGCACCCGCCCGCAGTCACGGTGCACCCGCCCACTGTCACGGTGCACCCGCCCTCTGTCACGGTGCAACCCGCCCGCTGTCACGGTGCACCCGCCCGCTGTCACGGTGCACCCGCCCGCTGTCACGGTGCACCCACCCACTGTCACGGTGCACCCACTCGCAGTCACAGTGCACCCACCCGCTGTCACGGTGCACCCCGCCCTCTGTCACGGCACACCCGCCCACTGTCACGGTGCACCCACTCGCAGTCACGGTGCACCCGCCCACTGTCACGGTGCACCCACCCCCAGTCACGGCACATCCACCCACTGTCACCAATTCATTTTTCTATAATTTTCTTGCATATTCCAAATTCTGTTTCAAATAAGGCCAAGTCTTTCCCAACAAAATCTATTCAACCTGACTCCAGACTTGACCTATAGTTGTCCTATATCACACCTTTAGAAGGAACGAAAGATGGTGTAAATCCACTCTTTTTCAATTTGCACTCCTTCCATTCAATCCATCCCCAGTCAAAATTGAAACTGATCACACTGGTTTCAAAAAGGCGTCCCATTGTTTTGATTATGCACTTTGTAGCCAAACTGGGCTCAGCATTTCAAATTGCAATCTCTGCCCCCAATTATCAATGTTAGCCGTGTTGAAGATTCTGTTTTTCCCATTTACACTTCCTCTGGAGTCTATGCTCTTTGTTTCTTTACTTGTCCCATTACCATCTCCCATTTGCCTTGCACCATCATCCCTTTTGTCACTTCATCTGTCCAGCCTTCCATCCTGTCACAGACCTTCCCTTTTGTTCTTTTCTGCCTCCCTCCCTTTCCCTGCCTCGGAACCTCCTTAAAGCCTGTTAAGCCTCCAACATTCTCCAGTTCTGATTAAATGTCATCGATCTGAAGAGTTAACTGTTTCTCTCTCCACAGATGCTGCCAGACCAGCATGTTTCCAGCATTTCAAAGCAGTATCGTAGCATGGCACGTTGAGAAGCTGCATAGACCGTCATCTTCAACTACTCTTCGTTCTGATCAGATCCAAACAAGTCATCTTCAACTACTCTTCGTTCTGATCAGATCCAAACAAGTCTGCCAAGGCTAACAAAATGACAGCCATGCCCACAAATCCCTCTTTCAGGTTTCTTTTCTCAAAATCCCAGTGATTCTGTTGGGTGGCTTAATTTCTCTAAGACCTGACCCAACTTCAGAAAGTAAGGAGTCTTACCCTTTTGGCAAGGTGACTGCACTACTTTGATAAAGCTTGATGGAGCCATTCGAGGTTTACTTGGTTGCGCTCCTTGGGCATTGACCGAGTATGGTGACAGAATGATAACCAATTAGAATTAGTCTGCATCTATAAGAAACTCAAGATCGATTCATGAACAAGTTCGTAAGCCAGTACAGAATTTGTTTTGTTTTTTGAATAATCTATCACAACGTAGCGATTTACTTCTGGAAAGATCTACTATAAACCAAAATTGTCTGATACAATCACACTCCACCTGAATGGCAAACATATATTCAAACCAATGGGCAGCACGGTGATGCAGTGGTTAGCCCTGCTGCTTCATGGCACCGAGGTCCCAGGTTCCATCCCAACTCTGGACCACTGTGCATGTGGAGTTTCCACATTCTCCCCGCGTCTGCGTGGGTCTCGCCCCCACAACCCAAAGATGTGCAGAGTAGGTGGATTGGCTACAATAACTTGCCCCTTAACTGGAAGAAATGAATTGGGTACTCTAAATTTTAAAAATAAAAAATAGATTCAAACCAAATATAAATTTGCTTTTCATTTTGCCAGTGTTCCTGGAGGGTGACTGAAGCTGAATCATATAAAACTAACGGCAAAATGTTGGCACTAAACACTTCCAAACAAGTGGTAGTTCTTCCCTAGATTTCTTACCCTTGGAGAGCTCCAATTAAGCTTTGGAAAAACACTGCCCCCAAGCGAGTTTATAGCTTCCTGTACTTTAGCTGCAAAATCTGGGAATTCCGGTGCCTGCAGGAGGAAGAAAGATGCACAAAGTTCAATTTCAAATGTTAAAAAAGCAGAAGTACTATTAATCCCAAACCAGCGACTGCTTCAATTCAGTAAAACGTTTAATCGTAAAATTGTTCATTTTCTAAGTGCAGTATAATGGTTGACTTGATTTCACAAGCTGGATTAGTACAATATCCTGAATTTTATATTTAGGTACGTAGGAAATCTGAGAGGAGTGGGCCATACAGCCCTTCAAGCTGCTTTATTATGTCATAAGTTGAGGCAGAATATCAGCCTTCCTGTTCTACCCCAATATCCCTTGATATTCAAAAATCTAATCCATCTCTGCCTTGAACATGCTAAATTACTGAGTATTCACAGCTTTCCATGGCAGAGAAGCCCGAAGATCCACAAACCTTTGTGTGAAGAAAGTTCTCCTTATCTCATTCCTAATTGGTTAAGGCTTGTGCTGAGACTAAGAAAGACATCTACATTTAATTCTACAAACTTGACAAACTAAAACATCGAAAATTGCAATTGAAAACTATACAATGAAAAACCTTGCTGTCTCTTGGTTCGGGAAAGGTAGTTGCTAAAATTAAGTTCAGGAATAAAAGCTACAATCCCATTTCCTTTTACCGAATTAGCCTTCTCGGTGTCCCAAAATAAATCATAAATGATATTCAGCCAATAAACTAATCAGATTAAACATAAATATCACAGTTACATGTGTGCAAGTACATCCCTTACCGTAAGAGTCGTCACATTCTCATCATCTGACCACTGCATAAAAGAAACATAAAAGGTTACCTAGCAAACATTCTTACATTATGAACTATTGTATCAGATCGTTAAATGTAAATATACAGCATTAACATGAAAACAAATTCTCTCTCATTAAGACAGTGAACAACACTAAACAACACTGACCTGTATATCCTGTTCTTCATCACTGCCATCACCTGCGTGTGAACAACTTGGAGTTTCAATTCTAAAACAAAATGGAAACAAAACTCAGGAATGTGGGTTCAAGACGCATTGGAAATGATGAAATGAAAGGAATGCTTAACCATTCAGGATAACATGGAACAGTTAAAACATATCTGCACTTTTTCAGTGATTAGGATTTTGTCCAGCACTAGCCGGCTGTTGGGATTGCTTTTCCCGCCGGCAGCGCACCCCCGCCCTCGGGCTTCTCGGCAGTGTTGGGTGACTTCAATAGGAAATCCCATTGACCAGTGGCGGGATAGAGAATCCTGCCGCCAGTAAACGGCATGGCGCTGTGAAACACCCAGTTCTCCAGCCCTTTATTTCATCAAATGGAATTCAGCGGCTCACCCTAAACTGCAGCACTTGCATTAGTGGCAAATTACACCATCACTAAGATCAGAAAGACAATGTGCCATCAGAAAGATTTATGCTTCCTTTGACCAATTTACAAAACGAGAAATTAATTATTGTCCTGATAGGCTGTAAACACCAAATCCATTGGAAGTAAGATAGTGCCAGTTAAAGTGTAACTAACTTAAAACAAAAAGATTCAAAATAATTGTTGGGTCAAAATCTTTACGCCTGCTCTGCTCTTTACTGCCCACAAGTAATCAGCAGAATGTAGAATGCGGATGTACTCCCTTATGTCTGACAAGAATTCCCTGGGCTGGTGCAGTAGGGACATTACTTAAAATGTACAAAATCTGCAGTTCCCTATAAAAGGTACCTGGAGAAATGAAATTCTTCCTTTTAATAGCTTTAGTGGTAAACTGGCTAGATTTCCCATTTTGCACTCACATTACTTCTTCCTATTTTAATAAAGAGAGCAAAGTTTTTCAGCTTAAGCTGAAATAGGGCAGCATGGTGGCACAGTGATTAGCACAGTCGCTTCACAGCACCAGGGTCTCAGGTACGATTCCCGCTTGGGTCACTGTCTGTGCGGAGTCTGCATGTTCTCCCTGTGTCTGCGTGGGTTTCCTCCAGGTACTCCAGTTTCCTCTCACAAGTCCCGAAAGACGTACTTGTCAGGTGAATCGGACATTCTGAATTCTCCCTCTGTGTACCTGAACAGGCGCCGGAATGTGGCGACCAAGGGATTTTCACAGTAACTTCATTACAGTGTTAATGTAAGCCTACTTGTGGCAATAATAAAGATAATTAAAGTTGTAAATCATTGTGATTCCAGTTTGAATTACTGAGCTTTAAGTTTTCTACAGGATCAAGCCAATTGATAAAATAATTAGTCGCTATTGCACTCAAATGGTTTGGTAACACAAGAGTAATTTTTTGAAAAATAGTAAACAAGACCATTATGAATGCCACATTTTGAAATGTCTTTTTTACTGTATTACCACAACCACAACACAAGCACACCAAATTTGATTCTCACCTTCCAGAAATCACCAGTGTCCCATCATCCAGTAAATAATCAATTACATTTTGCGGCAAGGGAAGGATAATACTGTAAAAAAAGAAACAAATGTCACATGTCTATACATATCATTTAATGAAGGAAAAGGTTTTAGACCTTAAACCAGCAGGGGCTGGTTTAGCTCACTGAGCTAAATCGCTGGCTTTTAAAGCAGACCAAGCAGACCAGCAGCACGGTTCGATTCCCGTACCAGCCTCGCACCGGCACCGGCACCAGGACAGGCACCGGAATGTGGCGACTAGGGGCTTTTCACAGTAACTTCATTGAAGCCTACTCGTGACAATAAGCGATTTTCATTTTTCATTTCATTAAATACTCTTTACTTTAACTTCAGGAAACTCTTGATGGTAACAGAAAGAAATGAGTTTTATTGCACACATTTTACTTTTTTCTTTGCCTCTATTGCTCTGTCCTGCTAGTTTACAAAAGGACATTGTTGGAATACTGGTTTGTAATCTAGTTCTACTTTGCAAGAAGTGGTTTGAAGTCTCCATTAAATCCATATGCCCAACAGCCTGACTGAATAGAAATTGGTGCTCATTTTTCCATAAAACCTTTTAATACTTTAATCATAAATGAGTGTAGTACGCCCTTTTTTTTTGCATTGTCCAATTCCCAAGTACACTGATGTTCTGCAGGAGTGATGATCCATGATGGACATAATACTGGAGTATAAAATATTCAACATGCTAATAACGTGCCAATGCAGCATAATGTTTAACAATTACTTGCGTAATACGGCATAAGGAGATTTCAATGAAAGAACCGAACCACAATACAAGTTGTTAATAATCAGGAAATGCTGCTATCAATATCAGGGAAATACATCGTTTAGCAATCTCCATCAGCATAGAATAATCTGCACATCTTTGGACTGTAAGAGGAAACCAGAGCACCTGGAGGAAACCCATGCAGTCACAGGGAAAATGTGCAAACTCCACACCGTCACCCAGGTCCCTAATGCCTAGTGCTGTGAGGCAACAGTGCTAACCACTGTGCCGCAACAATAAGATTATGGCTGGTCTGCAACCTAACTCCATACACAAGTCTTTGCCCCATAATTAAAAAGCACTATTTTCTTTAGAAAGCCTGCTCTGGCAATTAGCTAAGAACCAATTTACTCTGATCCAACATCACAAATCAAACACACTTTGTTCAAAACACTACTACACAGTTTAAAAAAGAATTCAAGGGTTGTAACCAAGGATGCAAATACGCAATGGCAGAACTGAAATGGATAGCTTCAAAAAGGTGAAGCATCACACTATGAAAGATCTATCAGATGTGATCTTTGTTAAAACGGTAGCAAAGTGGTTAGCACAGTTGCTTCACAGCTCCAGGGTCGATTCCCGGCTTGGGTCACTGTCTGCCCGGAGTCTGTACATTCTCGCCGTGTCTGTGTGGGTTTCCTCCGGGTGCTCCGGTTTCCTCCCACAGTCCAAAGATTTGCAGGTTAGGTGGATTGGCCATGCTACGTTGTCCCTTAGTGTCCAAAAAAAAGGTTAGGTGGGGTTACAGGGATAGGTTGGAGGTGTGGCCTTATGTGGGGTGCTCTTTCCAAAGGCTGGTGCAGACTTGATGGGCTGATTGGTCTCCTTCTGCACAGTAGATTCTCAGAAAACGGAGATGAGAATCTGAATGTGAACAAAGAACAATTTTTTTTCAAACTGATGAGATCCACTGCATGAAAATGTTAGATGCATTGAAACACGCTTCCGGTAACCCATTATTTTCTTATTAGAGAACAAGAATGTATTGTGCTCCAAGGTCAGTTAAACTAGTATGCCTCCTTTTTCAAACAGGCCGCAGGTATTCTCATAGACTTTCCCTGTTGTATTTAGTTCCTTGCAAGGCAGCAATAAACCCAACTGAAACATCCAATGTTTTCAACTTCTCCAACAACGTTGGGGCTGGTTTAGCACAGGACGAAAGAGCTGGCTTTTAAAGCAGACCAAGGCAGGCCAGCAGCACGGTTCAATTCCCATACCAGCCTCCCCGAACAGGCGCTGGAATGTGGCGACTAGGGGCTTTTCACAGCAACTTAATTTGAAGCCTACTTGTGACAATAAGCGATTTCCATTTCAACTCTCCGTCCAGCAGGTTCGCCCATCTTTTCTCTTCAGCTCTGCTGCCTGTGTGTAACATTTCCTGTTACAATTTTCAGATTTCTGAGTAATTTTTTTATCTCTGTGGCTATTTTTGCAATAAGCTCAGAGTATTATTTTTCTGAGACGCTAATAGGTAATGTGGCCTTTGTATTAAACATTCCATTTACAATACAGGAGGGCGAGTGTAAATCTCTCCTATAATCTTAGGGTTGCTGCATTAATCTTTTGTAAAAGCTAGGCAAATGTCTAGTCAAATGGGATTGAGTACATCATAACCAAGGTTTTTTGTTTTTCAAACTGTTAGCATCGTGGAAAACTCATGTTCGGAAAGGTGACTAGTCAAATTTAACAGGTTTAATATCTATCATAATAAAATTTTTTGATGGTTTCAGGAAAGGGGACTTTGCAGAAACCTTGATGAAGCAATTAAAATGGTTAGGTGCAGTCCATAGAATCATAGGAACCCTACAATGCCGAAGGAAGCCATTCATCCCATCAAGTCTGCACCAGCCTTCGGAAAGAGCCCCCTACACCGGCTGAATGTCACCCCCCCCTTATGCCTGTAATCCCACCCAGCCGTTGGACTCTAAGGTGCAATTTTACACCTAACCTGCACATTTTTGGACTGTGGGAGGAAACAGCAAATGAAAATGAAAATCGCTTATTGTCACAAGTAGGCTTCAAATGGAGTTATTGTGAAAAGCCCCTAGTCGCCACATTCCGGCGCCTGTTTGGAGAGGCTGGTATGGTAATTTACAGTGCAGAAGGAGGCCATTCGGCCCATCGAGTCTGCACCGGCCCTTGGAAAGGGCACCCCAATTAAGCCCACACTTCCACCCTATCCCCATAGCCCAGTAATCCCACCCAACCTTTTTTTTAGACACCAAGGGCAATTTAGCACAGCCAATCCATTTTACCTGCACAGCTTTGGACTATGGGAGGAAACCCACGCAGACACGGGGAGAACATGCAGACTCCACACAGAGTGACCCAAGCCGGGAATCAAACCTGGGACCCTGGAGCTGTGAAGCAACAGTGCTAACCACTGTGCTACCGTGCTGCCCCACTAAGGCTCAGTTTATGATCTCTGGGTTTTCCGGAGGCTGTGTTCCCTGTTACATTCACATATTTGATCTTGGATTGCCACCGTGCTGCCCGGAGCACCTGGAGGAAACCCAGAGAGACACAGGGAGAATGCAGAAACTCCACAGAGTCACCCGAGGTCAGATTCGGACCCGGGATGTTAGGGCTGTGAGGAAGCAATGCTAACCACAGTGCCAACCGTTCATAATAAATTGGACAGTATCAGGTCTGTGAAAGGAAATTATCTGACAGTTTTGACTTGTCTCTGTTTTCTTCAATATTTTAAAGACAGGGGCTGGTTTAGCACAGGACTAAATGTCTGGCTTTGAAAGCAGACCAAGGCAGGCCAGCAGCAAGGTTCAATTCCCATACCAGCCTCCCCGAACAGGCGCTGGAATGTGGCCACTAGGGGCTTTTCACAGTAACTTCATTTGAGGCCTACTTGTGACAATAAGCGATTTTCATTTCATTTTTTCACTTTCTGGCTATCACCAAAAGCACACTCCCCTTCCCAAGTTCACAAATGCGACATGATATTCTCTTTGAAACAATACAAATCTTCATGTGCCTTAAACAGCAGCTGTTTTCTGTTATTTCTAATTTTAAACTCGGCTCTGAACTTTGTACATCACACAACACATACAGCCAGGTTAACGTATCCCTACCTCACACATTCATAGGCCTTTTAACCAGAGGGAACATTTAACAAGAGCAACAAAAACAATCAACAAAAGGTTAGCCAAATGACAGGATGAGTGAGAGAAATATGAGGAGTGAAAGATAGCTCCTTAACCATTACTTTGACAGAGATTTAGCAATTTTCAACAACACTTCTTTAAAATAGATAAACATCCCATGGTGCTTCATAGAAGCACAACCAGTTAAAAATCGACATTAAGGGCAAGCTGGTGGTGGAGTGGTAATGTCACTGGATTAATAATCCAGTGGCCAAGGATAATGCTCTGGAGACACGGGTTCAAATCCCCATTACAGCAGCTGGTGGAATTCGAATTGAATTAATAAATCTGGAATTGAAAACTAATCTCAGTAATGATGACCATAAAACAATTAGCGATTGTCATAAAAACCCATCTGGTTCACGAATGCTCTTTGGAGAAGAAAGTCTACCACTGTGATCTGGTCTGGCCTACATGTGACACCAGGTCTCCTTCCTCTCAAATAGCCCACAAAGCGACTTAGTTTAAGCGCCATTAGAGATGGGCAGCAAATGCTAGCCTTGCCACTGACACTGTCATCTTACAACAGAATGTATACATCAAACAGAAGGGGGAAACATTAGCATGGAATTCATTTGTGGGATGTGGTAATTGCTGGCTGGGTCAGCATTTGTGCCCATTCCCAAGTGGCTTGCTAGGCCATTTCAGAAGCATTTTAAGAGTCAACCACAATGCTGTGGATTTGTGGTCACACCGAGGCCAGTCCAGGTAAGGGTCACAGAGTTCCTTCCCCAAAGGACATTAGTGAGATGTCTAAAAGCTTAGTCTGAGGTGGGCTTTAAAGGGTGGAGGGGAGTGATTTACAGAATAATAGAATGCTGCCATTCAACCTGTGAGCCCACATTGGCTCTCTGCGAAAGCAATTTAGTTAGCCCCTCTCCCCATAGTCCTGCACATTAATTTCCTTTCATGTGCCTGTTCAAAAAGCACAATTGAATTATCCTCCAACACGCTCTCACAGGTTGCGCATTCCAGTCCCTTACCACATAAAAAAAAATAATGTCACCTTTCATTCTTTTGCCAATCATTTCAAATCCATGCCCTCTGGTTCTCGATCTGCCAAAGGGGCAGTTTCTCTCTCACAAATCTGTCATGACTTTGAACACCTCTATCGAATCTCCTCTCAACCTCCTCTTTTGCAAGGAGAACAACCAGTTTCTTGAATCCATCCTTGTAAATTATGTCCCTTATCCCTTAGGGTCTTGACAGCTGACTGAGGGACAAAAGGGTGGTTGGGACATTAAACAACCTTAACTCTCCCATCATGCCAATTTAAGGCAGTGGGAATAACCACAGTTTATCTTTCAGCACTAATCCTATTTGTATAAAGGTGCAGTACTTCCTAAAAGTCCTTGCAGCACCAATTGGCCAACTCCACAGTTGCCTCTAACCATTTCCTGTTGAAACCCCCAACCCTCCTTTGTTAAATCTAAACTTGACTATTCCGATTGACTTCTGGCCAACATTCCACATCTACTGTTTTTTAACTTCAGCTCATCCAAAACTCTGCTGACCATACTCTAACTCACACCAAGTCCTTTCACCTCATCACCTGCTCGCTGACCTACATTGCTTCCCAGTTAAGCAACGTCTCGAGTTTAAAATTTCCGTCTTTGGTTTCAACACTCCCTGTGGCTGGAATCGCCTATGACTCGGAGATATCTGTGTTCCTATAATTCTGATCTCTTGCATATTCCCAGTTTTAATCGGTTGCTGTGCCTTCAGCTACCAAGAAAAAAGACTTGCATCTATTGAGCACTTTTCATGAGTCTCAAGTGCTTGACTGCCAATGAAGCACTTTCCGAAGTGTAGCCACTGTTGTAACGTAGTAAACACAGCAGCCAACGTGCGCACACCATTACCCAGGAACAGCAATGTGACACTGGCCGGATAATCTGTCTCTGTGATGTTAGCTGAAGGATAAACATTGGCTAGGACACCAGGGATAACACTGCTGCTCTTTTGATCAGACACTGACCGGGGTGACCAATTCTTGGGGACAGAATTAAAGGACACTTCGGCATGTTGTAGGCGAATCTGTGGGGCGGTGTGTGGTGGAAGCGGACTGGCAGACCTTTGTGGACAGGCAGATGTACTGCAGATGAGAGGTTAAGGGTCTGAAATATTGGGGGGGGGGGGGGGGGGGAATGCGTCCCAGCCATCACCTTAACCATGGGACAATCCTGTCAGGCCTGGGTCATCCTGCTTCTGATAGGGATGGACATCACCCTTCACAACAGTGCTGCACTCCCTCGGCACCGCACCGGTGATCGCTGTTCACCGGTCCCTGGAATTCTCCCTCAAAACCTCTCCCTCTTTGAGGCGCCCTTCAGAACCTTTCCTCTCGCTCACTCTGGGAAGCCTGGCCCATAAGAGGGGCGCTACATCAATGCAAGTTGTTGCGTGGCTCTGAGAAGGCGGCCAGGCTTCCCAACCCCAGCCAGGCAACCCGGCTCGGACCCCAGACCCCAGCCAGGCAGCCCGGCCCCCAGCCAGGCCCGGTCCCCAGACCCCAGCCAGGCACGGTCCCCAGACTCAAGCCAGGCAGCCCAGACCCCCAGCCAGGCAACCCAGCCCGGCCCCCAGACTGACAGCCCGGCCCCCAGCCAGGCCCGGTCCCCAGACCCCAGCCAGGCCCGGTCCCCAGACCCCAGCCAGGCCCGGTCCCCAGACCCCAGCCAGGCAGCCCAGACCCCAGCCAGGCTGCCCAACCCCCAGCCAGGCAACCCGGCCCACAGACCCCAGCCAGGCAGCCCAGACCCCCAGCCAGGCAACCCGGCCCGGCCCCCAGACTGACAGCCCAGACACCAGCCAGGCTGCCCGGCCCCCAGCACCCACCTCCTGATGGTGAGCTTCCTGAAGAGCGGATACCAGGCTGACAGCTGGCAGCTCAGCACCTGCTCCTTCTTCATCACCGCCTCTGGCAACCGCGCTTCCGCCGGAAGTGCGCACCGCAGTAACCCTTCCCCTACACAGGAGAAATCCCCTTCCGGCCGGGTCCCCGGCGCGGGGCGGGGGACGGAGAGAGGGTGAGCGCCAGCCCGGCCCGCACTGCTTTCCGGCTCGGCCTCCACCCAGTACCGGCGTCAGCACTGCTCCTGCTCTCAGCGCATAGAGTGAGTAAATAGGAGAGGCCCAGCACACTGCCTGCAGGCCCGGCCCCTGCAGTCAGCCTGACCAGCTACATTCCCTCTGCACACTCCTCATTCCCTCTGCACACTCCTCATTCCCTCTGCACACTCCTCATTCCCTCCACACCCCCCACACCCCCTCCTCTCCCTCCTCTCCCCCTCCACCCCCTCCTCATCCCCTCCACCCCCTCCTCATCCCCTCCACCCCCTCCTCATCCCCTCCACGCCCTCCTCATCCCCTCCACGCCCTCCACACCCCCTCCACGCCCTCCACACCCCCTCCACGCCCTCCACACCCCCTCCACGCCCTCCACACCCCCTCCACGCCCTCCACACCCCCTCCTCAACGCCCTCCACACCCCCTCCTCAACGCCCTCCACACCCCCTCCTCAACGCCCTCCACATCCCCTCCTCAACGCCCTCCACATCCCCTTCTCTCCCTCATTCCCTCCGCACCCGCCTGATTCCCTCCACACCCTCATTCCCTCCACACCCCCTCACATCCCCTTCTCTCCCTCCCCATTTCCTCTGCACCCTCATTCACTCCACACCCCCTCAACCTCCTCCGCTCCCCCTCTGCACCCTCCGCACACCCCCCCCCCATCACATTCCCTCTGCATCCTCAACTCTCCTCACATTCACTTTCAATCAAGGCAGAGCTTTTTAAAAGGAGGAATTGGTTCATTTTGAGAAATTTGCGTAATCAGATTCATTTTTTCCCCTCTACGTTGCTCATTTTATTTATTTTTACACCCTGCCAAGGTTGGATCACAATCACAAGTGTTTAAGTTGTAAATATCCTCTGAGGAGAAGGTTTGCCCTCGAGCGTGTCCAATCTGGCAGACTGGCCTCTTATTAAGATGTGAATGACCTCAACCACAGGACTGCGGCGTGATGGCTCAGTGGTTAGCGCTGCTCCATAGCGGCAACGATGACCCGGGTTCAATCCCGACCCCGGGTCGGCGTCCGAGTACAGTTTGCACATTCTCCCCGCGTCTGCGTGGATCTCACCCCCACAACCCAAAGATGTGCAGGGTAGCTGGATTGGCCATGCTGAATTGCCCCTTAATTGGGGAAAGAAAATAATTGTGTACTCTAAATTTTGAAAAATGATAGAATTCTTTTATCAAGGTGGAGAGTGAGGGGGCAGCATGGTAATGCAGTAGTTAGCACTGCTGCCTCACATCACCAAGGACCTGGCAAATTCAAGTTTTCAATTTATAAATCCTTTTTAATTCCCTAATGGCATGTGCCCTATGGGCCTATTCCTTAGCAATGTTCTCTAGCCTCCTCTTGCTTTCACATTTTTTTGCTTTCGGTTCCACACTCTGCCATTGGCGGGTTCTCTTTTTTAGCTACCATGCTCCTGTTCCTCGAGAATTTTCGGAGGGCCGGTGCAGACTCGATAAGCCGAATAGCCTGCGCTGTGGGGTGTCTGAGATCTGATGATCTGCTTTTCGGCCTATGGTAGATGTGGAAAATATATTTTATTGTGTTTTCTGTGACGATTGTGAATGTGGTTTTTTTATTTAGAGTACCCAATTCATTTTTTCCAATTAAGGGGCAATTTAGCGTGGCCAATCCACCTACCCTGCACATCTTTGGGTTGTGGGGGCGAAACCCACGCAAATACAGGGAGAATGTGCAAACTCCACACGGACAGTGACCCAGAGCCGGGATCGAACCTGGGATCTTGGCGCCGTGAGTCAGCAGGGCTAATCCACTGTGCCACCGTGCTGTCCTCAATTGTGAATTATGTTATGCAGCCGATGTTTCAGCAAGTAATCAGCTGAACTATGTCTTACTCTTGACAGATTGAGAGAAGTTTGGGGAGAAAACTGAGCAGCTTGATCGGAACTCCACAAAACTGAGCAGCTTGACCAGAACTCCGTAAAAGAGACCACAAATCATTAATCCTGAGTCCAAAGGCCTGTTTGAAAAGTTAAACATCAACTTCACGGACCATTAACAAACATGGAACCAAGTAATCCTACGAACCAATCAATTATCAAAGAAGAGGTAAGTATGATGTTAAAAATGCATTGTATTCTAATCTTAGACTTGATAATTAGCTGCATGGCCATCACCCTCTGCGACTGATTCCATCTTCAGCTGACATTGATAGCCATGCCATTCCAGCATGAACACACCCCACCCCACTACTTAACTGAGTGAGACTGAGGCTACTTTTAGCTGCCCAGTCGCTGTGCAAGATGAAATCAGCAAACGACATGGACCAGGGATCAATCTGGTCTGTACTCGTGGGACAAAGCCAGTGGAACTGAAATAATTCTGCCCTGTTGAATGTTCCAGGTTCTGGCAAAAGGCAAATGGGCTCAACTTTTACAAACGACCTACGTCGATCCTACCGGCAAAACCAGGTAGGTAGAAAAAAAATCCCTGTTTTCATCAGCTGTTGTTGGATTGGATTGGATTTGTTTATTGTCACGTGTACCAAGGTACAGTGAAAAGTATTTTTCTGCAAGCAGCTCAACAGATCATTCAGTACATGGGAAGAAAAGGGAATTAAACAAAATTCAAGAAAATACATAATAGGGCAACACAAGATATACAACGTAACTACATAAGCATTGGCATTGGATGAAGCATGCAGGGGTGTAGTGTTAATGAGGTCAGTCAATAAGAGGGTCATTTAGGAGTCTGGTGACAGTGGGGAAGAAGCTGTTTTTGAGTCTGTTCGTGCGTGTTCTCAGTCTTCTGTATCTCCTGCCCGATGGAAGAAGTTGGAAAAGTGAGTAAGCCGGGTGGGAGGGATCCTTGATTATGCTGCCCCCCTTTCCCCAGGCAGCGGGAGGTGTAGATGGAGTCCATGGATGGGAGGCAGGTTCGTGTGATGGACTGGGTGGTGTTCACGACTCTCTGAAGTTCCTTGCGGTCCTGGGCCGAGCAGTTGCCATACCAGGCTGTGATGCAGCCCGATAGGATGCTTTCTATGGTGCATCTGTAAAAGTTGGTAACGGTTAATGTGGACATGCCGAATTTCCTTAGTTTCCTGAGGAAATATAGGTGCTGTTGTGCTTTCTTGGTGATAGCGTCGATGTGAGTGGACCAGGACAGATATTTGGTGATGTGCACCCCTAGGAATTTGAAACTGCTAACCATCTCCACCTCGGCCCCGTTGATGCCGACAGGGGTGTGTACAGTACTTTGCTTCCTGAAGTCAATGACCAGCTCTTTAGTTTTGCTGGCTTTGAGGGCGAGATTGTTGTCGTTACACCACTCCACCAGGTTCTCTATCTCCCTCCTGTATTCGGACTCGTTGTTATTCGAGATCCGAAGAAGGAGCCGTGCTCCGAAAGCTCGTGTTTGAAACAAACCTGTTGGACTTTAACCTGGTGTTGTAAGACTTCTTACTGTGCTCACCCCAGTCCAACGCCGGCATCTCCACATCATGACATGTATATATAGGAGAGACAAAATTGCAAGATAATTACAGATTGGAATGCGAAGAATGGTTGGAATGCGAGTCTTTGCCGGCAAAGATCAAGCCTAGCGTTTCTAGGCCTTTTGGCTAAGATGAGTGTGAGGTCAGGTGTAATGCCTGGACCTGGTATGTCTCTTGTGCGGATAATGAATTGGATTCAATTTGAATTGGTTTTTGGAGCAGGCGAGGAGCGGGATTAGGGGTTTTCCCCTGTCCACATTCTGAGCTCTGGTTTTATAACTCTGATAAAGTAATAAAAAAAAAAACAAGTTCTTTACCAGAACGAAGAGTGTGAGTGGAGTGAGTGATAATATCAGGTAATCAAGGTGTGATTTGTCTCAAGCCAGGACAGTTAGTAGGATTCTGCAAATCCGGATTCATGTCACATTACGTGTAACCCCCACCATACTGCCTGGGTTTGGTGGGCATCCTCCATCCCTCCATCTCTCCTTCCCTCCCTCTCAAGGCAGCACGGTAGCCTTGTGGATAGCACAATCGCTTCACAGCTCCAGGGTCCCAGGTTCGATTCCGGCTTGGGTCACTGTCTGTGCGGAGTCTGCACATCCTCCCCGTGTGTGCGTGGGTTTCCGCCGGGTGCTCCGGTTTCCTCCCACAGTCCAAAGATGTGCGGGTTAGGTGGATTGGCCATGATAAATTGCCCTTAGTATCCAAAATTGCCCTTAGTATTGGGTGGGGTTACTGGGTAATGGGGATAGGGTGGAGGTGTTGACCTTGGATAGGGGGTAGGGTGCTCTTTCCAAGAGCCACTGCAGACTCGATGGGCCGAATGGCCTCCTTCTGCACTGTAAATTCTATGTAATCTCTCCCTCCCTCCACCTCCCTCCCTCCAGTGGAGCTGGAGTTAAAGATCGCAATCAAATCCGCCATCATCCTTTCAGATGGTGGAGCAGGCTTGATGGGCCGGCCTTCTCCTGCTCCTGTCTCTGATCTTATCTTCCGGATGTAATTGATAGAAGGATTCTTGAATGTATTCCTGTTTTATTTCCTATCTGTAATCTTGTACAGTGCTGCACCCCTTATTCCAACAACATTCTAGTCTTCTGGCCGTGTGTGTCTCTCCCCTTTATCCCATTATTGATGGCCATGCTTCCAACCATCTAACCTGTTGCTCTGAAATCCCCTATGTCTCCACCAGTCTCTTCTCCTGCAAAACCTCCTTAAAGCTTACCGCTCCTTGTATCTGGCTCAACATTCCTTCCTTGTCTGATTACAGCTCAAAGAACAACCTTGGGGCATTTTTCTAAGCTGATGACATTAGCTATTATTTGAGTGTTTTTATATATATATATATTTTTTTAATTGTGGAATAACAGAGTTTGGGAAACAGTGAAACGAACAACCAGAAAACCGAACAGTGGTTCTGATGGTAAGTCATCCTGTGTAATTCTTATTGCTTGTGTCTTTTTTCTGCTCTGTTGCTACGTTCCCTGTGTGTATCCTTGTTAGAAATTTCTTGCTCAATGATCAATTAACCTTCAACAAGTACAGGTGTAAAAGCCTGAAGTGAAGTATGAATCACTGTCTTGTTTCACCATGTTACAGTGTCAGGTTGCGTTTCCACAATAAAAGTGGTTGTGGTAGTATTTATTACCTCTTAAAGCTTCTACACCCAGGAAAAGATCAGTAACGAGCAATTCCGTGGGAAAGTTGACATGTATCTAGTCAAATACAGGGTTTGGTAAGGCCTGGTGTAACACTAGTCACAGTATTTGGACTGCAATTCGGCTATCCAACTATTCCAATCTGATGTCTGGTTATTTTAAATTGGCTACATGCTGTGGGTGAGTTTTATTAGTTTTCGGATACACACCCAACTTAAATAACTTGCTGATAGAATCGGATTAGGGAATAAAAAGGGTTGCCTGAAAACCTCCCTCATCCCACTAAGAATCATTTTTGTCCACATGGGAAAATTATGCATCACTCTTGGTTGAAGGAGGATTGAATGGAGATGTAACTGCAGCAGAAAATCTGAACACTAAAGGCAGTTAAGAGCCAAACATCCTGGCTCCATTATTCCACAACCCGTTATTACCCACTACATCAGCACCAAGATTGACCATTTAGAACCTTTTATTTTGAGGCTGATTTGATATCCTTTTAGTATTGAGAAAGTAACAGCTGGTGTTGTATTTCTCCTTATACTCCTGTTCCCATGCACACTGCAATTTTGGAGCTAACATAGAACATACAGTGCAGAAGGAGGCCATTCGGCCATCGAGTCTGCACCGACTCACTTAAGCCCTCCCTTCCAACCTATCCCCGTAACCCAATAACCCCTCCTAACCTTTTTTTGGTCACTAAGGGCAATTTATCATGGCCAATCCACCTAACCTGCAGATCTTTGAACTGTTCGGAAACCGGAGCACCCGGAGGAAACTCACGCAGACACAGGGACAACATGCAGACAGTGACCCAGCGGGGAATCAAACCTGGGACCCTGACGCTGTGAAGCCACAGTGCTATCCACTTGTGCTACCGTGCTGCCCTACAGTAGATGAAATCATGACTTGCCACTTTCCCCTCTGTTTAAGAGCAGTGTGTTCTTGAAAATAAAAATAGGCACCTGTGCAGCCCAGGAGGCAACAGTATAGTAGTCAACCCCACATTCCATTTATGGGTTAATGTCTGAAACAAATGTTAAAAGGCTAGATTAATTTAAGAAAATGGATGACTGAAGTGATCTGATTGACCATATATATCGGCGGCACAGTAGCACAGTGGTTAGCACTGTTGTTTCACAGCGCCAGGGACTTGGGTTCGACTCCGGCTTGTGTCACTCTCTGTGCAGAATCTCCCCATGTCTGCGCGGGTTTCCTCTGGATGCTCCGGTACCTCCCACAAGTCCCGAAAGATGCGCTTATTAGGTAACTTGAACATTCTGAATTCTCCCTCTGTGTACCCGAACAGGCGCCGGAGTGTGGCGACTCGGGATTTTCACAGTAACTTCATTGCAGTGTTAATGTAAGTCTATTTGTGACACTAGTAAAGATTATTATTTTTATTATTCTATTGGTGCATTTGAATTGCCCTTAATACATTCGTGTCCAGTTAATAATCTCAGTTTGAATAGATTGGGCCTATCCTGACTCGCGTCCAGAAGAATAAGAGGCGATCTGATTGAAACATGCAACATCCTGTGAGGGTTTGACTGGGATGTTGTTCATTTTGGCAGAAGAGGTCAGCACTAGGGTTCACAGAGTCAGAATGAGGGGTGGCCATTTTAAGACCGTGGAGGAGTATCTTCTCCCAGAGTGTTGTGAATCTTTAGAACTCTGCACCCGAGAGTGCTGCCGATGTTTAATCGTTGATTATACTCCAGGCCGGGATGGATAGATTCTTGGAATCCAAGAGTATGGGGATTGGGAAGCAAAGGGGAGTTGATGGAAAAGTCAAGACCTTATTATTTGGTACAGCAGACTCGAGGGACCACATGATCGACTGCTTCTATTCTTTTTGTTCTTAACAGTTTGAAAGCTCAAATTGTGACACATTTGTTTCTCTCTCTATCTGTCTCTCTCTTCCCCCCCCCCCCCCCCCCCCAATATTTAGGAGTAGCTGTACTGGCTGTGCTGAAGAAAACTCTGCATTATGACTGTTTGATTATGGTGAAACAGTTCAGACCGCCAATGGGATGCTACTGCCTGGAATTACCAGCAGGTGAGGTAGTTTACTTTGTTATGGGCCAGGGTTTAGAGAACCCCAAAGTGTATCATGGAGTTCACCTGACCCACAACTTTTACTAGATTGTGGTATGGGGAGCACACGGCCCACTCTACAGGTGTGCAGCAGAAATGGAAAAGTATTTTTTTTAAAGCAAAACAATGTTTATTCTATGAACTCAAGTTAACCTTTTTAAAACATACAGTGAACATCTTAGCAACCATTAATTCAAATACAACCCCCAAAGAATACAACACTAAGTAATCTTTTAAGCTTTCCTTTTAACATCCATAAGACTTAAAAAAGAACTTGTAATGGAAGCACATCAGGTTGAAGTCACTACTGAGAGCAGTTATTAGTTTTAAATCACCAAAGGATCGATTTACAGTCTTTAGATTATAGAGCAAGACTCTTATAGACCTTCTGGCTGTGACTGCAGCTATCCAGCTCTGAAAACGAAACTAAAACACACCCTGCAGCAAACAGCCTAAAATGAAAGTAAAAAGCTGACACAGCCCAGCTCCACCCACACTCTGACATCACCGATAAACACCCATTTCTTAAAGGTACATTTCTTAAAGGTACTCTCACATGGCAACTTGAATATGTCCATAATAACAATGGATGTGAGAAGACATGGGAATAAGAGAAGGCCATTCAGCCCATCAAGCCTGCTCCACCATTCAATTACATCATCTACCTCTCCGCCACTTTCCCGCACTATCACCGTATCCCCTTATACCATTATCGATTTCTGTCTTGTGCTTGCTCAATGACTGAGCTTCCACAGCTCTATGGATTAGAGAATTCCAAAGATTCACCATCCTCTGACTGACGAAATTCCTCCTCTTCGCCGTCTTAAATGGCCTTAATCTGAGACTGTGTCCTAGACTTGCCAGTCGGGAAACATCTTGCGTGCGATTTAATGGGAAAAGGCAGTCCTGTTTTGCGTGTAAATACCGGGATGTTTTTCCGAGCCTGTAGCACTGAGAATGCCCCCCTACCAAATGGGACTATTGATTTGGGGGGCGGGGGGGGGGGCTGTGCGAAAGTTGCCCAACTGAGGCCGCACTTAACGTTACTTCTGAGCTTGTTGCCACAATCTCTTGACCCCCCCCCCACACACACACAAGCCCCAGCTTACCAATTAGGGGGTCCTCGACACCCTTCTTTCCCCCGGTGGCTCTGCCAGGATGCCGGATAGGATCATGTTTGTATTGTATCTCGGTAAACCACTGTTGAGAGGTATCATTGTGTTCGTACGTTTTATTCTCAGGCCTCATAGATGATGGCGAAACTGCAGAGATTGCTGCTTTACGAGAGCTTTTAGAAGAGACTGGATACCAAGGAGAGATCAGCGAAACGTCTCCCGGTTTGAATTATTTTATTTTTATTCATTCATAGGATGTGGGCGTTGCTGGCTGGCCAGCAATTTTGCCCATTCCTAATTGCCCTTAGAGATGATGAGCAGTCATCTTGAACCCCTGCAGACCATTAGGTGTCGGTACACCTGTGCCATTCGGGAAGGAGCTCCAAGATTTTGACCCAGCGACAGTGCAGGAACGGCCGATATATTTCCAAGTTCAGGATGGCTTGGAGGAGAACCTCCAGGTGGTGGGGCTCCCATGTACCTGCTGATATCGTCCTTCTAGATGGTGGAAGTTGTGGAGAAATTGGGAGAGATTTCTAAATGTTCGCTGAATTCAACCACTCCCACCCTCACCCTGCATTGTAGCCCTGTTGTCCTTTTTGAAACAGAATAGAAATGAGGTGAAAGAAAGCTTTTGTCAAACCTTTTCGAAAGGCAATTCCATTTTAACTAAGTATATTGCAAAGATATTTTTCTAAGTATGGTGGAGAGGAAGTAAATAAGGTTTTGAAGGGAATTTGTGGCAAGTTCTTGTAAAGAAGACACTTGACAATTATAAGTGCGTTTCTCTTCAATTGTGATTCAGAGTAGCTCTGAGTTCCTAACCAACTCCTGATACTTGCTGATTGTCTTGGCGAGTCAGAGAGGAATTTCCCAAATTCATCCTTAAATTGGTCAGTTTTTCTTTCCTCTATGGACTTGATTGCACCATGTTTTGATGGGACAGGATTAACGGATCAGATAGTCTTTTCTCTCATTATCTGTAAGGGAATGAGCACTCTTTGTGGGGTAAGGGGAATATTTGTCACCTATTTCTTTGATTTCCCTGACCCACTGTTTCTGTGAATCCACTGGGATCGTGAGAAATGCACTGTGTGGCCTGTACAATCTATAGGCAATGTGCAGTGTACTCAGATTACATCTGTAAAAATATTTTGCAGAGCCGTACCAGGTTAGGAAATTACACTTTAATTTGAGTAATTTTTTTATTGTACATTGCATCCTCTTTTTTTCCCCCAGCTTTGTGCCTGGATCCCGGATTGACCAACTGTACGATGCAGTTCGTGACTGTTAACGTTAATGGAGACGATTCAGCGAACCTCAAACCGAAACAAAGGCTGGGTAAGCGGATAATAATAATCTTTTGAGTATTACAAGTAAGCTTACATTAACACTGCAATGAAGGTACTGTGAAAATCCCCGAGTCACCACATTCCGGCGCCTGTTCGGGTACACAGGGAGAATTCAGAATGTCCAAAATACCTAACAGCACGTCTTTCGGGACTTGTGGGAGGAAACCGGAGCGCCCGAAGGAAACTCACGCAGACACGGGGAGAATGGGTAGACTCCGCACAGACAGTGACCCAAGCTGGGAATTGAACCTGGGACCCTGGCGCTGTGAAGCAATAATGCGAACCCCTGCTCCCGTGCTGCCATAAATGTGGCAGTTACATACAGTGCAATGATATATTAGCCTAGCTCAGCTCCTGGTGTGGGGCTCGAATCCACAACTATCTTTGGACAAGAAAGTACGAGAGACAAAGGTTGATTATTGGTGACAGTACTTTCAAAACAGTCTAAATGAGGAAATAAATATCAAAAAGAAATGTTACCAATGTACAAACACTCAAATCTGGAATCTAGATTATGTTGGAACTATTTTAGGCTTCCTATTTGATATAGAATGTGTATATATATATATATATATATATATATACAATGTTTAAAATTATTTTGTAATTGTTAATATTCTGTTGTGTTGGGATTGCGGACATAATAACTATGTTTTGTGGCGTAATATGAATCCAGTGATTTCCAAAGTGGATTAAATACAGCTTTTTTTACCTTTTCAGATGATGGAGGTATGTTTTCATTCACATTTACACAACCTGGAGGCCTGTCGTGGTTAAGTATGGTTATGGACTATCTCATTCTTGTATAGTGGCAGAGAATCATGTATGCTTACTGCACAAAAGGAAGCCATTTGGCCCATTGAGTCTGCCAATTGGAAAATTGCTCTCCAGCCTAAATCCGGTTTCCAGCTCTTGCTCTATAGTAGTTATAGAACTTGAAGAGAATATCCAGGTTTGTTTTTTAAACATGATTGAGGGTTTCTGCCTCTTAACACCCTGTACTTAATTAATTAATAATCGCTTCTTGTCATAAGTAGGCTTCAATGAAGTTACTGTGGAAAGCCCCTAGTCGTCACATTCCGGCGCCTGTTCGGGGAGGCTGGTACGGGAATTGAACCCGCGCTCCTGGCCTTGTTCTGCTTTACAAGCCAGCTGTTTAGCCCACTGCTAAACCAGCCCCAGTGAACAGAGTGAACTATGACAGCCGCCATCCTCTGGGTGAAACCAATTCTCACTTTTCCTTCTATAAATCTATGTCTCTGGTCATTGACCTCTCATCCAAGGGAAATGGGTCCTTCTTATCCTGTTTACCTAAGACCATCTTACTTTAATACACCTCAGTTAGACCCCCCTTCCGCCTCCTCTGTTCCAGAAAAAATCCATCTTGGCCTGTCCTGTCTTTTCAATATAGCCAAAATTCTCCAGTCCTGGCGACATCCTTTTAGATCACCTCTCTACCCTCTCTGGTGCAAATAAATGCCATAATGCTTCAATTATGATTTGTAAATAAAATTGTTGCAGTGTGTTGTCTTCTGATTTAGACTTTTCATCTTTTCAGAGTTTGTTGACGTTGTTTTAGTTCCTATCAATGAACTTCGGAAGAAACTTGATGGTAAGACCAGTTTTCTCTTGTTCCTGAAATGTTTACGGTTAGACGTTTTGCTTTGTAATAAAATTCTCACACGTTGATCTAGGTAGTTGTAATATTTTGTTTTCCTATAACTTCTGTTTTCCGTAAGTTATTCCCACAAGTGGTACACTGAGAGCTCTTTTGTGCAGAAGGCTGCTATATGATTTTTTTTTTAACATAATCATGCTTTTGAAATAACTGGGAGTACCTCAGTGCAACCACATTTAAACATCCACTCCCTCCACCACTGATGCACAGCAGCAGCCGTGTGTACCGTCTACAAGATGCACTGGAGGAACTCGCCAAGGCTCCTTAGGCACCTCCTTCCACACCCACGATCACTACCATCTAGAAGAACAAGGGCAGCAGACACATCAGAACACCGCCACCTGGCAGTTCCGTTCTCAGCCACTCGCCATCCTGATTCGAAATAAATCGCCGTTCCTTCACTGTCGCTGGGTCAAAATCCTCGCACCCTCTCCCTAACAGCACTGAGGGTGTACCTACACCATACAGACTGCAGCAGTCTGGGATGGCTGCTCACCACTGCCTTTTCGAGGGTCAGTAGGGATGGACAGTAAAAATGCTGGACTTGCCAATGACACTACATTCCGTGACAAATATTTTTTTTAAGTTATTAATTGCATGAAATATTTACAGAAACAGATTGATGGCATTCAGTAAAATCACAATATAAATTATAAACAGTTAATATAGGAGTGTGTTTATAAACAGTAAGCCAGTCATATTTCATCAGTGGCGTAGTAATCTTTTCACAAACGTGTACTGATCTTTATTTTTCAGAAATGCTCCAAAAGGAGAATATTGTGGTGGATGCTCGAGTTTACGTCTTTGCAATGGGTTTGATGTCTGCCTCGACAAAGCCCAACATGTTGCCTGTGTTGAAAGCTTGAAGGCATAAAGATCCCCATCTGCAATTGATGCTCAACGCGAGGAAATATTTAATCCTAATTCTGTATTCTGCCCTTGTACTAAGGAACGACGGACCATTTCTCTAGAATGTAATAACATTGTTATAATTATCTAGATTTAAGAAGCTGGATTTTCTGACCTGCCTTATTCACAAAACAGACATATCTGCAGTACACTGCTGGCTTGACAACTGCATCATTTCATCCTTTCCTTCAACACTTGCGAAATCATGACGGATAAATGTGCTTGGACTTCGCAATTATATATATATTTTTTAAAAACCTCAACTTTCAAAGTTTTGCCTCTGGTACAGAAAGTTGCTTGTTGTTAAGATGGTCGGTGTGGACCAAAGTGAGATGGTCGACTGATAATTGAAACTCCTTTATACATTATGGGTAAGAATTCTGGTTTGTTAAAATTGTGGAATGTGATCCGAACATTGGGAAAATTCTGGAATCCCATGTAATGGAATTTGTCTGATGCAGTTGCCTTGAAAAAATCAGTGACCTTGATCATACTCGGAAATTAAGTCAGCCTTAAGTAGAATTATTTTTTGTCAGCTGGTTATGACACAGGAAGAAACTCGTTTGCATTTTTACCTCCAAATCAAGGTACCAGGTACTGTGAAATCCACAGGATTTCCTGCTTGCCCCATGTGGAGTGCACACTCTCTTATTCAAGTTGCCCATTGTTGGCCAGTCAAAATCACTGCTATTAGGATATTGGCTTGAGGGTTAGCTGGAGCCGGTTTGCAAGGATTACAGCCCCCAGGCCTTTCTTCCCCAACCTCCCCAGGTCCCCAATAATAAGTTAATGTGGAGGTTCAGTGTCCTCAAGTATATCGCACTGCCAGTCTCAAATATTGGATTACTGAGTCTACAGAGAGCAGGCTTGGATCAAACTCCTGTTGCCCCATGTGTCTCATTCCAGCCTCTCAGATACCCTTGCTGGTCTCCCTACCACTGCGCCACGCCCCCACCCATCAAAAGCAGTCACAAGTTGGATATGAGGCAGCTAGGGAGTGTGGGTGTTGGTCCTGACCAGGTGGACAGCTGGAACAAGTGGTTTCGCAGGTGGCATGGTGAGCAACACAACTCCATAAAATGTCAACGTTCTGTCAAGATCATGACACCTGCACAAACACAACATTCCCCTATCAAATGGTTAATTGCACCACTTTTGAGGTGTGGCACTTTACCTTTTTTTTTTGCCTACCTTCAACTGACTCTTAGTAGGTACAAAATCTTGGATATAATGTCAGGAATAGGACATTCCTCCTTCACATTCGTTAGTCAATTTTTGCTGTTCTTAAATGAGAATATTTCATTTGGATTGCTAGTACCCCTTGAACTTTATTTTGCACCATGCAACTAACTGCAGATGATGTTAGAAAAGTTATGCATTTAACAGAAAACACACGGATACCATTGCAATGTTTTCTAACAGCAGGCTGCCATAGTATTTGATTAATAATGAATTCCAGTTTTATTGACCAATGTTTTAGTAAGGATATAATTTTTTTTAGAGATACGGTGCAGGTTATAATGTTTTTTGCTATTACATATAATTGCTGTAAATATCTGAGGGAATGATGAAAGTTGTTTAGAATGGAGTTATTGCCTCAGTGTGCTCTTTTATGTTTAAGAGCTGTGACTAACAGCAAGATACTAGGGGGATGGGCCATTAAGTCACCTGAGCCTGCTGCCACCATTCATGTAGATGATGGTTGATCTTCTAACTTGATGCCACCTTCCCGGACTATTGCCATATCCCTTGATGTCTTTAATATCTAGAAGCCTTACAACACCAGGTTAAAGTCCAACAGGTGTGTTTGGAGTCACTAGCTTTCAGAGCACTGCTCCTCCATCAGGTGAGTGACTCACTCAGAGCTGCGCTCTGAAAGCTAGTGACTCCCAACAAACCTGTTCGACTTTAACCTGATGTTGCAAGACTTTTTACTGTGCCCACCCCAGTCCAATGCCGGCATCTCCACATCATGTTTAGTATCTAGATCTATCAATCTCTTAATACAGGCCCAGTCTCCTCGATCTCTCCATTAGGAATAATCCCACTTTTCCAGGGATTAGTCTGGTGAACCGTTGCTGCACTCCCTCTACGGCAAGTACATCTTACCTTGGGTTAAAGTGATTGAAGTCACAGCTCAAGTGAATATCATGTGCGTGTAATGCTGTCTAATGTTAACTTTCATATGAAATTCTGGCATTGCCGGTTTATGAGAAATAAGTCGATGCCTTTGTTAAGATAGTGAACAAAATGAACTTAATATGAATGCATACATTTCTAATATTGCACCGTCTAATGTTGATCTGTATGTTTCTGTAAATTGTAGACCTGTTGAAAATGTACCTACCTAAGGTCTTCATTTTCAGAAGACCAACAAGATTCCAGATTTCCCAAATCCTCATGAATTTTGTCAGTCATGCAAGATTTGGTTTTCCATGCCTCTTTGATGCTCCAGAAATAGTAGATTTGATTCCCCATAGGCGAGCCCACCACACTGCTGGTGAGGACAGAGAATTTGGCTGCATCATTCGCTGGCGGCAGCATTATCTACTCCTGCCTCTTGTCAATGGTAATTCCCATTGAAGCCAGCCCATGCTGCCGGGAAACCAGTGGGCAGGAGTGCACACCCAATCAATTCCAGCCAGTGTTGGGCAGTACTTCATGCATTTTTGTTTTGTCTTCATTTGGATGATTAAATATATAGTTGTACATCCTAAATAAAAAAAAAATCAAACATTATGGATTGACAATCGGCCTGGTGATTATGTTAACACTAACAAAAGTGTTATTTTCTGGCATAAATACCTTGATTTTTGAACAGCATCGGCCTAACAATTGTCTGATGCTTAAACAACAATATAATAAAGGCATCAATGAATCTAATTACTCAAAGTCTTGAGTTAGGCAGCAGATATTCAATTGTTATATCAGGAAATAAACATGCTAAAACTGATGGAGTAAATTAACGTCTGGAAACGTCTAATTGTAGCATCAAGATATTAAAATGTGGATTTGCTTAGTGGCATGATGCAGGGACACGATGAGCCTATATCAAAGCATCTGCAAGATGTGAACATTTAAATGTTCACAGCTTGGAACAGCCGATGAGCTTCACTCTGGAGTTTAAGGTTGAGCAAAATGAGGGCAGCACGGTGGCGCAGTGGGTTAGACCTGCTCCCTCATGGCGCCGAGGTCCCAGGTTCGATCCTGGCTCTGGATTACTCTCTGTGAAGTTTGCACATTCTCCCCGTGTTTGCGAGGTTTTGCCCCCACAACCCAAAGATGTGCAGGGTAGGTAGATTGACCACGCTAAACTGCCCCTTAATTGAAAAAACTGAATTGGGTACTCTGAATTTAAAAAAAAAAAGTTTGAGCACAATGAGTATTTCACAAATGTAGTAGTCACGAAAGTATACCAGATGGAATCACGGCCTGACGAGTATGATTTTTAAAAATTCTTTTGACGAACCAGAAATCATGGAATGCACAGGGTGTCGGATCGACTGGAAGAAAGGAAAAAATAACACTGAAAACCATTGAACCGAAGCATAAGGGTCAGGGTACTCATAAAATAGTTACGAAAACTACCAAATGACTCTTCAATTTCTTCATTCCTGAAGGTCTAGAGCATGGAGTGTTTGATGAAAGTTCTGCAGCAAGACTTGCTGCTGACTTTGGAATTGGCCGCCTCTTGCATGAACACACAACTCCATATGAATGTCATGCTTTATAGGGTGGGGCTGAAGTACATGGCTGATAGTGCAGGGGGTGGGTTGGATGGTGCAGGGGTGAGATTGATAGTGCAGAGGGAGGAGCTGACAGCAGGGGGTGGGGCCGAGTCACATGGTTGACACTGCAGGGGTGGGGCTAAGGTTCGTGATTGGGCAGTGCAGGGCGAGGTTGACTGATGTGGGGTGCAGGGGGCAGTTTGACAGCACGTGGGGCAGAGCTGAAAATGCAGGGATGGGTCTGACCATGCAGGGGTGGGCTGAAAATGCAAGAGTGGTCGGTTAAGTTCCAGCTCTTGCATCCCACCCTTGAGCTGAGAGCCCCCACATTGCTGTGAGTCTGGAGTCTTGTGTTGGATAGGCCAGGTGAGGATGGCAGATTTCCTTCCTGAATGGACATTAATGAACCAGGTGGGTTTTAACAACAATTGATATTGCTTTCATGGTCAACATTACTGAGGCGAGCTTTCAATTCTAGATTTGTTCATTTAATTCAAATTCCACCAGCTGCCTTGGTGAGATTGCCCTTGAGAAGGTGGTGGTGAGCTGCCTTCTTGAACCGCTGCAGTCCATGTGGTGTAGGTACACCCAGTGTGCTGTGAGTGAGGGAGTTCCAGGATTTTGACCCGGTGAAGGAACGGTGATATATTTCCAAGTCAGGATGATGAATGACTTGATTTCTAGATGGTGCTGTTTTCATGTGTTAGCTGCACTTGTTGGTGGAGGGTGTGCATCATTCAAGGCTGCTTTCATTTGGATGGTGCTGAGCTTCTTCAATGTTGTTGGAGCTCCACTCAACTAGGTGAGTGTAGAGTATTCCATCACACTCCTGATGTGTTCATTGTGGATTTGGGGAGTCCGGAAATGGGCTACTCACCGCAGGATTCCTAGCCTCTAACCTGCTCTTATAACCACATTATTTAGATGGCTAGTCCAATTCAGTTTCTGGTCAATGGTAACCCCCAGGAAGTTGAGAGTAGGGAATTCAGCATTGTTAATGTCTTTGAGTGTCATAGGGAGATGGTTACATTCTCTCCTGTTGGAGATGGCCATTGCCTGCCACTTGTGGGGCACCAATATGATTTGCCACTTGCCAGCCAAAGCCTGGATATTGTCCAGGTCTTGCTGCATTTGGATAGGGACTGCTTTGGTAACTGAGGAGTCTTGAATGTTACTGAACCCCACTTATCTTAGAATGGAACGTTATTGATGAAGAAGCTAAAAATAGTTGGTCGGAGGGCACTAGCCTGAGGAATTCAGCAAAGTTTTCCTGGGAGTGAGATGATTGATCGCCAACCACCATAACCATCTTCCATTGTGCCTGGTATGACTCCAACCTCCAGAGTGCCAAGAAGCTGGGATAAAATGAAGATTGAAGATGAAATAAGGATTTTGTTGCTCTGAAAGCTTTAGTGTGCAGATTAGCCCAGTAACAAGATGAATAGATAGTTTAAGGGAAGTGGCCAACAACTGGATATCCCATTGAGTTCAAAAGGAAATATCAGAATGAATGTTGCACTTACCTGCTAAAAGAGGGAAGCTCATGTAAGAAGTGCTAGTAAGAGGGACTAAGCCAAGTTGTTCAGATAAGGCAAGATCAAAAGAAATAAACAATATATTAGTGGCAGGGTTGGTCCTGTCGTGACAAAAGCTAACAGGTTAAAAAGATCACAGCCACACCAAACACGGAGCTAAGTTCAAGTGCCGGAATGTGGCGACTGGGATCTTTTCACAGTAACTAGCCTACTTGTGACAATAAGTTATTATTATTATTAAGTTCCCTTCCAAAGCAAACTTTTGCCTGGAGACTGCTGTTTAAACCCTAGCTGTTTGCTACTCTAAACCAGAGAAATCTTCTCAAAAAGGTACAGGTCATGTGTGGTAATTATTGCTGGATTTGGCTCAATGTTAAAATCTATGGGATGTTGTTTTGGGGAGGTGTATTCTTAGAATTTAGGAAAGAAATTTGGAACAGCTCAAGTGTAATTTTTGTTCTATATTGTTGTCTTTCTGGTTGTGTTTTAATCATAATGATCTTTATTAGTATCACAAGTAGGCTTACATTGTAATGAAGTTACTGTGAAAAGCCCCTAGTCGCCACATTCCGGGCGCCTGTTCGAGTACACAGAGGGAGAATTCAGAATGTCCAATTCACCCAACAGCACGTCTTTCGGGACTTGTGGGAGGAAACCGGAGCACCCGGAGGAAACCCACACGGACACGGGGAGAACGCACAGACAGTGACCCAAGCCGGGATTCGAACCCGGGTCCCTGGCGTTGTGAAGCAACAGTGCTAACCACTGTGCTACCGTGCTGCTTTTTTACTTGAATGATTGCAAGAAGACTGGAACCCATCTCACTGGGGTTTTCATCTCTTTCGTCGCATTATACAAATGGTAAAATAAACAGTTGAGAACCGGCGTTCGAAGTTTCTCTTCAGGTGCTTGGAATATCTTTGCAATTAATATCAGCGGGGTTCTTAACAGGAGGGGTTATTCCCGATTCCCATGACTCCAGTTTTGCTGGGGCTCCTTAATGCCATACTTTAAGCAGAATTGTTTAGACCTTGCAAGTGAAAGGAACACTCTCTCCTGCTTGCTGTTGTGAAAGAACTGCTCTATTGTTCTGAAAGCATGTAAAGTTGCCATAGTCCCAGATGAACATAAGCTGCTTTCCCCCTTTGAGGGGGTAGAGCTGACTGGTGGTGATTTAAAGTGAGGATCACCCACACCACAGGTGAGGGGCAAGGTTGAGATGGCAGGGTCTTCATGGGAAATGAACACGTGCTATTGGCTTCACTGTGCATCACAAACCAGATGTCCTGTCAACTGAGCTAAACCGGCCCCGGGTTCCGAAAGCAGTGAGTGCCTGGCACATTCTTTGCTGTGACCCTGAAATAATACTGAGTCTGCAGAGAAAGTAGATAACCTCGGATAAGGGATGGTGAGAGAGTGGGGCAAGGTAGGAAGTGGGATCTGGTTAAAGGGGTAGTAGATAGTCAGTTACATTTTCTCTCTGGTTACCGTACACAATAAAAGGTTATTTGTGTTTTAAAGTTACAAACCTGGTGACTGTAGCTTATTTGGGCTCAACCAAGGATCTTGGGTATTTGAAATAAAATCTAATTTCACCTGTGTTGCGACTCCGGGGCAAGTGGGGCTGGAATTGACCGCGCAATAGCCCAGGCTGCCGTGACAGTATGGTTTCCAAAGGCTGCGCCCAGGAGTCGTGGATCATCATGTCTCACAAGTTGGCAGAACTAGTACCAAAGGGATGAGTTTCTGATCCCTGAAGTCATTATGTGAGGACAATCGCCAAACATTGGGAAAACGCAAGTTAATTATTCCCAACACTTGACCTTCAGTAAACTCTGGTTGCTCCAAGGTTCAATTTGCACAGACCAGGACCTGCCCATTAAACTGGCTATGCCTCTCCAGGTCGAAATCGTGAGTTTCCACTGGATAGAAAAAAACTCTTCAAAGCAGCTTCCATTTCCATGGGCTCACAGGCACCAACAGACAAGATTTATCATATCAAAAAAATATTTCATAAAGAAAAGGACCAGTGTAGACTGATGGAAGCAGTAAACGATTCGGTGTCTTTCTTTTGGAACAAGTAATTGTTGGCGATTTAAAATCTGGTTCCTCCGGTGGAGGAATGCACACTTATTAAAAATGCTTTTTAACCAATAAACCCATTTTCATTTTTATTAGTGAAACTGCAGCAATTTATTGCACTTAAAATGTGCTTTTTAAAAATAAATTTAGAGTATCCAATTATTTTTTTCTCCAATGAAGGGGCAATTTAGCGTGGCCAATCCACCTCGCCTGCACATCTTTGGGTTGTGGGGGTGAGACCCACGCAAACACGGGGAGAATGTGCAAGCTGCACACGGACAGTGACCCGGACTGCACTTAAAATATTACGGGGAAAAAACATTTACATTCCAATGCACGCCTCGATTGCACTGGTTCATAAATGAAATGAAATGAAAATCGCTTATTGTCACAAGTAGGCTTCAAATTAAGTTACTGTGAAAACTCGTCGCCACATTCCAACACCTGTTCAGGGATGCAGCAGGCTGATACAGGAATCGAACTGTGCTGCTGGCCTGCCTTGGTCTGCTTTCAAAGCCAGCGATTTAGCCCTGTGCTAAATAGCCCCTGCTGTTTAGGTAACTTGTTTGATTATACAAATAATTTTTGGCAACAATTCGAACTGTAACTTAACCAGTAGATTTATGGATGCAAATTCCACAATGTGTGCAAAGCAGCAACTCTACCCACTGTTGTTCTTATAGTTAGTAGCTCTCCGTCCGTTTAACGCCTCCCCGAACAGGCGCCGGAAAGTGACGACTAGGGGCTTTTCACGGTCACTTCATTGAAGCCTACTTTTGATAATGAGCTATTACGTTTATGTTTAACCATGGTGGCTGGCTGTGCGTTTTACCACAGATGCATCAAATCTGGCAATTCCAGAGTGTCCAAATTACTTTGCAAAGAAAAAATAAAGGACAAACACACAAGGGGATCAGTGTGGGGGAATTTAATGTGATCCAATTTCAGCATTAAGCATTTGCAGGATTTCAAACGTACATTATTGGTCTCTGCGGAAGAAGATTCCCTTGACTCACAACAACCTCATCAATATACTACAACCGCAAGGCTACTGGGGAAAGGCTGTGGTGTGGCACTGGCCGAGAGGATCATCGGGAGCTAGCACAGGCATGATGGGCTGATTAGCCTCTTTCTGTTCTGAAGCCGCTCGATGATTCAAGGACCACGATCACTTTTTAATCTCCCACAGCAACCGATACTTCCCTCCGGACCAGTGCTTGTACCCCTCTCTATGTTTCAGCCATTACATTTCTTATTACCCTCTCTCCCCACTTACAATCATCTCCCAAATTAAACTAGCCTTTCGATTTTGGCGGGGTTTGTTAAGGGCAGGCAGTTGGTGCACAATATAAGGCGATTAAACGTGATCATGATGCCCCCGGAAGGTAGGGAGGTGGAGGTAGTGGTCACAATGGATGCCGAGAAGGTTTTTGATCAGGTAGAATGGGAATATCTGTGGGAGGTACTGGGATGGTTCAGATTTGGGCGGGGCTTTATTGACTGGGTCAGGTTGCTGTATCAGGCTCCTGTGGCAAGTGTACGGACGAATAGGACAACATCGGACTATTTTAGACTGCACGGGGGACGAGACAGGGATGCCCCCTCTCCCCACTGTTGTTTGCGCTAGCTATAGAGCTGTTGCCAATTGCTCTGAGAGCCTCAAGGGGCTGGAAGGGGCTAGTCCAGGGGTGGGGTGGAGTATTGAGTCTCGCTCTATGCAGACGACCTACTTCTGTATGTATCGGACCCAATAGAGGGGATGGAAGAAATCATGTTTCATGGGGAATTTGGCCGGTTTTCGGGGTATAAGCTAAATATGGGGAAAAGAGATGTTTGCGATGCAGGCGAGGGGACAGGAGAGGCGATTGGGGGAGCTGCCGTTTAGGTTAGTAGGGGGAAGCTTTAGGTACCTCGGCATTCAAGTGGCGCGGGAATGGGAGCGGCTGCATAAATTAAATCTGGCTCAGCTAGTAGACCAAATGATGGACAATTTTCGGAGATGGGATGCGCTTCCGTTGTCACTGGCTGGGAGGGTGCAGACAGTGAAGATGACGGTCCTCCCGAGATTCCTGTTCGTGTTTCAATGTCTTCCCATCTTTTTTCCATGGTCCTTTTTTAACCGGGTCAACAAAGTGATCTCTGGCTTTGTTCGGGCGGCAAGACCCCGCGGGTAAGGAAGGTAATGCTTGTGCAGAGTCGGGGAGAGGGTGGGCTGGCGCTGCCAAATTTTAGTAATTATTACTGGGCGGTGAATACAGCCATGATCAGGAAGTGGGTGGTGGGGGAGGGGTCGGCGTGGGAGCGTATGGAGGCAGCTTCAAGCAAGGGCACCAGTCTGGGGGCGTTGGTAACTGCGCCTCTGCCGTTCCCGCCGGCACGGTACTCCACCAGCCCCGTGGTGGTGGCGGCCCTGAGAGTCTGGGGGCAATGGAGGAGACATGTGGGAGCCGAGGGAGCATCGGTCTGGTCCCCAATCTGTAATAATCACCGGTTTGCCCCGGGAAGTATGGATGGGGGGTTCCGGATATGGCGGACAGCTGGGATTGAGAGGATGGGGGATATGTGTATAGAGGGGAGCTTTCCGAGTATGAGGGCGCTGGAGGAGAAATTTGGGTTGGCGAGGGGAAACAAATTCAGGTATCTGCAGGTGTGGGACATCCTACGTAAACAGGTGTCAACCTTCCCGCTCCTATGGCTAAGGGAGATTCAGGACAGGATAGTTTCCAAAGGGTGGGTAGGAGAAGGGAGCGTCTCGGACATTTACAAGGAACTTATGGGGTCAGAGGAGACGCAGACTGAGGAGCTGAAGCGCAAGTGGGAGGAGGAGCTGGAGGGAGAGTTAGAGAATGGTCTAGGTGTGGACGCGTTGAGTAGAGTCACCGCGTCCACAACATGTGCCAGGCTCAGCCTGATACAATTCAAGGTCGTTCACCGGGCTCCCATGACAGTGGCCCGGATGAGCAGATTCTTTGGGGTGGAAGACAGGTGTGCAAAATGTGCAGGAGGACCAGCGAACCATGGCCACATGTTCTGGGCATGTCCGAAGCTTCGGGGATTTTGACAGGGGTTTGCAGATGTCATGTCCACCGTGTTAAGAACAAGGGTGACGCTGAGTCCAGAGGTGGCGATTTTCAGGGTGTCGGAAGATCCAGGAATCCAGGAGGAGAGAGAGGCAGACGTTCTGGCCTTTGCTTCCCTGGTAGCCCGGAGACGGATACTATTAGCTTGGAGGGACTCAAAGCCTCCGAAGTCAGAGACTTGGCTATCGAACATGGCTAGCTTTATCTGTTTGGAGAAAATCAAGTTCACCTTGAGAATGATATAGATATAGACATAGAATTTACAGTGCAGAAGGAGGCCATTCGGCCCATCGGGTCTGCACCGGCTCTTGGAAGAGCACCCTACCCAAGGTCAACGCCTCCACCCTATCCCCACAACCCAGTAACCCCACCTAACACTAAGGGTAATTTTGGACACTAAGGGCAATTTAGCAAGCCGGAATCGAACCTGGGACCCTGGAGCTGTGAAGCAATTATGCTATCCACAATGATACCGTGCTGCTCACTGTTCGGGTTCACCCGGAGTTGGCAACCGTTTGTCGACTTCTTCATGGAAAATTAATCGTCAGCAGAAGGGGGGGGGGGGTTAGTTTAGCTTCGAGTAGGGGGTTAATAAAGGAGGGGCCTGTAAGGGAGGGAGACGGTTTTTGCACTATTACATAGAATTTACAGTGCAGGAGGCGGCCATTCGGCCCATCGAGTCTGCACCGGCTCTTGGAAAGAGCACCCTACCCAAGGTCAACACCTCCACCCTATCCCCATAACTCAGTAACCCCACCCAACACTAAGGGCAATTTTGGACACTAAGGGCAATTTATCATGACCAATCCACCTAACCTGCACATCTTTGGACTGTGGGAGGAAACCGGAGCACCCGGACGAAGCCCACGCAGACACGGGGAGAACATGCAGACTCCGAACAGACAGTGACCCAAGCCGGAATCGAACCTGGGACCCTGGAGCTGTGAAGCAATTATGCTATCCACAATGATACCGTGCTGCTCACTGTTCGGGTTCACCCGGAGTTGGCAACCGTTTGTCGACTTCTTCATGGAAAATTAATCGTTAGCAGAAGGGGGGGGGGGTTAGTTTAGCTTCGAGTAGGGGGTTAATAAAGGTGGGGCCTGTAAGGGAGGGAGACGGTTTTTGCACTATTACATAGAATTTACAGTGCAGAAGGAGGCCATTCGGCCCATCGAGTCTGCACCGGCTCTTGGAAAGAGCACCCTACCCAAGGTCAACACCTCCACCCTATCCCCATAACTCAGTAACCCCACCTAACACTAAGGGTAATTTTGGACACTAAGGGCAATTTATCATGACCAATCCACCTAACCTGCACATCTTTGGACTGTGGGAGGAAACCGGAGCACCCGGACGAAGCCCACGCACACACGGGGAGAACATGCAGACTCTGCACAGACAGTGGCCCAAGCCGGGAATCGAACCTGGGACCCTGGAGCTGTGCAGCGATTGTGCTATCCACAATGCTACCATGCTGCCCCAATGTTTATAGTTTCATGTATATTGTTTATTGTGTTGTAATATCAAAAAATACCTCAATAAAATGTTTATTAAAAAAAAATGAAATTGTTGTACTGCTGTAAACAAGTGTTGGGACATCAGCTTGGAGGCAAACAAAGGATTAATAAATTCATTCATAACAAGATTCGGACCCCTGCAGACAGAGACAACTGGACTGTTGCAGCCTGTATTCTCCTGCAGCAGAGTCGGTGATCCTAGAAACTCTTTTATTAATTTTCTTGAAATCTTACAATATGACAAAAGCATTTGCACTCACTCCATTTAAACAGGAAGTGGTCTGCACTGAGAAAGTGGGGACTGAACTTGCCCGGACGTAAATAATGAGCATTCCCTACTAAGTGAGCAGTTCCATCAACAGCGACCATTCCAGATAGAATCCTCCATGTAAAAAGGAGGAGGCTGGTGGTGGGATACACATTAAATATTTAGATTTGATAGAAAAAAGTAAACAATTTGTTAAGAACAACTGTTACAATCTTTACTTTGTTAAACTTGACTCCACATTTTTGTCCATCGATAAAAGTAACTAAACCCACAAGGAGACAAGAGAACATCGAATATATTGAGGTTACTTGTCATTTACATCATTTCACAATTGCGAACAGCAGAAACACGGCGTCATTGCAACACCCAAACTTAACAAAGAAGCTGACTGTGAATTACAACAGCATCACATTTTGTTCGAAATAAGATTTTACAGACAGATTCTCCCCCCTCCCTGTTATAATTTAATTATCACCAATCTAATAAAGGGACAGTAACAGAGATTACTGTTAACGGACTAGCAACCAGAGGCCTGGACCAATGATTTGGTGACTACCTGCTACAGTAACTGTGGAATTTAAACTGAGTTAATGAAATAAATCTTAAATTTAAAAACTCCTCAGAAGCCATGACTTGTCCAGCAGCAATAGCTAGTCTGCAGATAAACAAACTTGCTTTTGTTGAGTACTTGAGAATATGTATATAATATGCCCAAGGTATTTGCTTACAAAAGTCCAGTTCATTTTTCAGACCTAGCTGTCAAGTAACTCAGGGTTTTAATTCTTATTCTAACTACACTAGGTTGGAATACTTTCCATGATTTGAGCTAAATCAAAGTCATTTTGAAAAAAAATAAAATAGGAGTAATATTTGATCTTGGAAAACAGTGTTTCTCAATGGAAACCTCTCAACTGTATCAAAATGTTGGAGGTCCTCTCGAGGAGTCAGGCACAGTGAAGTGCACCCAGGCTTTTCCAAATTCCTTTTAGGAGAAAGTTCTGGCGAGAATGTCTTGGTTTTGTTCCTGATGCAAAGTCCCGATTGCAACTGCAGGTGCTGGAAGAGATGGTCTGCTGACCAATTTCAACTACAGACAAATGATAAAAATTAGAGGGAGTTACTTTTTTGCAGAAGGAATTAGGAACAGCAAGTGGTAATGTTTTTTTTAAATAATTTTTATTGAATTTTTCAAAATACAAACATTTTAACCCCCCCTACATTCACATTTAAATTATAACAAAACAAAGTCAAACCCCCCTACTTAACAAGAAAAAGAAAAAAAAAAGGCCCCCCCCCCCCCCCCCCCCCCGCCGGCGAACCGACAGTCAGACCAACTTATCATTTCTAGCAGCGTCCTCGGGCAGGCCTTGCCCGTGCCACCACCGCTACCGTACTTCCTTCGTCTTTGTCCCCCCCCCCCCCCCCCCCCTCCTCCCCCCTCCCTCCCGCCCTCCCCTCCCCTCCCGGGTTGCTGCTGTCACGGCCTCAGTTTCTATCTCTGATCCAAGAGGTCTAGGAAGGGTTGCCATCGCCTGGAAAACCCCTGCACCGACCCTCTCAGGGCGAATTTGATCCTTTCCAATTGGATGAAGTTTGCCATGTCGTTTAACCAGGTGTTAACACTCGGAGGCCTTTCGTCCCTCCACTGAATCAAGATCCTCCTCCGAGCCACCAAGGACGCAAAGGCTAATATTCCAGCCTCCCTCGCCTCCTGTACCCCCGGTTCCACCCCAACCCCGAAGATCGCAAGTCCCCATCCTGGCTTGACCCTGGACCCCACCACTCTCGACACCGTCCCTGCCACCCCCTTCCAGAACTCCTCCAGTGCCGGACATGCCCAAAACATATGTGCATGATTCGCAGGGCTTCCCGAACATCTAATACACCTGTCTTCACCCCCGAAAAAACCGACTCATCCTTGTCCCCGTCATGTGGGCTCTATGCAGTACCTTAAATTGAATGAGACTTAGTCTCGCACATGACGACGACGAGTTGACCCTCTCCAGGGCGTCTGCCCATGTCCCGTCCTCTATCTGTTCCCCCAGCTCTAACTCCCACTTATCTTTCAGCTCCTCTACTGGTACCTCCTCCACCTCCTGCATAATCTTATAGATGTCCGAGATCTTCCCCTCCCCGACCCAGACCCCTGATAGCACCCTATCACTCACCCCCGTCGGGGAGCGCGGGGAACCCCGTTACCTGTCGTCTGGCAAATGCCTTCACTTGGAGGTACCTGAACGTGTTCCCCGGGGGGAGCCCAAATTTCTCCTCCAGCTCTCCCAGGCTCGCAAACCTCCCCTCTATAAACAAGTCCCTCAGTTGTCTAATACCCGCCCTCTGCCAGCTCTGGAATCCCCCTCCTGTGTTTCCCGGCGCAAATCTGTGGTTCCCTCTTAGTGGTGCCCCTATCAGACCTCCCACTTCCCCCCTGTGTCGCCTCCACTGCCCCCAGATCTTGAGGGTGGCCGCCACCACCGGGCTCGTGGTATACCTCGTGGGAGGGAGCGGCCATGGTGCCGTTACCAGTGCCCCTAAGCTTATGTTGCCGCAGGACGCCCTCTCCATGCGCTTCCAGGCTGCCCCCTCCCCTTCCATCATCCACTTTCGTACCATCGATGTATTTGCCGCCCAGTAATATCCTGAAAGGTTGGGTAACGCCAGCCCTCCACTATCCCTACTCCGCTCCAAAAAGACCCTTCTAACTCTCGGGGTGCCATGTGCCCACACATACCCCATGATACTACTCGTTACCTTCTTGAAAAAGGCCCTGGGGAGGAAGATGGGCAGACACTGGAACAAAAACAAGAACCTCGGGAGGACCGTCATTTTAACTGACTGCACCCTCCCTGCCAGTGACAGCGGCACCATGTCCCACCTCTTAAACTCCTCCTCCATCTGTTCCACCAGTCTGGAAAAGTTCAACTTGTGGAGGGTCCCCCAGTTCTTTGCCACCTGCACCCCCAAATACCTAAAACTTTTAACTGCTCTTTTGAAGGGGAGCCTCCCAATTCCCTCCCCTTGGTCTCCCGGGTGTATTACAAAGACCTCACTTTTCCCCAGATTTAACTTATATCCCGAAAAGTCCCCGAACTCCGCTAGTATCCCCATTACCTCCGGCATTCCCCCCTCCGGGTCTGCCACATACAACAACAAATCATCCGCATAGAGCGAGACCCGATGTTCCTCCCCTCCCCTTGTCAGTCCTCTCCACACCCCTGAACCCCTCAGTGCCATCGCCAACGGCTCAATCGCTAATGCAAAGAGTAAGGGAGATAGGGGACATCCCTGCCTAGTACCTCGATGGAGCCCAAAATATTCTGACCTCCTCCCGTTTGTTACCACACTTGCCATCGGAGCTGAATAGAGCAGTTTTACCCACTTGATAAATCCCTCCCCAAACCCAAACCTTTCCAACGTCTCCCACAAGTATTCCCACTCCACCCTGTCAAATGCCTTCTCCGCGTCCAGCGCTACCACTATCTCCGCCTCCCCTTCCACTGCTGGATCATAATCACATTTAACAATCTCCGGACATTTGTGTTAAGTTGGCGTCCCTTCACAAACCCCGTCTGGTCTTCATGGACTACCCCTGGCACACAGTCCTCTATCCTGGTTGCCAGGGCCTTTGCTAACAGCTTGGCGTCAACATTCAGGAGGGAGATGGGCCTGTAGGACCCGCACTGGACCGGGTCCTTGTCCCGCTTCAAAATCAAGGAGATCAGGGCCTGCGACATTGTTGGGGGCAGTACCCCCCCCTCGCGCGCCTCATTGAAGGCTCGCACCAGCACTGGACCCACCAAGTCCACAAATTTCCTGTAAAACTCCACCGGGAACCCATCCGGCCCCGGCGCCTTCCCCGCCTGCATCTGGCCTATCCCTTTAATTAGCTCCTGCAGCTCTATCGGCGCCCCCAACCCTTCCACCAGCTCCTCCTGTACCTTTGGGAACCCCAATTTGTCGAGAAAGTTCTTCATTCCCCCTCTCCTCTTCGGCGGTTCAGACCTATACAATTCCCTATAGAAGTCCCTAAAGACCCTATTCACCTCTTGCCCCTTCTGCACTACGTCCCCACCCCTCTCTCTCACTCCCCCAATCTCTCTGGCTGCATCTCGCTTACGAAGCTGGTGTGCCAGCATCCTGCTCGCCTTTTCCCCGTACTCATACGCCGCACCCTGCGCCCTTCTCCACTGCATTTCCGCCTTCCTAGTGGTCAGTAGGTCGAACCTGGCCTGCAAGCTACGCCGCTCCCTTAATAGCCCCTCCTCTGGCGCCGCCGCATATTTCCTATCTACTTCTAGGAGCTCCCCCACCAGCCTCTCCCTTTCCTGCCTCTCCTTCCTCTCTCTGTGTGCCCTTATGGAGATCAGCTCTCCTCTAATCACTGCTTTCAAGGCCTCCCAGACCGTCCCCACCTGCACCTCACCTGTGTCATTCGTACCCAGATAGTTCTCAATGCCCGTTCTCACCCTTCTGCACACCTCTTCGTCCGCCAACAGCCCTACATCCAGGCGCCACAACGGGCGTTGGTCCCGCGCCTCCCCCATGTCCACGTCCACCCAATGTGGTGCATGGTCCGATATCGCAATGGCCGAGTACTCCGTGTCCTGCACTCTCGGTATCAGCCCCCTGTTCAATACGAAAAAATCGATCCTAGAGTACACTCTGTGGACGTGGGAGAAAAAAGAATACTCCCTCGCCCTAGGCCTACTAAATCTCCATGGGTCTACCCCTCCCATCTGCTCCATGAACCCCCTTAACACCTTTGCCGCTGCCGGCCTCCTATTCGTCCTGGAACTCGATCTATCCAGCCCAGGGTCTAACACCGTATTAAAGTCCCCTCCCATGATCAGGCCCCCTGCCTCCAGTCCCGGGATGAGGCCCAGCAGGCGCCTCATAAAACCCGCGTCGTCCCAGTTCGGGGCATACACATTTACCAGTACCACATTCTCTCCCTGCAGCCTACCCCTCACCATCACGTACCTGCCCTCCTTGTCTGCCACCACCTCTGCCGCCACAAACGACACCCTCTTTCCCACCAAAATCGCCACCCCCCGGTTCTTGATATCCAAGCCTGAGTGGAACACCTGTCCCACCCACCCCCTTCTCAGGCGGACCTGATCTGCTACCCTCAAATGAGTCTCCTGCAGCATTGCTACATCAGCCTTCAGTCCCTTCAGGTGTGAGAAGACCCTTGATCTTTTGACCGGCCCATTCAGCCCCCTTACGTTCCACGTGATCAATCGGGTCGCAGAGCGACCCGTCCCTACTCCCTGTCGATTAGCCATGTCTTGTCCCTTGCTCGCCCCGGGTCATCCCTTCTTTTCTGACCCGCTTCCCATAGCGATGGCCCCCCCCCCCCCCCCCCCCCCCCCCGGTTCTCCCCTTCTCGTCCCTGGTCTTTCCAGCAGCAACCCGGTGTCCACCCCCAGCCCCCCCCCCCCCCCCCCCCCCCCCCCCCCCCCCCCGGCTAGGACCCCTCCTAGCCGTGATGTACCCCACATCGTACTCCCGAGAGTCAGCTGGTCTCCGCTGACCCGGCTGCTCCTGCCACATTCCGACTCCTCCCGGTTCACCCCATCTGCGCCCGTGAAAGATCCCCTTAAAACCCCCGAGAAAGACCCGCATAATCAACCCGCTCCCCCCCGTCCCGTCTCCCCAACTTAACGATATAAATACAAATACCCAATGGCAACTAAATACATAAATACTTAACTACATACTTAAATAACAAAATAATTAACTAACTATCAACTAACAGTGTGCCCAACCATCACCCTCCATCAAACAGTATAAATAACCGCAGATAACCATAACCCGAAAAGAAAAAAAGAACAAAAAACCCCCCAAGCACCCAAAGAAAAAGGGTAAGAGGGGTAAATAACTAAGGGAAATTGGAAACGGGAAAAAACACCCCATAAGAAGCCAACGACCCACAATAGAAATTTCAACAGTACAAATATACAGAAACACCCAACAACTCGAAACCTTCAAAATATTCAGAAAAGTCAACCGTTCGAGAAAAAACACCCCAAACAATCCACAAAACTGTTACCCAGTTCCGACCTGGCCTGAAAAAGAAAAGGGCCACTTGCTCAATCAAGAGTCCCCCGGCGGCTACGACCGCCGGTGCTCCCAGGTTTTAGTTCGTGTCCAACTTTTCCTCTTGTACAAAGGTCCAGGCCTCCTCTGGGGACTCGAAATAATGATGTTGGTCCTTGTAGGTGACCCACAAGCGCGCCGGTTGCAGCATTCCAAATTTGATCTTTTTCGCGTGTAGCACCGCCTTTGTCCGGTTGTACCGGGCCCGCCGCTTTGCCACCTCCGCACTCCAGTCCTGGTACACCCTTACCGTCGAGTTCTGCCACTTGCTGCTTTTCTCCCTTTTAGCCCACCTCAGGACTTTCTCTCGATCACTTAGCCGCTGGAACCGCACCAGCACCGCCCTCGGGGGCTCGTTTGCCCTAGGCCTCCTGGCCATGACCCGGTATGCCTCTTCCAATTCCAGGGGCGCCGGACCGGCCCCTTCCCCCATCAGGGAGCTCAACATCTCCGCCACATATCCCGGGAGATCCGACCCCTCCAGGCCTTCTTCCAGGCCCAGGATCCTCAAATTTTTCCTCCTCATCCGAGTGTCCAGCTCCTCGAAGCGGCTCTGCCACTTCATGTGGAGTGCCTCGTGCACCTCCACCTTTGCCCCGATGACTGTGGCCTCCTCCTCCCTCGCGGTCATCTCCTGCTGCAGATCTTTAATCGACGCCTCTTGGATCGCCTGGGCTCCCACCAACCTGGTGGCCGTCGCGTTCATGGACTCTAAGAGTTCCACTTTCATCTCCGTGAAAAAACGGAGGAGAGCGGCCTGCTGCTCCTCCGCCCATTTCTTCCACTCCTCCGATACACCGCCGGCCGCCATTTTGATTTTCTTCCCCCGCTTTTTTTGGGGAGCTGCTGCCGTTTTTCTTGCCGCTCCACTCCGGGTACCGACCATAAAATCGGTCTAGTTCTCCTCAGGGGACCTTCCCCCACCGGGATTCGTTTTTTCAGCGCCGTTGGGGCCCTCCAATTGGCCCAAAAACACCTTTGTTGCAGGAGCTTCCAAATGTGCGGCTTAGCTAGTCATAGCCGCAACCGGAAGTCGGTAATGTTAACAAACACTTATTGTAGGAAAATGACCAAGTGGACAGGCCTATAAAAATGGTAGTAAGTTTAAGTGGATAAGATAGTGGCTGCATATAAACTATATCAAACAATTGACCATCACTAGCAACCAAATATTTTGGTTTGATAATTGTGTCAAGATTGAAGTCATTCTTTTTCAGCCCTGACGTGGAAGAAAAATATGGATTATCTATATTTTTAAGATCATCGGCCCTTAATAAAAGTCTCCCCGTTGACCTCCACTTGTTCCCATCAATATTGTGCTCCCCTTTATAGACACTTCCAGATGTGTACAGAGAACACTTAGTTATATAATTCACTGTTTTCATTACCTGACCTGACCCCAGTTTTCCCACTGCTTATCGTTTGTTATAATCATGGATGAACCAGAATTTATTCTCACTTAACAACGGCAGGACTAAATCCACTGTATACAAAAACTGAATACTGCGGATGTTGAAAATCTGAAATAAAAACAGAAAATGCTCAGCTTCTGTGGCGAAGGGAAAGAGGGTTAAGTGGGTGGATTTTGCCACAGGCATTGGAACCCTCAACGGCCTGACCAAATGGATCCCCCCCCCCCCCCCCCCCCCCCCCCCCCCCGCTACCTGGAAGTGCACCCACCAGCTCAATCTTCCCCGGGATGCTTCCTAATTGCCCGCTTTTCTGCTCACCGTCCTGTTAGGGGCAATGGGCAGGTTCTAAATGAGAGCTCCAACAGGGGAGATCAGCACTGCTGGGGCAGGGCAGGAGCCTGCGACCTCCTGCAGCCCATTTGCCAGCACATACGCACAGCTTTAGTGCCCATTTTGAATTCTGCTCGTCCTTAGCACCTCTTCCGCTGTCAGAGCTCTCAGCCAGCCACCTTAGCCCCGAACAAAAGCTTAGCCTCAAACTTTCCACCCTGTCACCTTGCTGTTAGTCACCCAACATTTACCTTTTACTGCTCAGCATTAATTTTTGAGGTTATTAAAAGGAATTCAGGTTGCAGATGAAGGAGAACCTCATTCTTCCCACAGATGATCAGATCATGGACTATACCTCAACCACTTAATCTTCAGCATGAGTACTCCAAGTAAGGCCACTCAGTTCAAGGGCAATTAGGGATGGGCAATAAATGCTGGCAATAAATTGCCAGTGATGCCCAAATGATGGAATAAAACATTTTTGAAAAGTTAACAAGTAAATGTATCCTTATTCATACATCTTCACTGCCCAATCCAATTGCTCAGTCCTTCAAAGACATCCCTTCTCCAAACCCTTCATAAGGCTACTTGAACATCTGGATTCGCTGTTGTTTACACTGTGCTGCAACATGGCTATTAATGCTGACCAAGGTGACTATGCAAATTTGATTAGGAAACTGCTCAGTAGGTCCATTCCTACAATATAATAGTGACTGCACCTTGTAAAGTATTCCACTGGCTGGAAAGAACTTTAAGACCTCCTGAGTTTGGGAAGGACACTTTATAAATGCAAGTTTGGTTTCTTTATAAGTAGCATGCCAACGATACGTAATTGGGTTCACATCCGCGTTAATAACGTTTCAAGACTGTCGCTCCAACAAGACTCTAAAACATCACATTTTGATCATGAGAACTTTGAACATTTGATCATTATTTGGATGTATGGTAGCTTACCTTGCATGCTAACTGTTTTTCAAACCTGGGGGATACATAAAACCACGGGCCCATGTTCTGTGGTTCCTCTTGACTCCATATAAAGTCTGAAAAACGATCATCTAATTTAGTATTCATGGCATCTAAAGACTGCTGTCAAAGCAGTTTTGTTTGCTAACATGTGTACTTAAAAGTAAAATTACACATTAAATGCTTTGAGATATGATTGTGCTAAGTAAATAAATGTTTTCTTCAGTGCTTCAATACTTTTGACCAATGTGGAACCAATATCCTAGGTTCTAGGATATTGATCCAGCCACAGTGAACGAATGACGGTATATTTCAAAGTCAGGATGGGGAATGACTTGGGAGAAGATCTTGCAGCTGGTGATGTTCATTGGAATCTGCTGCCCTTGTCCTTCTAGATGGCAGTGATCAGGGTTTGGAAGGTGCTGCTTAAGGAGTCTTGGGTGAGTTTCTGAAGTGCAACGTGCAGATGGAACACACACTGCTCCTGTTCATTGGTGGTGGAGGGAGTGCATGTTTGTGAAAGAGGTGCCATTCAAGCGGGAAACTTTATACCGGATGAAGCTGAGTTTCTTGAATGTTGTTGGAGCCGCACTCATCCAGGCAGAGACAAGTATTCCATCACATTCCTGCCTTGTGGCTTGTAGATGAGGACAGGCTTTGGGGAGTCAGGAGGTGAGTTACTCGCCACAAGATTCCTAGCCTCTGACCTGCTCTTGTAGCCACAGTATTTATATGGCTAGTCCAGTTCAGTTTCATGTCAATGGAAAACCCCAGGATATTCATAGTGGGGTAGTTAGCGATGGTAATGTCATTGAATGTCAAGGGGCTATGAATAGATTCTCTCCTATTGGAGATGGTCATTGCCTGGCACTTGTGTGGCATGAATGAAACTTGCCCTTGTCAGCCCACGCCTGGATATTGTCCAGGCCTTGCTGCATTTGGACATGGACTGCTTCAGTATCTGTGGAGTCATGAGTGGTGCTGAACATTGTGACAATCATCAACCGACAACCCACTTCTGACCTTATGAAGATAGGAAGGTAATTGAAAATTGTTGGGCCTAGGACACTCCTTTGAGGAACTCCTGCAGTGATATCGTGGAACTGAGATGATTGACCTCCAACCACCACAACCATCTTCCTTTGTGCCAGGTATGAGACCAACCAGGTACGAGCCACTACCAACCCCCCCCCCCCCCCCCCCCCCCCCAACCCCCTGTCTTGATGTCAAAGGCAGTTGCTCTCCCCTCATCTCTAAAGTTCAGCTCTTTTGTCCACATTTGAACCTAGTCTGTAATGAGGTCAGGAGCAGAGTTAACTTGTAAACTTACAAGTTTTTGGTAATGTGCGAGAACAAACTGCACTTATATAACGCACAAAAGATTGCAAGGTGCTTAGTATAACCAGACACAAATTGTTTTACTGCACAATAGATGTTGCTAATACTCTAAACTGCATTCATAGATTAGTGCAGTTGATCGGGGTTATGTTCCTAGATGGTGGATGCCTTCTCCAGTAATCTCTCAACTCATTGTCAGGATTACATGTCTTCTGGTCAAATTGATGAGGCAATTAAGGCTGTGTCAAGCTCTTCAGTAAAACAACTTGCACTAATAAAAGGTTACATCAACCAAACAAACAGGAGGGACTGAGGTCACACACACAAAGAAACATTTTACTCAAGTTTTCTGAAGGTGTCTGATTAGCAGTACATTTTCAAGGCTCATGAAATGTTTGCTAAGCATGCCTGACCTTTTGCATTTTTATATTTATCCATTTGTTGCTGAAGTGCTTCCAGTGGGAAAGGGCAGAGCTCTTCCACCCTGATGAGTGCTGTATTCCGCCCAGTTTCACCGAGAGATTCTCTGTGTTTAACCAGAGTGTAATAGTGCTTCCCAGAACACACCACCACTCGAGTCACACTAAAATAAATAAGAATTCACAAAAAAAACAATTAAAGGACCATTGTAGGAAGATGGTATTACTGCATTATAAAAATAGACAATAGTCTGTCAAACAAATTATTAATGCATTAAAGGATGACACAAACAAAAATGTTTTCGACAAATACTAGAATTGCTGATGTTCAACAAGTTCAGGATTCTGTAATTGATGTTGGAAACATAAAATATTGATTTTAGTTACGACATCAAACCTTACTTTAAAAAATTTAAATGAAATGAAAATCGCTTATTGTCACAAGTAGGCTTCAATGAAGTTACTGTGTAAAGCCCCTAGTCGCCACATTCCGGCACCTGTTCGGGGAGGCTGGTACGGGAATCGAACCGTGCTGCTGGCCTGCTTGGTCTGCTCTCAAAGCCAGGGCATTAAAATCACAGCGAGTTGCTGTTTGTTATATTTTATTGTTGCCGCAAAGAGAAAAGATATGGAGGTGCCGCCACTCTGGATTCATGTAAAAATATGATGACCAGCAGGAATGATTTCTCCCATACATAATACTCCTGCACCAAGGTTATAGCATTCTGTTCATTAAAGCCGCATTTGTCTGAATTATCAAACAGGAAAACCATGGCTTAATAGAATTCCTAACTGCATCAGAAATTACTTCATGGACAGTGAATTTTCTCTGAGTGTTCATGCATAGTAACGTCCCAAAGGCAGCAGTGGTAGCAGAGGCAAGAACGTTGGAAAGGAAACCCTGATTTCCTAAGAGTTGAACAATACGACGGAGCATTTCACATCCACATGAACAGTCTGAAATCAATTTGATTTGGCATCTCATCTACTGGATCGCACCTAAAACAATGCATTCCATCAAGCAAAAGATTTCTATTTGTATAGATGCCGCACTCAGTTGTGATTTTACAGAGGTAGCTAAGGAACTGGGATCTTTCACATGGACTATAGGACGGTGGACAGGTATCCCAATTTATGGTGCTGACAGACTGGGACTTGATCATGACACCAAAAAGGAGGGATTCAGAAATAATAATAAGCTTTATTAGTGTCACAAGTAGGTTTACAATAACACCGCTATGAAGTTACTGTGAAAAGCCCCTAGTCGCCACACTCCGGCGTCAGTTCGGGTACACAGAGGGAGAATTCAGAATGTCCAATTCACCTAATGAGCATGTCTTTTGGGACTTGTGGGAGGAAACCGGAGCACCCGGAGGAAACCCACTCAGACACGGGGAGAACGTGCAGACTCAACACAGACAGTCACCCAATATGAACAAGAACAAAGAAAATTACAGCGCAGGAACAGGCCCTTCAGCCCTCCCAGCCTGCGCCGATCCAGATACTTTATCTAAACCTGTCGCCTATTTTCCAAGGATCTACTTCCCTCTGTTCCCCGGATATGGAATCCAACCCGGGTGCCTGCCGCTGTGAAGCAATTGTGCTAACCACTCTGCTACCATGCCGCCCATATTGGTGCTCTGGCCATTTTTGTTCGTCAAAAATTGAGAAAAGTTCATATGCTGGCCAACTAGCAGGATTGGAAAAAGGAGAGTGGGTTTTAAAACTATGTAGATTGTAGAAAGGTTAGAGTGTGGTAAGGGGTGAGGAAGTGTGGAGGTCCTGGGAAATAGATTTAGTGGGAAACAGGCGCAATGAGACTTGACTTCAAGTGGCTTTAAAGTCTGGAAGCAGCAAACATAAAATAGTGATGTGTCAGCATTGATCCATAGTTATTATGGGGCAATTCACAGGAATATGCACCTCCGTGAAAATGATGCAAGTCGTGTAACAGATATTAATGTGATGCATTTATATATATATATAGATAGATAGATAGGTGTATACAAGGATACAATTTCATATATTTTGCATTCAAAAGTCTGTGTAATATCTTTAGCCATGTATGTCATTAAATATGAATGACAAAGTAGGAACATTCTGGATATTGCCTTAATAAGTTTTTCTTTTTTAAAAATGTATTTTATTCCAAACATCTTCAACATGATAACACAACTTTAAGATCCAACAGAGTTTACAGTTTGTTCAATTTTCTCCATTTGCTCCCCCCTCAACAAACTGCTGCTCAAATGTAGTCAAAACGCCACCACCCTACCTCGAAGCCCTCCTCCAACCCCTTTTGGGCAAATTTGATTTTCTCCAACCTGGGAAACTCACACAAATCTCCCTACCAATCCGCGACCCCCGGCGGTATAGCCGACTTCCAATTCAAAAGTATCCGTCGCTGGGCCATCAGAGAGGCGAAGGCCACGACATTGGCCCCCTTCCACTCCAGCAGCTCAGGCACCTCCCACACCCCAAAGATCGCCACCACGGGGTCTGACTCCTTCTCAAACATGACAATCCTCGATAGGTTCCTAACACTGCCTCCCAAAAGTTCTACAACTCCTCACACCCCCAAAACATATGGGCATGGTTCGCCGCCCTCCACCCACCCTCCATTACCTCTTGCACCTATCCATTACCTTTGGGAAAAACCCACTTATCCGGGCCCAAGTCATGTGGACCCTGTTCACCACCTTCAATTGAATAAGACTCATCCCTGTGCATGAGGAGGCTGAGTTCACTCGGCGCATTACTTCGCACCAAATCCCCCATCCTATCTCCCTCCCCAACTCTTTCTCCCATTGTCGCTCGATCCTTTTCACTAAGGTCCTGCCCTATTTTCCCAACCATCCATGTTCCCAACCCTACCATGTTCCCCTTCATCTGGGAGCAGCATTTTTTCCAAAAGCGTGTATTCTTGTACCCGAGGGAATGAGGGCAACTCCTTGTACGTAAAGTCCCGCACCTGCCAGAATCTGGTCTGTCCCCCTGTGGTAGCTCGAACCTCTCGCACAGTTCCTCTAGCCCAGCAAACCTGCCCTCCATGGACATGGCAGTGACCCTCACTAGCCCTTCCTCCCTCCATCTCATGTACATCCCATCCATCCTCCTTGGTGCAAACCTCAGGGGCTCCGCCGGCAGCGGAATCCTCCATCCCGGCAGCCGGCCAATGGTGTTTCCCATTGTGGGAACCCCCACACTGCCGGGAAATCCACGGGCGCGAGCGCGCTACCGGCAAAACGGTGGATCCCGCAGATGGAGAATCCAGCCCAAGATCCCAGATTTTTTTTTTAGAAAGAATAAGAGCTCCGTTCCGAAAAGAGAAAAACAATTACGTTTTAGAATCCACCGAAGAGTCCCCGATGACTGGTTTAAAAGTGGTTCCTGGGGCCATCTCATCCAAGCTGGAGACTGCAGCCTTTAGAAAGAAAGAATACCATTTCAGCAAATAATTGCATATTGCATTCGTAATAAGACTAGAACGGGATAGGTCCAAGCCACATGAAAGAACCATTAAAATGATCACATTATTTCTGGACTAAATATGAAATGTGTTACGGTGAAGTATTCACATATTTTCATTGCTTTAATGGCCTGGTGCTGGATGTGAATTTATTTGTTTGTCATAAAGTAACCCTCTCACTGTCTGAATTTCTTTCATATTCAGAAATGGGTATTTTCATCAAAAAGAGAAACAAAGCTACTTTGGAGTAAAAAAAGACTTGAATTTATATAGAACATTTCATGACCAGACATCTTAAAATGTTTTACTGCCAATGAAGTACGCCCAAATCTCTTTTCAAACTACTTATGAAATCAGTTTCCACCAGCTTTTCAGTAAGACTGTTCCAGATCCCAACAACTCCAAGTGATAATATTCTCCTCTCCTCTCTCGGTTTTTCCCCCCAATCATCTTGTATCCATATCCTCCAGTTATTGACTCGCTCACCAAAAGGAATCATTTTCCTCTCGCCGTTTGATCAAACTTCTGATCATCTTGAAGACCTCGACTGTTTCAGCTCTTAAATTTCTCCGTCCCAAGACAAACGGTCCCGACCTTTCCAGCCCCTCCTCCCTGGTAAACCTGCTCTGTGCCCTTTACATCTTTTCCTGAACTACGGAATCTTTCATCTAACACCCACCCTGCACCTGAATACAGAAAGAAATAAGTGGCAGGGATTTCAATTCTTCACCAAGGTCAGTGTCCAAGGGCATAAGCGAGGATGACATTAGGCTCAACCGTGATGACACATCTCATCATCCACTCTATTTGCTACTTGCTCAACTAGAAACCATATCCCGGCAAAGAGTCAATGCTTTCAGATGAGGAAAAGGAGGAAATAAGTGAGAAAAAGAAAAGTTGGTACTGAATTTTGTTATTCCTAAAATATTGAAAATTTTGACCATCCGGATTGGGGTATTTTAATCCCATTGATTTTTCCAGTCCTGTCTTCCTTGTTTTCCAATTGCCTTTGAGAATGCTGAATCTGTCTCCTGCCATGAGGGCAGATTGGACTCTGCCATTTCCTTATTCCCCAGTGTAATTTGGGAGGCACAGTGGCTAGCCCTGCTGCCTCATAGCACCTGGGCTCCGGGTTCAATACTAGCCTTGTATGACTGTGTGGAGTTTGCGTGGGTTTCCTCTGGGTGCTTTGGTGTCCTTGCACAGACCAAAAGTATGGTTAGGTGGGTTTAACAGGCTGCAGGGATAGGGCAGGGCATTGGGCTTGGTGCAGATTCAATGGGCCAAATGGCCTCCTTCTGGAGAGCAAGGATTCTAATTTCTCACTTCGCTGCCTCCAAGAGACCCATGTTTAATTTTGCTGATCTCTTTCTTTTTACATATCTACTGATGTGTTCACAATCTGATTTTATGTTTCTTGCTCTGAATCTCTTTTCTATTAGTGTCCTGATTATCCTTTGCTGAGTTCAAAAATATTCTCAATCTTCAGGCGCATCATTCTTTTCGACAGCATTATGATCCCTTTCCTTTTTTGTATTCATTCATGGGGTGTAGGTGTTGCTGGCTGGGCCAGCATTTATTATCCATCCTTAATTGCCCTTGAACTGAGTGGCTTGTGTGGCCATTTCAGAGGCCATTTAAGAGTCAACCATATTGCTGCAGGTGTACATTACATCTAGGCCAGACCAGGTAACTGTTCGAACCAACAATTCTACGGACACGTGCTTGTAGGATTAGAATAGCGGTTACAACAATTTAATATACTTACAACAGAGCCAGCCTGTTAGCCGTTGAACTTTCGGTGAACTGTCCGGCTGACCCTGTGGCACTGATCTTTATACAGCAGCTCCCGGGGGAGGAGTCCTGGGCGGAGCCAAGGGAGAAGTCCCGTACAACTCTCGAGCATTCCCAGAGCTACTCCCCCTGGTGGTCAGGTAGCGCAACTGCACTTACAATATAGGCACATGTATATACAGGTTATAATCCGGTGTGAATCACATTCACCACAGTAACAATGGCAGATTTCTTTCCTTGAAGGGCATTAGTGAACCAGGTAGCTTTTACCACAATCAACAATGGTTTCATGGTCATCCTTAAATTTTTAATTCCAGATTTTTTTTATTGAATTCAAATTTCACCATCTGCTGTGGTGGGATTCGAACACAGGTCCCAACATCATTACCCTGGGTCTCTGGATTCTTCTTCATCTTTGGCGATCACTGGCTAACGAGTATGATTTCCAAGTGTAGTCATTTGCTTTGTAAGCAAACGTGGCACCCATTCTGTGCACACCTCACAAGCTGCAAATTAGACAAATAATTTTGCATTGCTGACTGAAGGATGCGTATTGTTCTGAATATTAGAAGAACTACCTCATGAAATAGTCAAACCTGGTGGAACAAGAGAATTGAACCTTTGATATGTTACTCAAAAGACTTGGGCAACCCTTCAGTGCCGCACTGAAGTGTAAGCCTCGATAATGTGCTCAGAATCCTGGAGTAGGGTTTGAACCCATAAGCGACTTCTGTGATATCGACAAAAGCCTCAGCCCCAAACTACCCTCACGGGTAAGTTGGGCCAAAGGGGAAACTACAAATACATAATAATGTTCAGTGCATTTATAAAATATTTCAATTACAGAGTTTGTGTTCAGCTACCCATTTATTGAACCAAGTTCCCTGCAAATATGACGGCACGGTGGTTAGCTTCACAGCGCCAGGGTCCCAGGTTCGATTCCCGGCTTGGGTCACTGTACGGAGTCTGCCGAAAGACGTGCTGTTAGGTGAATTGGACATTCTGAATTCTCCCTCTGCATAGAACATACAGTGCAGAAGGAGGCCATTTCGCCCGTCAAGTAAGTCTGCACCGACCCACATTAAGCTCTCACGTCCACCCTATCCCTGTAACCAAATAACCCCTCCTAACCTTTTTGGCAATTTAGCACGGCCAATCCACCTAACCTGCACATCTTTGGACTGTGGGAGGAAACCGGAGCACCCGGAGGAAACCCACGCAGACACGGGGAGAATGTGCAGACTCCGCACAGACAGTGACGCAGCCGGGAATCGAACCTGGGACTCTGGCGCTGTGAAGCCACAGTGCTATCCACTTGTGCTACTGTGCTGCCCGAACAGGCGCCGGAGTGTGGCGACTAGGGGATTTTCACAGTAACTTCATTGCAGTGTTAATGTAAGCCTACTTGTGACAATAATAAAGATTTTGGATTGTTATATCAGAAGTGCAGTATGAACTCACTGGGAGACGCAGCAGCATTTTTGGAGAGGCTACAATCAAGGGTTTCCGGAAGTTTCTAATCATCTGCCGGCGTAGTAGGTGAAAGTACTGTGCTGGTGTAGTCGGGTGTACAACAAACATGTTTACATTATCTCCATCAACTCCTTCTTCCTTGCTGTCACACATCTGTTGGGGAAAAGGAAGCTGATGATGAAAGGTTATATGCTACGTCAATTCTCTGCGTTGCTGCCTTTTTCAGGCTGTGTTCCGAGCTACAGAGAAACAAAACCGGTCTGTTTACGGAAAAAAAGAGGGAAAACCTTGGTTTATAACAACACCAATTCACAACTTCAGGATGCCCTGATGCACTTTACACTTCTGAAGTGTTGTCACAGTCGTTTCATAGGAAGTGGAGCAGCCAATTTAGATTTCCAATTTTAGCCTCTGCACGTCAAGAAGCATTTCCCAGCCTCTGGAGCTGGAATGCAGACTTACAAGAATGGTACTGTGGTTTGGACGATTAAATTACGAACACGTTGCACAATCTCGTCTTGCATTATCTTGATGAAAGGAGACTGATCCAATGTTAATAGGATTTGAGAGCTTCACTGTAGTCACACCATCACCTTTGGTGGTGTTGAGAGGGGGGAGGGGGGGGGGTGGGGGGGAGGAATTAAGCACAAATCGTTCTGGATTGAAATTAAGGGGCAATTTTTCAAACAAAATCGGAAACTCTTTACCCCTGAAAGTCTACGATGCTGGGATAATTGGATTTCTCAAAATGGAGATAGGTTTCCGTTAAGGGTATTAAGGGATATGGAGCAACGGCTGGTGAACGGAGTTGAGCTGTGGATCTAATAGCAGAGCAGGCTCCGTGAATTGCCTCCTCCTGTTCCTACTGTGAATTAATTAGTCTATTCCCCTCTATAAAATAATCAATTGATGATCAGAGCCTCTATTCTATCTGGCCGGAAGTCAGGTGCATGCCTGATTTGAGAGTTAATTTTAACAAGGTTTCTAGCTTTGCGTCTCAGGGTTGGATAAACGAGTACCAGGCCTTACATTGTGGATAGGAATCAGGTTGCGATGGGACAGTATTTGCTACACCTCTGCCATACTTTATAAGAAATTGGATCAGGAGTAGGCCATTCAACCCATCAATCTGCACCACCATTCAATAAGATCATGGCTGATCTAACTGTGGCCTGAACACCACTTCCTTGCTATTCCCACACAACCCCTGACATCTTCGGCGATCAATCTGCCGAACCTATCATTGGACATTTTCAATGGGCCAGCCTTCACTGGGGAAGAGAATTCCAAAGTGTAACCACTCTCAAAGAAGAAATTCCTCCTAATCTCGGTCTTAAATGGGAGATCTCTATCTCAAAGGGCATCCTTGTTCTAGATTCCCTCACAAGAAGAAACATCTTCTGATCAGCGACCCTGCCAAGCCACCTCAGAATCTTATATGAATCAACAAGATATGCTCATTCTTCTAAACTCTAGTCAGCATTGTAGCCATCGAAGATGGCCACAAACGGACACAAAATGGAAGACTGCAAAGAGTGCAGGGTAAACGGACATGTTAAAGAGCAAACAGCTTGCAGAAGCAATTAAGCATTGGGACAATTGCAGAAACCAGTTTCCTGGCAGCTGCAGAGATCAGGCAGCGCTGTAAATGGGAAAGCCGTTAACATAGTAATGAGGTGATACTGGGCAGTCCCAGGTACAATGGATACAATTAAGTATCAATTGACACTTTTAATAGCAGCCCAGACACGATGGAGCCAGAGACGCCCAGTACAATGAGTCCTAAGAACTGCCCCAGCCATCAAGGAACGGCCCTAGGATTGGGGGGTTCAAACCATATCGATTGGGAAGAGGCCCAATCGATCCCCAGCAGGTGAGGAAGACCGCCCCAAGGGGCGCGGACACCTGGGACCTATAAAAGAGAGGTCCCACGCATGGTTCAGTCTTCTGATTCTTTCTCCTGATTCCGGTTTCTGAATCCAGCCTCGAGACCCCTGTCTTCTCCATCAGCCGATTGAACTGAAGCCACCAATAAGTGAGTGCCAAACGACGATGGCTACCTGACCCCGGCATTACTTATACCCTTGCCGACCGATAGTGACCCGAAGCCTGCAGTCCAGAACGGAACGAAGGCCTTGTTCCCTGACCTCGCAGTTCCTTCTTAGATAAGTATTAGTCGTTTAGTGGTAGAAGTAAGTTAGTCTTTAGCGTGTGCATGAGTGTTATTATAATTGTGTTATAATAAACTCTAATTGTTTTGGACTTACTAATTGGTGTACAGCTTTATTGCTTTGAACTTGACCTTGATACTTGTGACGGTGTCTTTACGGCACCTGGCGACTCCAGAGCTTAGAACGAGAAACAGAGCCAAGTGAGTGTTAAGCACACTCACCCAAAACGAGCAACAGCATAGGCCCAACCTGCTCAACCTTTCCTCATAAGACAACCCCAGGAGCCAGCATCGTCAACCCTCTCCCAATCTCTTCCAAACCAAGTGCATCCTCCCTTAACCTCTTGGATCTTCAGCAGTTCAACAGTTCATGCCCAATGGAGACTAATCTTCAGGAATTGATTCACCTCCTATTTTGACAGCCTATTTAAGGAGTAGTTAGGATATATTATGACGCAGGTGAAAATGCAGTTTACCTGCAGGAAACGCTCTAAACGACAGGAGGAGTGTTCGGGGCCTGCACCATCATAGCCATGTGGTAGGAGAATAACCATTCCACTCTGTAGCAGCCACTTTGCCTCACCTGCCAAATATATAGTATTTAGTGGGGACATGACACTCCACTGTTTCAATAGATTTCAAACAATTATTGCTGCCCCAAGTGTAAGAAGGTGTACGCTTGTAACTGGAGCGAATTTCACATATTCACTCGTTAAGCTAGCCAGCTGAACAGATAGGGAACCAACCAATCAATAAGTAGCGCCTTAATATAGCGTTTGCTATTTCTTTCTGATCTAGACAGCCTGAACCTTTCCCCCCCCAAAGGAACAGCTGGGATTTTACAAACAACTAGCAATCTAAAAGCAAACCTCCACCAGTAATTAAAGGCGCGATCGAACGGCCTTATCGCTCCCGACCGGGTGACTCGATGAGGGCGTTAAACCTCGCAAGAGGCCTCTCGTGAGATTTGCGATGCTTGAAATGCCTGGTGAGATCTAACAAGATCTCACGAGGCGTCGTGGTGGGGATCCTGCCTTCGTGGGCAGGATCCAGGTTTATATCATTAAATTAGCACTTCGGTTATGTCAGTATGTCGGCATCGAATTCTGCCATGGCCCGGGACCTGATGCTCGTGCCTGGGAGACCTTACTGTGGTGCTGTTTAGCAGCGGTCCACACGAAAGTGGACGGCACTTGGGGGGGGGGGGGGTTCTCCCAGACCATTTGAGGCCCCTGAGTTGTCAGGCTCTGGGCAGGGTGGTACTCTGGCACTCCCGCTGCCACCTGGACACCTTGGCACATCCAGCCTGGCACCTTGGCAGGGCCAAAGAACAAAAAGAACAGCACAGGAACAGGCCCTTTGGCCCTCCAAGCCTGTGCCGACCATGCTCCATGCTGCCCGTCTAAACTAAAATCTTCTACACTTCTGGGGTCAGTATCCCTCTATTCCCATCCTATTCATGTATTTATCGAGATGCCCCTTAAATGTCACTATCGCCCCTGCTTCCTCCACCTCCTCCGGCAGCGAGTTCCAGGCACCCACTACCCTCTGTGTAAAAAAACTTGCCTCGTACATCTCCTTTAAACCTTGCCCCTCGCACCTTAAACCTATGCCCCCTAGTAATTGACCCCGCTACCCTGGAAAAAGTCTCTGACTATCCACTCTGTCTCTGCCCCTCATAATTTTGTAAACCTCTATTAGGTCACCCCTAAACCTCCGTTGTTCCAGTGAGAACAAACCGAGTTTATTCAACTGCTCCTCATAGCTAATGCCCTCCATACCAGGCAACATCCTGGTAAATCTCTTCTGCACCCTCTCTAAAGCCTCCACATCCTTCTGGTAGTGTGGCGACCAGAATTGAACACTATACTCTAAGTGAGGCCTAACTGAGGTTCTATAGAGCTGCAACATGACTTGCCAATTTTTAGACTCAATGCCCCGGCCAATGAAGGCAAGCATGCCGTATGCCTCTTGACTACCTTCTCCACCTGTGTTGGCCCTTTCAGTGACCTGTGGACCTGTACACCTAGATCTCTCTGACTTTCAATACTCTTAAGGGTTCTACCATTCACTGTATATTCCCTACCTGCATTAGACCTTCCAAAATGCATTACCTCACATTTGTCCGGATTAAACTCCATCTGCCATCTCTCCGCCCAAATCGCCAAATAATCTAAATCCTGCTGTATCCTCGGACAGTCCTCATCGCTATCCGCAATTCCACCAACCTTTGTGTCGTCTGCAAACTTACTAATCAGACCAGTTACATTTTCCTCCAAATCATTTATATAAGGTCCCAACACTGAACCCTACGGAACATCCTGCACTGATGAGCTCAGCCCGTCTGTGCGGGGAATTAAGGAAGTGCTGCTTCAGAAGGGCATTCCTCGCCATGACCAACAAAAAGGAGTCCTGTTCGAAAGAGCTGCCGTTCTCGGTGTTGCTGGTACTGAGAAACACCCTACAATTTCACCGAAAATGGGACTCATGAAACTTTACAGTGTCAACTGCGGAGGCCAGCCCGCCAGTGGTGTAAAAGTGCACACTGTGTAGCGCTTCTCCAGGGTGGTCAAGGCCATGGAAGAGACATGGACAGCCAGAGTAACCAGCCTCCTGCAGCCAGTCACCAGGTCCAGGAGCAGAACCATGAGGAGGTCCTCCAACTTCCCCACTCCCTTCCGCACTGGGTGGCCAAAAATCAGGAGCTCAATGGAACTGCAACCAGTAATTGAGGAGCAGCCCCTTCAAATAATGGAACAGTGGAATGACTAGTCTCCAATATTCTCAGATTTGTTCGAGACAACAATTAGACTTTGACAGGCTGGATTAAACCACAGCTCCCTTTCCGTAAGAAACAGGTTTCCTTGAAGAGGTGACTGACAAGAAGGGACCATTAAAATGGAACACAGCTTGCAGGATGGGTATAACCCCCTTTTATCAAACGAAAGCTATTGGTGATATGCAAACATATTTTAAATCAAGTTGATCACAAGGTCTACCTCACAAAAATTATTGAGATGATCTCTACAACTGTCTTTCTGCTTATTTCTTACTCTAATTTCCTGTTTGTTTCCCGCTGCACCCTTCTTTCTCCCCTCTTCGACTCTTACTCTGTCATTTTTGCATTTGTCTCCAGTTGCTTCTTGATCTCTTTTCCTGCTTCTGAAAGTCTCTTCCTCCTCTACCACCTCTCTCTTCTGAATCTGACACATGATCTAGTATTGATTTTGTCAATTTCTGCTCAAGATGACAGCTAACGTGTACTCGATCAAACATGGGAACTGGAGAGGTTAAGAAAGGACAATTCAAAAACTGTTGCAACACATGTCGATGAAAGAGATATATACTTTTTTAAATTTAGAGTACCCAATGATTTTTTTTTCCAATTAAGGGGCAATTTACCGTGGCTAATCCACCTACCCTGCACATCTTTTGGGTTGTGGGGGCGAGACCCACGCAGACACGGGGTGAATGATCAAACTGCACATGGACAGTGACCCAGGGCTGGGATCGAACCCGGGTCCTCGGCGCCGTGAGGCAGAAGTGCTAACCACTGCGCCACCATGCTACCCGATGAAAGAGATGTGACTGCAACTGGGAACTCCCCTACCCACAGCATTCCACAAACACCTATTCTTACAATTTGACCAATCTGCCTGGCAGGGTTAGGGTTAGGGTACTTTGTTTTAAGGCTCACCTCCAGAGATAAACGTATCAAATATAATTTGAGCACCGTTGAAAAAGTCCCCAAATTGGGCTTCCCATATTGGGAGCAGCTTCGGGCTTTCAATACTCATTCCGTACTCAAAGCCCAGCACTGCCTCTTCAGACAATGGACTGTTGCAGACCTGATAGAAAAGAAGATACAGCACATTATTTTTTTTTTGTACACGTTACAACAGATTTGGGGTTAAATGACTTGATTTTAAAAATTTAGTGAGCTAACATGCATTTTCTCCACGAATAGGATTTAATAAAAAGACGTTCAGCTTGACAGGGAGTGGGATAATATATAGGTACTGCAATGGACAGTGCAGCAGGATGGGATTTTCCATTGTCCCCTCCCCCAAACCACGTGGCGAGTTTAGCAGCAATGGAGGCACCCTGCCATTGGCCCTCAGTGGGATCTTCCAATCCCACTGATGTCAATGCCGTTTTGCGTGGCTCACTGGTCACGCCATCAAGGATCCCACCACAAGTGGGGGGGAAGGGGGGGGGGGGTCACATTTGACGGGACAACCAGAAGATCCCTCCGGCGCCAAGGGCCAGAAAATCCCAGCCTTAATCTTTCATGGGCTGTGAATGTCACCTGGCCAGGTCAGCACTGAGTGTCCATTCCCTGTTGCCCTCAGGAAGGAGGTGGCAAGCCACCGTCTTGTCGGGCTGCAGTCCATCTGTGGTGTTGCTGCACCCAAAGCGCCGTCCGGGAGGGAATTCCAGGTTTTTTGGTCCAGCAACACCGAAATAAAACACTTGATCAACATTATACTAACTGGTTCAGCAACAAAGAAGGTCAAAATCTGCATCTTTTTACCTCAAAAAATCCTTTTTGCTCTGGATTTATACGGTTGAGAGGGATGCAAGTGTCACTTGTGTCCTGGCATACGACCATTGCATGTCGTTGACTGAAGGTGCCCCGGCCAACATCCTGCCCACTTAGGCGCACGTTAAAATCTTTAAAAAATAGAATTGTTTTGTCAAATATTCACTGTTTACACATTCGCGGTTTGGCAAAACATATTTAACAGCTTTAACTTGTTGTGAAAGGAACAGTTGAACTAAAAGCAAATCGATTTTAAAATTACAAGCCCAGTTGTCAATAACACCTTTAAATCTTTTATTTTTACCCACCGCTGCGGTATTTTCTTAGACTCGTGGAATTCTCCCGACTCCTGCTGGATTACAGTTCCCAGGATGCCTACAGCCTGACTGTATCTGGAACAGGATGCTATTCGTCTGTGTGAACCCGGAGAGTGACAATGTCAGCAGAACATGCAATGCATTGCAGCCATTCTTGTCTTTACCAGTCACTCACAATACTTTCTAGCAGTTGTCAGCGGACAGCGATCAGGGCATGGAACCCTGGCTGCCTCCCTCTAATAGTTCAAGGACAGAGGCCAATTTAAGTGCCTCAACTTATCTTGGCCTTATGAAGGAGTTAATTCAGTTCAGGATTTCTAAAAACTATAAGGGGAATCAAAGCATTATTTGCTCACAGGTTTCATACCGGGGTTCAGGCACCATTCACAAGGTATTCCATAAAGACCCCCTCAAATCGCAACCATTTACTTTTGTAGTTTGGGTAGTGAGAGCTGTTGGCCCAGAACTGATCACTAAACTGAGCAGAATCCAGCCACAGGAGCCCAGCTGGAATGTATTCACCGCCGTGATGTATTTATTATATTTGGACATTTCAGTCCCACTTAATCTCATTCAAAATTGTTACCTTGACAAAGTAAAGTTCCAATAGCCAGAGCTTCTGCTGTAGACCAGTCCAACTTTGTGCCCTCCTCCAGTTTTTGCAATCTAGCCTGAACAGATATTAAGAAGAATAAGCGGACAATATTTATTTATGTTAGAGAGATAGATCACAGCATAGTTAGCACATGTAGTTTAAATTAGTTAATACTGTAATTGAAAATATGGAAAAATGTGTAATTTGAAACATGGAAGCCTGGCAGTATCTGGTCTGAGAGAAACCTGAGAGGATATAGGGAAAGATCCCATGAAGGGTTAATAGCAGCTGCAAAGAGCAGGATTATAAAATGCAGATTCTTTCTCTCAAGCAGGCTTATCAAACACACAGGATTCAATGCCACTAAGTGGTAAGTAGATAAAATCTTCGGTGAAGGTATGGGTTATACCGGAGGATAACTTGAAAAAAATAGTTTGACCTGAATAGCACCCACCGAAGCCTGCATCGGAGTCAGGGAGTGAGAATCCCTGTTCACCATTTAGAATGTCGGCCCTTTTTGGTATAGGGGGAATTCTAAGAATAATGGTGAGTTTTCAAAAACAATACTTTATTATAGATAACTTGATTATTAGTTATAGCTCTGTAGAGTGTGCAAACTCAATATTAATCAATTCATTATTCAATGAATCTGTTTTGCTTCAAGTTGAAGATTGGTGGTTTCTTCAGTACCTCGGTACACATGAAAATAAATCAAATAGGATAAGGATTTCATCAACAAATGGAATGATCAAGATTTTATGGGAAGAACAGAAGGAAATTATTGAATCTCAAATGTTGTTCTCTCTTTGTCCAGATTCCAATATTAAAGTGCGAACTAATAAATTAAAACAGAGCATATATTACACAAAGCATTGGACAATGCCCAAGCTGGATAGCTGTGTGCAGTCCTGATCAAGGAATCTCAGGGACAATGTGTGCTCTCTGAAGAGCGACAACTGGAGGAGTAAAGAAGATTAGCCATTTAACCATGGAAGAAAAGTTACATAAGTTCCACTTATTATTAAAGTGGAGACTGTGATCCAATTGCTGTGCTTAAAGGGAATTGTTTACTATGGTAACAAGTCCAAAGGTTCCAAGTTAAGAAATTTAAAACACGAAAACTGAAAATCTGATGCAAATTATTACAGAATTACCACAGAATTCAAACTTAAAATGGAGGGTGCGGAACGCTATAGCTATTTTATTAAACAGCGAAGTGTGTACAGGAATACTGGAGAGAAAGATCAGACAATTTTCCCAACCTGACCTCCCAGCAATCTAACAGCAGACAAGAGGCAGCCAAAACCTAGCATAATAATATAAAAGTTCCAGTAATACAGTACAACGGACTGATATTTGAATTTTAGACTAAGCTAAAGGAAATGCATTCTCACAAAAATGAGTGAGGAATACTATATTGCATTTGGCAAGGTCTCTTAGCTAGTCTTCCCCTCGTTTGGAATCAGCACGCACCTTAATAACTGAGGTGCCTGAAACCCACCTGTACGTGTGTCTTCATCAGATGATTGTGCATGGTTATTTCCTGAGGAACCTCCACAGACTTGGCGCCCACATACTTCAGCAGGTCAATGGGCATTCCAGTGTCCCATGTACTGATCCTGCCCATAGGCTCCACTAAGCCACTCCAGTGGGCCTGGAGATTTGGAGCCATTGGGCAAAACAAAGTCGCATTTGTTAAATGGTCGTTTAATTTAGAATAATAAGAGGTCTTAATGGTGGAAACTTCTTGCTCAGTCAAGAGGCCATCCTCTACTAATTGCTCGGAGTACAAGTCCGGAATACTTTTACGAGATCTGTGAAAACCAGAAGGAGAAATGAATTCACACAACGTGGAGCACTCTGAAGAATATTAAAACAAACTTAGTGATCACGGCCAGAATCTATCCTCAAAAAATGGCAAAGGGTCTGTGGTAGTATGACTAGGGATATTACGGTACCTGGAAGTGTGAGCTGCCATTGGTGCAGAGGACCCGCTGCCCATTGGCCCAGGTATGCCATGTGCCACTCAGCCGATCGGCTGAGGTAGGTAGCTCCGCCTACGAGGCGGGGTATAAGAACCCGTGTTCCCCGGCAGTCTGCCATTCTTCTGTACGTCTGCTGCCGGGTCCACTTCTTGTGTATTAAAGCCTATCGTTCGGACTTTATCTACGTTTCGTGTCCATTTATTGTGCATCAGGGTCTAACTGAAAACTGGTGTGATTCTCTCCAGAAACACAGCCAAATTTTCAGAACAGGTTTTCTGCCACCTGGTGCATAGAACATCTGAGGGCGTGGTTTTCACCATCACAATGGCAGGGCGGGGCCTGACAGAGCTGGTATGGCCGGCTCCACGAAGGTCGAGGCACCATCTTTAAAGCGTGCCCCGATCTGCGTTTAAAATAACTTCCCCCAACCCCCTCCCCCAGAAGCTTTGCGACGATCTGTCCACCACATAAGTATGGGCAGGTACTATTCGCCCTCCCGCCGCCTCCCCCCCCCCCCCCCCCCAACAATCCTGTCATTGGGCCTCGTCCCCCTCCCCTCCTCCACAACCCCACCCCCCGGAATAATGGAGGAGTTACCCTACACCGTTAGAGCCCAATTGACAGTGCCCCCTTGGCCCAGTCTTGGCCCTCAACCCCTGGAGCCTCCAGGCACGTCCGCTGCCTTTGAAAACCAGTAGCGATTCATGCCAGTGGGATGTCACGCCGCCAAAGGGTGGGGTGGGTCCATCCTGGGTGGGCGCTATGGCATAAATCCGTTTTAAGTACAATTCCATTGATCTATTGAATGGAACGTGTGACCTGTACATTAATTTTAATATATAGGATTACAATTAACAAATGGAAGTGCAGCAAATAAAAAAGATCAACCTTGCTACTTACCGTGGATCCCACCCAAAATATTAACCCCTTGAACTGACCTGCTCTGTGTTTCTCCAACATTCCCCATGTTTATTTCAGTTTTCACGGGGTATTTTTTCGACATATGTATAGATACAATGCCCATTAATACTTAACTGATGTGGAAGAGATCAGCAATAAATATGTATTGAGGAGAACTATTTGACTCCTATCCTTAACTGTACCTGATGATTTTGTACATGGTGGGATTTGTGAAGGTCGGGTCATCCAGTTCGTTATGGCCCCACTGCCTGTAGCAGAGCAAGTCTACGATGACATCCTTTCTGAAACGCCGCTGATAGTCAACAGCCAGCCTTGTGGCTCGGATCACTTCTTCCGCATCATCACCATTCACGTGAATCACTGCACAATGAACCATCTTACCTGGAATTAAAATTTTCAAAAGGCTGCTTTCAAATGAAATATTTTAACAGAGGGGACGCACATTTTCGCTGTACAGTGTTATTTTTTTTCCCCAATGAAGGGGCAATTTAACGTGGCCAATCCACCTCCCCTGCACATCTTTGGGTTGTGGGGACGACACCTACACAGACACAGGGAGAATGTGCAAACTCCACACGGACAGTGACCCGGGGCCGGGATCGAACCAGGGTACTCGGTGCCATGAGGCAGCAGTGCTAACCATTGCACCACCGTGCCGCTCCAGCTGTATAGTGTTGTGATAATCAGCTGAACAGACAGCTCAGTCACAAGAAGGATCCCAAGTGAAATGTCTTCTCCACACAACAATGCATTTATGTTATCAATCTTGCCATGAGGGAACATATGAGGAGCGGCTGAGGACTCTGGGTCTGAACTCGTAGGGAGTTTAGAAGGATGAAGGGGTATTTTATTGAAACTTACAGGATACTGTGAGGCCTGGATAGAGTGGACATGGAGAGGATGTTTCCACTTGTAGGAAAAACTAGAACAAGAGGGCACAACCTCAGACTGAAGGGACGATCCTTTAAAACAGAGATGAGGGGGAATTTCTTCAGCCAGAGAGTGGTGAATCTGTGGAACTCTTTGCCGCAGAAGGCTGTGGAGACCAAATCACTGAGTGTCTTTAAGACAGAGATAGATAGGTTCTTGATTAATAAGGGATCAAGGGTTATGGGGAGAACGCAGGAGAATGGAGATGAGAAAAATAGCAGCCATGATTGAATGATGGAGCCGAGTGGCCTAATTCTGCTCCTATGTCTTATAAGGTTGGCTGTTTTGGCAAGTAAGAGTTGCTACACTTACATAGAATGGATGTATCCCCATGACGCTCTGGCCAATATTTATCCCTCAAGTCAACATCACAAAATAGATTATATGGGCATTACCACATTGCTGTTTGTGGAAGTTTAGTGTGTGAAGATTTCTTCTTACATTACAACAGTGACTACACTTCAACATTAATTAATTGGTTGTTAAGCACTTTGGGGCATCAAGTCATAAAAGATGCTATAGAAATTCGTCTTTCCTTTTTTTGTTTCAATTCCAATTTTGGCCAAGGCCCAAGTCAGAGAATTTTCTATCTATATAGAACATACAGTGCAGAAGGAGGCCATTCGGCCCACCGAGTCTACACCAACCCACTTAAGCCCTCACTTCCACCCTATCCCCGTAACCCAATAACCCCTCCTAACCTAAGGGCAATTTAGCATGGCCAGTCCACCTAACCTTTAGTCTTTGGACTGTGGGAGGAAACCGGAGCACCTGGAGGAAACCCACGCAGACATGGGGAGAACGTGCAGACTCCACACAGACAGTGACCCAGTGGGGAATCGAACCGGGACCCTGGCACTGTGAAGCCACAGTGCTATCCACTTGTGAGGTTCCTATTTGTGGACCATATCCATAGCCTGGCCAACCTGTAGATGACTGTGCGTACGGAACAACAATAGATCTTAAACTTTCCTTAAAGCAATAGTCTCATTATTTTATCTTCGGGTTAATAGTTAACACCTTGCTTCTTTCATTGAAGACCAGTCACCAGAGTGTGTAAGAATGAGCTTACCAATATCACTGTTGTATAGTGAGGATTTGGCTCTGTCAGTCGGGGTGGTGTAGCCCAGCTGATTGTTGACTATCAGGTGAATACTTCCACCGATCCTGTAGTGGGGGAGATTCGCGAGGGTGAAGGTTTCAGCAACAACACCTTGTCCTGGGAAAGAAGCATCACCGTGTACCTGTGATAAATGGGGAAGGGTGTGAAAACCCATCACTTTCAAAACAGCCACACAAGGAGCAGGTGATATGTATTTAGCTTTAAAGCATCACAGTTTCAGAATTGATGTTTCTGGATAATCTCTGAACTGGTAAGCATGGAATATTTGGAAGTTTTATCAGGTGACAATGGATCGTTTCGTAACCTTTTGGATAGGACATCGAACCATGAACGCCTGTTCAGGTCGGGTTTAAAGAGTTCCAGTAATAATTGAAATAGCAGCAGGGGCTTTCCTGGCTGACATATCCCTGCAAACAAAACGTTACTGATAAAATATTGCACATGCAGTTCATTAGCTGTGAAGCTTTGTAACTGCAGTCATTATTACTTTTGCCTATTACACTTCAACGGTAATCCATTGTCTGAACTCTTCGGAAGTGTTTGTGTAATAATCTGTTGCACAATTGCAAGCATTTTGCTTTTCATTAAAGATAAGATTTTCTCTTCCTTCTGCAGACCTTCCAGTGACTGGGTTAATGTAAATCCACCTTTAAAAATAAGTAATAACCAATCTGTAATAATCACCGGTTTGTCCCGGGAAGTTTGGATGAGGGGTTCTGGATATGGCGGAGCAGGGATTGAGAGGATGGGGGATATGTTTATAGAGGGCAACTTTCCGAGTATGAGGGCGCTGGAGGAGAAGTTTGGGTTGGTGAGGGGAAACAAATTTAGGTATCTGCAGGTGCGGGACTTCCTACGTAAACAGGTGTCAACCTTCCCGCTCCTAGCGCTAAGGGGGATTCAGGACTGGGTAGTTTCCAGAGGGTGGGTAGGAGAAGGGAGCGTCTCGGACATTTATAAGGAACTTACGGGGTCAGAGGAGACGTAGACCGAGGATCTGAAGCGCAAGTGGGAGGAGCTGGGGAGGAGAGTTAGAGGATGGTCTATGGGCGGACGCGTTGAGTAGAGTCAACGCGTCCGCAACATGTGCCAGGCTCAGCCTGAACCAATTCAAGGTTGGTCATCGGGCTCACATGACAGTGGCCCGGATGAGCAGATTCTTTGGGGTGGAAGACAGGTGTGCAAAATGTGCGGGAGGACCAGCGAACCATGTCCACACGTTCTGGGCATGTCCGAAGCTTAGGGGATTTTGGCAGGGGTTTACAGATGTGATGGCCACGGTGTTAAAAACAAGGGTGGCACTGAGTCCAGAGGTGGCGATTTTCAGGGTGTCGGAAGACCCAGGAATCCAGGAGGAGAGAGAGGCGGACGTTCTGGCCTTTGCTTCCCTGGTAGCCCGGAGACGGATACTATTAGCTTGGAGGGACTCAAAGCCCCTGAAGTCGGAGACCTGGCTATCGGACATGGCTAGCTTTCTCTGTTTGGAGAAAATCAAGGTCGCCTTGAGAGGGTGACTGTTAGGTTCATCTGGAGGTGGCAACCATTCGTCGACTTCTTCGTGGAAAATTAATCATCAACCGATGATTAGTTTAGCTTAGAGTCGGGGGTTAATAAAGGTGGGACCTGTAAGGGAGGGAGACGGTTTTTGCACTATGTTTATAGTTTCATGTACATTGTTTATTTTGTTGTTGCTGTTACAATACCAAAAATACCTCAATAAAATGTTTATTAAAAAAAATAAGTGCTAGCATATAGCATTTGCTGGAATTTCATTCCATTGGCGAGTACATATGGCACACGTCCATTCCTGACCTGCACACAAACAGCTTTGTCCCCTGGCTGTGCCGTGCTGCTCGGTGAATAATCCCCATCCTGCCGAGACTGTTGCCTTCCGCGTGTTTTCCCTACAGCAACTGGGTTAATGGCCTCCAGGTGGGAAGGGTTGGGCAGCATCGTGACATGCAGTGGCCTGTCACAACCAAAGTCCAGGTCCACGGAGGACGTAAGATGAGATAGGACGTCTCCAATGCTCGGGGAATTGTCGGGGAACTCGCTCAGCCCACGCATTTTACGGAACATCAACTGGAAGCAAATTCAGAAAGATTTTTCAGCACTCAATAACGCAGCAGCAAACTGAAACGTATCCAAATTTAATGGAATGCCAGATTTAGAGGCATGGAGATTAGAATACAAAACAGCAAAGTTTACTCTTATAAATACCATAGTGAAATCACATCAGCAGCCTCTCAACCAGCAATGAATAAAAACATTGTTATAATAGCCGAAGGTAGCCTGACAGTAGCAAGAGACATTATATCCAATTGCTTTTCCAGCAGCTGTGTCCAAAGTGGTTCTTAGGCCACTTGTAATTCTCAAGCCCCAGGGGGCTATCCAGCTGTTTGTGCTGCCACGTCCAGAGGTATGGTGACTCTCAGGTTAAATCACCACCAGTCAGCTCTCAAAGGGGTCCTGCGGGACCATGGAAACACTTGCATTCATCGATATGTCCAGTTTGAATTTTATGGATCTAAGTGTGAGAGCGTAGCTTTAAGCATTGATGCATCATTTTTGGACATGTCCTAAATCAGAATCCAAGATGTGCCAGTGTTAGCAACTTGAGATATCCATAAATGATTATCATGCACGTACGTGGCTCATGAGGACACACCCATCTTGCCGAATGCTTTATCCATCTGTTCTAGCCTGAACTTTAGAAAACATAAAACACAGTAAATGGGGGCAACTTGCAGCTTGCATTAGCCATCAGAAAGAATGGCGACGTGAGCAGAATGGCAATCCTGGCCAGTAAGGTATTTTTCCCCGATTTTTCCAGCTCCTTGCCGGTGATGTAACGAGGTCCACGCCCAGAAAAGGCGGGAACCTCATTTAAATACATTTTAATTTACTTTCCCAGCACCCCCCCCCCCCCCCCCCCCCATCACATGATTCCCCTCCTCACCGAATAGTCATAGTCACCCTGATGCAGGATGCTGGCCGGGTGGGGGAAGGCTGGTGGTGCCATATGTGGAGGGAGCCCTGGGCCCAGTGGGGACTAGAGGAGGTTTATTTATTTTCTGGTGATCAGGGCGCTTCGATCTCTGTGGCGCTGACCTCACTGCCTCTATCAGGCCCTGCCCCGCTACAGCATAAACCACGCCCCCTGAATCTCCTTTCCCACCGTAGAGAAGTGCAAAACCTGGACTACAAATTTGCCAATGCAGCTGAAGAGCTACATAGTAATAATAAGAATCTTTCTTATTGGCACAAGTAGGCTTACATTAACACTGCAATGAAGATACTGTGAAAAGCCCCTGGCACCACACTCCGGCGCCTATTCGGGTACACGGAGAGAGAATTCACAATGTCCATTTCACCAATTCATGCCGGGTTTCAGTCAGAGCCTGGCACCGTGAAAAGTTGCGGGAAAAATCCTGCTGAACGCCTGACCTTCAGTTCAACATCTCATCTGGTTCCAGTGGATACTGAGGACCCAGACAAAGTCATACAAACTAAAATTAAACAGGGTGTGTTCCCAACAGAATTCAAGCCAGAGGAAAGTAAATGTAGATGAACTCATTTTTAAAAATATAATTCAGGTACATTTCAGTTCCAGCCTTGAAGTCCATTCTCCATTGCGATCCATATACACAGACACAATGCTAACTGGTTTGAGAAGGCAGCAATATACCAAAGAAACAACTACATTAATGTCAAGGACTATAATGCACAAAATGTTTAAATCAGTAATGGTAATAGCAGAGAAATAAAAGAAAAGTATTGCGGATGCTGGAAATATTAAATTAAAAACAGAGAAAGAGAAAAAGCTGTAAAAGTGCTGGTGAGAGGAGCAGAGTTAACTTTTCAACACTAAATCTCAAAAGCATGAACTGTTTCTCTCGCTCCACAGATGCTGCCAGAGTTTTCCCAGCATTCTCTGAGAAACTTGCCTTGGTGAATTGTTGGAACTCGAGATTATTTTCTAGTGTTGCTCTCTTTCATAACTTAATTCTGACAAAAAAAAACTAATGACCTCAAGAATTATTTAAAAAGGATGTGTACTCTATGCTGTATATGTATCAGAAATCAACAGTTAATTTCAATTAAAGATACTTGCTAGAAATGTTACATGTATTGTAAACCGCCACGGCCACACAGTTCTTGATTAAATGTACCAACAAAACTCCACCCTTGACTCAGCAAGCTTATCCAGCAAGGAAAGAACCATGAAGGTCCCAGGTTTGATTGCTGGCCGGTGCCTGACTATCTCATCTTAGTTCAGTAGCATTAGGCTCCAACTCCCCAAGTTTAAGGAAAGGGCAGAAATTAACTGAAGCTCTTGCTCCTGGTCACATTTTGCACCAGCGACAAATAAACAATGTTTTGAGGGTAGTTACCCAATCAGTAGGGGTAGGAGGCCATTTGGCCCTTGCAATCTGCATTCCCATTCGGCAAGATAATTCTCTGGCCGTTGCTATTCAATCTCCCCGCCGGCAGCGCAGCCCTGCCAGCGGGTTTCCCAGCAGCGTGGGGTGGCTACAATGGGAAACCCCATTGACAATCGGCGGATGATAGAATCCCGCCGACAGCGAATAGCGCACAGCGAGAAAGACGCGGCTGGGGGGGGGGGGGGGGACCGGAGAACCCCTCCCCGTGCCTGATCTTTCGGCTTAATCCTATCTCCCTACACTGTTTCCAAATCCCTTGGGATCCGAAAACAATCCAGCAACCTCACCTTGAATATACTCAACGGCAGAACATCCACAGCTCTGCTCTCTGGGTGTGGCAGAGGGTTCCAAAGATCTACAACCCTTTGAGCGGCAACCTGTGCTTCCTAGAGATCATTGCCAATGTGGCACCTTCCATAGGGTATCGGTGGGCATCTGTGAAAGGACAAGAAAGAGCAAGGCTCCTCAACCTCTTGGGCACCCCCAATTTTAATCATTGCACCATTGGTGACAGTGCCTCCAGCTGCCTAGATCCTGAAATCTGGAATTCCCTCCTTAAATCCTCTGTACCCCTCATTTTACCTTGAAGGCATGCCTTAAAACCTACCTCTTTAACATACCCTAATAGCTCACGCAGCTAGGTATGAATTTTGCTTGCTAAGACTCCACTGAAATGCTTTGGGACATTTTGTTATATCGAAGGCATTACGGAAGACAAGTTCTTGTCGTTAGTCAACTCTTACTCAGATTTTAGAGATCCTACTTCACACATTTCAGTCATGTTGTTGGGATTTGGTGAATTATTGTCTAACCTCAGGAGGAAATTGCAGGAGTCCAGTCAATAGGTTGAGACGGCCTCGGTGAGGAATTCCCAGTACCACGTCAGTCAAACCATTGAATGCTGCCATTCGGAACAGTTCATGGAAGAATCCCATCATGCTTTCTGCGCCCTCACCACCGTAACGTTTTACGGTGGAAAACTTAGTGGCCAAGAAGCGATCAAATTCCTGGTGAATAAACACAAGTCATTAATTAGGCGATTTATCATATTTTAATGTCACAGGGTTACATATGAACAAGGAGAAAGAGTAGGCCATTTGGCCCCTCGGCCTGCTCCATCGTTTTATAAAATCATGACTGATCTGATAGTAATCTCAAATCTGTGATTTAGGTTAGGAAAGGTGGGCCATTTGAGACGCCAGGATATGGATGTCTTAGACCTGTTGCACGTTGCCTCAGGCCCAGGTAAGTGTCACATCTCAGGGTTACAAGCCATGGCTGACGGCGGAACCAGTGAGGTTTTGGTGGGGCTGGTGAAGAGCTGGAGTCTCGAAGGACAACAACTGCTGACAGCCAGTAGGATCAGTCGAAAAGAGAATTTGTGTTTCCTTTAAGCACACAGGAGGATAGCAACAGGAAACCAGTTCACAGATTCTTTTCCCCGATTCCCCATTGAAATTGAAAATGGGAGCAACTGAAGAAGGAAGTGCAAGACCGCGAGGTGGGGAGAAATAAACAGAGTACCTGCCCACCCCTACACATGTCCCACCCACAACGAGATGGATGTACAGCACCGCAGATGTGTACAATTATTCAAACAATAGAACATAGCCGGGAAACAAAATCAGAAACAATTTGCAAGGTATGAACTCCACCATTCATTATGGACGGGACATCCACAATACCCTCCGCCTTGCGGATGCTCCACAGCCGCCGCTCCAGCTCTGAAACTCAGGCTTCTAGGAGCTGCAGTTGGAGACACTTCCTGCACACATGGTGGTCCTGGGAACTGGAAACGTTCCTGGTCCCCACATGGAGCAAGAAGAGCAAACCACAGCGTGGAGCTCTGCTGACATGCCTTATCCTTTAAAATTAAATGTATCCTTTTAATATCAAATAATTAACTAGTATAAACTAATATTAAGCAAGGTCCTTCTTCTCTGCTCTTTGTTATTATAAAATCTATAAACGCATTCAACAATCAGCTCTTTTGATTTCCTGGTTCTGCTTTCAGATTTGCTTCTCCTTTATCCTCCAAGGTTCCCTATCTATTATCTTTTTCACTTATTTAAGTTACAACAATTTAGACACAGTCCCTAATATCAGTGACTCACCCACCAATCAGCTTACCGCTTTCCTGTGACATCACTGTTGATTTGTTTCTTCCTGCTCAACTTCTAACACTGTTCAATATTCCACGGTTATCCTGAATTGTAAAAATAACCCTGGTTTCTATCCTCTCCTGTAAACATAGTCTTCTTAAAGCCCGATCCCCCTCCTCCACCCTCACCAATAATGTGTCAGGTGCTTATGACCTCCTTCAGTCACTAAAAACAATACCATCCAATCAGCCGTCAGTGTCACGTCCCTCCCTTCTGCTAACTCACTGGCTGAAGCTTCCTGTAAAGCTACCACCCCTCCCGCCCTAGCCCCGAGTTCAATTCTCTCTAGTTTCTCTCCCATCTCCCCTATGCTCTCTCAGAGCTCATCTGTTCCATGTGACCCACCTCCTGTTCCCTCAATCCTATTCCCATTAAACTGCTGACTATCCAACTTCCCCTCCTTGTCTCCGTGTTGGCTGCTATTTTAAATGGTCCTCACTTCTCCTTTACATCAACGTTCATCACCCCTCCCCTCAAAAAACCCTTGACCTCCACCATCCTTACAAAACTACTCTCCCATCTACAGCCTCTCTTCCCTTTCCAAAGTCCTTGAAGTGCTGCTGCCTCATATCCATGTTCATCCTTTCTGGAACTCCTTGTTTGAATTCCTCTAATCTGCCCCATCATAATACCGGAACAGTTATTGTCAAAGTCTCAAATGACACTGTACACGACTATGATCCCTTCACGTCCTTCTTGACCTGTCTACAACCTTTGACATGGTTGACCACAGCACACTCCTCCAACACCTCCATATCACACTGTCATCCAGCTGGTGCAAACCCCTCTTACAGAGTTCCAATCTTATCTGATCGTGGCCAAACTAAATCACATGCAAAGGTTTCTCTTCCCAATCCCGCACCGTTACCTCTGGTATCCCCCAAGAATTTATCTTTGGCCCCCCTCTTATTTCTCATCTAATGCTGCCCCTCAGAAACTTCATTTTAACTTAGTTTTCACACCTGTATGTTGAAACCCCGCTCTAATTCACCAACATCTTTCTCAACTCCTCTACTGTTACTGAACTATCATGACTGCTTACCCAACATTCAGTATCGGATGAACAGAAATTTCATTCAATCAAATATTGGGAAGACAGAAGCCGCTGTTTTTGCTCCGTGCTCCAGGCCCCGGCTAGTGACTCCATTCCCATCCCTGACAACTGTTTGAGACTGAATCAGTGTGTTGCCAACCTTGATGTCGTATCTGTCCATGAGTTGAGATTCTGACCAGATATTTGTGTCATTACCAAGACTACCTATTTCCACGTCTGTAACATCAATCGACCTCACCTGTGTCCCAGCTGATCTTCTGTTGGAAAGCTCATTCATGCCTTTGTTACGTCTCGACTCAACTATTCTGAGGCTCTCCTGGCTGGTCTGCCATTCCGTACACTTGGAACATCCGAATCTCTGCTGCCTGTTTCTTAACTTGCAGAAGTCCCGTTCACCCTTCATCCCTGCACTCACTGACCATTTAAGCAATGCTTCAATTATTTAATGACTTTCCTCATTTTCAAATCCCTTTATGGCCTCACACCTCTCTATCTCTGTAATCCCCTCCAGTCCCACTGCCCCCGAAGATACCGGAAGTATCCCCCCATTTTGATTCCTCTCCCAATGGTGGCTTTTCCTTCAGTTGCCGAGGCTGTATCATTTTAAAGTCACTCTCCTCTCTCCCTCTCTATTGTGCTTTCCTCTTTTAATACATTCCTTAAAACCTACCTCTTTGACCAGGTTTTGGATCGTTTAACGTAACATCCCCTCACGTAGCTGAGTGTCAGATTGTTTTACAATCGCTCTTGAAGCAGCTTGGGCCGCTTTTTTATATTTGTACAGCCCCTCTTAACGTACATTGTTGCTTTCAAACCCCTTTTCAATTGGACAAAGACTTTTCTCAAAAGCTATATTAGGGAGGGGAAGGGACATGGCTGGGACGAGGATGGGTTTCTGTAAGGGCATTACCAACATACCAGTTTTTGTGATCCTGGTGCAAACACTGAATAAGAAACCTTCTTGCATAGTTGTCAGCAAAACTATCTTATTACACTGTTTTTGCTTTGATCAAGTGAAAGATTGCAGTCCTTTCAGAAACTTTTACAATATCAGTTTTCAAAGAATTATTTGTGATAACGCATTAAAGCGAACTCTAATGTGTTGTATCCCGACTGGAAATACCCGGCAAGTGTGGCTGGCCCTGAGAAAATGATATGGCCCAAGTCAATGTGCTACATGACTTGCAGAAATCGCTCGTTCATTTTCACCCCCAACTCCTCTTATCCCATTTTTCCATTCAGTTCGAACACACCCATTACCTGAGACTCCAACATCAGCTTTGCTAAATGTCTTTTCTCTTCTGGGGTTAACGTTTCTTGCTTTGCTTGCTCAAATCTCTGAGCAAACCATTCCCTCTCCACCATGGTCTCCAGTTGGCCGATCTCAACAGATATGTGTCCGGAGTACGTCTGCTCCAAGTAGGCCAACACCTCTTCCAAGGTGGCTTCCTCCTTCCTGAAGTTCAACACTCCTGAAACGCAATTGCAATATATTTTAAAAATATTTATTTCTGGTCTCCATTGGCCCTCACCCCTCAACGTTATTGATTACACGCTTTCACATGGCATCGTGGAATGTTCCCATTTGAAAATTTTCCATGAGGTTGTCCGCAGCCAGAATTCAAAGTCCAAGGCAGCTGAATGGAAACTTGGCCCCGTCACGGGGAAGCAGTGAGTGGGCTAACAAGTCTCACCAGTTTTACCTTTTCCATTGAGGCCCTTTTGGTTACAATATATATCACAATATTCAAGCCATGATAAACGTATGAGACTCGCTTAGGTTTTGGACACTCCTGGGAGCAGACATGAGAAACGTACTAACCATATACCAGGAGTGAGTTAAAACACAAGCAGCAGGGTTTTGGATGACTTCAGGTTTATGAAGGGTGGAATGTGGGAGACCAGCCAGGAGGACTGCATTGGGGTAGTCGAGGCGACAGGGAATGAAGACACCAATGAGGGTTTCAGCAGCAGATGATCTGGGGTGGGGAAAGGTCGCATGGGTGGAAGCTCACCTTGGGTTCAAAGGTGACACCAAGGTTACAAATAGATTGGCTTAATCTCAGACAGCTCGGGAGAGAGAAATAGACAGAAGAGAAATTGTCTGCATGCTTATTGGGCATATTAATGTGGGTAAACATGTATAGCAGTCCAGAGAGCGTCAGACATTACTGGTGTCAAGATCACGAATACAACTGCACTGGAGTCACTTTAATAACAAACCCGACACACAGGCAGCTCAATGGGAAAAGTAACACAAATGAAAACTAAATATTTCATGTTTTTCCACTTTTCTTTGCAAGTTTAAAAACAGGAAGGAGCCTTTATCACATTTGTAGAAACCAGTGAAGATTCACTTCCTCAGACAGTATTTTGTGTTTTCCTCCTGAGAAGAAGAAAAGTTACTTTGATTTGTTCCCTCCTCTCTCCTGAAGGCGTTGATTTATTTTCCCATTATTGGCCCACGGACGCCCGCACCCTCCTCTGGTGTATCATCCAAGTCATTGTTGTTCATAGATAAACCTCAACAGTGAATATTAATGGGCTGTTCAACTGCATATGGCGACCTCTGTCAATGCTTTTGCAGGTGTAATTCAAGCAGATTGTTGGGTAACCATCAGGAGCAGGAATCTTTCAATCCCAAGTTTAACTGTGGGACTAAAACTGGCCTCAGTACCTACAAATTACTTGGATCTGAAGGGACAGAGAATCAATGTACCTGTGCCACTGCCCTGTAATCCAGCCAGTTGCTCGGAGGTGGTTTGCAACAGCAAAGGTTGATGTTGGATGGCTGGGATTGCTGACGCAGAAGATCAATTATCGTGAGATTGCATCCTGACATGACAGCACACTGTACCAGTCCACATGGTTACAGGTTCAAAGATAATAAGGTGCATTGCAATTGGTAATCATAGAATTTACAGTACAGAAGGAGGCCATTCGGCCCATCGAGTCTGCACCGGCTCTTGGAAAGAGCACTCTACCCCCTACCCAAGGTCAACACCTCCACCGTATCCCCATAACTCAGTAACCCCACCCAACACTAAGGGCAATTTTGGACACTAAGGGCAATTTTATCATGGCCAATCCACCTAACCCGCACATCTTTGGACTGTGGGAGGAAACCGGAGCACCCGGAGGAAACCCACGCACACACGGGGAGGATGTGCAGACTCCGCACAGACAGTGACCCAAGCCGGAATCGACCCTGGGACCCTGGAGCTGTGAAGCGATTGTGCTATCCACAATGCTACCGTGTTCACACATGGCATTGGGTAGTAAGGGGCTGGTTTAGCTCACAGGGGCTGGTTTAGCTCACTCGGCTAAATTGCTGGCTTTTAAAGCAGACCAAGCAGGCCAGCAGCACGGTTCGATTCCCGTACCAGCCTCCCCGGACAGGCGCCGGAATGTGGCGACTAGGGGCTTTTCACAGTAACTTCATTGAAGCCTACTCGTGACAATAAGCGATTTTCATTTCATTAATGGAATCTGTAGTAAATCATAGAATTTACAATGCAGGAGGCCATTCGGCCCATCAAGTCCGCACCCTACCCAAGCCCACCCCTTCACCCTATCCCCACCACCCAGTAACCCCACCTCAAGTTTTGGACACTAAGGGGCAATTTAGCCTGGCCGATCCGCCTAACCTGCACATCTTTGGACTGTGGGAGGAAACCGGAGCACCCGGAGGAAACCCACGCACACACGGGGAGAACGTGCAAACTCCACACAGACAGCCACCCGGGACTGGAATTGAACCCGGGTTCCTGGAGCTGTGAGGCAGCAGTGATGACCACTGTGCCACCCAAAAACTTCCATTATGCCAAAAAAGGGTTTAGCTTCTCAGATATCTCCCCTGAATCTTTGCTCAATGCCATTACTTAACACAATTGCAGCCTATGGATCAGTTTAGGCTGACTTAACCTTATATTATTTTCTATCCTTTCTCTTAAAAGTCCGTCATTTTCTAATCAGCAATTGAGGATGATGAATCTGTTGAGTCTGAAAATGAGCGGTAAAGATAGAAGAACAAAAGTAAAAAGGGCTATTCAGTTTATCAAATGCATCCCCACTTCCCCCAGTTTAGGATCTAGGTAATGACAGTAATTTATTTTAAATGTTTAATGTATTTGCCACAAAGAATGCTACGACTGCCTTCTAAGATTGGAGTATAAAAATAAATGTCAATCTAAACTTCATATCCTATTGTCCGGATTCACCTCGAAGTAATATTTTATGTAAATTTTCTCTCTACTACTTAATACTTTAAGGGGTTCACAACTTCCCCTACTGTGTAGCTTAACTCTTCTAAACTTTCCTCATAACTCATTTACTTTAAATAGTTTTTTTATTTCTCTTGATGCCCACGTATTGCCCAACTTATGCACATCGCGGGTGGCGCAGTGGCCAGCACTGCTGTCTCACGGTGCTGAGGACCCGGGTTCAATCCTGGCCCCGGGTTACTATCCGTGTGGAGTTTGCACATTCTCCCCGTGTCTGTATGGGCCTCAGCCCCCCCCAAAACCCAAAGATGTGCAGAGGAGGTAGATTGACCACACTAAATTGCCCCTTAATTGGAAAAACAAATTGGGTACTCTACATAATTTTTTTTTTATTAAAGAAAAAACAACTTATGTACAACATCGGAGATGTGTAATGCAAAACACATACACCGACTTTCAGGGAATCATGGGTATGTGTCTGACAGATACTACATTCAACAGTTATCTCCAGTCTTAGGTGAAATATGTGAACTATCATGCTTGTGCAATCTCAGCTGTAGCCAGGTAGAAAAGACATTTCTCTAACAAAAGTAGACACTTACCTTTGGTGCGGAACAGGTCGTGACCTTGAAGTGCTTCAGTTAAAACCTGGATTTCAGGAATCATCTCAATCACATCTTGATTCAATGGGTTGATTTTAGCCGCTTTGTGGCCATGTTCACGATATGCAGTCACTAGCCGTACTAAACCATGGTCAACTGGAGAATGAAAAAGAATTACATGGATATTCTCATTGCCCTTAATGCCAGACAATGCAACAAGGAGGGACGCAGTGGCGTAGTGGTATTGTCGCTGGACTAGTAATCCAGAGACCCAGGGTAACACTTGGATCTGGGTTCAAATCCCACCATGGCAGATGGTGAAATTTGAATTCAATAAAAATCTGGAGTATTAAAAAAGTCTAATCGAATGATTTTATTATCAATTTAATTTGGGAGCCAACCATTGCCGTAAAAACCCAGCTGGTTCATTAATGTCCTTTAGGGAAGGAAATCTGCCAACCTTATGCAGTCTGGCCTCCATGTAACTCCAGATCCACAGCAATGTGTTGGTAGTTAAATGTCCTCGGGGATGGGTAATAAATGCTGACCCAGCCAGCGACGCCCACATCCCATGAACAAATTTTAACAAAAAGAACAGTTGTTCACATGCTCAATTAAAGCATGACTGCTTTAATTGTTTATTAACGCAGCAGCTTCAGGAGATCTCATGTATAAATAGGAATTTCTAAAACGGCCATTGTTTTGCTAACACTGCCAAATGCCTCCGTTCTGCCTGCAATTGCATTTGAATTTCTGGACTGTGGTCTTCTGGCCTTTTCCCTGTGAAGCTCAATACGAGCTTGAGAAATAACAGTCCACCTTTCTACTTGGAGTTTGTCGAGTTCAATAACTTCAGATCTTAACCATGGCTCCCATGTTGTCTCCAACAGTAAGATGAACAAACTCGTGTTTCCATGGTTGGAGGAGGGGGGGGGGGGGGGGGGGGGGGTGATTGGAATAATGTTATCCCATCACCTGATGGCGTTTCAGAATCCTGGGGCAACAATCTGCTTCATTCACTCTGTATGGCAAGAACTTCCATATTTTCACCATTCTGTGCTTCTACATTCCTCCTAAACTCTTTCTTTGATCTGCTAGGGGCTGAAATTGATTAACACACTTATACCTTCTTGTTCCAGACTGAGCCACAAACGGAAGCAGCTTTGAAAAAAAACAGTAAAGCTTGGAAAATAATTGTACTAGTTTGTTTGATGACAGATAGACTATAATCTGTACATGATAGGAGTAGTTCATCCCCTGTATGTGTATTAGAAGTCAGTGTTTTTCAAACTTTTTTTCCGGGGACCCATTTTTAACCAACTGGCCAACCTTCGGGACCCAACCCGGCCGACCTTCGTGACCCACGCCAGCCCACGCCAGCCGACCTGGATGACCCACCACTTTCTCTTAACCTTGTTTGTTGCTGACAAAAATGGAGGAAATGGTTTTGGGTCCCTTTGGCCCCAATGGTCCCTTTGGCCCCCTGAACTTCAAAAAAAAAAGGCTGTAACCATATTTTAAAAAGTGTGGCCGCATTGCGCATGCACACCGATGGTCGGGAACGCATGTGCAGTGCAGCCGAATTTCTTTTATCTGTTCCTGGCCATTTTGAAGACCGCTCGCAGCTGACATTATATATATTTTTTAAATATTTGTATAATTTTATAACAATAACAAAAAAAGAACAGTAAACATTGAACATTAACATGGTGAAAAAAATAGACATTTCCCCAATGGGCTCTATCTTCACAAACCACATGAAATAACATAAAATAACACTTACCCTCCTCCCCCCCCCCCCCCCCCTCCCTCTCGGAATGTTGCCACTGCCGACATTTTAAATTTCTCCGAGAAAGTCGACGAACGACTGCCACCTCCGGGAGAACCTGAGCATTGATCCTCAAGGCAAACTTTATTTTCTCGAGGCTGAGAAACCCAGCCATGTCTCTCCGCTCGGGGGTTTTGAGTCCCTCCACCTTAAAAGGATCCATCTCCGGGCTACCAGGGAGGCAACGGCCAGAGCGTCAGCCTCTTTCACTCCCTGAACTCCTGGATCTTCTAACACTCCAAAGATCGCCACCTCTGGACTCGGCACCACCCGCGTACCTAGCACCTTGGACATTGCCTTGGCATACCCCTGCCAGAACTCTCCAAGCTTCGGGCATGCCCAAAACATATGGACATGGTTAGCTGGGCTTCCTGCGCATCTTGCACATCCTTGCTCATCCTCGCCGCCGTCATGTGTGCCTGGTGGGCCACCTTAAACTGGATTAGACTGAGCCTGGCACATGATGAGGAGGAATTGACCCTACTTAGGGCTTCCGCCCACAGACCCGGCTCTAACTCTCCTCCTAACCCCTCCTCCCATTTGCCCTTAAACTCCTCGACCGGGGTTTCCTCTGCCTCCAACAGCTCCTGGTAGATATCCGACACCTTCCGCTCCCCCACCCAGGTAACGGAAACTACTCTATCCTGTATCCCCCGTGGTGGCAGGCGCGGGAAAGCCACCACCTGTTTCCTCAGGAAGGCCCGCACTTGCAAATATCTAAAGCCGTTCCCTGGCAGCAGTTTAAATTTGTCCTCCAGCGCCTGCAGGCTGGGCGCAGCTGACATTAAAAGCCGGTTGCTGCCGCTGCTGCACGTGGATTTGCGTGATTGGGAGCGCCACGACGGACTGATCCACGACCCTCCCAACATCCGCCCGTGACCCACCCGCGGGTTGCGCCTCTGAATTTGACAATGCCTGTTATAAGTTATTTGTTTTACTGTTGTAGTTCTAGCATCCGACCAGCAGGTGGGACGATTATGCAGTCCCGGGACCCGGACGCACCGTGTGTTCCATCTGAAGGTGTTTGTAAGGAGTTGATAGCAGTGGCAGATTAGAGTAGCTCTGTAGTATCTTAGTGTAAGTTAGTGTTAGACATTTATTTCCAACTGTATTCATTTTCGACATTTTAGTTATTTGTTAGTGTAGTGTTAGTAATAAATAACTTTGTTTATAAAACAAAGTTTAATGTTGTTTGTTCACATGACAATATCGAGATTCCACATCAGCCCGATCAAAGAACATTACAGTTTGGACAGGTCTTGTGTACTTTAAGAAATGCCACTTCAGTACTTTACCCAGTGCTTCAATATAATGTTTGTGGCATGGAGGTCAGAAATAAATGCAGTACTCGAAACTGTGGTCTACCCCAAGTTCTGCATAAATTTACAATAAGTGCCCAGCTTTTGTGTTTGATTCCTCTAGAAATTAACTCCAGTGGTTTTTGTTGTTGTTGCAGGATTTAAAGGCCTCATCAACTAATGATTAAAACGTCCACTCATCGGCTCCAACGCACACCTCACTGATGAGCTCAACCATTCTCTGCCCGCTTTGAGCAAGAGGTCAGCAAGTGGAAGCCCTCCACCCAGAGGCCACGGATGAACTTGTATCTGAGGTCACCACTGCAAAAGTCAGAGAAGCCTTCTCGAAGGTCAACACTCGGAAAGCCACTGGCCCGGATGGGGTACCTGGACGAGCACTCAGGTCTTGCATGGACCAGCTGGCGGGGGGGTATTCACAGACACTTTCAACCTCTCTTTACAACAATTTGAAGTCCCTATCTGCTTCAAGATGACGACCATCATCCCTGTACCAAAAAAACGTCAAGCAGCGTGCCTTAATGACTATCATCCAATGGCTCTGACATCCATCATCATGAAGTGCTTCGAAAGGTTAGTCATGGCACGAATCAACTCCAGCCTCCCGGATTGCCTTGATCCACTACAATTCGCCTACCGCTGCAACAGGTCCACAGCAGACGCCATCTCCATGGCCCTGCACTCTACCCTGGAACACCTAGATAACAAAGAAACCTATGTCAGACTCCTATTTATCGACTACAGCTCAGCCTTCAACACGAAACTCATCTCCAAACTCCGTGGCCTTGGCCTCGGCTCCTCCCTCTGCAACTGGATCCTGAACTTTCTAACCCACAGGCCACAATCAGTAAAGATAGGCAACAACATCTCCTCCACGATCATCCTCAACACCGGTGCCCCACAAGGCTGTGTCCTCAGCCCCCTACTATACTCCTTATACACCTATGACTGTGTGGCCAAATTCCCCACCAACACAATTTTCAAATTTGCTGATGACACCACCATAATGGGTCAGATTTCAAACAACAAGACAGAGTACAGGAATGAGATAGAGAATCTGGTGAACTGGTGCGACGACAATAATCTCTCCCTCAATGTCAACAAAAAGGAGATTGTCATCGACTTCAGGAAGCGTAGTGGAGAACATGCCCTTGTCTACATCAATGGGAATGAAGTAGAAAGGGTCGAAAGCTTCAAATTTTTAGGTCTCCAGATCACCAACAGCCTGCCCTGGCCCCCCATGCTAACACTATAGTTAAGAAAGCCCACCAACGACTCTACTTTCTCAAAAGACTACGGAAATTTGGCATGTCAGCTACGACCCTCACCAACTTCTACAGATGCACCATAGAAAGCATTCTTTCTGGTTGTATCACAGCTTGGTATGGAGCCTGCTCTGCCCAAGACTGCAGGAAACTACAAAAGGTCGTGAATGTAGCCCAGTCCATCACGGAAACCAGCCTCCCATCCATTGACTCGATCTATAATTCCCGCTGCCTCGGAAAGGCAGCCAGCATAATTAAGGACCCCACGCACCCCGGACATACTCTCTTCCACCTTCTTCCGTCAGGAAAAAGATACCAAAGTTTGAGGTCACGTACCAACCGACTCAAGAACAACTTCTTCCCTACTGCCATCAGACTTTTGAATGGACCTACCTCGTGTTAAGTTGATCTTTTCTCTACAACTTGCTATAACTGTAACATTATATTCTGCAATCTCTCCGTCCTTCGCTATGTACGGTATGCATTGTTTGTACAGCATGCAAGAAACAATACTTTTCACTGTACACGTGACAATAATAAAATCACATCAAATCAAAAACTTGGCCCTCATCTTTTAAAGAATGCGGTGGGAACAAAATTTGAAACACTTGCAAATGAGGAAGTTACACATTTACACTTTGTCTCTTTCTTGAGACACTGAAAAATTAAGTTGCCTAATTTTCAAACAACTCTAACATTCTGACAAAGGGCAGGCGGTTTCAGTAACTGAGGAATTGCAAATGAGGCTCAATATTGCGCATTCGTCATCAGCGAACATCCCCACTTCTGACCTTATGATGGAAGGTCACTGATGAAACAGCTGAAGATGGTCGAGCCTAGGGCACGGCCCTGAGGAACTCCTGTAGTGATAGAAACCCTACAGAGTAGGAGGACGACATTCGGCCCATCGAATCTACACCGACGCCCCCCCCCCCCCCCCCCCCCCCCGAAAGAGCACCCCAACCAGGCCCATTCCCCACCCTATCCCTGAAACCCCATCTAACCTTTGGACACCATGGGCAATTTAGTACGGCCAATGCACCTAACCCTACATCTATGAACTGTGGGAGGACACCCAGGCAGACACGGGGTGAACGTACAAACTCCACACAGTCATCCGAGGCTGGAATTGAACCCGGGTCCCCGGTGCTGTGAGGCAGCAGTGCTAATCACTGTGCCATCACGCCGCCTCTGATGTCCTGGAGTTGAGGTGATTCGCCTCCAACAACCACATCCATCTTCCTTTGTGCTAGGTATGACTCCAACCAGTGGCGAGTTTTCACCCTTATTCCCATAGACTCCAGTTTCGTAAGATTCCTGATGCCACACTCGGTCAAATGGTGCCTAGCTGTCAAAGGTAGTCAGTCTCATCTCACCTCTGGAGTTCAGCTCTTTTGTCCATGTTTGGCTGTAATGCGACCAGGAGCTGAGTGACTCTGGCAAAACCCAGAATCAGCAGCTTGTTAGTATTGGATTTGTTCTGCTTTTTGTGGACAGGACATACGGAAGCAATTTTCCACATTGCCAGGTGGATGCCAGTTTTGTAGCTTGTGGTCGTCACTACTGATGTATTATACCGTATATATGGGTTTTATGGTAAGGCCCCTGTACTACAGGTATGGGGGTAGATCCCTGCCTGCTGAGCTCCGCATCAAGCCGGATCGTCTGCAGCTGCATCCTCAAGCAGACAACGCCAAAAAAGACTTTAAACATTGGCTGGCCTGTTTTGAAGAGTACATCGGGTCTGCGCCAGACCCAATCCCAGAAACACAGAAGCTCCAGATTCTGTACACGCGGCTGAACTCCACCGTCTTTCCCCTCGTCCAGGACGTGCCGACCTACGCAGAAGCCATGGCGCTACTGAAGGAGAATTACGCTCAGCAGGCCAACAAAATCTACACCAGGCATCTCCTACCACTCGGCACCAACTTCCCGGTGAGTCTGTGGAAGATTTCTGGCATGCCCTGCTCGCCCTAGTGAGAGACTGTGACTGCCAGGCCGTTTCGGCCACAGAACATTCAAAGCTGCTGACGAGAGACGCGTTTGTTACGGGCATAGGGTCTGACTACATCCGCCAGCGCCTCTTAGCAGGGGCCATGCTTGACCTCGCGGCAACCAAACAACTAGCGCTCTCGCTTACAGTCACCTCACGCAACGTACAGGCCTTTGACGCGACTGCGCGGCCCACCACCCCCCCTACACCCCCCGTGCATTGCAGACCCCACCGACGGCCACCCCATTATGGACCCCATCAGCGACTGCCTCCCGCCAACCTCACGCCTGCACCGCGCGGCAGCTAACCAACCCCGGGGGACCCAAATGCTACTTCTGCGGACAGTCAAAATAACCCCGGCAGCGCTGCCCGGCGCGGAGCGCACTCTGCAAGGCCTGTGGCAACATAGAACATAGAACAGTAAAGCACAGAACAGGCCCTTCGGCCCTCAATGTTGTGCCGAGCCATGATCACCCTACTCAAACCCACGTATCCACCCTATACCCGTAACCCAACAACCCCCCCCTTAACATTACTTTTATTAGGACAACTACGGGCAATTTATCATGGCCAATCCACCTAACCCGCACATCTTTGGACTGTGGGAGGAAACCGGAGCACCCGGACGAAACCCACACACACAGGGGGAGGACGTGCAGACTCCACACAGACAGTGACCCAGCCGGGAATCGAACCTGGGACCCTGGAGCTGTGAAGCATTTATGCTAACCACCATGCTACCCTGCTGCCCTGAAGGCAAGAAGGGACATTTTGTGGCAGTGAGCCAGACCCGCTCAGTCGCCGCTATTGTACCAGCACCCCCCCCCCCCCCCCCATGTGTGGCCAGTGGGCGCCGTCATTTTCCCCTCCTCGGATCACGTGTGGCCCATGGGCGCCGCCCTCTTGCTCCACTCACAACACATGCGGCCCGTGGGCACCGCCATCTTGCCTGCCTCAGAACCAATGGGCACCGCCATCTTGCCTGCCCCAGGGCACGTGCGACCTGTGGGCGCCACCATCTTGCCTGCCGCAGGACACGTGAGGCCCGTGGGCGCCGCCATCTTACCTGCCTCAGGACCCCTGCCCGTCGGGCACCTCATTAGGCCGCTAATCGCCTGCAACTGCTGAAGACCAGCTGCGTCTCGCCTCGGTCACGATTGACCAGTCGCGACCGTACAACCTTGCAACCGCTTCGACAAAGGTGAAGGTCGACGGGCACGAGATATCCTGCCTTCTGGACTCCGGGAGCACTGAGAGCTTCATCCACCCTGATACGGTAAGGCGCTGCTCCCTCGCGGTACACCCCGCTAACCAGAGAATCTCCCTGGTCTCCGGATCCCACTCCGTGGCGATCTGGGAGTACTGCATTGCCACCCTCAACGTCAAGGGCGTAGAGTTCAGCGGCGTCCGCCTCTACGTCCTCCCCAACCTCTGCGCTGCCTTGCTACTCGGCCTGGACTTCCAGTGCAACCTCCAGAGCCGAACCCTGAAATTTGGCGGGCCCCTACCACCCCTTACTGCTTGCGGCTTCGCGACCCTTAAGGTCGACCTGCCTTCCCTTTTTGAAAACCTAACCCCGGATTGCAAACCCGTCGCCACCAGGAGCAGACGGTACAGCGCCCAGGACAGGACCTTCATCAGGCCTGAGGTCCAGCGACTGTGGCGGGAAGGTATCATCGAGGCCAGCAACAGCCCCTGGAGAGCCCAAGTGGTCGTGGTGAAAACCGGGGAGAAAAACAGGATGGTCGTTGACTACAGTCAGACCATCAACCGGTACACACAGCTCAACGCGTACCCCCTCCCACGCATATCTGATATGGTCAATCAGATTGCACAATACTGGGTCTTCGCAACAGTGGACCTGAATTCTGCCTACCACCAACTTCCCATCCGTAAGGCGGACCACCCATACACTGCGTTCGAAGCAGACGGCCGGCTTTACCATTTCCTTAGGGTTCTCTTCGGCGTCACCAACTTGGACTTCCAATGGGAGATGGACCGAATGGTTGATCTGGTACGGACTGCGGGCCACTTTCCCGTACCTGGACAATGTCACCATTTGCGGCCACGACCAGCAGGACCATGACGCTAACCTTTCCAAATTTCTCCACACCGCCACTCTCCTCAACCTAACTTACAACAAGAAGTGTGTGTTCAGCACAAACCGATTAGCCGTCCTCGGCTATGTGGTTCAGAACGGAGTTCAAGGGCCCAACCCCAATCGCATGCGCCCCCTCATGGAACTCCCCCTCCCCCAAGGCCCTCAAACGATGCCTGGGGTTCTTTTCGTATTACGCCCAGTGGGTCCCAAACTAAGCGGATAAGGCCCGCCCAGTCATTCAATCCACCGTTTTTCCCACTGACGGCCGAGGCTCATCAGGCCTTCGTCCGTATCAAGGCCGACATCGCCAAGGCCGTGGTGCACGAGACGCTCCCCTTCCAAGTCGAGAGCGATGCATCAGGTATCGCTCTGGCCGCCATCTTCAACCAGGCAGGCAGGCCCGTGGCATTCTTTTCCCGCACCCTCCATGCCTCCGAAATTCGGCACTCCTCCGTCAAAAAGGAGGCCCAAGTGATCGTTGAAGCTGTGCGACATTGGAGGCATTACCTGGCCGGCAGGAGATTCACTCTCCTCACTGACCAATGGTCGGTTGCCTTCATGTTCAACAACACACAGCGGGGCAAGATCAAAAACGATAAAATCTTGAGGTGGAGGATCGAGATCTCCACCCCACCTTCAATTACGAGATTTTGTATCGCCCTGGTAAGCTCAACGAGCCCCCCGATGCCCTATCACGAGGTACATGTGCCAGTACACAAGTGGACCGACTCCAGACCCTGTACGACAATCTCTGTCACCCAGGAGTCACCCATTTTTACCACTAGGGCCCGCAATCTGCCCTACTCCATCGAGGAAATCAGGGCTATCACCAGAGACTGCCAGGTCTGAGCGGAATGTAAACCGCACATCTACCGGCCAGACCGTGCGCGCCTGGTGAATGCATCCCGCCCCTTTGAACGCCTCAGCATGGACTTCAAAGGGCCCCTACCCTCCACCGACTGAAACACGTACTTCCTCAATGTGGTCGATGAATATTCCCGATTCTCCTTTGCTGTCCCATGCCCTGATATGACGTCTGCCACCATCATCAAAGCCCTCAACACCATCTTCGCTCTGTTCAGTTTCCCCGCCTACATCCACAGCAACCGGGGATCCTCATTTCTGAGTGATGAGCTGCACCAGTACCTGCTCAACAGGGGCATTGCCTCGAGCAGGACGACCAGCTACAATCCCAGGGGCAATGGGCAGGTGGAGCGGGAGAATGGGACGGTCTGGAGGGCCGTCCAGCTGGCCCTACGGTCCAGAAATCTTGCGGCCTCCCGCTGGCAGGAGGTCCTCCCCGACGCACGTCACTCCATTCGGTCGCTCCTGTGCACCGTGACTAACGAAACCCCCCATGAACATCTGCCTTCCCCAGGAAGTCCACCTCCGGGGTTTTGCTCCCAACGTGGCTAGCAGCTCCAGGACCTGTTCTCCTCCATAAACACGTGCAACTCCACAAGGCGGACCTGTTGGTTGAGAGGGTACAGCTACTTCAGGCCAACCCGCAGTACGCTTACGTAGCGTACCCCTACGGCTGCCAAGACAAGACACAGTCTCCCTCAGGGACCTGGCACGAGCCTGTTCCACACACCCCCCACCCCTGCCCCAGCGCCACCCTCTTCCCCCGGCGCACCACATCGCAGCCCCCGCTCCAGGACAATCCGTCCTCCCTTGCTCCCACCCGGGGATGAAGAGGATTTTGACACGCTCCCTGAGTCACCGAAGACCAAGCTGACGCCCGAGTCGCCTCCAGCACTGTGGCGCTCTCGACAACAGATCAAGGCACCGGACCCATTCTCTGTGATTTTTTAAAGCAATTTCTATGTATATAGTTCTCCACCACCCCTGCTGGACTCATTTGTAACAGGGGGTGAATGTGGTAGTCACCACTGATGTATTATACTGTATATATGGGTTTTACGGTAAGGCCCCTGTACTACAGGTACGAGGGTAGATCCCTGCCTGCTTCCTCCGCCCAGTAGGTGGAGTATAAATATGTGTGCTCTCCGTACAGCAGCCATTTCGCAGCTGCTGTAGGAGGCCACACATCTCTGTATAATAAAGCCTCGATTACATTCTACTCTCGTCTCGTCGTAATTGATAGTGCATCATAGCTGTACTGGAACAACTTGGCTACGGGCACAGTACATTCTGGAGCAGTGTTCTTCAAATTCGGGGGGCGCTACCCGCGGGTTGGTCGCAGGCGGGTGTCGGGAGGGTCGCAGAGTCGTCCTTCGCGGTGCACCCGATCGTGCGAATCAGCCACAGCAGGCGGCTTTTAATAACGCTGGCAGCAAGAAGCCTTCAAAATGGCCACGAACATGAGTATATCAAAAAAAAAATCGGCCACAATCGGCGCGCATGCGCAGTGCGGCCATTTTTTTAAACCGTCGCAGATTTTTGTTTTACAAGTTCAGGGGGTCTTTATTCATTTTATTATTCATGTATTTTATTCATTTAATTTTTATTTTTAAAATTTATTTTATTCATTTTATTTTTTATTACAAGTTCGCGCGGGGGGGGGGGGGGGGGGCGTTATTTGATAAAATTTTACAGGAGAAAAATGCAGAACTTTGGACAGATGGAGACTCCATACTTTCCGACACCGGAAGGCTTCCCCTTCATCCAACAGGTTCCATTGGAGGAGCGTGCACGAGGGTCAAAGGGACCCAAAACCATTTCCTCCATTTTTGTCAGCATCAAACAAGACAAGAGAAAATGATGGGTCACGAAGGTCGGACTGTTGGTAAAAATGGGTCCTCGGAAAAAAAAGTTTGAAGAACACTGTTCTGGAGCACAAATATTTAGTACTCTTGGCAGAACGTTTTCAGGGCCAATTGCCTTTACAGCATCCATTGCTTTCCGCCATTTCTTGAAATCACATGGAGTTAACTGAACTGGCTGAAGACTGGCACCTGGGACCTCAGGAGGGGGCAGAGATGGATCATTCACTTGGCATTTCTTGCAAACACTTCAGCCTCATCTCTTGCATTGGTGTTCTGGGATCCCTCAATAGGGCCTCCTCCTGTAGGGCAGTGATTTTCAGGCGGGTGGGTCGAACGGGTGAACGTGACATTGTTAAAAACTGCAATATTGAGCCCGTTAATCTTTCCAGTGTTTACACGCAATTTTTCAAATGCTAACAATTGGTGTGAAGAAATAAAATAATCAATTAATCCTGAGTTACATCCTTTAGCAAGGTGTCAGGGTGGAGCTGTCGTTTAAGGTGAAACAGCAGCTCACTTTACAAATTCACATTCAATAGTACAGAAGTGCCAACAAGGAGTGTGACGTTTTTTAAAAAAGTATTTATGGAGAACCTTTTGTGAATGTGGCATGGATCGCGATAGTTGGCCATTCCGTAAACGTGGGTCGCTGGAAAAAAAGTTTGAAAAACGCTTCTCTAGTGAGTTACTGAATTTTCTACCACCATTCACAACCGGATGTAGCAGGACTACAGAGGTTTGCGCTGTCTTTTGCATGCAACTTATGCTGGTTGGCATGCAAGTAGTCCTATGTTGTAGCCTCAGGAGGTTGGCACCTCATTTTTGCCAATGCCTGCTGCCCTTCACTGAACCAGGGTTGATACCTCAACTTAGTGGTAATGGTAGAGTGGGGGATATGCCAGGAAATTAGGTAACAGATTGTGATTGAGCCCAATTCTGCAGCTGATGGCCCACAGTGCCTCTTGGATAGCCAGTTTTGAGTTGCTAGATCCGTTTGAAATCTATCCCATTTCGAATGGTGGTAGTGCCACACAACACAATGGAGGATATCTTCAATGTGAAGATGGAACTTTGTCTCCACAAAGTAGTCATTCCGACCAATACTGTCTTGGACAGTTGCAACACATAGATTGGTGCTGTCAACATTAAGTGTGCTTTTCCCTTATTTCCATTGCCTCACCACGTGCCCCAGTCCCAGACTAGTAGCTAAGACCTTTCGGATACAGCAAGCTCGGTCTGTGGTGGTGCTACAAAGCCACTCTTAGTGATGGATGTTGAAGTACCCCACCCAGAGTAAATTCTGTGCCCTGGCCATCCTCAGTGCTTCTTCCAAGTGGTGTTTAACATGGAGGAGTACTAATTCATCAGCTGAGGTGGATGGTAGGTGATAGCCAGCAGGCATGTTTGACCTGATGCCATGAGTCCCAAGTCAATGTTGAGAACTCCCAGGGCAATTCCCTCTGAACTGTATGGCACACTATGTGTTGCCATCTCTCGCTGGTCTATCTTATAGGTGGGACAGGAATTACTCAGGGATGGTGATGGTCATGTCTCTATGGTATGATTGCGTGAGTGTGACTAGTCTGTGAGCTAGCTCTGTCAATTCAGGCAAAGGCTCTCAGATGTTAGCAAGGATGATTTGCCGTTGTCGTTTCCGGTGCCTAGGTCGTGCCTGATGGTCCATTCAGTTTAATTCCTTTTAATAATAATATTTATTAATGTCACAAGTAGGCTTACATTAACACTGTAATGAACTGCAATGAAGTTACTGTGAAAACCCCCCAGTCGCCACACTCCGGAGCACTCGGAGAAAACCCACACAGACACGGGGAGAACGTACTGACTCAGCACAACTGTGACCCAAGCTGGGAATCGACTTTGTACAACTGAGTTGTTCATGACGCCATTTTTGAGGGGATTTCAGAGTCAACCACATTGCTGTCGATCTGGACTTATTATGTAGGGCAGACCGTGTAAGGACAGCAGATTTCCATCCTTAACGGGGATTAGTGAGCCAGATGAGATTTTATGTCACGATTATCAAGGCTGGCTTTTTTTCTCAGTTCCCAGATTTATTATTTGAATTTAAATTCTACCAGCTGCCTTGGCAGGATTCAAACCCTTGCCCCCAGAGCATTAGATTGGGCCTCTGGGTCACTAGTCCTGTAACATTACCACTACATGAGACATTAAGCCTTGCCTGCCTTCAGGTGTACGAACAGTGCCATAGGATCTTTTGCCAAGATAGAAAAGTTCTCTGAATGTCATGGCCCACCGATCACCCAGATAATCATCAATGTGTATACCGGCTTCCCCTGTGTATCTATAGTGCTTTGCCTCATGATCAGAAAAATTCTCTTAGTCTTTAATGCCAAAGCCAAATTTGAATTTGTTTATTGTCGCGGGTACCAAGGTACAGTGAAAAGTATTTTTCTGCGAGCAGCTCAAACAGATCATTAAGTACATGAAAATAAAATAAAAGTACGATTATAAGAGATGTAAAAAGAGGATCTGTTTGGGAGAGCTCACAGAGAGTCACCATGCTCCGCGCCACCTTGCTATTGAATGGAGGAACACAGTTAATTTAAGTAGCTTCCTCTTTCGAACCTTTGGCGGGGTCTTAGGATTTTCCATCAGTCTATTTTTAACTCACTCAAGGCTGCCCTGTTGTACAAGTCATTTTGTAACTTTCATTGCGACATTCCTGTGACAGATTTTGTGTTCCTTCAGTTTTATAAATGCAAGTTGGTGTGTCCTACATGTCCCCCCCCCCCCCCCTCCCTAAACAAATGGGTACGGTTTCAGGTAGTACTTGGCACAACGATTTTCACACATGATCCTCGGGTACACAGGGCATCACAGCCACTTCCAATCCTGTCCTTGCCCTCCATGTAGATGAACCCGCATGGACCAACAGACAATAAAACAGCAAAATGGGTTATTTTCTCCTCGCCTTGGGTTAGGAAGTGCGGAAGAAGGGCTGTGAAGCTGAGACAAAAGCGGATGCTGGAAATAGTCAGCAGCCCGGGCAGTATCTGTGCAGAGAGAAATAGAGTGAACATTTCAGGCCAGTAATCCTTTGTCAGAACATTCTGAACAATGAGAACTCTGAATAAGGTTCTGAATGAACTGAGCTCTGAAGAAAGTTCATCGATCTGAACCATTAAATCTGTTTCTCTCTCCACATTTACTACTGGACCTGCTGGGAATTTGCAGCGCTTTCTACTTTTGTGCGATGATGCTGTCCTGACAGAGATCAGGCAATTCTCAAATGATCAAAGATCAAGCTATTTCTTCTGCTGAAGATATCAATAATTAAATACTTTTAAGTAACCACACACAAATATCGGTCAAACACGTACACTATTGCGAAGCAGCCAGGAATTTCTTTCACTGTGGAGTTTAAGGTAAGGTAGCTGTGTAAGGACATGGTAAGGCAGCTGTATCAGAGCCCATGATTGTCTCAGTAGAAGAAGTTTGAGGAAGAAGGTGGAAGCGAAAATGGCCCATGCTTACACAATAACATCTAGATAGGGTCTGTTCTGCTATCGACAACAGGAGGGCAAGTAATTCCCAGTTAGCAAAGTGGAGGAAGTGTCATCATAGCAAGGCAGCAGTGTGGTGACAACTGGGAAGAGACTCTATTGTGCAAGTGAGGAGAGCTTACACAAGAAGAATGAAAAATGCTTCGATGTCAGTTATCCCACTGTATTAGATGGTGACGAAGAGAAAATCTTGAACTTTTGTTATAAATCAGAACATGTCCTTTTAATATCATCAAGGATGCAACAAGCCCAATTATTTGTTCTGAGTCCTATAATCGTACAAAAAGGTACCTACAAACTGGCTTTAAACACCTCACATAATACTCACAAAAGTATAGATCATGTATTATTGATCACACATCCTGGGGCCAGCACCCAATACGCTCATTGACAATCTAATTACTCCATATCCGTATCTGACATTCTGCCAGCGAGGCTGCATTATAGCAGGAGCCCAATTTCCAGCTGGTTAGTTTGGAAGGAAGGCGGAAGAAGCTGACAAAACCCTAGGGAGCAGACACAAACCACCCGTGACGACAACGAAAACAGCGACAATTTAAGGGGTTAAAAACAAACCCTGGCGAATAGGCAAACTCCTGCATTTCCAGTTGAAACGCGAGGAGCCAAAGAGTGGTCAAGGTGTCAGACGGCATGAATCGTGTGTTCTGGATGTGGAGCTTTTCCGAGAAAGCCCACAGGCAGCCATTTGCAACAGAAAGGCCGGGAACTCCAGGAGCAGTATCGCAGCGATGGGCCAAGGCAACTTGCTAAGCTGTCACTTTGTTACCAAAAGTTCCGAAGTTTCCAATAAGTCTCGCTGGCTTGTCAGCGCTGCAGCTTCACAAATCCCTGCCGCTTGATGTTGCCATTGTTACATTGACAGTGTTACAGTGTTACAGTTCTCCCCCCCCCCCCCCCCCCCCAAGAAAAAAACCACTATAATCCAGGGCTTAAAATGCACACACACACACACGCCACTGACCTTGAGTTGGCTCTTGCTCCCTGATTAATGCGGGGCTGTCACTCCTGGCAGGCTTGTAACCATAAACTCCCCGCTGGCTGCGGTACAGGCGCCTGAGGCTGAGTCTCCAGCCGCCCTCCATGGCTGCCCTGCCGGCCAACACCGAGTGGGAGAGAAACGCCAACATCCTCTCTTACCCCCCCCCCCTCCGAGGTGCTGAACCCAGGCTGCTCAGACAGACATGTGTAAATGGATCACAAGAGGACGTCACCGCGCGCACACCCCCCACCCCATTCACTGTGATAGGTTACACTTTATGAGAATCAACGCTGGCAAAAGCTGGCTCCTCCCAGACCTGCAGCTCTGGGAACTGCAGGCAAGCAAGGAAGGAAGGATTGGATAATGTTCTTTCCCTGAAACAGGTCAACAGCAGCAGTGTTGCTTTGAGAGTCATTTTATTGAAGAGATCCTGTTCGTTTTCTCAACATGAGTACTTCCACAGCAGCAGATCGCTGACTGAGGTGAAAAATCATTTGTTTTAAAATGTCCTCTTTGCTCCCACTCTTTGGCACAGCACCAGATTTGCTTTGCTGCTGTAAATTAGCCAATTGCAGCCCAATGCAAGGGCACTGCCTTCTCCCCAATGTTCTGCATTGAGCAGCCAGCTGGAAAGGACATCCTGGGGCAGGTGCAGTGAGGACTGTGTCCATGGGTGCTGTCTCACATAGTGAGATACAGACAGGCAGTGACAGACACCCAGTACAGCCAATTAACACACAGGACAGAACACAACCAATCACCAGGCAGAACACTAGGTGTTCTCCCACTATAAAACACACCAGACATCAACACTCTGCCTATTTCCACTGGTAACAACTGTAGTGACAGTCAGGGTGTATATATCAGTTAGCACCTTCTACACGTGGCATAGAGCTAGTCTAGTCTAGTTATAGTAAGTATGCTTAGATTAGTAGAGTGTCAAACCCACAGCGAACTGTGTGCACTGCTTAACAAGTTCAATATTGAACTAACATCACAGTTTGGAGTCTACTTTCAAGTACAACTGCATCCAGTTGCAGCCCGTGTTACCCCTGGGTGATTAACACAACAGGTGCAATTCACAGTTGATAGGTTCTATCATTTATGAAAACGTTGGCAGGCAAAATCAATTATTATAATCACAGGAACTTGCATTTTAATGTCATGAAATAACCCAAGGCACTTCACAAGTACACTATCAAACAAAATCTGGCTCTAAGCTACATAGGGATATATTAGGGCAGGTGGCAAAAGCTTCATCAAGGAATTAGGTTTGAAGCAGTTTCTTAAAGGAGGAAAGAGAGATAGAGAGGCTTATTTATGGAGGGAATTCCAAAGCTTAGGGGAGGAGGAGTGCTTAAAATCAGCAATGCTCAAGGAGCCAAAATTGGACGATCACGGAGGGTAGTAGAGCTGGAGGAGATTTCGGAGAGCGGGCCACGCCACAGAGGGGTATGAAAATAAGGATGAGAATTTAAAAATTGAGCCATTACTGGACCAAAAGCCAAGTCAGCACGTCGGGTTAGGGTACAGACATAGATACTAAAGCGAAATACTGCGGATGCTGGAAAGCTGAAAAAGAATCAGGAAATGCTGTAAATACTGAGCAGGTCGGGCAGCATCTGTGGAAAGAGAAACTGAGTTAACGTTTCAGGTCAACGACTTGACTCTGTTCCTCTCTCCACAGGTGCTGACGGGCCTGCTGAGTATTTGCAGCATTTCCTATTTTCATTTATGATACAAACAGTGGTTTTGAATTACCTAAAGTTTATGGAAGGTGGATGATGGCGGGGCAATCAATACAGCACGGGAACTGTCAAATCTGGAGGTAACAAAGACATGGGCGAGGGTTTCAACAGCAGATGAGATTAAGGAGGGCAGAATATATACAATGCACATAGTGTCCTTTAAATCAGGTCTAAGCCAGAAGTAAAATTTTGGGCAGGTGTGCGGTAGGGCAATTGCATTGTGATGAAAGGCTATGAGTATGCTTCCAATCATATCATAGCACGGCCATAGCACAGCAAACTATTCCTCAATGCAATTTGGGAAGTAGTTACGAAAATACTAATAGGTTTCTTTTATGGGTGTTTTATGTCAAGGGAGACTTCTTTTTGATACTGCCGAAGGCCATCAGTGGTTTGAGATGGATATTATTAGAGAATTGGTATGGTTACAATTGACTGACAGTGAAAGCACAAAGACTTCATCTATAACAATAAACCAATATATTAGGAGAGAAGCTATTCCAGGCACCTTAACATATGCATGTCCAACTAATTTATATTCCTCTACATGAACACTTTAGAAAGGTATTAGAAAGGGTGCAGAAACGATTTGTGAGAATTGTTCCAGGGACAGGGGTAGATTAGCTTGGATTGGGTAAAAGGCAAAAAACAGAAAATGGGAATAAATAAGTTATTTTCAGGTTGGCAATTTGTACATAGTAGACTGCTGCAAAGATTGGCACAGTGGCAGTGGTTAGTACGGCTGCCTCACAGCTCCAGGAACCCGGGTTCAATTCCGGCCTCGGGTGACTGTGCGGAGTCTGCACTTTCTCCCGGTGTCTGTCTGGGTTCCTCCGGGTGCTCCGGTTTCGTCCCACTGTCTACAAAATGTGCAGGTTAGGTGGATTGGCCATGCTAAATTGCCCCTTAGTGTCTAAAGGATAGGTGGGGTTACTGGGACAGGGTGGAGCTATGGTTTAAGCACCGTGTTCTTTCCAAGGGCCAGTGTAGACTCGATGGGCCAAATGGCCTCTTTCTGCACTGTAAATTCTATGATTCTATCAGTGTTTGGCCTCAGTTACTTAAAGTCTATATCAACGATTTAGATGGGGTCAAGGACGACTTGTTTCCACACTAATAATGAGTTTTCGGGTGACTGAAGAGTCCAATGCGTGACCTACAGTCTATCGTAGGTGGGGTAGGCATTGGATGGCGGAGTGGGTGGGTGGGGTGTCTGGGTCGCCACGCTGTCCATGCTCGTCTTCAGCTTGCTCTCGACGATGAAACCCGAGGAGTTTAGCTCCTTCCCGTATTCTTTTTCTCCACTTTGGGCCGTCTGGGGCCTACATACCATTTGTCTTCTTTACTACCTGCTGAACCTGCAGGCTTACCTTCAATGACTGGTGTACGAGGACACCCAGGTCTCGTTGCACATTCTCCTCTCCTAATATATGGCCATTCAGATAATAGTCTGCCTTCCTGTTTTATTACCGAAGTGGAGAACCTCACATTTATCCAAAGTATACTGCATCTGCCATTCATTTGCCCACTCACTCAATTTGTCAAAATCACACTGAAGGATCTCTATGTCTTCCTCACAGCTCACCCAACTTGCTGTCATCTGCAAATTTGGAGATATTACATTTAGTACCCTCATCTAAATCATTAATATATATAGTGAATAGCTGGGGTCCCAGCACCGATCCCTGCGGCACTCTACTAGTCACTGCCTGCCATTCGGAAAAATACCTGTTTATTCCTACTCTTTGTTTCCTGTCTGCCAACCAGTTTTCTATCCATCTCAGTACAGTGCGAACAATCCCATCCGCTTTAATTTTACATGCAAATTTCTTTTGTGGGATTTTGTTGAAACCTTCTGAAGGTCCAAGTAAACCGCACCCACTGGCTCCCCCTCCTCAACTCTCCCTGTAACAAACACCCATTCCCCATTACTGCCCAGTCCCCCTTTAGCAACTGCCAGTCATAGAGTCATAGAATTTACAGTGCAGAAGGAGGCCATTCGGTCTGTGGGAGGAAACCGGAGCACCCACGCAGACACGGGGAGAACGTGCAGACTCCGCACAGACAGTGAGCCCAGCTGGGAATCGAACCTGGGACCCTGGAGCTGTGAAGCAACAGTGCTAACCACTATGCTACCGTGCTGCCCTTATATAGTCCCCCAACTACCCCCATAACTGCCCAGTCCCCCCTTAGCAACTGCCCATGCCTCAACCACCACCCAATCATCCTCCATAACCCCTGAACAACCACCCAGTACCCCCTTAGCAACCACCCGGTCCCCCTTCCTTAGTAACCACTCGGTCCCCCCTCCTTAGCAACCACTCGGTCCCCCCTCCTTAGCAACCACCCGGTCCCCCTCCTTAGCAACAACCCGGCCCCCCCTCCTTAGCAACCACCCGGCCCCCCCTCCTTAGCAACCACCCGGTCCCCCTTCCTTAGTAACCACTCGGTCCCCCCTCCTTAGCAACCACTCGGTCCCCCCTCCTTAGCAACCACCCGGTCCCCCCTCCTTAGCAACCACCCGGTCCCCCTCCTTAGCAACAACCCGGCCCCCCCTCCTTAGCAACCACTCGGTTCCCCCCTCCTTAGCAACCACTCGGTTCCCCCCTCCTTAGCAACCACTCGGTCCCACCTCCTTAGCAACCACCCGGTCCCCCCTCCTTAGCAACCACTCGGTCCCCCCTCCTTAGCAACCACCCGGGTCCCCCCTCCTTAGCAACCACCCGGGTCCCCCCTCCTTAGCAACCACCCGGGTCCCCCCTCCTTAGCAACCACTCGGTTCCCCTCCTGAGCAAGGACTTGCCCCGCCCGCAACCTCCATAGCAACCAACCAATGAGGGGAGGGGGAGGAGGCCGAGGGCTTCTCGGCCGCAGAGATCCGACCGAGTGCCTGTCACCGGCGGATAAAAAAAAAACGCGCCTCAAAAAAACGCTGCCCATTAAAAACAAACTGTGTCCCTGCGGCTCGATATCCCTTCCCTGCTTCCCCCCGGGCGTGTTTTGTGATTTGGGGAGCTGGAGCGTTTTGATCAGGCGGTGTTCGGGGCAGTCAGCCTGGCGGGGTCCTGGCGCTGAGGGCCGCTCTCGGTGTCCGAGTCTCCGCAGCAGCAGAGAGCCTGTCCCGGGGCCCGCAGCCCGCCAACACCGCAGCAGAGAGCCTGTCCCGGGGCCCGCAGCCCGCCAACACCGCAGCAGAGAGCCTGTCCCGGGGCCCGCAGCCCGCCAACACCGCAGCAGAGAGCCTGTCCCGGGGCCCGCAGCCCGCCAACACCGCAGCAGAGAGCCTGTCCCGGGGCCCGCAGCCCGCCAACACCGCAGCAGAGAGCCTGTCCCGGGGCCCGCAGCCCGCCAACACCGCAGCAGAGAGCCTGTCCCGGGGCCCGCAGCCCGCCAACACCGCAGCAGAGAGCCTGTCCCGGGGCCCGCAGCCCGCCAACACCGCAGCAGAGAGCCTGTCCCGGGGCCGCCAACACCGCAGCAGAGAGCCTGTTCCGGCCCGGGGGGCCTGGCACCGCGGCCTCCTCCGCCACCGCGGCTGCCACCGGTAATTCCCCTTCTCCCGCCTGTCTCTGTCCCCCTCCGCTCTCGGTAACTGGGCCCTCAGCCAGGGCCCCGGACTCCAGCCCTGGGAGATCCCCCATCCCCAAAACCTACCGTAACCGGGTTCAGAGAGATTTCCCATGTCCAAAACCCACCGTCCCCGGGTTCAGAGCGATTCCCCATGTCCAAAACCCACCGTCCCCGGGTTCAGAGCGATTTCCCCATCCCCCAAACCCACCGTAATCTGGTTCAGAGAGATCCCCCATCCCCCAAACCCACCGTAATCTGGTTCAGAGAGATCCCCCATCCCCCAAACCCACCGTAATCTGGTTCAGAGAGATTCCCCATGTCCAAAACCTACCGTAACCGGGTTCAGAGAGATTTCCCATATGTCCAAAACCCACCGTCACCGGGTTCAGAGCGATTTCCCCATCCCCAAACCCACCGTAATCTGGTTCAGAGAGATTCCCCATCCCCCAAACCCGCCGTAATCTGGTCCAGAGAGATCCCCATCCCCCAAAACCACCGTAATCTGGTTCAGAGAGATTCCCCATGTCTAAAACCTACTGTAACCGGGTTCAGAGAGATCCCCCATCCCCATAACCTACCGTAACCGGGTTCAGAGCGATTTCCCATGTCCAAAACCCACCGTCACCGGGTTGAGAGAGATTCCCCATGTCCAAAACCTACCGTAACCGGGTTCAGAGAGATCCCCCATCCCCATAACCTACTGTAACCGGGTTCAGAGCGATTTCCCATGTCCAAAACCCACCGTCACCGGGTTGAGAGAGATTCCCCATGTCCAAAACCCACCGTAACCGGGTTCAAAGAGATGTCCCCCTCCCCCAAACCCACTAACCGGGTTTAGAGAGATTCCCCATGTCCAGAACCTACTGTAACCGGGTTTAGCGAGATTCCCCATGTCCAAAACCCACCGTAAACGGGTTTAGAGAGATACCCCAAACCCACCGTAACCGGATTTAGAGAGATTCCCCATGTCCAAAACCTGCTGTAACCGGGTTTAGAAAGATACCCCATCCCCAAAACCTACAGTAACCGGATTTAGAGAATCCCCATCCCCAAAACCTACCGTAACCGGGTTCAGGGAGACTCCCCATCCCCAAAACTTATCGTAACCGGATTGAGAGATACCCCGTCCCTAAAGCCTACCATAACCGTGTTTAGAGAGATTCCTGATCCCTAAAGCCTACCGTAACTAGGTTTAGAGAGATTCCTAAAACGTACCGTCACCGGGTCTTAGGAAGATACCCCATCCCCAAAACCTAGTTTCTTGGGCCGCCTCTGTCATTATTTGCATTCAGAATCATCTCTGAAAGATATAATTTCGCCATTATTCTTTTGTATCTAACAATTTTAGCTTTGTTGCTTGGATATCCACTAATTTCTCTTCATTTGGCTTTTTATGGAAATAGCACCATTTGCTCATCCACAGTAATTTTAGTCAAAACTATGGTTTGTATACTTTAAAACAACATTCAGGGGAACCATGATCATAAATCCCCTTCCTACCTCTGTCTCCAAACAGAAACTTGTCTTTTCTCAGTCCTTGATAGTGATTCTTGGGTGCAGTGTACCCTGTTTATGTTGTGATGTTTTAAGTAAATATTTAGGCAGTAAACTCACTAGGGGCTTTTTACAGTAACTTCTTTTGAAGCCTACATGTGACAATAAGCGATTTTCATTTCTGTTTTAATGACATTTCCTTGTCTAATAGAGAAGTGTGAAACATATAGTTTTGTTTGCAGCTTGCTGTTATTTAAGGGGCTGGTTTAGCACAGTGGGCTAAACAGCTGGCTTGTAATGCAGAACAATGCCAGCAGCGCGGGTTCAATTCCAATACCGGCCTCCACGAACAGGTGCTGGAATGTGGCGACGAGGGGCTTTTCACAGTAACTTCATTGAAGCCTACTTGTGACAATAAGCAATTATTATTATTAATGACTGATTTGGGATTTTATAGTAAAACAACAATAAAGCTGAAATTAATTAGATTAATTTTGAAGTGGAGGGCATAACAGGAAATATGTTGAAGAAGCAATGCATACAACTTGATAAAGATGCACATGAAACTGTACATTGTATCTTTCACCAAATTTGCTGTATTGAATGTGTACATATATAGTATTCATTTTAAAATTAATAGTTTATATTCAAAAGATAGTTATGTTATTTGTTAGGGGAACCTTACACGCAATATTTCTAATTTTGCTCTTAGAATAAATAAAATAGGATAATATCGCAATTTCTGAACATGAACATCTGTCGCTTTTTTTTTAGAAGTACCATTATTTCCTGTCCTTACAGAATTGAGGTGAGCTACCCTGAAACAGCCATTTTAGCCCTATCCTGCTGCGTTTCTCCCAAGGCTAAACATATACCTGACTTTGTCTGCCTGCATAAAGCAAGAAGTTGATGCCATGGTAGTTGGTGAAAGGAAAAAATTGATCAACTGGAATTGACTCTGTTGAAGCCATGTTTTCTGTAATTCTGTCCTGGTGTCGTTCACTGGCAACCTTCATTTGTCCGGTGGTCGGCAAAATGTCAAGTGCACCATTTAATTTTGCTGCTGTTCCTATCAGGAAATCTGCCGTCATGGTATGTCACGCTTGTCTGTCTTGCGTCGTCCTCACGCCCACAGTAGCTCGTCTACAATTGCTCTGTGATGTCCGTAACCTAACAGCCCCTACGTTGACGACCCCTTCTGCTGCCCTCCATTTTTCTCTCTGGGAGAGATCTCTATAGCTTTTCAGCTCTGATCAAATTACCAAAATACTGACATTTTCTTGATGTCACCTTTTTAGAGTTCTTTTTGATCTTGCAATTTCAAGCATCTCTCCATTGGTCTTATTGTCCATGTTTGGAATTTGTATTTAATCTTAGAATCATAGTATTTACTGTGCAGAGGAAGACTTTTCAGTCCAATGTGCTTGTGCTGGTAACTAAGAGCTCACCACTAGGTCCCATTTCTCCACTCAACCCTAAATGTTTATCCCCTTCTCTTTTAAGAGCTAAATTGGATTTGAATTCCACACTATATCTGGTCAGGCACTCCATTTCCATATCTGCCAGAAACATTTCTTCCTACTTCTGCCTTCGCTTTTCCTGTGATGGCCTTGAATTGATGCCCTTTTGTCCTTGCCAGTGGAGGCCTTGTGGACCAGAAGCTGTGGGTTTGAATCCAAAACCAGGACCCGTGGCCATGGAAGGACTGTTCAACACGGTTCAACGGGCTGATAATCAGCTCGGAAATCCTTCCACCACTTCCCCGACTATTCCCCAAAGGGTAAAAAACAAGTGTATGTGTGTGAACGCAAATCAAACAAACAACAAACCAAATTGCCAGCCAGTGGAAATAAATCCCTCCTTCCATCTCTCCCTCCTCTTACCTTCAGACGTTTTTGAAATCTGCATGTTTCTTTTTCCTTTAAAAAAAAATTCATTTGGTGGATAGGCCAGCATTTATTGCCCCCCCCCCCCCCCCCCCCCTCCTGTTGCCCCTCAGTAGGTGGGTGGTGAGTTGCCTTGAATTTGAGGTATAGATACACCCACTTGTTAGGGAGGAAGTTCCAGGATTTCGCCCCAATGAAGGAATGGCAAAATATATGCAAGTCCGGGTGGTGAGTGACTCGGAGGGGAATCTCTGGACGGTGGGGTTCCCAGGTATCTGCTGCTCTTGTCGTTCTAGGTAGTGGTCGTGGGTTTGGAAGGTGCTGTCTAAGGAACCTTGGTGATTTACTGTAGTGCATCTTGAAGGTGGTAGACACGGCTGCCACTGTTCATCGGTGGTGGAGGGTTTGATTGTTTGTAAAAGAAGGAGCAATCAGGCGGCTGCTTTGTTCTGGGTGGTGTCGAGCCTCTTGAGTGTTGTTGAGCTGCACTCATCCAGGCAAGTGGAGAGTATTCCATCACACTCCTGACTTGTGCCTTGTAGATGGTGGACAGACTTTCGGGGGTCAGGAGGTGAGTTACTCGCTGTAGGATTCCTAGCCGTTGACCTGCGCTAGTAGCTACAGTATTAATATGGCTAGTCTAGTTCAGTTTCTGATCAATTGTAACCCTTGGAGGGCAGCAGGGTGGTGCAGTGGTTAGCACTGCTGTCTCAAGGCGCCGAGGTCCCAGGTTCGATACCAGCTCTGGGTCACTGCCCGTGTGGAGTTTGCACATTCTTCCTCTGTTTGCGTGGGCCTCGCCCCCACAACCCAAAACTGTGCAGGGTAGGTGGATTGGCCACGCTAAATTTGCCCCTTAATTGGAAAAAATGAATTGGGGACTCACAATTTAAAAACATAAATAATTTAAACCCCCAGGATGTTGATTGTGGGGGATTCAGCGATGGTAATGCCATTGAATGTCAAAGGGTGGTGGTTAGATTCCCTTGTAGGAGATGGTCATTGCTTGGCACTTGTGTGGCGTGACTGGAACTTGCCACTTGTCAGCCCAAGCCTGGATATTGTCCAGGTCCTCTGGGTCAAAATTCTTTGATTATAGCCATACTTGATCTTTGAGACACTTTTTGATTGAACAATCATTAGGGTTTGTTTTATCAGTTTAAAAAAACACTTACACTGCAAGGCAAGAGTGGAATGATTTCAAAATTTGGTTATGTATCTATCATAAGTTATAAGTTCGTAAGATAAAGGAGCAGAATTAGACCATTTGGCCTATCGAGTCTGCTCAGCCATTCGATCATGGCTGCTCTCATCCTGGCCTTAACTCCACCGTCCTGCCCGTTCTCCATAACTCTTCAACCCATTACCAATTAAAATTCTCTCGAACTCCTCCTTAAATTTACTCACTGTCCCAGCATCCACCGCGCAAATTCCACAGACTCACAACCCTTTGGGAGAAGTAGTTTCTCCTCAACTTCGTATCAACCACTTTGAACAATTTTGCAATATTAGAGCAGTGAGAACCAACAGTCCTTGTTGCCATTGATCACTTTGTTCTGAAACCAGTTGCAGTGTACCTGAAATGATTTCTGTTCAAGGTTGTGCAGTTTAGTGATTTCACAATACAAATCAATGTGATATTACTCATCTCCATATATGGCAACAATGAGTTGATGTGCACTTTGAAAATGTAACTGGCCAGAACTACTAAACTGTGTTTTATAATTTTAGAGTGAAACTGGACCCGCTTGGATTTTATTGCAGGCAACTGTGTGCCAGATGAAGTGTACCCAGTTTCCTGGAATGTGGTACTGAATATTTGAAGTTGTTCATCTTCTCCAGGTGAGTTATCTTCCAGATTTAAACTATGGGATGACTTCATAAGTGATTGAAAAATGACTAACAGTGGCACCATTTGTCTTCCGCATGTGTCTGGCACAGTTAAAATAATTTTCATGGGATCTACTTGAAAGCTCCTTCCTCTTGCAGAGTTAGAAATGTAATTCTTTTTAAATTGGAAATTAATGGCTTAAATGGGGCTATAGCACACCAGGATGATGTGTCATGTTGCAAGTAGTTTTGTTATATTTGCATCTCCAACAGCCTGTTGGGTGATCCTACATTGTGAAATTGAGAAGTAATGAAATTCACAGTCTTTGTTCTTTCGCTGTCTAAATTCTCCATATTCCAATAATAAACTGAAGCCAATCTCAGACCACCACCATACAATAGATTTGTAGCTGTGTTCCACCATGAGCAATGATCTGGTCAGTAAAGTTAATGAACCGACATTATTGTTGCTGGCATTGAGGGATCACAGCTCTTTCACCAGTAACACGACATTGACTATCTCTTGAGTTGCAAGAAATTGCCAAGCTGTGAGCTTGATTTGTGTACGCCAACATGTTTCTCCTGATAGCTATTTAATGCATTTGTTATTCAATGCTATTGCAGTATAGTGATATACAGATGAATTTGACAGCTTACTGAGGCCTCATTAAAAAATGATTCATTGAAAACTTGAGTGAAATGGCGAGAAAAGGCAAAATGTAAGCAGGTGGTAGAAAATATCAGGAGGAACAAACTAATCCAAAGACAGTATTTTGGTTACGTGATTAGGCCATATGAGATAGTATGTCTTTATCCAAATTTCCATTCTTTATATTAGCATTATTTTTCAAAATTTTCCTTGCTATCCCCAGAGCTAGAGCTGTATGAGAAAGATTGACACTTAGTATATCACAAGGTGCATGCAAGGCTGTAGGATATCCATGGGTGTGAATTTCCCTTCAAAGTGCAGTTTATTCGCATTTCTATTTCTTGTGAGAATTTGAGAGAAACCCATACAAATCAAATGTTTTATAGTGAGATGCCAGTGTTGGTTGGAGCGACCACCGCACAGTGGAAACAAAATCCCATCTTCACGTTGAGGATACTATCTATTGTGTTGTGTGGCACTACCACCATGCTAAATGGGATCGATTTTGAGCAGATGTGGGAACTTAAAACTGGGCATCAGTGAGGTGCTGTTGGCCATCGGCAGCAGCAGAATTGTATATAAACACAATCTGTAGTCTCAGGGCTTGGGATATCTCCCACCCTACTATTGCCACTGAGCCAGGGGATCCATCATGGTTCAATGAATGCAGGAGGGCATGCCAGGAGCAGCGCCAAGCCTACCTAGAATTGTGAAACCTGGTGAAGCTTGTCATGGGAGTGTCCCTTGAAGAAATGTTTGTCTTATCACATGGCTTCAGTGATGTCATTCTGTGGGTGTAGCTGGGCTGTGGCTCTGTGTTTTACTTTCACTTTGGTTTGGGGCTGTTTTGTGGCTCTGAGTTTTTTGCTTTCATTTTCACTTTTGGCTGTTGGATTCAGACAGACAAGTCTTGTCTCTCTCTCTCTCTCTCTTCCTCTCTCTCTCTCTTCCTCTCTCTCTCTCTTCCTCTCTCTCTCTCTCTCTCTTCCTCTCTCTCTCTCTCTTCCTCTCTCTCTCTCTCTTCCCTCTCTCTCTCTCTCTCTTCCTCTCTCTCTCTCTTCCTCTCTCTCTCTCTTCCTCTCTCTCTCTCTTCCTCTCTCTCTCTTCCTCTCTCTTCTCTTCCTCTCTCTCTCTCTTCCTCTCTCTCTCTCTTCCTCTCTCTCTCTCTTCCCTCTCTCTCTTCTCCTCTCTCTCTCTCCTCCTCTCTCTCTTCCTCTCTCTCTCTTCCTCCTCCTCTCTCTTCTTCCTCCCTCTCTCTCTTCCTCCCTCTCTCTCTTCCTCCTCTCTCTCTCTTCCTCCTCTCTCTCTCTCTTCCTCCCTCTCTCTCTCTCTCTTCCTCCCTCTCTCTCTCTCTTCCTCCCTCCTCTCTCTTCTCCTCCCTCTCTCTCTCTCTCCCTCCCTCTCTCTCTCTCTTCCTCCTCCTCTCTCTCTCTTCCTCCCTCTCTCTCTCTCTTCTCCCCCTCTCTCTCTCTCTTCCTCCCCTCTCTCTCTCTCTTCCTCCCTCTCTCTCTCTCTTCCTCCCTCTCTCTCTCTCTTCCTCCCTCTCTCTCTCTCTTCCTCCCTTCTCTCTCTCTCTTCCTCCCTCTCTCTCTCTCTTCCTCCCTCTCTCTCTCTCTTCCTCCCTCTCTCTCTCTCTTCCTCCCTCTCTCTCTCTCTTCCTCCCTCTCTCTCTCTCTTCCTCCCTCTCTCTCTCTCTTCCTCCCTCTCTCTCTCTCTTCCTCCCTCTCTCTCTCTCTTCCTCCCTCTCTCTCTCTCTCTTCCTCCCTCTCTCTCTCTCTTCCTCCCTCTCTCTCTCTCTTCCTCCCTCTCTCTCTCTCTTCCTCCCTCTCTCTCTCTCTTCCTCCCTCTCTCTCTCTCTTCCTCCCTCTCTCTCTCTCTTCCTCCCTCTCTCTCTCTCTTCCTCCCTCTCTCTCTTCCTCCCTCTCTTCCCCTCTGCATTTTAAAAGCTGTTTCCAGATTACCTGAGAACTTGAAAAATAAATAATTGTTTTCTGGAAGAAATTCAAACCTGTTTTGGAAAGGGCACAAGAGCATCTAAACCAGATCTTGAGTGCTGTGTGCTGGGCCACACCTTTGAAAAGGGTTTTTCTGGTTTATGGGATCTTGTTATTAAATTGGAACAGTTAAAGGAGGAATTTATTAAGGGTTATACATAGAGCACTGCAGCTGTGTGGGGTATTTGTGTTTGTAGTTGATAAAAATGTCTACTGTGTGTGTTTATAAAAATGTTAACTAAATTCATAGAATAAACTTTGTTTTTGATTAAAATTGCTTAAGGCCTCTGTTGAATAACACCGGAAAGGCAGGTCCTTGTGCTCCTCGTAATCAACAGTTGTAGGTCAGGTGAACTCTATGATATACTTTGGCGTTTTCTAAACCGTAGCCCATAAAAAAACTACAACCTGGGATTACTTGGATGTTGCACAGTGAAAGTAGCAAGTGATAGACCGAGCCAAGCAAACCCACAACCAACGGATCATCTCTGCAGTCCTGCCACATTCAGTCATGAATAGTGGTGGACAAATAAACTACTAACAGGAGGAGAAGGCTCCACAAATGTTGAGGGAGCCCAGCACATGAAATGAAATGAAAAATGAAAATCACTTATTGTCACGAGTAGGCTTCAATGAAGTTACTGTGAAAAGCCCCTAGTCGTCACATTCTGGCGCCTGTCCGGGTAGGCTGGTACGGGAATCGAACCATGCTGCTGGCCTGCTTGGTCCGCTTTAAAAGCCAGCGATTTAGCCCAGTGAGCTAAACCAGCCCCATCATCAGTGAAAAGAGAAGACTGAAGCACCCGCAGCAATTTTGAGCCAGAAGTGCCAAGTCGTTGATCCATCTTGGCCTCCTCCCGAGGTCCCCAGCATCACAAATGCCTGTCTACAGCCAGTTTGATTTACTCCATGTGATATTAAGAAAAGGCTGCAGGCACTGGATACTGCAAAGGCTATTGACCCTGACCACATTCCAGCAGTAGCACTGAAGACGTGCTCTTGAGTTAGCTACACCCTTAAGCAAGCTGTACCAGTACAGTTACAACACTGGCATCCAACCGGCAACGTGGGAAAACTTCCTAGATATGCCTTATCCACAAAAAGAGGAGAAATCCAACCCGGACAATTACCACTCCAGCAGTCTAAGTTTTATCATTAGGACTGCGATGGAAATTGTTGTCGACAGCCATATCAAGTGGCAATTATTTAGCAATGACCTGCTCACTGAAGCTCAGTTTGGAATAGGCCAGGCCCACTCAGCTTCTGATCTCATTACAGCCTTGGTTTAAACATGGACGAAAGGGCCGAACCCCAGAGACGAGGTGAGTGACTGCTCTTAACATCAAGGCAGCATTTGACCGTGTGTGTCATCAAGGAGTCCAAGCAAAACACTCCACAGGTTGGAATCATACCGAGCATAAAGGAAAATTGTTGTGCTTGTTGGAAGGCACCATTTCAGTCCCAGGACATCACTGCAGGGATTCCTCAGGAGCTTCCGAGGTCCAACTATCTTTTAACTGTTCATCAATGATCTTCCCTCCATCATAAGGTCAGAAGTGAAGACGTTCACTGATGTTTTGCACAATGTGCAGCATAATTTACATCCACTCAGATACTGAAGCAGTCCGTGCCCATTTGCAGCAAGACCTAGACAACATTCAGACTTTGGTTGATGTCACACAAGTGGCAGGCAAAGGCCATCTCCAACAAGAGAAAATCCAACCAACTCCCCTTGACTTTCAATGGTATTGTCCATCACTGGCTTCTCCACTATCAACATCCTGGGGGTTACCATAGACCAGAAACTGAACTGGATCGGCCATATAAATTCTGTGGCTCCAAGAGCAGATCAGTGGCTGAGAATTCTGAGCTGTGGAACTTGTCCCCTGGCTCCCCAAAGCCTGTCCACCGCCTACAAGTGAACTTCTGATGGAATGCTCTACTGTTGCCAGAATGAGTTCAGCTCCAATAACACTCGAAGCTTACTATCACCCAGGGCAAAGCAACACACTTGATTAGCACCCCATCCATCACCTTCAACACCTTCTACCTCCACCATCGATGCATTGTGGCAGCCGTGAGTACCATCTACAAGATTCAATGCAGAAGTCGCCAAGGCGTCTTTGCCAGTACCTTCCAAACCCGACACCTCTACCACCTAGATCGACAAGGGCAGCAGATTCATGGGAACACCATGACCTGGAAGTTCCTCTCCAAGCCATTCATCATCCTGACTTGGAAATATATTGACGTTCCTTCACTGTCGCTGGATCAACATCCGGGAAGTCCCTCCCTAACAGCACGGTGGGTGTACCTACATCACATGCACTGCAGTGGTTCAAGAATGCAGCTCACCGCCACCACCTCGGAAATTGAGATGACCAATAAATGCTGGCCTACCCAGTGGTGCTCACATCCCCTGAAAGAGTGGGTGAAAAAAGTTCTACTTCTGCTTAATACTAATTTGCTGATGCTGTTGCTGTAAAGAAAGCACACAAACATCAAAAGGCCATCTGGTGATCAAGCCCACTCCGTAAAGGTGGCGCCTACATCCACCTTCTTACGATCTCTCCACTCCTGCTGCTTCTGGGAAAGGCTAAAAGGGGAAGGATGATGTAGGAAAAACAGATGGTTTCATCTCTGAATGCCGAAGGCAACCAAGTAAACTTCAGAAGACTGCTGCAACATAACTACTCCTGATCCTACCTACTCTGCACCTACTTTAGCAATTTAATATGTTCTCCACTCTCAACAGCTTGCATTGTTCATTTTTGAAGGTTCATGTGTTTCTGTAATCTGTTCCAAACTCTTGCCAATAACATTACTTCTCGCCTTCTAACCTGACTCATGACTATTGTATTTTATACTCCTATTCCTATCTGTTGCAAATCACCAATTACTTGGGTTGAGTCTTATTTCATTTATCATTTTAAAAGCCTCAATCATAATCAAAGTTTCTTCAATTTAAAAAAATCCTATTTCTTGAAGATGCTCTAAACTGAAAGAAATGCAATTGAATATCATTTTGGAATCCAGTTATACTTAGTACTGTACTTGCATTTAGGTTATTCACGAAGGCCCTGCCTTCTCAACCTTTTCCCCTCGCCTCAGGTCTGGTGACACTTCGGTTAAACCACGACCAGTCAGCTCTCCCCTTCAAAGGGAAAATCAGCCTATGGTCATCTGGGACTATGGCGATTTTACCTTACCTTTACTTGCATTTAGAGAATTGGCACTGAAGTACTGAACATCATTATGATGGGATCAGATCAATCCAGAATCACTTGCAGGTTGGTATTTATGCTGCTGCAGATAGAACTCTAATTGTGCTCAGATACAGTGTTCATCCTGTATCTTGACTGATGGCGTACTGCCCCATGCTTGCTGGTGTCTGTAATTTTGGAGTCGGAGGGGAACTGGGAACCAGTGATACCTTTGGAAACTGAGAATTTGTTCAGTTGAATCCTTAGATATTTGTATTGAATGCTTTGAACACGGTAGCACAGTGGCTGGCACTGTTGCTCCACAGCGCCAGGCTATCGGGTTCGATTCCCGCTTGGGTCACTCTGTGCGGCGTCTGAACGTTCTCCCTCTGCCTGTATGGGTTTCTTCCGGATGCTCCGGTTTCCTCCCACAAGTCCTGAAAGACGTGCTATTAGGTGAATTGGACATTCTGAATTCTCCCTCTGTGTACCCAAACAGGCATCGAATGTAGCGACTAGGGGCTTTTCACAGTAACTTCATTGCAGTGTTAATGTCAGCCTACTTGTGACACGAATAATAATCTTTACTTATTATTAATTAATTAATATCTGATTATTAATAATAATCCCGCACCAGCCTCCCCGGACAGGCCCCGGAATGTGGCGACTAGGGGCTTTTCACAGTAACTTCATTGAAGCCTACTCGTGACAATAAGCAATTTTCATTTTCATTTCATTATTGTCACATGTAGGCTTACATTAACACTGCAATTAAGTTACTGTGAAAAGCCCTTAGTCACCACATTCCGATGCCTGTTCAGGTACAGAGAAAGAGAATTCAGAATGTCCAATTCACCTAACAGCATGTCTTTCAGAGACTTGTGGGAGGAAACCGGAGCTGCCAGAGAAAACCCACGCAGACATGGGGCGAATGTGGCCCAAGCCAGGAATCGAACCTGCGACCCTGGAGCTGTGAAGCAACAGTGATAACCGCTGTGCTACCGTGCTGCCTAATAATAAAGATTATTATCATGAATAATGATTCCCCCAACCATTCCAGGTTTTAAAAACTTGCCTTGATATGCATAATCAATCAGAAAATGTTTTGAGTGATTTCAAAAATTAATCATTCATATTAAAAAACACATTCTACAAAATAAAAATCGTTGCTCAAAATTCCTGTAAAATAAAACTTCAGGTATATTAATCCCATGGAGATTCAAATAGATTTACCTGTGTAAATTTAGCTGTGTGTTATTTGTTTCAAGCACTTGAGGTTTGTTGCTATTGGTTAGTGAAAACCTGGGCTTGGTAAATTGTATGATATAGAAAATTTGTGAGTTTGTGAAATTGGAAATGGAGCTAAAGCAAACTGGACGATTAATGTGGAGGAGAACGTTGTCAGAGAAATGTGAACTGAAAGTTTTGGGGCCTCCATAATTGATGAAGTTTCAGATCCCAGCCTCCGCCTGCTTCACTCTTTCTTGAATGTGAATCCATCTGCAGCGTTTGATGTGAAGCTAGTGGGATATCTCATTTAGGGCAGCAAAGCACTTTGACGTTTAATGGGTATAGTTTAATTTCAGTTCTCAGACGATCCTTGTCAACTTCAATTCCTATTCTGCCCACCCTGATGGTGCTTTTGTAATCCACAGATTTTCAAATATTGGCCCATGAACTGTTGGGGCCATCGGATTATCGCACAACATCCCTGGACACACTTGGGGTCCGCTTGTGATGCAAGGTCATTGATGTGAAACGATGATACTGTGTTTTTTGTTCTCCACAGATGCTGCCTGACATACCGTCTTTTTTCAGCATTTTCTGTTTCTATTTCAGATTTCCAGCAGCTGCAGTATTTTGCTTTTGTAACCATAAATTCAATGTGTATATTACTCCATAGCTTTGTTTCGAGACAAACATATGCATATATTTTGCATATGCCAGACATGAGAAAATTGTGCCTTTGACACAGTCTTTTGTAAACTAGACTAAGGGTTGCCCTGGGAGTAAGAGCTCGTGGTGTTCAGGTTAAATCCTGGCATGGATAGAGGATTGGCTGACTGGCAGAAGGCAGAGAGTGGGGATAAAGGGGTGTTTTTCAGGATGGCAGCCGGTGACTAGTGGTGTGCCTCAGGGATCTGCTGGGACCACAACCTTTTACAACATACATTAATGATCTGTAAGAAGCTACTGAAGGCACTGTTGCTAAGTTTGCAGATGATACAAAGATCTGTAGAGGGACAGGTAGTATTGAGGAAGCAAGGGGGCTGCAGAAGGACTTGGACAAGCTAGGAGAGTGGGCAATTAAGTGGCAAATCAAATACAATGTGGAAAAGTGTGAAGTTATGCACTTTGGATGGAGGAATTTAGGCATAGACTATTTTCTAATAATAATAATCACTTATTGTCACAAGCAGGCTTCAATGAAGTTGCTGTGAAAAGCCCCTAGTTGTCACATTCCGGCGCCTGCTCGGGGAGGCCGGTACGAGAATTGAACCTGTGCTGCTGGCCTTGTTCTGCATTACAAGCCAGTTGTTTAGCCCACTGTGCTAAACCAGCCCCTAACATGGGGAAATGCTTCAGAAAGCAGAAGCACAAAGAGGCATGGGGCTGGTTTAGGACAAGGCTAAATCGCTGGCTTTGAAAGCAGACCAAGGCAGGCCAGCAGCACAGTTCAATTCCCATACCAGCCTCCCCAAACAGGTGCCGGAATGTGGCGACTAGGGGCTTTTCACAGTAACTTCATTTGAAGCCTACTTGCGACAATAAGCGATTTTCATTCATTTCATTTCGAAGGGACTTGGGAGTCCTTGTTCACGATTCTCTTAAGGTTAATGTGCAGGTTCAGTCAGCAGTTAAGAAGGCAAATGCAATGTTGGCATTCATGTCAAGAGGGCTAGAGTACAAGGCCAGAGACGGGCCCCAGTACGGGGCATAGCCTCAAAATAAGGGGAAGTAGATTTAGAACTGAGTTTAGGAGGAACTTCTTCACCCAAAGGGTTGTGAATCTATGGAATTCCTTGCCCAGTGAAGCAGTTGAGGCTCCTTCATTACATGTTTTTAAGGTAAAGATAGATAGTTTTTTGAAGAATAAAGGGATTAAGGTTTATTGTGTTCGGGCCGGAAAGTGGAGCTGAGTCCACAAAAGATCAGCCATGATCTAATTGAATGGCGGAGCAGGCTCATGGGGCCAGATGGCCTACTCCTGCTCCTAGTTCTTATGTTCTTATGTTCTTATGTACGTCTGAGGCTGTATAAGGCTCTGGTCAGACCCCATTTGGAGTATTGTGACCAGTTTTGGGCCCCATACCTAAGGAAGGACGTGCTGGCCTTGGAAATGGTCCAGAGGAGGTTCATAAGAATGATCCCTGGCATGAAGAGCTTGTCGTTTGAGGAACATTTGAGGACTCTGGGTCTGTACTCGTTGGAGTTGAGAAGGATAAGAGGGCCTGGATAGAGTGGACATGGAGAGGATGTTTCCATTTGTAGGAAAAACTAGAACCAGAGGACACCATCTCGGACTAAAGGGACGATCCTTTAAAACAGATGAGGAGGAATTTCTTCAGCCAGAGGGTGGTGAATCTGTGGAACTCTTTGCCGCAAAAGGCTGTGGAGGCCAAATCACGGAGTGTCTTTAAGACAGAGATAGATAGGTTCTTGATCAATAAGGGGATCAAGGGTTATGGGGAGAAGGCAGGAGAATGGGGATGAGAAAATATCAGCCATGATTGAATGGCGGAGCAGACTCGATGGGCCAAGTGGCCTAATTCTGCTCCTAGGCCTTATGGTCTTGTGTGCCCATTTGCAAAGGGACTGACCCCATGTAGAAGATGTTTGAAAATCACTGTAATCCACTGCTCATTCTCTTTAACTTCTGCCGAAGTGCATCAGCACCTTTTGAATTCTCGGTATGTGAAAGCTGAATCTTTGTGTCATTCCGAAAAAAAACCCTTAATTGTCGATTCATATTGAACGGTGGCGCAGTGGTTAGCACTTCTGCCTCGCGGCACCGAGGACCCGGGTTCGATCTTGGCCCTGGGTCACTGTCCGTGTGGAGTTTGCACATTCTACCTGTGTCTGCGTGTGTTTCGCTTCCACAACCCAAGATGTGCAGGCGAGGTGGATTGTTCATGCTACATTCCCCTTTAATTGGGGGGGGGGGGGGGGGGAAATTGGGTACTCTAAATTCATTTTAAAAACCGATACATATTGTTTTATAAGTTGGATTTTAAATAAAATTTGATTTAAACAAATTAAGTACACATAAATTTCCTCAAAATTGAGGTGTAATTGAAAACCTATGTAAGAAAGACAAGGACTGAACTCGGTCTTGTTTTGCGGAAGATAGGAAGGTGGACATGAGTTATACACACTGCGTATTCTTGAGATGGTTCCTACCCCCAGTCTTTTGTACTGAAAATGCGCAATTTTTGGTCTTGTAATGCTGCACTTGTTGAGTGTTGGATGGAAGTTGCATGCTGTCTCAGCAATTTGTGATTGATCCCTCTCCCTATTCACCTAACCTTTTATTTTGTTTCTCATGTATACCATTTAAAAGTGCTGCCGTATTTCATTGACTTGTTCATTTGGAAATGTGACCGGTATCCAGTCAGTAGGGCAGAGATTTTCAGGGTTTTGTTTTTGCAAGCTGACAAATCTGTGGGTCTGAGCATGTGCGATGGCGTCACATTACGTGATGATGTCTATGCGTGATGACACTGGTAGGTACATGTGCATCCCATGGAGGCATGTGATGACATTGCTGCCATGCTGACGCCATGTGTGAATTGATGCTGGGAAGTTGACAAATTTGCAGATCCACTTTGAGGTTGAGGTGATTGCTCTGCATGTGCACAGAGTTTGTGTATGTGTAGAGCGCACTTAGCTATGTTGGCAAGATACATTCCATTTATTGTTTCACACTAATGGTGACAATTTTGAATCCGCTTTAGTACAAATTACCACTTGCCCTACTAGCCTAGACTACCAATAAACAAAGCTATTAGTAGCATACTAAACAAGTAAATTAACTCTCCTTGTTTTATTGCTTCCAGGTGAAGCAACAATTTATTTGCACTTGTATGGATTTAGTATACTGTATTTGTAGTTCATGGTCCAAGGTAGGGAGGACAAATGCAGATTGGGTGATTGTTTTACTGGATACCTTCATCCAGTCTACAAGTATAATCCTGAACTGCTAGTACGTGCCATTTAATTCTTTGTGCCACTCTGACCACCTTTTCCGTGGCTGTCCATATTGTTCCAATTAAGTTTGAGGAACAACTGTTTTGATTGAGCACTTGAAAACTTGCCGGACTCCGTATTAAGTTCAGCATTTTTCGATTGTGATCACCAACTGCGCCCCTCCCTATAATACCCTGTCTTGACTCTTTCTTATAACTTGTTACATTTTTATCTTTTGCCAGTTCTGATGAAAAAACTTCACCTGAAATATTCACTTTATTTCTCCCCCCCCCTTCAGATACAGCCGGATCTGCTGACTATTTCCAGCATTTTCTGTGTTAATTCTGTGTTAATTCCTTGTTTCCTATCTTGTTTGTTTTTGACAGAGCATCACGAGAGCCTAAGAAGTCTGTAAGCATGGAAGATAAGGATGGTACACTTTTCAGCAACGAGAACAGAAGCAGTAAAGACAAGGAAGCTACCGAAAGGAGGCCCACCTCCAGTCGGGAAAAGGGAAGGGACGATCTTAAAGCTGGCAGCAGACGGGAGACCGTGAAGGCAGCCGAGGAGAAAAAGAAGAGGCAAGAGGATGAAAAACGCAAAAAGGAGGATGAAAAACGTAAAAAGAAGGAAGAAGAAAAGTTAAAGGCAGAGGAAGAACAAAGGAAGAAGGAAGAAGAAGAAAAAAAGAAACTAGAGGAGGAGGAAAGGAAGAAACAGGAGGAGGAGGAGAAAAGGCAGAGAGAAGAAGAAGCAGCAAGACAGAGGTAAGATTTATTTGCAAAGGTTTTAAAGATTTTAACACGCAAATTCGGAACAATGCGCTCCAATTAAGTATGAGCATGGCTGATCCTTCATTTCAAAGCCATATTCCTACTTTCTCCCCATATCCCTTGATGCCATTAAAATCAAAAAATGTATCTCTTTCTTGAATACATTCAGTGAGTTGGCCTCCATAGCTTCTGTAGCAGAGAATTCCACAGGTTCACTAAGTGAAGATATTTTTCCTCATCTCAGTCCTAAATGAAATGAAAATCGCTTATTGTCACGAGTAGGCTTCAATTAAGTTACTGTGAAAAGCCCCTAGTCGCCACATTCCGGCGCCTGTCCGGGGAGGCTGGTACGGGAATCGAACTGTGCTGCTGGTCTGCTTGGTCTGCTTTAAAAGCCAGCGATTTAGCCGAGAGAGCTAAACCAGCCCCTTTTGGCCTACCCCATAAACCTGAGACTTGTGTCCTCTGGTTCTAGATTCCCCAACCAGGGAAAACATCCTCCCTGCATCTAGTCTGTCCGGCCCTGTGAGAATTTTTTAATCCAATCTCCTCTCATCCTTCCAGATTGCAGTGAATACAGGCCCAGTCAAATCAATCTTTCTCCATAGGACTGCCCTACCAATCCTGGTATCGACTGAGTGAACCTCTGCTGCACTCTCTCTCGCAAGCATATGCTTTCTTAGTTAGGGAGACCAAAGCTGCATTTCAGGTGTGGTCTCACCAAGGCCCTGTATAACTGCAATAAGACATCGCGATTTCTGAACTCAAGTTATCTTGCAATGGAGGCCAACATACCATTTGCCTTTCTAATTGCTTGCTGCACCTGCCTCTCCACTTTTATTGACTAGTGTACAAGGTCATCCAGATCACCCATTTCAGATAAATATAATGCCAACTTGTACTTTGGATCTACTTTTTATTTATTACATTATTTTTTTTGGTGCTTTATTCACCAAGTTTTCTGATTATGGATCCTGGGGCTGAACTGAAACTTGGACTAACACCAATCATACATACTGGAACACATATAGAATGTCATTACAACCTTTTTGGGCGCACAGCAATGGTGCTGAAGCAATGGTACAGCCAGAGTATGCAATGTTCTCAGGGCAAACCTACTTTCTACCCTTGTTAATTTGGAAGATTGGATTTAAGCCATGGACAATGGTAGAAGTGATCTGCATCATACCATAGAAAGAACTTGGGTGGGGAAAAAAAGGAACTTGCACATATCCAGGCCTTTTACAAGTTCAAGTTCAACTTTACAGCCAGCTGTGAGCTTTTGAGAGCATTGTGTTGAAATGCCAAGCATGCTTCATTGAGCCAGGAGCTTATGGGTTCAAGATATGAGAGACTGGTGATTGTCCATAGAATGTTGCAATGTTGTGCACAATCGAGGCTGACTCTTCAGTGCTGTGCTAGTGAGTGTTATGCAATCAAAGGGGCCATTTTGCAGATGAGATATTAAACCTAGTGGGCATAAAAGATCAGAGGAGTTCTCCCCCCATGTCCCTGCCAACATTTATCCCTTAACCAACACCTGACCTGGAAATACTCAGCGGGTCTGGCAGCATCTGTGGAGAGAGAAAGAGTGGACATTTCAGGTCAATAATTTTCCATCAGAACTGGGAAGGATTTGAAATGGAGTGGATTTTTAGAATGGGGTGGGTTGGAAAAAGGACAAAAGGGAAGGATTGTGATTGGGTGGAAGACAGGAGTGATTAAATGACTCTAGAGTTAGGGCCAAGTGATGGGGCATAAAATACATTATGGCTATTATCTTTTCACAGTAACTTAATTGCAGTGTTAATGTAAGCCTACTTGTGACAATAAAGATTATTATCGCGTTGCTGTTTGTAGGAGTTTCCTGAATGCAATCTTGCTGTTGTCTCAAAAAGATAAAGTTGCCATAGTCCCAGGTGAACATAGGTTGCGTTCCCCTTTGAGGGGGAGAGCTGACTGCCGATGATTTAACCTGAGGATCACCAAACCTCAGGCGAGGGTCAAAGAATAACCTCAGCCAGTGTGGAAATTGAACCGGCGCTGCTGGCCTCGCTCCATATCATAAGCCAGCTTTCCAGCCAACTGAGCTAAACTGGCCCCTGTCTCGTACATTACAACTGACTACACTTCTTGCCTTTCACAACTTCAGCATATCCCACTGTATAGAATCATAGAATGGGTAAGGCACGCCCATTTATCCTAACGTGCTGGGTCTCTGCAAGAACAATTCACTGAGTACCACATCTCAGTATTTTCCCCGTTTGTAAAAGGCAATGCAAGATTGTTCTGTAAGTAGAATTTTTAAAAAAATAATCTGGTGCACATTATAAATTAAATTCTAAGACTAAAACAAGAGGGTCAAGTGTACAGACTGTTAAAAGGCAAGTTCAACACTGATATCGGGAGCTCCTTGTGCAAAATGAATAATTTCGAAGAATAGTTTTCTGGGTATGGAAGGGAAATTATTCAAGAGGCCTTCAGATGCTGTCACAGAGAAGTAAATTGCTGTGGAAGCATGAACTAGATATACTGACTGGTGTACCTCTTCTGTAGTTTTCTTCATGATTTTCAGGAGTCCTCCGGTTCCAAAGGAGGTCTGTCTATGGTACAGACGATTGTCACATTTTCAAAAATGCAATTTTGTGCGTAGTGCTTATTTAGATTCCTATTGCAAGATTGTGTAATTTTGGCAAAGAGTTGTGATAGAAGATTGTATTATAATTAGATTTAAAAATTAGAAGCAGTTCTGAGAAGATTCACTTAACTAATTCCTGGGATGAAGGGCTTATTTTATGAGGAAAGGTTGAGCAGGTTGGGCTTGGACCCATTGAGGTTTAGAAGACTGAGAGGTAATCTGATTGAAACATACAAGATCCAGATCCAGAAGGGAATCTGAAGGTGGAGGAGGGCTTGCTCTTACAGTTTTTGAACTGGATGATGTCAGAAGACCAGATGCCTGTACTGTGGAAGTGGAAGGACGGCGGCTCAATTGACTGGAAGGTCGTATCAGGGTGTTTCGTGACCTATTGGTGACCTCCTGTGTTGGTGGCTAAGTGCTGCCCCCTGTTAGGGAGCCACGTGGATTGTTACTGTTGGTTTATATTGTTACTTGCCTCTATTTTCAGTATGGTAGTTGTATAGGGCATATGTCTATCCAAGCGTGAGGGCCCACCGAGCGTAGGGACTGCATTTAACATCCAAGTGGAGGGCATCCCAAATTATGAGGGCTAGGAAGCTAGCACTTTTCCAGGAGACACATCCGGAGTGAGACTCATCCAGAGTGTGGATTGAAACTTGGTAATTTGGTGCAGTGAGGTAATTCGGTGCAGAGTGTGAGGAGGTGCTTTTTAACCCTGGTAAGTGACTGGTAAGTAGTCTCTCTTTTTCTTTTCATTGTCTAATTTATTTATTTTTATTTTGAAATTCTAGTTGTTTAAGTTTACCAAGGGTTTAAGACATGGCAGGAGATCCCAGACCCGTGTCATGCTCCTCGTGTGCGATGTGGGAGCTCAGGGACACGTCCACTGTCCCTGGCTCCTTCACGTGCAAGAAGTGTGTTCAGTTGCAGCTCTTGTTAGACAGCTTGACGGCTCTGGAGCTGCGGATGGACTCACTTTGGAGCATCCGCAATGCTGAGGAGAACGTGGATAGCACGTTTAGCGAGTTGGTCACACCGCCGGTGAAGGTTACTGAGGGAGATAGAAAATGGGTGACCAAAAGAAAGAGCAAGAGTAGGAAGGCAGTGCAGGTGTCCCCTGCGGTCATCACCCTGCAAAACAGATATACCGCTTTGGATACTGTTGAGGGAGATGGCTCACCAGGGGAAGGCAGCAGCAGCCAGGTTCATGGCACCGTGGCTGGCTCTGCTGCACAGCAGGGCAGGAAGAAAAATGGCAGGGCTATAGTGATAGGGGACTCGATCATAAGGGGAATAGACAGGCGGTTCTGTGGACGCAATCAAGACTCCAGGATGGTATGTTGCCTCCCTGGTGCAAGGGTCAAGGATGTCTCGGAGCGGCTACAGGACATTCTGGGGGGGGGAGGGTGAACAGCCAGCTGTCGTGGTGCACAGAGGCACCAACGATATAGGTAAAAAACGGGATGGAGGTCCTACAAGTGGAATTCAGGGAGTTAGGAGTTAAACTAAAAAGTAGGACATCAAAGGTAGTAATCTCAGGATTGCTACTAGTGCCACGAGCTAGTCAGAGTAGGAATGTCAGGATAGATAGGATGAATGCGTGGCTCGAGAGATGGTGCAAGAGGGAGGGATTCATATTCCTGGGGCATAGGGACCGGTTCTGGGGGAGGTGGGACCAGTACAAACCGGACGGTCTGCACCTGGGCAGGACTGGAACCGATGTCCTAGGGGGGGTGTTTTCTAGAGCTGTTGGGGAGGGTTTAAACTAATGTGGCAGGGGGATGGGAACCGATGCAGGAAGTTGGAAGGTAGTAAAACAGGTACGGAAGTAAGGGGAAAAGTGCAAGGCAGCGAAGACATAGTCAAAAATCTAAAAGGGCGACAGTACAAGGTACAGTAACTGAGGGGAGCTCAGTGAATAGGCCCGTAATAACAAAAGGAATAAAACTGGAGATGTTAAGAGTCAAAACAGAGGTAAAAAAAACAACATAAGTGTACTTTACCTGAATGCTCGTAGTATTCGGAATAAAGTAAATGAGTTGATGGCACAAATCATCGTAAATGACTATTATTTAGTGGCCATTACTGAAACATGGTTAAAGGATGGTCACGACTGGGAGTTAAATATCCACGGGTATCAAACTATTCGGAAGGACAGAGTGAATGGTAAGGTGTTGCTCTGTTATTTAAGGATGACATCCGGGCAATAGTAAGGGATGACATCGGTGCTATGGAGAATAAGGTTGAATCCATTTGGGTGGAAATCAGGAATAGTAAGGCGAAAAAGTCACTGATCGGAGTAGTCTATCGGCCACCAAATAGTAACGATATGGTGGGGCAGGCAATAAACAAAGAAATAACTGATGCATGTAGAAATGGTACAGCAGTTATCATGGGGGATTTTAATCTACATGTCGATTGGTTTGACCAGGTCGGTCAAGGCAACCTTGAGGAGGAGTTTATAGAATGTATCCGTGATAGTTTCCTAGAACAGTATGTAATGGAACCTACGAGGGAACAAGCGGTCCTAGATCTTGTCCTGTGTAATGAGACAGGATTGATTCATGATCTCATAGTTAGGGATCCTCTCGGAAGGAGCGATCACAATATGGTGGAATTTAAAATACAGATGGAGGGTGAGAAAGTAAAATCAAATACTAGTGTTTTGTGTTTAAACAAAGGGGATTACAAGGGGATGAGAGAAGAACTAGCTAAGGTAGACTGGGAGCTAAGACTTTATGGTGGAACAGTGGAGAACCTTCCAAGCGATTTTTCACAGTGCTCAGCAAAGGTTTATACCAACAAAAAGGAAGGACGGAAGAAAGAGGGAAAATCGACCGTGGATATCTAAGGAAATAGGGGAGAGTATCAAATTGAAGGAAAAAGCATATAAAGTGGCAAAGATTGGTGGGAGACTAGAGGACTGGGAAATCTTTAGGGGGCAACAGAAAGCTACTAAAAAAGCTATAAAAAAGAGTAAGATAGAGTATGAGAGTAAACTTGCTCAGAATATAAAAACAGACAGTAAAGGTTTTTACAAATATATAAGACAAAAAAGAGAGGCCAAGGTAAATATTGGTCCTTTAGAGGATGAGAAGGGAGTTTTAATAATGGGAAATGAGGAAATGGCTGAGGAACTGAACAGGTTTTTTGGGTCGGTCTTCACAGTGGAAGACACAAATAACATGCCAGCGACTGATAGAAATGAGGCTATGACAGGTGAGGACCTTGAGAGGATTGTTATCACTAAGGAGGGAGTGATGGGCAAGCTAATGGGGCTAAAGGTAGACATGTCTCCTGGCCCTGATGGAATGCATCCCAGAGTGCTAAAAGAGATGGCTAGGGAAATTGCAGATGCACTAGTGATAATTCACCGAAATTCACTAGACTCTGGGGTGGTCCCGGTGGATTGGAAATTAGCAAACGTGACGCCACTGTTTAAAAAAGGAGGTAGGCAGAAAGCAGGAAATTATAGGCCAGTGCGCTTAACTTCGGTAGTAGGGAAGATGCTGGAATCTATCATCAAGGAAGAAATTGCGAGGCATCTGGATAGAAATTGTCCCATTGGGCAGACGCAGCATGGGTTCGTAAAGGGCAGGTCATAACTATCTAATTTAGTGGAATTTTTTGAGGACATTACCAGTGCAGTAGATAACGGGGAGCCGATGGATGTGGTATATCTGGATTTCCAGAAAGCCTTTGACAAGGTGCCACACAAAAGGTTGCTGCATAAGATAAAGATGCATGGCATTAAGGGTAAAGTAGTAGCATGGATAGAGGATTGGTTAATTAATAGAAAGCAAAGAGTGGGGATAAATGGGTGTTTCTCTGGTTGGCAATCAGTAGCTAGTGGTGTCCCTCAGGGATCCGTGTTGGGCCCACAATTGTTCACAATTTACATAGATGATTTGGAGTTGGGGACCAAGGGCAATGTGTCCAAGTTTGCAGATGACACTAAGACGAGTGGTAAAGCGAAAAGTGCAGAGGATACTGGAAGTCTGCAGAGGGATTTGGATAGGTTAAGTGAATGGGCGAGGGTCTGGCAGATGGAATACAATGTTGACAAATGTGAGGTTATCCATTTTGGTAGGAATAACAGCAAACAGGATTATTATTTAAACGATAAAATATTAAAGCATGCCGCTGTTCAGAGAGACTTGGGTGTGCTTGTGCATGAGTCACAGAAGGTTGGTTTACAAGTGCAACAGGTGATTAAGAAGGCAAATGGAATGTTGTCCTTCATTGCTAGAGGGATGGAGTTATGTTGCAATTGTATAAGGTGTTAGTGCGGCCACACCTGGAGTATTGTGTTCAGTTTTGGTCTCCTTACTTGAGAAAGGACGTACTGGCGCTGGAGGGTGTGCAGAGGAGATTCACTAGGTTAATCCCAGAGCTGAAGGGGTTGGATTATGAGGAGAGGTTGAATAGACTGGGACTGTACTCGTTGGAATTTAGAAGGATGAGGGGGGATCTTATAGAAACATTTAAAATTATGAAGGGAATAGATAGGATAGATGCGGGCAGGTTGTTTCCACTGGCGGGTGACAGCAGAACTAGGGGACATAGCCTCAAAATAAGGGGAAGTAGATTTAGGACTGAGTTTAGGAGGAACTTCTTCACCCAAAGGGTTGTGAATCTATGGAATTCCTTGCCCAGTGAAGCAGTTGAGGCTCCTTCTTACATGTTTTTAAGGTAAAGATAGATAGTTTTTTGAAGAATAAAGGGATTAAGGGTTATGGTGTTCGGGCCGGAAAGTGGAGCTGAGTCCACAAAAGATCAGCCATGATCTAATTGAATGGCGGAGCAGGCTCGAGGGGCCAGATGGCCTACTCCTGCTCCTAGTTCTTATGTTCTTATGTCCCGAGCACGAGGGCACCTAGAACATGGTGGACCAACATCTGCGAAGGCACACTGAGCACGAGGGACACCATCGTACTGTGTGTGAGAGGATACTGAGTGCAAAGGCGTACGAGGAATAACACCCTGCGGGGGGGGGGGGGGGGGGGGCATGCAGAGTGCGGGGGAGCGGGGCATGCAGAGCGTGGGGGGGGGGGGGGGGGGGGGGGGTCATGGTCACTGTATTTTTTAATTCTGAAATTGATTACCTCATGTAGGTGTAATGTTGTGGTTATCTGTTTGTATAGTTATATTGTAATGTATTGGAGTCTGCATGTATGGTACGGTACCGTCTCCTTGTGGATTTACGATTCTAGTGCTATGCACTCTGTTCATGTGCCAGGTTTTGGTCTGTTTCTTTGTAATGGTGAAATGCCGGTGATTTCACTGTATTTTACCTGTTACTGTTTAATGTTGTTCTGTATTTTGTTGCTTTTGTATAATGAAGAATTGTTATTGAACTAAAATATATGCAATTGCTGAGACATTGACAGCCTTGTGGAAACAACTGATTATATTAATCAAAATAGGTAGAAACAAATGATTCCTAAAATAGGACAATGGCGTGTTTGGTTGTCTTTGAATTGGTGAAGCAAATACGCTGAAGAGCCCTCCTTACCCATCACGGTCTTTAGAATGATCTCATGAATTCCCTCCGAGATTTTATGTTTAAAATAATTGGAAATAAACACATTTTTAATGCTGGAAATCAGTTTCAGAGACTTACTTTTCTTCTCATTTTGTAGGGAGATGGAGGAAGCATATCAGTTACATCAAGAGGCTTGGGAACGTCATCAAACAAGATTAGAACTCCGCAGTAAGAATCAGATTGCGCATGAGAACCGTCCAGAGGAGAGTTTCTTCACCAGGCTGGACTCGAGCCTGAAGAAAAATACTGCGTTTGTCAAGAAGCTCAGAACTATTACTGAGCAGCAAAGAGACTCCCTCTCCAGTGATTTCAATATGCTTAACTTGAGCAAGTACATTGCAGAAGCTGTTGCATCCGTTGTAGAAGCTAAACTGAAATTATCTGATGTGAATTGTGCTGTTCACCTTTGCTGCCTGTTTCACCTGCGATATGTTGACTTTTCGCCATTGCTTCTACAAGGCTGGAGAAAGCATTTTGAAGCCAGGAAGGAGGAGAAAACTCCAAACATTAGCAAACTAAGGACTGATATGCGCTTCATTGCAGAACTAACAATCTGTGGGATCTTCACCGACAAAGAAGGCCTGTCACTCATCTATGAACAACTCAAGAACATCATTTATGCTGATCGTGACACTCACACTCACGTCTCTGTGATTATCAGTTTTTGCCGGCATTGCGGTGATGATGTTGCCAGTCTGGTGACCAGAAAGATGAAGTTTGCCTCTGAGAAATATAACCTCAGCTTCCCTCCCAGCGAGATAATCAGCTCGGAGAAACAGCAGCCCTTCATGAACCTGCTGAGGGAGTACTTTACTTCACTGACCAAACATCTTAAAAAAGACCACCGAGAGCTACAGAATCTGGAGAGACAGAACAGGTGATTCTGTTTTTTGTTTTCAGATGTGTTGATATTACTGATGGATTTTTGCTGTGTTATGTGAACTTACTAATGAAGTTGGCAATCCTATTGATCTTTTTTGAAGCAATTGCAATTTTATGCAGAAAACAATGAGACATAACATCAGAAATCAACCTTCACAAATCACCCCTCCCTCCCCCCCCCCCCCCCCCCCCCCCCCCGAGCCCCTCTGTCCCACCACTGCCCCGTTATCCACCTATAATTACTAAAGAACCCTGTCAAAGAGAACCCCCCGCCGCCCGCTGATGTTTCACTACTCTTTAAAGAAGTCTATGAGGAACCTCCACCTCGAGAAGAACCCCTCATCTGCACCTCTAATCGCTAACTTTATCTTTTCCAGGGGCAGAAACTTCACCAAGTCACTCAGCCACACCGTCTCTTTAGGCAGCTCTGAGTCCCGCCACCCTAACAATATCTGCACCAGGGAGGCAAAAGCCAGCCAACACGTCGGCCTCTCTCCCCACCTTCACTCCCGGATCTTCCGAAACTCAAAATATTGCCACCCACGGGCTCGGAGCCACTTTCATCCCCAGATCCTTCGACATAGTTTCCACAAAGGCGTCCCAAAACTCCATCAACTTCCTCCAAAACATGTGGATGAGGTTCGCCGGTCCCCTTGTGCGCCGCCTGCATCTATTTTCTACTCCTGAAAAGAACCGACTCATTCTTCACATGCGCCCTCTGCACAACCTTAAATTGGATGGGACCCACATGAGGAGGACATGGTTACCCTCCATAGAGCCTCACTCCATAACCCTGCCTCTATACCCTCCACCCCCTGGTCCTCGTACAAAATTTTATTCTGCAATGTCAGGGGTGGTAGCTTCGGAAATGTTACTATTTCCTAACAAAGTGCCTGACCTGCAGATATGGAAACCCATTCCTCCTCAGTAGTCGGTACGCCTCTAGCCCCCCCAACTCTACAAACTCTCCTCCCCAAAAGTATTCTTCCCGCCCCCTCCCACGTCCAAAACATGGAATCTAGGACTGCCGACACAAACCAGTGATTGCCACAAATCAACATCCATAGTGACATCCCCTCCAACTTTAAATGCTGCCAGCATTGATTCCATACCCTTAGTGCTGATACCACCACCGGGCTTGTGGAGTATCTGTCCGGCAAGAACGCAAGAGGTGCCAATCACAGCGCCCTTAAACTTGTTCCTCTACTCTACTTTCTCCATCCGCCCCCACACCAACCTCTCCTCTACTGCCCACTCCCTGACCACCTCCACATTCGCCACCCAGTAATAATTCAGCAGGTTCGATCAATGTCAACCCACCCAGTCCATCAGTCCCTCTCCAAGAATGCCCTTCAGATCCGGGGTACCTTACCCGACCATGTCAGCTCTGAGATCATCCTATTGACCCTACTGGAGAAGATTTGGGCTCATAAATTGGGAGATTTTGGAAGACAAACAGAAACTTCAACAGAACCGTCATTTTAACCCTTCAAGCAAATGACAGCGGCAAAACATCCCACCTCCTAAAAGAACCCTCTTTCACCCTCTCCACCAGATTCGCCAATTTTAGATTGTGCAATCGGGCCCCAACTTGCACCACTTGTAACCCCAAGTACAGGAAACACGCCCCAACCAGCCGAAATGGCAACCCCTCTGTCCTCGCTGAGAATACCTCGCTTCTTCCCATGTTAAGTTTGATCCGAGCCAAACTCCCCCAATATCCCCACAATCCCATCAAAGCTCTCCACCAGGTTTGTAATATAGGGCAAATGGTCATGTGCATATAGAGACCCCTGACCCGATGCAACTGGCCCACATCCTTCCCTGTAGATGTGAGCTCCAGATGGATTTTGAGCTCCTTCCTCTCCATTAGCAACGCGTCCTCGGGCCGCTGAGTACCTCCTATCCACTTCTAAATTGGTCTCAACTTTGACTTTCTTGTCATTCCCCCTTCTCTTTATGCCCCCGGATCATAACAAAATCCCCCCTGATCACCACATTCAATGATTCCCACACTACGGAGGTGGAGACCTCGTCCATCTTATTTTGCTCCACATAATTTTGTATAGCCACCCCAATCCTTTCATAAACCCCCTTATCAGCTAGTAACCCCACATCAAACCTCTACTGCGGCCGTTGGGAACCCCCTCTTTCCACTCGCAAGCCCACCTGGTGCGGCGTGTGATCCCAAAACCACGATCGCTGAATATTCTGACCCAACCACACCCGCCAGCAACTTCTTATCCAGCGCACAAAAATCAATCCAAAAATACAAGCGGTGAAGATGCGGGAAGAACGAGAATTCCTTCGCCCTTGGCCTCCCAAGGCCCCACCCCTCCCATTCGCTCCATAAACCCCAACAATTCCCTCGCTCCTCGCCATCAACTACTGTTTAATGAGTCCCTCCAGTCCCACACCTTGCCCCCCCCGAACCAACTGCACCACGCCAGCTTCTACAATAGCAGCAACCCCCCCCCCCACCACCACCGTACCTTCCTCCAACCCAAACACCAGAAACCGACCATTCTCTTCCCCCCCCCCACCCCCCCTACCCAGTCCCCCAGTCACAAACAAAGAAAATCATCCCTTTCCCCTCTCTCCACCACTTCTCCCTCTCTTCATTACCGTTAACTGGCCTACCTGCCAGCAGGGTGACCTCCCACCCAAGGCAGTAGCTTCTTCCCTCCCAAGATCTCTGTCCGTCACCTCTTCCCTACCCAACCTTTGTGCCCTCCCATACTCCTTCATCCCCCTCACGCCAACGCTATTCACCAAAAAATTCCACATGTTAATAGACATCAAATACTGCTCCCAACTCTGGGGGGGGGGGGGGGGACGCCAAAATAACCCGTTACAAACATAAACGATTCTCCTGCCTCCCTGAGTACAGCACCTCCAATCCGTTTCACAGGTGTATCCACCCAAGTTCCAATGGCCTCATGGGTCCCCCAGAGCGTAGTCCCGTAGGAACTTAACTTGCCTCCTCCGGCGCATCGGAATAGTGCTACTCAGTACAGAAGATGATTGGAGAGATCAGTTTAGTCTATAAGAGGATCATTTAGGAGTCTGGTAACAGCGGGCAAGAAGCTGTTTTTGAGTCTCTTCGTGCGTGTTCTCAGACTTCTGTATCTCCTGCCTGATGGAAGAAATTGGTAGAGTGAGTAAGCCGGGTGGGAGGGGTCTTTGATTATGCTGCCCGCTTTCCCAAGGCAGTGGGAGGTCTAAACAGAGTCAGTGGATCGGAGGCGGTTTTGTGTGATGGACTGGGCTTTGTTCACAACTCTGCAGATGCTGGAGATCTGAAATCAAACAGAAAATGCTGAGTGTTTCCAGCTCTTTCAGTTTTTATTTCAGCCTGCCTTCCATTTTGGTTCAATTAATCAGTGCCTGCACTCATTTGGAGTGTTTCTTTTATAAAAAATGTTTGTTCTCATTACAGTGTTTTAATCTCGTGATTCACTAGTAATTTTTGCAAGCCAGTGGTTTATTAATATCCTTGAAGGAATTTATTTTGCCACCCTTCCTGGTGTGGCCGAGATGTAACCTCAGTTCCACAAATTGTGCTTTTATCTCACTGCCCTCAAATGGTTTAACAAGCCAGCATTCTTTACTGAGAATTTATAGTGTAGTGCTGCAGTGATGTCATCAGGCTGCCCAAACAGCCAATCATGTTAAAGAATTTTCACAGACACAAACTGAAAACATAGTAGTCGTGAAATCACTTTTCAAAAATTTTACATAGAGCAAATTGAAGATTGGGAAGCACCTGGGATGATCCATCGCAGAATCGCAAAGGTGATACGGTGCGGAAGGAGGCCATTCAGAAGCTAAGATATTCTGAAACAAATTTTTTTTAAATTAAAAATTAAGTCGAAAAAAATCTGTTAGTTAATCATAAAACACTGCACAAATATTTTTTTTCAGTGCCAGTTCTGTTGCTTATCAAATTTTATTAATCATATTGCTGTTTAAAAACTAGTACAGCTGTCTAAACCGGGTGTAACTGTTTAAGGGTTTTGAAATGCTGATGTGTGGGGGTAGAAAGGTTCACTGATTTCCATGGTTGGCAGCTTTGAGAGCAGTGTACCATCACCCGTGTCGGAGTCTGCCTGAGCGACAGACTGCAACTTCAGGATTTTCGCATTAATCTGTAAATGCCCGACTTCCAGAAGCTGCAGTCATTTTTAGAGGGAATTCAAATCCCAGCCAACAGATTTGAAAATCTGTATTTGGTTACCTACTTACTGTTAATCATTTTCAGAAAAAGGCCCCATTTTTAACCCTTCATTGCTGTGGCCCTGACTCTCGAAATTTTGTGGCTGGATCCTTACTGTATGCTTACCACGCCTTTACTATCGATGTTTATAAACAGTCGCCCAGAATTCCACACAAAACTTCCAACTGTGACCTAAGCAACATTTTGTGCAAATTCAACGTGAATCTTACTATTTTGCAATATATTTGTTCCATCTTGTTGTTGAATATGTTTTGTAATTTTAATCAGTTCCTACAATCGCAAGAACTGAACCATTTGAGAATCAATTATTTATTGTAACCATTTTCATCAGAAGTGGCATGTTTAAAATCTGATCTCCATCATCATGTCATCAGAATTTTGGCAGTGCATAATTTTGGCATGTGAAATATAAGTGTTTTGCGGTGTTCTCTTGGACATGTTAATAGCCAGCAATACAGTTAATGATTTCACACTTTCAGTTTGACGTTGTTGCTGGCCTTTCTCCCACTGTTTTGTAATGTTTCAGTATTGACAAATGGCTGCACTGGGAATTTATATCTCATCCCTGCCCCCTTCAGTGGGACTTTGCAGAGGCTTGAATACGTAATTTAGGCTGACCCTTCTATGTGTTCCTGACGAAGTCGGGGATGCCATCTTTCAGATTAAATGTTTACCTGAGGCTCCGTCTGGCTTCTCAGGTGGGTGGTAGAGATCCCACTTACTAAGAATAGGGGAGTTCTCCCCGTTGTCCTGGCCTATGTTTATTTTTCAATGAACATTGCTGAAGCAGAATATCTGGTCATTGTCCCAAGTATTTACCCCTTTGAAAATTATTATTTAATCTGCTTCCACTGCCTGTTCAGGTTGCCCATTCCAGATTATAATATTTTACAGAATTAGGACCCAAGGAAGTACAGAGGGACCTTGAGTGAATAGATTTGGGGAAGACAGCAAGGCAGGTAGATAAGGTGGTTAAGAAGACATATGGGATACTTGCCTTTATTAGCCAAGGCATACAAAAAAAGAGCAGGGACGTTATGGAGCTGTATAAAAGTCTGGTGAGGCCACAGCTGGGATACTGTGTGCAGTTTTGGTCACCACACGATAGGAAGGATGTGATTGCACTAGAGAGGGTGCAAAGGAGATTCACCTGGACGTAGTCTGGGTTTCAGCTATAAAGAAAGTCTCGTTAGGCTGTTTTTTCCCCTTGGAACAGAAAAGGCTGAGGTGGACCTGATTGAGGTGTATAAAATTGATGGACCTGGATAAGAAGGCACTTTTCTCCTTAGCGGAGGGGTCAATAACCTCCGCATAGATTTAAGGTAAACACAGGAGATTTAGAGGGGATTTGAGGGTTTAGAGCGGATGTGAGGAAATACTTTTTCACCCAGTGGCTGGTTGGAACCAGGAACTCTGTCTGAAAGGTTGGTGGAGGCGGGAATGTTCACAACATTTAAGAAGCAATTAGACAGTAAGTAGTTTTTCTTTACATTGTCTAATTTATTTATTTTTTCTTTCGTTTTTTGGAATTGTAGCTGTATAAATTAACCTAAGTTTTAAGACATGGCAGGGATCCCAGACCCGTGTTATGCTCCTCATGTGCGATGTGGGAGCTGAGGGACACGTCCACTATCCCTGGTTCCTTCACGTGCAAGAAGTGTGTCCAGTTGCAGCTCCTTTTAGACCGCTTGACGGCTCTGGAGCTGCAGATGGACTCACTTTGGAGCATCCGCGATGCTGAGGACGTCGTGGATAGCATGGTTAGCGAGTTGGTCACACCACAGGTGAAAGTTACTGAGGGAGATAAAAAATGGGTGACCAAAAGACACAGCAAGAGTAGGAAGGTAGTGCAGGTATCCACTGCGATCATCTCCCTGCAAAACAGATATACCGCTTTGGATGCTGTTGAGGGAGATGGCTCACCAGGGGAAGACAGCAGCAGCCAGGTTCATGGCACCGTGGCTGGATCTGCTGCGCAGCAGGGCAGGAAGAAGAATGGCAGGGCTATAGTGATAGGGGACTCAATCGTAAGGGGAAGAGACAGGTGGTTCTGCAGACGCAATCAAGACTCCAGGATGGTATGTTGCCTTCCTGGTGCAAGGGTCAAGGATGTCTCGGAGCGGCAGCAGGACATTCTGGGGGGGGGGGGGGGGGGGGGGGGGGGGGGGCGCGAACAGCCAGGTGTCGTGGTGCACATAGGCACCAACGATATCGGTAAAAAATGGGATGAGGTCCTACAAGCTTGAGGTCCTAAAAGGTAGGACCTCAAAAGTAGTAATCTCAGGATTGCTACCAGTGCCACGAGCTAGTCAGAGTAGGAATGTCAGGATAGATAGGATGAATGTGTGGCTCGAGAGATGGTGCAAGAGGGAGGGATTCAAATTCCTGGGGCGTTGGGACAGGTTCTGGGGGAGGTGGGACCAGTACAAACCGGACAGTCTGCACCTGGGCAGGACTGGAACCGATGTCCTGGGGGGGTGTTTGCTCGAGCTGCTGGGGAGGGTTTAAACTAATGTGGCAGGGGGATGGGAACCGATGCAGGAAGTTGAATGGTAGTAAAACATGGACAGAAACAAAAGGCAGTAAGGGGGAAAGTGCAAGGCAGAAAAGCCACAGTCAAAAATCAAAAAGGGTGACAGTACAAGGTACAGTGACTGAGGGTAGCTCAGTGAATAGGCCCAGTAACACTAAAAGGAATAAAACGGGAAGTAACAACATAAATGGTAAGCGACACGGCAGGTTGATACATGAAGATATGGGTTCAACGACAAGGAAAATTAGGAGAAAGGTTAAGAGGAAATATAGCTTGGGAGAAATTACTGATCGAGATGTTAAGATTCAAAACAGAAGTAAAAAAGCCAGTATAAGTGTACTTTACCTGAATGCTCGTAGTATTCGGAATAAGGTAAATGAGTTGATGACGCAAATCATCGTAAATTACTATGATTCAGTGGCCATTGCTGAAACATGGTTAAAGGATGGTCACGACTGGGAGTTAAATATCCGAGGGTATCAAACTATTCGGAAGGACAGAGTGGATGGTAAGGGAGGTGGTGTAGCTCTGTTATTTAAGGATGACATCCAGGCAATAGTAAGGGATGACATTGGTGCTATGGAGGATAAGGTTGAATCCATTTGGGTGGAAATCAGGAATAGTAAGGCGAAAAAGTCACTGATAAGAGTAATCTATAGGCCACCAAATAGTAACATTATGGTGGGGCAGGCAATAATCGAAGAAATAACGGACGCATGTAGAAATGGTACAGCAGTTCCCCCCAAGACAGATCGCTCTTCTTCATCTTCATCATCTTGGCCTTGGCTCTCAGCGACGAGAGACCAGCCAAGTAAGTCTAAAGTCAACGCACGCTACGAGATAGGTGCTCCTAGCTACTATTCTATACCAGTTCGATGCCAGCAGTATCAGAACCGGACAATGGCCATTGTTCCTCTGACTGAGTGGGCACCCGAAGCTAAGTATCGGCTTTTAGTAGTAATTGTAGTTTAGTGAGTAGAGTTTGTACATGAGTATAATTGACTGTGTGTGCAAATAAATGTGCATTGATTTCAAACTTACTAACTGGTGCATCGAGTCTTTGATCAGTATTCGGTTTTGAACCTTGTGGCGGTATCAAAAGGTTACCTGGCGACTCTTGAGCTAGCATAATTAAAACAGAGAAAATTAAGGAGAGCATAAAGAGCAACAAGGGAAAATCGACCGTGGATATCTCGGGAAATAAGGGAGAATATCAAATTGAAGGAAAAAGCATACAAAGTGGCAAAGATTAGTGGGAGACTAAAGGACCGGGAAATCTTTAGGGGACAACAGAAAGCTACAAAAAAGCTATAAAGAAGAGTAAGATATGTTATGAGAGTAAACTTGCTCAGAATATAAAAACAGATAGTAAAAGTTTCTTCAAATATATAAAACAAAAAACAGTGGCTAAGATAAATATTGGTCCTTTAGAGGATGAGAAGAGAGATTTAATGATGGGAGATGAGGAAATGGATGAGGAACTGAACAGGTTTTTTGGGTTGGTCTTCACAGTGGAAGACACAAATAACATGCCAGTAAGTGATAGAAATGAGGCTATGACAGGTGAGGACCTTGAGATTGTTATCACGAAGGAGGTAGTGATGGACAAGCTATTGGGGCTAAAGGTAGACAAGTCTCCTGGCCCTGGTGGAATGAATCCCAGAGTGCTAAAAGAGATGGCTAGGGAAATTGCAAATGCACTAGTGATAATTTACCAAAATTCACTAGACTCTGGGGTGGTCCCGGTGGATTGGAAATTAGCAAACGTGACACCACTGTTTAAAAAAGGAGGTAGGCAGAAAGCGGGTAATGATAGGCCATTGAGCTTAACTTCGGTAGTAGGGAAGATGCTGGAATCAAAGAAGAAATAGCAAGGCATCTGGATGGAAATTGTCCCATTGGGCAGACGCAGCATGGGTTCACAAAGGGCAGGTCGTGCCTAACTAATTTAGTGGAATTTTTTTAGAACATGGGTTCACAAAGGGCAGGTCATGCCTAACTAATTTAGTGCAATTTTTTTAGAACATTACCAGTGCAGTAGATAGGGAGCCAATGGATGTGGTAGATCTGGATGTCCAGAAAGCCTTTGACAAGGTGCCACACAAAAGGCTGCTGAATAAGATAAAGATGCATGGCATTAAGGGTAAAGCATGGATAGAGGATTGGTTAATTACTAAAAAGCAAAGAGTGGGAAATAATGGGTGTTTCTCTGGTTGGCAATCAGTAGCTAGTGGTGTCCCTCAGGGATCAGTGTTGGGCCCACAATTGTTCACAATTTACATATATGATTTGGAGTTGGGGACCAAGGGCAATATGTCCAAGTTTGCAGACGACACTAAGACGAGTGGTAAAGCAAAAAGTGCAGAGGATACTGGAAGTCTGCAGAGGGATTTGGATAGGTTAAGTGAATGGGCTAGGATCTGGCAGATGGAATACAATGTTGACAAATGTGAGGTTATCCATTTTGGTAGGAATAAAAGCAAAAGGGATTATTATTTAAATGATAAAATATTAAAACTTGCTGCTGTGCAGAGAGATCTGGGTGTGCTAGTGCATGAGTCGCAAAAAGTTGGTTTACAGGTGCAACAGGTGATTAAGAAGGCAAATTGAATTTTGTCCTTCATTGCTAGAGCGATGGAGTTTAAGACTAGGGAGGTTATGCTGCAATTGTATAAGGTGTTAGTGAGGCCACACCTGGAGTATTGTGTTCAGTTTTGGTCACCTTACCTGAGAAAGGACGTACTGGCGCTGGAGGGTGTACAGAGGAGATTCACTAGGTTAATCCCAGAGCTGAAGGGGTTGGATTACGAGGAGAAGTTGAGTAGACTGGGACTGTACTCGTTGGAATTTAGAAGGATGAGGGGGGATCTTATAGAAACATATAAAATTATGAAGGAAATTAGAATAGATAGGATAGATGCGGGCAGGTGGTTTCCACTGGCGGGTGAAAGCAGAACTAGGGGGCATAGCCTCAAAATAAGGGGAAGTAGATTTAGTACTGAGTTTAGGAGGAACTTCTTCAGCCAAAGGGTTGTGAATCTATGGAATTGAGGCTCCTTCATTAAATGTTTTTAAGATAAAGATGGATAGTTTTCTGAAGAATAAAGGGATTAAAGCTTTTGGTGTTCAGGCCGGAAAGTGGGGCTGAGATAACAAAAGATCAGCCATGATCTCACTGAATGGCGGAGTCGGCTCGAGGGGTCAGATGGCCTACTTCTGCTCCTAGTTGTTATGTTCTTATGTACATTGTGCCATAGGATGCAAGGCTTCGGGCCAAATGCTGGAATAGGGGATGAAAATTGATTATTGGTGGCTGAAGCGAACATGATAGGCTGAAGAGCCCACTTTCTGTGCTGTAAAAATTCTACAACCCTTCTATTCTATAAGGCAGCACGGTAGCATGGTGGTTAGCATAAATGCTTCACTGCTCCAGGGTCCCAGGTTCGATTCCCGGCTGGGTCACTGTCTGTGTGGAGTCTGCACGTCCTCCCCGTGTGTGCGTGGGTTTCCTCCGGGTGCTCCGGTTTCCTCCCACAGTCCAAAGATGTGCGGGTTAGGTGGATTGGCCATGCTAAATTGCCCGTAGTGTCCTAAAAAGTAAGGTTAAGGCGGGGTTGTTGGGTTACGGGTATAGAGTGGATACGTGGGTTTGAGTAGGGTGATCATTGCTCGGCACAACATCGAGGGCCGAAGGGCCTGTTCTGTGCTGTGCTGTTCTATGTTCTATGTTACAGCGCAGAAGGAGACCATTCAGCTGTTTAGCTCACAGGACTAAATCGCTGGCTTTGAAAGCAGACCAAGGCAAGCCAGCAATAAGGTTCGATTTCCGTAACAGCCTCCCCGAACAGGCGCCGGAATGTGGCGACTAGGGGCTTTTCACAGTAACTTCATTTGAAGCCTACTCGTGACAATAACCGATTTTCATTTTCATTCGTGTCCATAATGGCTGTCTGCAAGAACAACTTCCCTGGTTCCCCTCCCTATCCTGTTCCCTGTCACCCTACAAATTATTTACCTTCAGATAATGATCCAATTCTCTTTAGAAAGCCTTGATTAGATCTGCCTCCACCACACCCTCAGGCAGTGCACTCCTGATCCTAATCACTTGCTCTATGTAAAAAAAGAAAATGTTTTTCCTCATGACGTTGTTGCTTCGCTTGCCAATCACCGTAAATCGTGTTCTGTATCCTCCGCCAATGGGAATGCTTTCTCCCTGTCAACATGAGTTTGAACTTGCGATGTAAAAATCTTTCTCCTCTTCATCCCTCTGATTCTTTTGCCAATTACTTTTAAATCTGTGTCCTCGGGTTACTAACCCTTCTGCTGCTGGAACTGTTGTTTCTTATTTACACCATCAAAACCTCTCCTGATGTCATGACGGATGTTATATTAATGTAAAACTTTCTTTAATCTACTAAGGAGCTCTGCCTTGAATGTATTTTCTAAATTATTTTCCATTTTGACTTCCATTCTTGGGGGATTGTCTTAACTACCTTTAATTAGTTATTAGAGATTTTCTGAAGTAAAATAAATGATTTTTGTATGTTTATTTTTCCACTAATTAGCATTCTGTACCAGAAGCCCATTCTTGCTGGACAGCCCTTATTTCTCTACTCAGTCAAGAGGAACATCCAATAACTTTTCAATATGTATTAATTTCTATAGGGTAGAATTGGTGGAAATTTCTGTGTGGTGGCTTTTGGTGCATGACACCTTTTATTAATCGTGACCCAGTAAACCTCAGTCCTCTTTCTAAGAATCCTTCAGTGCGATTATCAATTGCTGCATGCACTAAAGTCGACAATCATAAACTTTACCTCATGTGGTTTAGCTTTCGAGTTATTGTTCTTGGAAGCCTCTTTTGTCTTCTGTTCTCCTGGTTGACTGGGAAGGTGCCAAGTAGACTTACTGGGTGCTGCGTTTTGGCCAGAATATTTCCTACGTCCCAAGCATAACGGGTATTCTCATCCTTATGAAATAATAGGTTTGCAAATTTATTTTGCAGTACAAGGCAGTTTTGAATAATCTATTTCCTTCTGAACTGAAATTTAGCTTGAAGTTACAGATTTGGTTTTGAAATTTTGTAATGGTTATCGACTTTCCCAAAGTTGGTGTGGGAATTTAATCGGGCTTCAGCTTGTTCAAGCATTTGGTTCAGTTTTATTCTAGTCTAGGATAAACGTGCCAGTTATAGTAACTTTGCTATTGCTAACCTCATTGTAGTAGAAGGTTTGTGATTTTAGTTGGTCAATTCACAACTATCCCAGTCAAGAAAGAATTAACTAAATCTATGCCGGATCTGCTTTAGATCCATTAAAATCTGCTTTGTTTAAAGTAATTTAGAGTGAAACCTGATTGCTTTATCAGTAAGATCTATATGTCATGTGGATATTTGCAGTGTTCTTTATTCCCATTAGTATAACCCATTCATTATGTCCTGTCAGTTAAAATGTTGGCTTTTTATTCGGGGCTGAGTAAAATGAGACAGTACTTGCTACCTATTTGGGAATTGCTGTTTCAGTAACGTGTGCGTACAAAGGTGGTTCCTCAACTGGTTATCAAAGTTGATCATTTTTTAGCTGTCTTGGGACTAATATTTGTGTATCACACGTTTAATTTGACAGCAGAATCGAGCTCTCTGATGAAACGTCTTTTTTAACTTTTGCTTTTGTGGGGTCTTTTTCTGTTAGGCGAATCTTGCATTCAAAAGGAGAGCTGAGTGAAGATCGGCACAAGCAGTATGAAGAATTTGCCACCTCATACCAGAAGCTGTTGGCAAATACACAGAGCCTGGCTGATTTGTTGGATGAGAACATGCCTGAACTTCCCCATGATAAATCTGCTCAGGAAGGTGAATTACCCATCAGAATGTTGTTGTTTTAGTGGCAGAGGATAATGTGCAAACACAATTATGTGACAGTGTCCCGATTCCATGAGAATTTTGTATTGCAGCCAGTAGTCTACACACAGCCTGCAGCCTCATTTCCATCTCATTTAAAAGGCAGTGGCCGCCATTCTCAATAAAAATGCCGGTAGCGGCCATTTAACCATGGGAACGCTGTGACCGATAGCTCTGTGGGTCGTGGCCCGCACTTTGTGAGAGGCAGCAAGGTTTTGTGAAGGGGCGGGCGTGTCTCACTAACTTGATAGAGGTTTTCGAGAAGGTCACAAAGATGATTGATGCAGGTAGGGCAGTGGATGTTGTCTATATGGACTTCAGTAAGGCCTTTGACAAGGTCCCTCATGGCAGACTGGTACAAAAGGTGAAGTCACACAGGATCAGGGGTGAGCTGGCAAGATGGATACAGAACTGGCTAGGCCATAGAAGGCAGAGAGTAGCAATGGAAGGGTGATTTTCTGATTGGCGGGCTGTGACTAGTGGTGTTCCACAGGGATCAGTGCTGGGACCTTTGCTGTTTGTACTATATATAAATGATTTGGAGGAAAATGTAACTGGCCTGATTAGCAAATTTGCGGACGACACAAAGGTTGATGGAATTGCGGATAACGATGAGGACTGTCACAGGATACAGCAGGATTTAGATTGTTTGGAGACTTGGGCGGTGAGATGGCAGATGGAGTTTAATCCGGACAAATGTGAAGTAATGCATTCTGGAAGGTCTAATACAGGTAGGGAATATACAGTGAATGTTAGAACCCTCAAGGGTATTGACAGTCAGAGAGATCTTGGTGTACAGGTCCACAGGTGAAGAAGGCATACGGCATGCTTGCCTTCATTGACCGGGGCATTTGAGTATAAAAATTGGCAAGTCATGTTGCAGCTCTATAGAACCTCAGTTAGGCCACACTTGGAGTATAGTGTTCAATTCTGGTCGCCACACTGCCAGAAGGACGTGGAGGCTTTAGAGAGGGTGCAGAAGAGATTTACCAGGATGTTGCCTGGTATGGAGGGCATTAACTATGAGGAGCGGTTGAATAAACTCGGTTTGTTCTCACTGGAACGACGGAGGTTGAGGGGCGACCTGATAGAGGTCTACAAAATTATGAGGGGCAGAGACAGGGGAAAAGCAAAGGCAATTGCAATAAGCATGCTGCTCTTTTGGATAGCTAGTGTGGACACAATGGGTCAAATAGCCTCCTGCGCTGTAACAATTCTATGATTCCCTGTAGTATGAGGCAGTTTCATCAAAAAGTTGTGTTTGGCAGCAAAGATGTGACTTTGAAAATCCAATGCTTTCATCAGCGCCATGAATATATTAGATTTATATCAACAGCCACTAGGTGTCACTAAATGACAGTTGTTTCAAACACTACAGTGAAGTTCTGTAATTGTATTTAACAGAACATGGCACTGGCATAGACATCTTCACACCTGGGAAATCTGGAGAATATGACCTTGATGGAGGAATCTGGGAGGATGAAGATGCGCGCAATTTCTATGAAAACCTAATTGACCTGAAAGCATTTGTACCTGCCATATTGTTCAAAGATAATGATAAGAATTCTCAGAACAAAGATGCCAGCAAAGAAGATTCAAAAGGTAATGCAGTGTGTAGGTATGGAATGAAAAATGCATATATATATATATAATATTTGAGTGGAATTGGAAAGAGGCCCAAATGGCATCCAGACCTGGAACATTTGCTCCCTTCTCTCTCCACAGAGAAATCAGCTTGCATTTTAATTTCAGAATTTGACCACGTGTAATGTGCTTTTGAGAATATGGGCTATAACTTCAGCAGAAAGACCCAAATTGGTCAGCAACTTGCGGTGATTCACAATTCATGGCATGGCGTGACGGATTTATTCATTAATGATTATGTGTGTCACTCAGGTGCTATTAGGTTTTCAGCAAAGTCTGGCCCATTGACTAGATTCATCACCAGCTTCTTTTATACTGGCGACTGATACACCTTGAGGACAAATGGACTCCGTTATTAGATTTTAATGGATCTCAATAGGATATAAGCAGGCTATCAGGTTAATGTGTGATGTATGTAAGGAAAACTACAGTGTCACATTCCATCTTGATGACTATCTGCTGCTCCAATTACAAATTCCAAAGGTATTTGTTTAATTGCAATGAGATAAGTTGTATATATGTTATTTCTCGGATATAAAGGTATTGAAATAAAACAAGCAATATTCACCTTATCCAAACTATGGTGCAATCTACAATAGTGCAGTCATTGCACTTTAATTTCATATCGTTTAGGGCCTGAATCTTTATCTGGACAAGGGAAAATCAGACCTGTGCATCAATCACTGTGGCGCATAATCTGCACATGTGTGAGTTCACACAGCAGTTTTGTCTTTTTATGCCGGGGTGGGGCTACAGTTTGTGAGCCAGGAACCAGCACAGGAGTATGGGTACGAAGGCAGACTGGTCACAAGGTTTGCCTTAGTTCTCCAACACAAGACGAGCAGCGCGGGTTCAATTACCGTACCGGCCTCCCCGAATAGGCACCAGAATGTGGTGACTAGGGACTTTTCACAGTGACTTAATTGAAGCCTACTTGTGACAATAAGTTATTATTATTTAATGCATGTGAACAAGTGTACAAAATGAGTCAATGTAAGCCACTTAACTTTAAAGGACAGATCGCTTCATCAAATACACATTCTACATTGCGATACAGCACCTAACGTTGTCATTTGAAGGTGTTTTAATGCGCTTCAAAAACCTGCACCACCAGAAGAAAATGGTGTGCTGGATGAAATCCAATTTTTGTCCTCAATTTAAAATGGGGAACCCAACCTTGGCAGAGGTAGGTGTGCGATTTGCATAGTATGCATTCCTGATCTGAAAAAAGGCCAGAAAGGAGCGGGTTCGGGAACACTGGGGAGAATCCTCACTGAAATGTACCTCTGTACGCAGATGAAAATTCGGCCCATGGAGTCTGGCAAGAGTGCTTCTTAAAAGTTTGTTAAATTCGAGAATTTTGTTTCAGTGTGCTTGAAATTGTGTCCTTAGCCCTTTTCTTCAAGTGTTTCTTTATGACTTGATCTTTGCTGACAACAACTTAGAGCAATGGTTCCTGATAAATCAGGAGAGCAGGAGTCAATGCATTTATTATCCAAACAGGATAATTCTGCCCTACTAATGGCATTGCAGACTATTATCACACATTGTAGGTTTATTGAGATAAATGCATAAGAATTGCGGCATATCTTTGGCAGTAATATTTTTTTCCAACATTTGACGAACATAATTTGCATTAATTTACGAAGGATGCATGTAAAATGTTATCGATTGATTGTTTTGTAACAATGTTGCCACACAATTTGTGTGATTCACATTGAGAGCAGAGATCTAACTCTGGTGAATGAATATATGGGATTTAATCGTTAAGGGCAAGGAGCGCAAACCTTGATCCTCAGTTTATACTTGCTTTGTTGCAGCCATAAGCGGCTCAGAAGTTAAGCGCCCATATTTCTGGATTTGGCTGGGGTGAAAAGAAATCTGGTTTTCTATACCTGACTGCTATCCAGTACCCTTTCAGATATATGCAGATAGATTCACAGGCATATTGGGCTTCAGTCACTTCCACCACCCTCCAGTTAAATAACCTGTTGATGGGTGAAGGACAAATAAAGTTACAAACGATTTTTAATAGCTCTGCTGCTGTAACCAACTCTAATTGTATTGCAAATAGATGGTTGAATTGGAACGTTTGCAGAATTCGCCACAGAGATCTTTATTTACAGTAATTCAACCGTTTGTAACAGATTCCAAAGATGGGAAAGAAACCAAGGATGGAAAGGATTCCAAAGAGTTAGTTGTTGCCACAGAAGAGCTGGAGCTGGAACTGGAGAATCTGGATATTAATGATGAAATATTGGAGGAAGAAGGACCAGAAGAAACAGAAGAACTGAGTCAAAAACTTCTGGAGGAACATGGTAACACTTGTTTTAACTACTGTAATTAAATTGTGCAGTCTACTGCTTCAACAATGTGGCTGAACTGCATCCAACCTCCACAAACTACTGAGACTGCTGTTTGTATTTTCCTTATTTGCGGGTTGAAATCTTTTTTAGAAATAAGGAAGTACCGTTGGGCCCAACAAGCCATCTTCTTCAGGATTATCTGTCTTGACAGAATAGGGTTGCTGCTTGTTGATCATTCTGTCACTTCCCCCAAAGAAAACCTAAATTTTGATCAGGCGGAATGTATTTTCACTTTTACAAATCAACATCGAGGAATGTTGGAGGACATGAATGCCGAGGAGTTTTTAAAAAGTAATTTTCTCTGCTTGGAAAAAAAAATGAAAATCGCTTATTGTCACGAGTAAGCTTCAATGAAGTTACTGCGAAAAGCCCCTAGTCGCCACATTCCGGCGCCTGTCCGGGGAGGCTGGTACGGGAATCGAACCGTGCTGCTGGCCTGCTTCCTGCCTGTGTTGGATTTTAAATGGGCAATGGGTTCAGAAACTCCACAAACCAACTGGTCTTTTAAAAAGCATGCCCTGCAAAAGAGAACTGTGTTGCCCCTATTTAGCAATGCTTTTGTGGTCTAGAGCAAGATATAAGCCACCACCTATCTAGCCCAAAATAGTGATAACCTAGAAATGTAGCAAAAATTTAAAATTTTCCTTAAAGGTTACAACCTATGTGTTAACATCCTTGACGTAATAACGACCCCAGTTGGTTAAGATCTGGTATGCTTCAATAAGGCACGGTAGCACAGTGGTTAGCACTGTTGTTTCACAGCGCCAGGGACCCGGGTTAGATTCCCGGCTTGGGTCACTGTTCGTGTGGAGTCTGCACGTTCTCCTTGTGTCTGCGCGGTTTTCCTCCGGGTTTCCTCCCACAAGTCACGAAAGACGTGTTTGTTCGGTGAATGGGACGTTCTGAATTCTCCCTTGGTGTACCCGAACAGGCGCCGGCGTGAGGTGACTAGGAGCCTTTCACAGTAACTTCAGTGCATGTTAATGTAAGCCTACTTGTGACGCTAGTAAAGCTTATTAATTTTATTAAGGTAAGTAAGAGAGATTTTGTACAAAAATGTCTGTGCTTAAAATATATTACCGTGGCCTTTTTCAATGAATGGAGTTTGAAAATATTAATGTGATATTGGCAGTAACTTTTCATTGTTGATTTTATTCTAAATGTTTATCGAGATACTAGGTGCTAAGTTCTGGTTAAGCTATTGTGTATGAAAATCCTGTCATAACATGCTGCTTTTTGTGTTGTCTCCTATTCCAGTGCAATATAAAGCTAGATAACCTGCATCATTTTCCTGGTTCATTTTACTCTAGCTCAAACTTTTCTAGTGGAAGGTCATCAAAGTTGAAATTTTGACTCTGTTTTGTTCCCCATAGATGCTCCCTGACCTGTTGAGTATTTCGAGCATTTTCTGCTTTTATCTTCAAACCAAATATTTTGCTATGTAGGGTAGCAGGTCTGCATTCAGTCTGACAAAGATTTTAAGTACCTTCCTTAAAATAAGTTTTAAGAAACTTAAAATTTAAGCAGTGGATAGCACTGCTGCCTCACGGCGCCGATCCCGGCTCTGGGTCACTGTCCGTGTGGAGTTTGCACATTCTCCCCGTGTTTGCGTGGGTTTCACCCACACAACCCAAAGATGTGCAGGATAGGTAGATTTGCCACGCTAAATTGCCCCTTAATTGGAAAAAATGAATTGGACACTCTAAATTTTACAAAAAAAGATTGTTAAGCATGACCTCCCTCTGACAAAGCCGTGCTGACTACCCCGATCAAAGCTTGCCTCTCCAAGTGGAGATAGATTCTCTCCTTAAGAATTTTCTCCAATAGTTTCCCTACTGCTGATGTGAGACTCATTGGTCTGTAGTTCCCTGGCTTAACTCGTCAACCCTTCTTAAATAGTGGACCACATTAGCTGTTCTCAGTCTACTGGCACCTCCCCCGTGGCCAGAGAGGAATTAAAAATTTGTGTCAGAGCCCCTGCAAAACTCCCCCTCGCCTCCTGGGGCACAATTCATCCAGACCTGGAGATTTGCCCACTTTTAAGCCTGCCAACACCTCCAATACCTAAAATCCACATTCTTTCTTCTCTCTTTTTCCCCCTCCCCCATCCAAAGCTTTTTCGCAACTTGCCTGTTTCTTTGTCCATAACGAGCTTAAATAGCACCATGTTGTGGTCGCTATCACTACTGTACAATGCTTCCCCACCACCACCTCAACCACCTGTCCAGCTTCATTCCCCAGAATTAGGTCCAGCACTGCACCATTCCACATTAGACACTCTACATATTGACCTAAAACGTTCTCCTGCATATATTTTAAGAAATCCACTGCAATTAAAGCCCTTAACACTTGTTAATGATTCTGAACCAGATATCAGCCTTAAAGTAGGTACAATTCTTTGCTACAGTTCTTCACACAGAGTCAGCAAACTGTAATCCTGGTACACGACATTGAACGTTAAACCTGTTGCTGCCTTGCATAAAAACCTCTGGCTTGGAATGATAGCCATATTGTAACTGCGTTGGTCACAATCAGCTGCTTCTGGAGCCTTGCCTCCTCCTGGCAGAACACACAGTTGTTGGGGTATAACTTATCTATTGAGTTCTTTTGAAACAGGCTGAACAAAAGCTGAACTATAGAGGTAGGGGTATCTTTGGGGTTGAGGTGCCTCTGAAGTGGTGCATGTGGATTGGATTGAAGTCTTTCCTTTCTCTCAGACAGCACATTTATCTCTGTCCCAGGACACTGGTAATAATTGACCAGTTTATCTGGCTTACTAATTGCAGCTGGGGCTGTCGAATTGCTACTGTGAGCTAGAATTCCTCCCACTTGGCCCTAAATAACCATGCAAGCCAGTGTCTTAATCGGTAGTTTTGCAGCTATTACTGAAGTGGTATGTGAGCTGACAGATTGAACCTACCAATATTTTTACAGTCCTGATCCACTCTCTGCTTTAATTGCTCCTTCGCTAGTGAATAGCACATATTTGCTCCCTAGCATCTGCTCATGCTTAGTGGAAAGGAATTGCATGAGACTAATATACATTGACCGATAATTAGTTTTTTTCATCCATAAAGTAGCATCCTCTCTGACTCCTTAAATCATGTAGCCAAGATTGGAAACTAACAGCTAATCTTGAGTATGAAACCATATCCTACTACCCAATGATCCATCCCAAGTCCTGCAAATCTGTCAGGAACAACTTTAATGGTGCAGTGGTTACGAAAAGGTAACTTTAATCTCATAGTGAAGAAAACCCGTGAGACTGACCGTTCATTCACCGCTGAATCGGCAGTCTCAAATGAACTGCTATGGAGTTACACTGAGAAGATGCAATTTGACCAATAGCCATGGATCTCTTGGCTGGCTCAGAGATGTTATTGTAAAGGACTGGAGTCGATTGCTTGCAATCCTGGTTGTCAGTAACTGGAGTAGAAGTTTTATTTGTAACTCAGGAAAAAAGGAGACAGTGCAAAATATTGAAATGTGCTTTACTAATATGCATCTGAAACTGCCTCAAGTTTTTTGGCATGTCTTCCTTTAGTCCCAGTGTGAAAATGTATTTATACTCTCTCTGATCTATGGTATTTATATTGCAGAACAAGATGAAGAGGAAGCCAGCACTGGTTCTCATCTGAAACTGATAGTGGATGCTTTTTTACAGCAGTTGCCTAACTGTGTCAACCGTGATCTGATAGACAAGGTACATTTAAGAGTTCTGTTTCGTACTGTAATTTCTGTGGAATTTGTGCAGCTACTTTTTCTCTGTGCGCATTATTTCATTTATCTGCCGTTAACCATATGGCAATTGTAGAATTTCCTTTGCAGCTCGAGGAATTAATCTCCCTGTCCTGCAGGCTTGCGTATTGCTCTGCTTCAAATGTTCATTAAATTTTCTCTTAAAGGATGCAATTAGTAAAGCCAGTGTCTGTGTGAAGAAATTTCTCCCCATTCACTGAATGACAGGTTTAAATTGACGATTCCCCCAAATCATCCATATTCTCTGTTTTGTGGAAGGGGTCATAGTATTTCATTTCTTTGCTTAATTATCTGTAAATACCAAAAATAAAAATGGACCTAGCTCTGACCACTGGGTACATGACTTGCAGTCATTCTTCAATTTGAGTAACCTCATTGATCTTAAATCTTTGTTCCCTTTCCATCGGATAGTTTTCTAAGTATTTCTTTCAATGCCAAACATCTGAGTTTTGTGAGATCACTTCTCAAAGTTATTTTGAAAATCCATTTTGCCTTTATTTGTCCAATAGATCACTACAAAGTTGCCAGTCAGACATGGTTCTTAACTAGCACATGAATTTCTAAACATTTCACGAAATGCATCTCAAATTATGGATTAGGAGTTTAAGCACAATTGATGGGCCTAAAACAACTGGCCTGTAGTTAACCCTGTTCATCTTTCTCTCCCTTTTTGGACTTTGGCGCATTGCCTTTTTTCTAGTATGAAGTTGTAAGTGCCACTTTCTGCAGGCGAGTCGCTTCCCAATGCTGAAGTCACACGGTGCATTTGCGGTTGAGGGCAATCTTGCTTCAACCTTCCAGCAGTTACTGCACCCCTGGGTGCTGGAGTTTTTTCTGTGCACTCTGCAGCATAATTCGCTCGCTTGAAGAGCACGATATTTCTATTTCTTAAACCAAAAATTATTTCAATCCTCCTTGTCTTGTCTTTTATGTGAGGCTGCCCTGTAGTGTACATGGAATAGTAATTTGCTACAAAAGGAAATCCAACGTCTTATTTGAAGGTCTAGATATATTCAGATCCTATCTTACTGTTGTCTTTCTAAACCATCTTTGCCGCTACTGCCCTCTGGTGATTTGCTGAGTTTGTGACCGTTCACTTAGAATTGTTGCCCCTGAGCATTGACCCCAAAAAGGCATTTTTCTACAGTTCCTTATGCTAATTCGTTAACAATTGGACGTAAATGTGCGAAGAATTATATATTTTTACTTTTGTTTCCAGTGTTTCCTTAATTAATGGGTGAGGGGGGAGGGAGTATAACTAAGTTTCAAATGCTACCATTGTATCCCAAAGGGTTCATCTATATTCTACATTCTGTTCGTAACAATTCTGATTAAGCACAGACCAATTGTGAAACTTTTATTGAGCTCCAGTAAATATTAATGGTGAAATTCCACTTAATGTTCGTGGAAAAGGGGCGGCAAGGTGGCGCAGTGGTTAGCACCGCTGCCTACAGCGCTCAGGATCCGGGTTCGATCCCGGCCCCGGGTCACTGTCTGTGTGGAGTTTGAACCTTCTCCCCGTGTCTGCGTGGGTCTCACCCCCACAACCCAAAGATGTGCAGGGTAGGTGATTGGCCACACTAAAATTGCCCCTTAATTGGAAAAAAATAATTGGGTAAATTTTTTTTTAAAAATGTTAGTGGAAAAGTCAGGTCGGTATTGAAGCAGCTTTTTTTGGGGGGAAAATAGGGTGTTTTCGGAAAGTATAACCTTTTTTAATGTTTGAGAGACTGACGAAGCAGCTGTCAAATGACAAACATTCATACGTTGTTTTGACTATGAAACTTTATAAACAATCCATTTGATCTTTGGGTAATGGCTCAACCCTTTCCCTACTAATGCTTGGCAGGTTTTAGTTTCATTGTAAAGAAAATCGCATTGAATTCTTAAAAATTGTATTAAAATAATCTGATCTTTTGATACAACGGCCTAATTTCTTTAAAAAAAATCCATCTCTCAAGCATTTGTAGTTAAAATAATTCATGCTATTTAGCTGCAATATTACGCTGCCTGATGAAATGTGGACACCATTCAAAGGTGATGATCTTGACAGCTAAGTTTGAAAACTTTCAAATCAACAGTTTATAAACTTTTCTTTTTACTCAGGCGGCGATGGATTTCTGCATGAACATGAACACGAAAGCTAATCGAAGGAAATTGGTCCGAGCACTCTTCACTGTACCCAGGCAGAGGTTTGTGTATTACTGTCGTAGCTCTTTTTAATAAATCTATGTAGGGATATGTTAATGTAAGGAGAGGTTTGTGTATTGCTGTCGCTTTTTCTTGGTCTCGGGATGTGGGTGACATTGGCACGGCCACATTTGGGCGCCATGGTAGCACAGTGGTTAGCAGAGTTGCTTCACAGATCCAGGGCCCCAGGTTCAATTCCCATCTTGGGTCACTGTCTGTGTGGAGTCTGCACGTTCTCCCCGTGTCTTTGTGGGATTCTTCCGGGTGCTCCGGTTTCCTCCCACAGTCCAAAGATGTGCAAGTTAGGTGGATTGGCCATGCTAAATTGCCCTTAGTGTCCAAAATGGTTAGGTGGGGTTACAGGGATCGGGTGCAGGTATGGGTTTAGGTAAGGTTCTCTTTCCAAGGGGCAGGGCAGACTCAATGGGCTGAATGGCCTCCATCTGCACTGTACATTCTATGTAATCTATGTAATGGCTAACCTTGGTTACCTTGAGAAGGCAGATGTTAATCCTTCTCCGTGCACTGCTGCAGTTCTTGTAACGCAGTTCACGCTGCCACAGTGGTGCTTGGTGGGGAATTTTAGGATATTTTCGTGGCAATTAAAAAAGGATAATTATCTATCCAAGTCGAGAAGATACGTGATTTGGAGTTTGCCCTGTTCAGCACTTCACTCCAGAGACCCCACCCTATTTCTATCCCTAGTTCTTCCTCCCATTTTTCCCTTGTCCCGTCCAGTGGGGAAAGCACCTCCTCTAACAGTCGCCTGCGTCCAGCAACTCCTCTATCAGTGTTTGTCCCGGTGTCAATGGGCATGTTGTTGTTTCCTGATAGAGAAGTTTTTGATTTGTATGTGTCGTAGTTCGTTCCCTTTGGGCAGTTGAAACTTCTCCGTCAGTTCATCTAGCATCACTAGTCTATCGACCATGTAAATGTCACTTAACTGTCAATGTGCCCCCCGCCCCGTCCTGCCTCCACCTTTTAAAGATGGATTCCATTGTGGCTGGCATGAACCTCTGCTTGTTGCAGATGGATGTCATGGTAGACATTTCGGTCAGGTCGAGGTGTTACCGTGGCTGGTTCCATGTCCGGAGCGTGGCTATTACCGCTGTGCTTGTTGAGTGCTTGGCTGGCGGGGATGGGAGCGCTTTTGTGTTATGGCAAGGGCTCGGAGGGACGTCCCAAAGCAGGAGCTCTCCTCCATCCTTACCCATTCCCTCACTCTTTCTGCTGTGGATCTCAACAGGAAGAGGAACCTGGGCAGTAAGTTCATCTTGATTGTCTGCACCCTCCCCGCCAGGGAGATTGGGAGTGGGTCCCCTTCTTTACTCCCTCCACCAGACTGGTCAGGTTCCATTTGTGGATCTGTGTCCAGTCGATGGCAGTTTGGATCCCCAGATAGCGAAGACTTACATTATTTATGGTAACTGAATAGTGGTACTTATTACTGTTGTTGGCTCCTCGTGCATTACTGATAGATGCAAAATTCTTCTCCCAGCAACTTGGAAATGTGAAAAGGTGTGAGTGACTGCAACCCCATTTTAAGAGATGCATTCCTGCCTTGGAGAGATGTCTGGCTGACACCAGAAATTATGCCGCAGAAATGGGCGAGTTTCCTTTCGGGCTAGTCAGTTTATTGCAATTGTAATGAGGTCCTGGCGTTAAAACAGTTTTTGGCAAATAAAAGGTGATTTTAGAACTAAACCAAGACTTACCTGCTGTAAACTGGCCATGGACTTCTCTATAATCATCTCTTGAGTTAAGCTTTAATTTGTTCTAAAATAAGTTGTTAGAAAATAAATTATATGGTATTGTATTTGTAATTTGCCATCAGCCTTGAAATGTTCTAAAATCAGTTAATTGATTGCATTTTGCAGTAAGAGGGCACAAGAGGCCATCTTTCGCAGTGTAACTGCCTACACACTACTATCTGCTATCTTTCAGCAGAATTTATATATAGAATCATAGAATGAAATCTTTCAATACTGTAACCATTCACCCCCATCGTCAGTTCTTTATATATAATCTATCTAGTATTCTGTCTGTAATTCAACATCTAGTTTTCTAAAATTATATAGAAAATGAACTGTGTATTCTATTTATAATAAAGTCTTAGGATTCATCAAACTTTTGATGTTATACCTTCGTTCAGTGTCTCCCAAACTTTTTGTGCCTTTGAACTCCGAGCACACTCAATCTCAATGCTCCTTTTTATGCCGCGTCATAGTTGCGAACACAGAAATCAGATGTGAATCAGTGTAAATGCTTAGTAAGACTACAGGCAAGTACTGCATGTAGTGTGCAACTTTGGGCTCCACAATATAGGAATCCTCTTGAGGAAATCATCAGATTAGAACACATTTAGTCCAATGCACCTGGTATGAGGAACTACCAAATATGAAGGGGGTGGGTGGGTCTGTGGTGGGGGGATGCGCAGGGGTTCATACCTAGGTGGGAGGCAGTCGGGGGTCTAGTGGGGTTGGGGGACTTGGGGTATTGCTGAGGGTGGCCAGTACTATAGTATGCAGAGTTAGAACTAGTTTTGATCCTTCTAACTTTTCCTAGATAACTGTTCTGCTAACAAAGTCGGACCATCCAAAATCTCGGAGTTTTGGAGGTTTGCAGGTTCAGTGAGATTTCCCAGTGGAAGTTGAAACTTCCCAGTCAGGACTTACGTGAGGTTCCCTGGCACACTGTCTGGGGAACAGAAGATTTGGGCCATAGTCTTTATTTGTTTGGGTTTGTTAGAGTTTATTGATTCTTCTACAATTTCTATATTGGGGATGTGGATAGAGCTGGTTTGTTGGTTTTGAAAGTTGATCAGGTGAGGGTCATCATAGCGTTCATTCCAGGTTAGAATCACTCAATTAACTATATCAAATATGTGAAACCCTTGTTTAATTTCTGTAATTAAATTGTTAATAGGCTGTATTTTCTTGAGTATGCTGTACCGTTTTGCCATTTTTAGAGTTAATATGTTCAGGGGAGGAAACGAGACTTGGCATAGTACAGGATCAGATCATTTATTTATAAACCTGAAAAGTCTGTACTGTTTTGGCAGGCATCTGGAATTGAAATGTCTTTAAAATACCTTGGCCATCTGACTAGCTTGGTAACTTTATAAATTTGGAATTGTCTGGTTGTGAGAGTTGGTCAATAGACCTTTTTAACAGTAAAAGTTAATTTATTGTGCCAAGGCGGCTGTAAAAAATACCAAACCTGTGTTCATGGCTGCCAAACTCCGATCTTTAGCAGCAATAATGCTTTCTGAGCATACAGGAAAAATAGTTTAAAAATGGCAAAGTTGATCTATGGAGCTGAATTGTGTTTAACAGAACTCAAAGCAGTGCATTTGTACAATCATCACCACATATACTGTCATCTTGTCCAGAAAAACTGCCTACATTGGGGAAAAGGTGCCCAATATTTATCATTACCACAGGAATTCAGTTACAAAGGACTGATTAATTTGGACACCTCGAGAAGTTGTTTGGTGTCCCTTTATTTTGTCTGTGTCCCGTTCTTTCTTTTTGCCCCCCCACCCCCCCAGTCGTTCGCCCTAATATATTTGAATCATCCCACTACTAAATGTTAATTTCTAAAAGGCATTCAAAAATTCTGTGGCAGTGATTCAGGAACTTCGAAATTGACCACAGCAGATTCTGGACAGCATTCGCAATCACATAGTTTGGGCTTGTCAAGAGAAGCAAAAATGCATGAATTTTAATCCCAAACAATTTTCTTTAGATTGTTGTAAAAGGTTCTTTTGTAGTTGAAATTTACTTTTTGTGTTTTTTAAACATTTAGCAATGTCTTTTGAATCAATATTGCTTACAGGTTAGTACTGCTCCCTCACAGCGCCAGGGACCCGAGTTCAATTCCGGTCTTGGGTCACTGTCAATGTGGAGTTTGTATGCTCTCCCAGTGTCTGCATGGGTTTCCACCGGGTGCTCCGGTTTCCTACCACAGTCCAAAGATGTGCAGGTTAGGTGGATTGGCCATGCTACATTGCTCCGTAGTGTCCAAAAGGTTAGTTGGGGCTGTTGGGTTACACGGATAGGGTGGGGGTGTGGGCCTAGGTAGAGTGCGTGGGCCTAGGGTACGGTGCTCGTTCAGAGTGTCAGTGCAGATCTGATGGGCCAAATGGTCTTCTCCACTGTCGTGATTATGATTCTGCAATGATTTTAAGTATCATGCTTGGCAATATTCTTAAACAATATCAGCAAACAATGGGGATGAGTGGCTCTGACTAATCCATAATGGTAGTTAATGAGGAGTTACATTTCTCTGGACACAAGACGAGTTGCAGTTCTGTCTTTGTGGGGTTGAGGGGAGGGAGGATATAGCTGGACAGTCGAGGGCTCCAGCATAGGACATTACAGTAAAACCACCGCAACTGAAGACCAAGCTGACACCACGACATTCAGGCCAGTTTTGCTCCAAATGGTGTATTTTTGTGGGGGCACAATTACCAAAAAAAAATAATTTCACTGTAAAGAGCCTATGGGCTATTTCTGCAGATTTCGAATCTGCTGCTGTTATTTGGAGAGCCGGTGAAGGCGAAATGGGCTGCATGGTGGCCTCCTGCACCATAACAATTCTGTCATTATTATTTTTGTTTTAAAAAGTGCATTATCTGTCTGGCTTTTGGGGGGGGGAAAAAAATCACACTGTCAAAAAATTCCAGTGACCAGAGAATTGTTGTTGGTGCAGTGATTGATGACACACAGTTTAACATAAACACTCCTGCTATTGTCAGTACAACTGTAGAACTCCCATTGACATTTGAAAGCTCCATATCTGTAGATGTTTCATTCATCAATAGTGAAAATAAGCTGGTTATGAAGCGGACCTGTAAATATATTTTTCAAATGATCTGTGTATTTTGCTCACTATGTTACTGTGAGTAACCTGATTACACATACATGCCGCGTACTACATTCCTGGATGGGTCACTGGCAATTATTTGCAAGACAAATATAAAAGCTAGAAGAGGAAAACTGAGTCAATTTGAGCTAAGGGTAGTAAGTGCTTTGCAAATTGGATCTAGATATGTTGTACTAGTTGCGGATTTACTTAATGTTGACTTGGGGAGAAAAAAGTATTTTATTCCCCATTGTTGACATTCTTCACCTTTTGAATACATCTCAAAAAGGATTTTTATTTCTCCTAAAGTTACAAGCCAGAGTTAACTGTTTTGCGATGGAGTTTGAACTGATATTTTAGGCAAGTAAATATTTTACTGCCCTATTTGTTAAATCAGTAATAATATTTTGTTGCCAAGCACAGTTAATTAAACATGTTTACAGTCTATGCATTCTTGGAGTGATCAAGCCAATCTGGTTTCACTCGAGGTGTAATAGTGTTGTAAAACAAAATTATTGTGTTTGGCTGATGTTGCATATTTAATATAATGATTAAAGAGTAAGAATTGTATTTTTTTGAAGAAGTCTGTACTTAATATTAGTACAGAATAGCCTGCACCTGGTACTTTGTAAGTTGATCATTTATTTAAAACCTTTCCCCCTTTAGGTTGGACCTGCTTCCATTTTATGCCCGCCTGGTTGGCACTTTACATCCATGCATGACTGATGTGGCAGAGGACCTCTGTGCTATGTTAAAAGGAGACTTCCGATTCCATGTACGTTCTTTTTGAGAGGCCACAGCTGTGATTTATTTTTTTAAAATTGGTGCAAGACACCATTTGTGTTCAGAGAAATGCATAGATTTTCCTGTTAAAACCTGAAGCACATTTGTGGTAATAGGATACAGTATATCATGAACTGAAGCATAACATACTGAACCTTTTTGTTTGTGTAAATGCAGCATTGCATGTGCCAGAAGACATCTTTATACATAAGAGCTCAAGTTACTTGAGTGATAAATATCCATATGTTTAATTGTACACTTCAGGTCAGGAAGAAGGACCAGATCAATATTGAAACTAAAAACAAAACTGTTCGGTTCATTGGGGAACTAACAAAGTTTAAAATGTTCTTGAAGAACGATTCACTTCATTGTCTGAAGGTCAGTCTGCACTATGTTTTATCCATATATATTTAACCTTGAGACTTGGGACCTACACGTGTTCTTCAATTGAACTGAAATCTTGTAGTTTCTGAGCATATCCACTTGTTTATTTAATGATGTTAAGGTGACTTTGTTCTTGGATTGGCACAAGTAGTAAGGACAAAATTTCTGGCACTGGGTAGGATCAAAGTATGTAAGCTGTAGAGAAATATAGAGGGGAATGATCAAGAAGTTTGCATGCAACATAAAAATTCGCCATGCGATAGATAGCGAGGAAGATTTCTGTAGACTGTGTTACAAACCCAGCTGATGTTACTATTGGGCAGTCAGGTCCCAGAGTGGATCCTGGCTCAGTAGACCATAACTTTTATTTATTTTTTGTTTTGAGACATGGATGAACACAGGGCTGTTGATCAACCTTTAACAAAAGAATAAAACCTAAACAGGAAAATATTAACGATAATGTACTACTCCTTCACCTTAACTATAATACGCTACTCCTTCACCCAACCTTTACAGATGTACACATTTGTTAGGCTAATACAAGTTACAAAATATATTAATGTTCTCAGTAAATAGACAGTCCATGTGAACCAAGGGGCCAACAGTGGCCAGAAACATCATACTCTGAAGCAATGGGACTTGAGGCAATGTTCAGAAGTTATCAGTATCAGAATTTTAGATGACCAAACAGGTGGGTGAGGGAAAAGCAGTTGATGTGGTGTATATGGATTTCAGTAAAGAGTTTGATAAGGTTCCCCGCGGTAGGCTATTGCAGAAAATACGGAGGCATGGGATTCAGGGTGATTTTGCAGTTTGGATTAGAAATTGGCTCGCTGTTAGAAGACAGAGGGTGGTGGTTGATGGGAAATGTTCAGCCTGGAGTTCAGTTACTAGTGGTGTACTACAAGGATTTGTTTTGGGGCCGTTGCTGTTTGTCATTTTTATAATTGACCTGGAGGAGGGCATAGAAGGACGAATGAGTAAATTTGCAGATGACACTAAAGTCGGTGGAGTTGTGGACAGTGCAGAAGGATGTTGCAGGTTACAGAGGGACATAGATAAGCTGCAGAGCTGGGCTGAGAGGTGGCAAATGGAGTTTAATACGGAAAAGTGTGAGGTAATTCATTTTGGAAGGCGTAACAGGAAGACAGAGTACTGGGCTAATGTTAAGATTCTTGGTAGTGTGGATGAACAGAGTGATCTCTGTGTCCATGTACATAGATCCCTGAAAGTTGCCACCCAGGTTGATAGGGTTGTTAAGAAGGCGTACGGTGTGTTAGCTTTTATTGATAGAGGGATTGAGTTTCGGAGCCATGAGGTCATGTTGCAGCTGTACAAAACTCTGGTGCGGCCGCATTTGGAGTATTGTGTACAGTTCTGGTCGGTGCATTATAGGAAGGATGTGGAAGCATTGGAAAGGGTGCAGAGGAGATTTACCAAGATGTTACCTGGTATGGAGGGAAGATCTTATGAGGAAAGGCTGAGGGACTTGAGGCTGTTTTCGTTAGAGAGAAGAAGGTTAAGAGGTGACTTAATTGAGGCATACAAGATGATCAGATGATTAGACAGGGTGGACAGTGAGAGCCTTTTTCCTCAGATGATGATGGCATTGCTTCAATTTGAGGGGAGATAGATATAGGACAGATGTCAGAGGTAGGTTCTTTACTCGGAGAGTAGTACGGGTGTGAAATGCCCTGCCTGCAACAGTAGTGGACTCGCCAGCATTAAGGGCATTTAAATGGTCATTGGATAAACATATGGATAATAAGGGAATAGTGAGATGGGTTTTATAGTGGTTTCACAGGTTGGCGCAACATCGAGGGCCAAAGGGCCTGTACTGCGCTGTAATGTTTTATGTTCTATGTTCTATGAGTGACAGGCCACCTGAAACAACTTCTGTGGTTTTCTCATCAAATTCCCGCAGGTGTTTGTCACACTGAGGCAACTGGTCCTACTGGAACTTTGACTTCCACTCGAGTGTTCCCAAACCCCACTCACAAAAAAGAAAATTACGCCTTGAAATCTTCTCCCAAACAAGGCTTTCTCTCAGATGCTTTCACCAATCATCCCCTTCCAGGATTTCAATCTCTCCTTTCAGTATTCATGTCCATTCAAGATTCCACACAATCTGTCTGGTACCCAGCCATGCCAACGGAACACTACTGCTTCACTGGCTGTATTAAGATGTCACCAAACTTTTGATTGACCTCGAAGGTGGTTTGCAGAAGACCTGACCCCTGAGTTCGGGAGTCGAAGTTAAACCCACTGCACCGTGCCAGTGAGGAGAGGAGGTACACCCTCTTCCCCAGGGGTGGGCCGCAGATTTGAACCCGCCCAGCTGAACAGCACCTGGGAAGTGGTGGCAGAGGCAGCCAGTGCTGCCAGCCTCACCAGGAGGAGACAACTGCTTTTCCTGAGGGGTGGAGGACAGTGGTGAGGCCCCTGCTCTGAGAGGGACAGGGTGTCAGGGAGGTTCCAAAGGCCATGGTGCAGATGTCCTTTGGTTGGGATCAGCTCTGCTAACCCCCTGCTTCCCCTGGGCAACACTTCTGAGGAATGCCAATACCTGGTGGGCCACTGAGTGAGCTTGGCCACGCTGATCCCCTTGATGAAACATCTGGGGTATGAGGGTGTCCAGAGAGGAAGCCTGGGTGGGCTCCCAGATGATGCAGAGGCTTTCTGAGCTTTCAAAGGACAGAGGGAGCACCCAGCAGTCTGGAAGCCAGGAGCCTGTAGGTAGCACCAGAGGGGTGTGTTTAAAACACGTACTGAAGCAATGGCCACTCCGAACCCGTAGGGGATATTCCGAGTCCACAGACTTGGCACCAGGTTGCCCCCCACTACTGCCCCCGGCCTATGCATCCACCCCCAGCCAACCCAACACTTTTTGAGGCTGTTTCAGAGTTCCGTTAGCCTCCTGCTTCCCCTCCACAGCCATGACGCCCAGGCTCCGCTTGTAAATATGTAAATATATGTAAATATGTGCACTAATTCGTGCCCGCAAGACCTCCGCCTAAGAGGGGCGGAGCATCGTGGGGGGGGGGGGGGGGGGGGGGCGGCATGAAGTGCCCATGCCGTTAATGACATTAAAATCCATGCAAGTAAAGGTTTTGCATGGGCCCCTTGGTGAGGGACGCAAATCTCAACTTCGCCACCAGTGAGGGACGGAACATAGCATCGGAATCGGTGCCGAGAACAAAATGGATTTTGTTCATTTTGCGCGACTTTTGGCCTGATCACAATTCGCTTCCAGGGTCACAAAGAGGAGAATCCAGCCCCATCATAGTTTTCTATCTCATTGTCTGAGCCATTAACAAATAAGGTGCAAAGTTGAGGTCCCAAAACAGACCTTTATGGTCAGCACTAGTCATAGTCTGTCAGGTAGAGTACCAGTCCATGATCTCTCTTCTCTTTCTCCTGCTGCTCACAGTAACTTCATTGAAGCCTACTCGTGACAATAAGCGATTTTCATTTTTATTTTTCATTTCATCTATTATCTAACCAGGTCCATAATTTGCAGTTGTGTGAGCTTCTACTTTAGCAGAAAGTGTTGTACGAGGGACTTTATCAAATATTTTCCAGATGTCCATTTAAACAGCATGCATAGCATTACCCTGTCAGCTATTTAATTATCTCTTCAAGATATTCAGTAAAGCTCGTGCGACACAACTCACTCATTGCAAAACCCATGCCACTTCCCCCAATCAGCTGAAAACCTCCATAATGTTCATTCAATCCAAACGCTGGTGATTTCCTGACAACGGATGTTAGGTTAACTGGTTTGTCATTCCCTGCTTTTTGCCCCCCCCCCCCCCCCCCCCCCCCCCCAAAACCCTCAACCTTTCTTATGCAATTGGTTTATAGTGATCATTTCATAAATGCAACAGTTTTACACCTAAAAAATAAAAAGCAAAGATTCATACTTGACGGGTAATAATACCTCTTTTTATTCTCTACTGTGAGCAGATGCTCTTGGCTGACTTCTCTCACCACCATATCGAAATGGCCTGCACACTCCTGGAGACAACTGGCCGCTTTCTTTTCCGATCACCTGAATCCCACTTGAGGACAAGTGTTCTTTTGGTAAGATTTGTACACTGAGAATGCACAAATCAGGAAAGTCATTGTTTAATATGCTTTTGCTTACGCGTTCTCTTTTTATGGAAGGCACCTCTTTCCTTTGCGGTCTGGCTTTGAACTGTTTTGAGTGTATGGTTGGGCAGTTTGCAGCTCTGGTGTCCAAAATTGCAAGTTAGGTGGATCGGCCATGCCAAAATTGCCCCTTAATGACTAAAGTTGTGCAGGTTAGGTGGGGTTACGGAGCGAGGGCGAGGCAATGGGCCGAGATAGAGTGCTCTTTCGGAGGGTCAGTGCAGACTCGATGAGCAGAATGGCCTCCTGCATTGTAGCGATTCTATTCCAAAATGGAATTTTGTCCTTCGGTGCTAGAGGGATGGAGTTTAAAAGCAGGGAGGTTATGTTACAGCTCTATAGGGTGCTGGTGAGGCCACACCTGGAGTACTGTGTACAGTTTTGGTCTCCTTGCTTGAGAAAGGATGTACTGACACTGGAGGGGGTGCAGAGGAGATATTCAGTAAGTTGATTCTGGAGTTGAGAGGATTGCTTATGACGAGATACTAAGTAGACTGCGACTATACTTTTGTTTAAATAAATGTTTTTTATTGGGTTTTTGAACAAAGTATGTTTACTGTTATGTACACATATACCTAGAAGAGAAGGGAACACGCACAAAAAACAAAACAAACAGCAAAAAAAATGTTAGAATAAAATAACTAGTAGGGTATTATGCGCTCGCTCAACAACAGCAGCTCTGTACAATTGGCAGTATTTTTTTAGCACATAAGTAGGCATCTGTTTGTGTGTGTGGGGGGGGGGGGGGGGGGGGGGGGTAGGTACATATACATTTGGGTGCCGGAGAAACAATTATAGGTGGCAATACGCGACTGGATCTGCTGTTGGTGTTGTCGCTTGCTTCTCCCGGACGGTTTTTGCTGCCGTTGTCATCTCGCGATCACCTCCGCTTCAGCCGTTCGTCCCGTCTTTCGCATGGATTTTCCTTGTTCTCTACTCCTGTCGCGAGTCTGAGAGTTCGGACAGCCAGTCTGCAGCTTTGGGTGGTGCTGCTGACTGCCAGCCGAACAAGATTCTATGGCGGGCGATCAGGAAGGCAAGGGCATCCGCCCTCCTCCCCAGGAACAGATCTGGCTGGGACTGCGACTATACTCATTGGAATTTAGAGGAATAAGGGACAATCTTACAGAAACATATAAAATTATGAAGGGAATAGATGGGATAGAAGCAGGGAGGTTGCTTCCATTGGCAGGTGAAACTAGAACTAGGGGACATAGCCTTAAAATAAGGGGAAGCAGATTTAGGACTGAGTTGAGGAGGAACGCCCAGTGAAGCAGTTGAGGCTACCTCATTAAATGTTTTAAGGCAAAGATAGACAGATGTTTGAACAGTAAAGGAATAAAAGGTTACGGTGAGCGGGCGGGTAAGTGGAGCTGAGTCCACAAAAAGATCAGCATGATCCTATTGAATGGCGGAGCAGGCTCGAGGGGCCAGATGGCCGACTCTTGCTCCTAGTTCTTAGGTTCTTCAAAGTGCCTCATTTCTAACATTCAGGAAAGTGAATTTTCAATTTCTTGCACCAATCTTCTTCATGGTGACTGACTCCATATTGTAGATTTGTTCTCCCTCGGAATTGGGTTCAGCATGAACAATTTCTCAAGTTTATTTGGCAATCAGAAGACCGTTGCTTCATTAATTAAAATGGATTTCTTCTCAAAATCCAAAGATGCAAGAATAGCCCCAGTTCTAATCACAACCCTATGCTTTTGCTTAAATACGCTTTTGCTGTTGCAAGTAACCAAGTCTTCAAGTAGCTCTTTATTCTTTAATATTATAATGTGACGAAAGATATGGTTATTCACTATGGTCATTAGAATAGAAAAGTAGAATTTTTCTAAACTTGTAATTGCAGAGAGACATGGGTATGCAGTTTTGTTCACAGTTCTGGTCACCTCATTACATAATTGCTCTGGAGAGAGTGCAGAGGAGATTTACAAGAGCGTTGCCAGGAACGTTGGAAATTGCAGCTATGAGGAGAGATTGGAAAGATGTGGGTTGTTTTCCTGAGAACAGAAGAGGTTAAGGGTTCACCTAATCGAGGTGTACAAAATGAAGTGAGGTTAGACGGGAAAGACATGTTCCCCAGCTGAGGTGTCAATTGCCAGAGGGCAGAGATTTAAGGTGATTGGTAGAAGGGACATGAGGGCAAACCTTTTCACCCAGAGGGTAATGGATGTCTGGAGTTTATGTTGGTGGTGGACGCTGAAACACTCAACTGGTTAAAAATATTCCTGGATCTGCATCTGAAGTGCTGTAACCTGCAAGGCTATAGATGAGGTGCTGGAAAATAGGATTAGAATGACTGGCTGGTTTCTTTTTCCTGTTTTCTGGCCAGTACAAACATGATGGGCTGAATGGCCTCTTTCTGCACTGTAACCTTTCTATGGTTCTATGTTTTATAGTCTGCATATTTAAGGAAGGACATACTTGCATTGGAGACCTACAGCAAAGGTTCACTAGATTGAGATGAGAGAGTTGTCCTATGATGAGAGGCTGAGTATATTGGGCCTATATTCTCCGGTGTTTAGAAGAACAAGAGGTGATTTCATTCAATACAAGATTCTCAAGGGCCCTGACACAGTAGACACTGCGAGGTTGTTTCTACTAGCTGGGGAATCCAGAATACGGTGCACAGTTGCAGGATATGGGGTTGATCATTTAAGACTGAGATGAGGATAATTTCCTTCATTATAAATATTTGTGAATCTTTCGAATTCTCTACCCAGAGCGTTGTTGATGTTTTGTCGTTGACTATATTTAGAACTGCACAAACAAATATTTGGTGTCTCTGAATGGAGGGATATGGCGAACTGAAGGCCAAGATCAGCCATGTTTATATTGAAGGGCGGAGCAGGTTTGGTGTGCCATACGGTCATCTCCTCCTATTTCCTGTGTTCTTGTTTGATTTTCTGTTTGTGCCAATAATGCTGACCATTTTCAATGCCCTCTCTTTAGGAGCAAATGATGCGCAAGAAGCAAGCAATGCACTTAGATGCTCGTTATGTTACAATGGTGGAAAATGCATACTATTACTGTAATCCGCCACCTGTTGAGAAAACAGTGAGGAAGAAACGCCCTCCCCTTCAGGAATATATCCGCAAACTTCTCTACAAGGACTTGTCCAAGGTCACTACTGAAAAGGTAACTGCTAGTTAATTAAATGAATCATTCACTCCATTAAACGTAAACCTGCTATGGCACAAGAATGCAAAAACTGCATACCGAGCACAAAGAAAGATAGTTATGCTTAGTGAAGGCCAATTCTTTCAACCCCAGGGCATCGCTGCAGGAGTTCTTCGGGCAAGTGCCGTAGGCCCTGTTATCTTCAACTGTTTCAACTTTCCTCCATCATGAGGTCAGAAGTGGGAATGTTCGTTGATGATTCCATCATGTTTAGTTATATTTGCAATTCATCAAGTAATGAAGTAGCCTGTGCCACATGGGAAAAAAAGCCTGTCCTGTTAACCATCTTCAACAAGAGAGAATCTGAGTACCTCTCTGTGACATTCAGTGGCACTACATCAAATCCTCCATCATCAACATCCTAGGGTTTGACATTGACCAGAAACTCAACTGTGCTTGCCATATTACTGCTGTAGCTAGAGGAGCGAGGCTGAGAATTCAATGCGAGTGATTCCCCCCAAAGCTTGTCCACTACCCACAAGGAATAATTTAAGAGTATGATGAAATATCTCCACTTGCTTGGATGAGTGCAGCTCTAACAACACTCAGGAAGCATAACGCCATCCAGGACAAAGCAACCTGCGTGGTCAGTACCCTATCCACCATCTTGAACATTCACTTGCTTCACCATTGGTGCACCATGGCTGCAATGTGTACCAACTACAAGTTGCACTGCAGCAACTTGCCAAAGCACATCCCAACCCTGCAAACTCTGATTTAGAAGAGCCATGCCAGAAGGCACAAGGAAACAGCACCACCTTTACATTGCCCTCTAAATCGGACCATCCTGACTTGGGCGCATCCCACCATTCTTTCTTTGTTGCTAGGTCTAAATTCCATAATTCCCGACTGAACAACACTGGAAATATCTCTACTGCACCTCCTGCTGTGGTTCAAGAAAGATGAGAAAGATAGACAGGCTAACTCTCCAAAATACTTGTTATGACAACCTCATGAGTAGTATAAAGTTAAAATCTACTAAGTTTTTTCTTCGTTAAGTTTTTTTCCCCTCCAGCCTCCCGTATAATTTTCTTATTTGAAAGGAATGATGTGCATACATTTCCCATTTGCTCATTCTTCATTTTAATCAGACAGTGAATGTCAGCAAACTGACGACAAAAGGCTGAGCCTGATTGTGAACCCAAATAAAGTTTACATGTTCACCTCAATCTCTTACTTCTCTCTGATCTAACTTACTTGCTTGTTCCAGGCTGAGAGAATACGACTGCCAGTTTGTCAAGCTCGGCAAGTTTTTCTTGTTTGGACTGAATTTCCTTGCACGCACTGTGGTTTTTAAATAGGATGACCTAGTTAACGATAAGGATTGGGACCTTCGCATCCCTAAACTTGGTGCTGCTGAAACCACTTTTACTGCTGCCCTGCCCGAACAGAGATGGCCTATCTCCATACATGTTGGGCACTGAACCTTGCTTACCTGTCTGACAAATTCTAGCCTAGGCAGTGCATTACCAACTGAGCCCATTGGAGGGCATTGAATAAGTGTGTTCATCAAAAGGTTAACATTTGCAAACTGATGCCAGAGATATTTCAAATATTTCTCAACATAGTGATGGCTCCAGACGTTATGCTTTATTAAATAGAGTGGCAAAGACGAGAGGCCATTAATTTAATGCTGGCTGCTTCTAAACTGCAGCTGATCTTCACCGTCTCTCTCTTTATATATAAAAAAAGACGGTAATTTAATGTTGGGTGTTTCAGATCTGAGCCTCACCAAAAATAATTGGTTATTTGCAGTTCAGTTACATTATAGCCATTAACCTTTATGACCTTAAAGAAGAGCAGCGAAATATTCCTACTGTCAGAAATGTACACTGCATAATAATACGCCTCTTATGTGACTTACTGTGAGCCAGGGAAACGCACTGGATATATATGGATCTCGTGTGCATCACTTACACTCTAGACATCTTTGTGAAAGATGCAAAACGTTTTTAAAATGAAAACATTATATTTTAATTTGCAAAAGAAGCAAAATGTGATGTGAGAAAAACATTTTCACACGACGAGTGGTTGGGTCGGGAATGCACGGCCTGGAAGTGTGGTGTAGTGCAGTTCAATCGAGGCACTCGACAATTATTTGAATAGAAACAATGTGCAGGAGAATGGCACTAAGTCATAGTGCTCGTTTGGAGAGCTGGTGAAGATATGATGGGCCAAATGGCCGCCTCCGAAGATTCTGTGAATTAGAATTGTTCGCAGTGCAGAAAAATTAAAGCGAGATGTAATTGAAGTAGTCAACAGAGTGAAAGGGGTGGTGAAAGCAGAATTAAGTATTAGCTTTCAGTAAAAAAATTGGCTCTTTACTTGAAATTGAAACATTTGCACCACTCTGGGGAAAGGCAGGAGAGTGTGACTAATATGTAGTTTTTTTCAGAGAGCTGGCACAGACACAATTGGCTGAGTCAGTCACTTAATATGGTATCCGTCTAACCTGCAGCTTGAAATTTAGAAACTTTTTGCATTGTATAACATTCCCTGGACAATCAGCAATTAAGCTATAAATCTACACCTCTATTTTGATACCAAAATGTGCCTATTTGTTTCCTGCATGTTGGCCACTAATATTCTTTAGAAAAAATACTTAGCTATGGGGTACAGCATATTGATGCCATGTATCATTGAACAGTAGTATGTAGTTTTGCCTACTTATGTCCACATGGCACATTCCTTTTCAGTCTCTGTTATAGCAGACAGTGCAGTGGTGGTCCAAAACAATCTGCTTTTCCTGGTGATGGAGGGAATAAACCATGAAAGTTGAACCATTTCCTTTCTTAAATAGCTCCCTGGTAACACCTAGTTGCTATCTTGAGTTGAAGATATTGCAAACAGGCTAGTGTCATTCCAAAGTGACGGGCAATCTAATGGCATAATTAAATATATTCTAAGTAATGGAAAATAATGGAGAAAAATACAAGTCCAGGCCCAATATGATACGTTCACTGTTTCCATTTGGTCTATCAATGACACAAGACAAGTCAAAAGCAGTTTAAAATTTACAAATAAACAGTGACTTTTCTTTGTATGTCAATTGTCATCGTTGAAACTGAAGTCGAAGCAGACTGTGCATTGTACATTTTTTTTTTAAAACTACCCAATCCTCCATGTTGCAGGTGTTGAGACAGATGAGAAAATTGGCGTGGCATGATCCAGAGGCGAAGGAATATGTTATTAACTGCATGATCAACATCTGGAATGTCAAATACAACAGTATTCACTGTGTTGCTAATCTATTGGCGGGATTAGTGCCATACCAAGAAGATGTGGGAATACATGTTGTAGATGGAGTACTGGAAGACATCCGTCTGGGAATGGAGGTGATGAGATTTTATCTAAATATTAAACAGTGTAAGAAAGATTTGAAACACACACCCTCTCCAAAATTGATGTTCATAGAAACTGCTGCTATCTGCATTTCCTAACAAGTGTGAGGTTAATCACAATTAATTGAATCACTTGTGATGACACAAAAGGATCTTTTTTAAGTGGTGCAAATGGTAATATTTCTTTTTTCCCTTTCTCTCAAATGGGCTGATCAATACTGTCCTACAGATATCAGTACCCCTCTCGTACTATGAGCAAGCAGTATTTCTTTACGATGAGTCTATTCAATAAGAACATGACTGATTTAATGCCGACCTCAACATTTCCTACCTGTTTCCTATAACACTTTCCTCCCCTGTACTTCAAAAATCTGACCATTCCTGCCTTGAATATATTCAATGACTCTCCTCTGCAGCTCTAAGGTACAGAATTCCAAAGATTCCCATTAAGGTTGACATTTCAATTGCTTTCCTAATTACTAGTTGTACCTGCATGTTAACTGTGTATGAATCATGTACAAGGACACCCAACCCCCTCTTTATACCACAGCATTCTGTCGTTTCTCCATTTAAACAATATTTTGCTTGTGAAGAACCCCATATTTTTCCACATATTCCAGCTGGCAAATTATTGCCTACTCACTTGACCTATCTATAGGGCCTTTCCACGCCCTTTGTGTTCTTAGAACTAGGATTTTCATCACTCTATTATCAGCAAATGTGGCTGCAATATATTTGCTTCCTTTATCAAAGCCATTAATACAGATTTTAAATGGCTGAAGCCCCAGCACTGATCCCTGTGGAACCCCACTGGTTACAGCTTGCCAATTTGGGAATTACCCATTTGTCCGGACTCTGTTTTCGGTTAGTTAGCCAAACCTCTACCACACTTTCCCTAACTTATCTTGTGCAATAACCTTTTACATGGCTCCTCATCACATTGCGCTGTAGAAATACAAATGCACGATCTCTTCTGGTTTCTCATTTATTTGCCCTGCTTGTTGTTTCCTCAAAGAACTCTAATAGGGCCGCACGGTGGCGCAGTGGGTTAGCCCTGCGGCCTCACGGCGCCAAGGTCCCAGGTTCGATCCCGGCTCTGGGTCACTGTCCGTGTGGAGTTTGCACATTCTCCCCGTGTTTGCGTGGGTTTCGTTCCCATAACTCAAAGATTTGCAGAGTAGGAAGGATTGGCCATGCTAAATTGCCCCTTAATTGGAAAAAAATTAATTGGGCAATCTAAATCTTTTTTAAAAAATAACTCTAATAGGAGGTATCTACTTTATAACCCAGTGGCGCTGAGCAAAGAGGAATCCCATTTAGCTCAGGCCAGCTTGTTCGTAATGCAGAGCGAGGCCAGCAACATGGGTTCAATCCCTGTACTGGCAGAGGTTATTCATGAAGGCCCTGTCTTCTCAGCCTTGCGCCTCACCGTGGTGATCCTCTGGTTAAATTGCCACCAGTCAGCTCTCCCCTTCAAAGGAGAAAGCAGATGATGAGCATCTGGGACTATAGTGACTTTACTTTTACTGAGGAAAATCCAGCATCACCTGGTGCATTAACTGAGATACGGTAACTCAGTATTGAAAGGGGACCAAACCAAAGTTCACAATGTCTCCTTAATTCTTGCAGTTGCTGTTGCTTCTACCCATGGATTTTACAAGTGTATACTTGTAATGATAACCTGTCTTTGCTTTTCAGGTCAACCAACCTAAATTCAACCAGAGGCGTATCAGCAGTGTTAAGTTCCTTGGAGAATTGTACAATTATAGAATGGTGGAGTCTACGGTCATCTTCCGCATTTTATATTCCTTTATTACATTTGGTATAAGTGCTGATGGCAGTGCAACACCTCTGGACCCACCAGAGCATTTATTTCGTATTCGACTGGTTTGCACACTGCTGGACACTTGTGGGCAGTACTTCGACAGAGGCTCCAGCAAACGAAAGTTGGATTGTTTTCTTGTATATTTTCAGGTATTTATAAAAAGATTTGTAAGCTGTCCCTTCACAAGCTTTACTTAAAAAGTAGCATGTAGAGTACATACATCTGGATTTTTAAGAATGTTTGAGTTAATATTGCTGTCAGATTCCCAGTGAATTGGGATCAGTGAATTACATTGATTTGCTGGAAGGATAGTGGCATAAAAACTCAAAGCTTGTTACAAAAATAGCAACTAAATGGTATACAATTTCCCTCAACTGCCAGCAAAACCCTGGGAAATTCAACAATATATTTTGAATGTCTGACCAAACATCTGATTGCTCCAAAAACTCCAGCTGTGAAAGATTTTATGTGACTAGCACATTTCTTTGAGAATTACTTATTACGTGTCAGGTTGAAATTTGAGCAATCAAAATGTAAGTTAAGTGTATATAATATAGGCAGCACGGTGGCGCAGCGGTTAGCATTACTGCCTCACGGCGCTGAGGTCCCAGGTTCGTTCCCGGCTCAGGGTCACTGTCTGTGTGGAGTTTGCACATTCTCCCCATGTTTGCGTGGGTTTCGTCCCCCACAACCCAAAAGATGTGCAGGGTAGGTAGATTCGCCACGCTAAATTGCGAAAATATTAATTGGAAAATATTAATTGGGTACTCTAAATTTATTTTTTTTTAAAGAATATATAATATAAAAGCTGTTTTTTGCATTCTTCCATAATGTATTAGAATGCATTTATAATTTTTTTATAAGGCATGGGATAACTTCTAGTTCATTTTATCCTCCGAATTCTAATCACCTATATTTTTAAACTTCCTTGTACAGAATATTTCACTTTCTGTTAAGGGATAAGCATCCAGTCAAATAAAATTAAAATAAAGACTCTACAAACATTCTTAAAACTGCTTGTTTTCGAAGACTCAGGACCAAGTGAAATGGCCAAATCAGATCTGGTTCCTTACTAGTGCCTTGTTTGTGTTTATAAAGATATAAAGCTAAAGATTAGGGGCAGCACAGTAGCATGGTGGGGTGGTTAGCATAAATGCTTCACAGCTCCAGGGTCCCAGGTTCAGTTCCCGGCTGGGTCACTGTCTGTGCGGAGTCTGCACGTCCTCCCCGTGTGTGCGTGGGTTTCCTCCGGGTGCTCCGGTTTCCTCCCACAGTCCAAAGATGTGCGGGTTAGGTGGATTGACCATGCTAAATTGCCCTTGGTACCCTAAACAATAAGGTTAATGGGGGGGGTTACTGGTATTGGGTGGATACGTTGGCTTGAGTAGGGTGATCATTGCTCGGCACAACATAGAGGGCCGAAGGGCCTGTTCTGTGCTGTACTGTTCTATAGCGTTGTTAAAATAAAATAAATGGGTTGTCAAGTTAAGTGTAATTATATGGGTGCGATCCACCGGCCGCGTCTTGCTCTCCCTTGGCTGGTGAATGGCGGGAGAGTCCTCTCGTGGGCTTCCCGACTGTCTTCGTGGCTCGTGGGATTTGCCCAAGTCCTGCGAGGTGCCCGAATCTGAAACACGTCCACAAGGTGTTGTAAACCGGCTTGGGCGAATGTACGTGGGATCCACCGGCCTCCCCAGTGAGGCCGCAGACAGGCGCCATTCAACACTGGCCCACAAAATGTGAACCAAGCGGAACAGCACCCGGGGGATCCCCCCGGGCCATCAGAGACTCCTGGATGGTCAGGGTAAGTGGAGGGTGGCTCACTGGCTCTCCTCCTGGAACGTGGGTACCTTGGCACTGCCTGGGGGCCAGGGTGGCAGTGCAAGGGTGCCCAAGTGCCAGGGTGGTACAGCCAAGGGCGAGGGCTATGAAAGGAGGGTGGAGGGGGGTATGAAGAGTGGGGTGTATGAAGAGTAGGGGCCTCTGGGAAGTTGAAAGGATGATGAGTGGATGTCCTGGAAGAGAGAAGGTGCTGTAAGGGGGCTTGGGGGGGACCTGAAGAGGGGGTAACCTCAGGAACCCCATAGCGGGGTGTCCTTACTGGGGGGGGGGGGGGGGGGGGGGGGGTGGTAGTGCCCATATGTGTGGGGGGTGATATTGCCCGTGGGTGGGGGATGTGGCGATCGGGGCACCCTTTCAGAATGGCAGCCCGATCTTAGAGTTCAACTCCCCAGCACTAAAAAAAATTCTATGTTAGCTAAAATAAAAACCACCCCAGAACCCAAACAATTACTGTGTCATTGATGCGGAGATACCGGCGTTGGACTGGGGTGAGCACAATAAGAAGTTTTGCATCACCAGGTTAAAGCCCAACAGATTTGTTTTGAATCACTAGCTTTCGGAGCGGTGGGTAACCCGTCGGCTGTGCTGACAAAAACACCACAAATGAGCTTAATGTTTTGAGCAAATCGCGCCCTACGTCTTAACACTAAAGGCATGAATTAGATGTGTCCGAGTTTAAAAAATTTAAATTGTAAAGATGTGAGGTTTAAAAGTATTTTTTGGAGATGGCAAAGAACTGTCTTGTCATTGAAAGGCATTTATGTAGTCCCCTGATTATATCTCAGAAACACCTGCTTTGCACGCAAAGTATTTAGTAATTGCTATTGTGTAATTAAATACTCTGCATAACAAAGATTCCACAAATAGCAATGAGATCATCTGTAAATCTACTTTTGGTTTTAGCATATCAAGAAGAGTGAGCTAGGACTCCTAGAGAATACGCTGTTCTTCAAATGGTACTGTGGGATCTCAGTTGCACTCTTGCCTCTGAGTCACAAGATCTTGACAAAGTACCCCTCCACAAACATAAATATAAGCATAATAGGAGCATGAGTAGGCTATTTGGCCAATGAAGTCTGCTCCACTGAATGTGCCTTAACTTCACTTTCCTACCTGTCTCCCATAACCCTCACCTCCCTTGTCAATCAAAATCTTACCTAATTATATGCAATGACCCAAACATTACTGCTCTCCATGGAAGAGAATTCCAAAGACTAACAACCCTCTGAATTCCTCTTCATTTCTGTCTTAAACAGAAGAGCTCTTATTCTGAAACTGTGTCCCCTAGTTCTCCCACAAAAAGAATCATCCTCTCAGCATCTACTCTGTCAAACCCCCAAAGAATAGATCCTTGACGGGGACCAAATAAATAACTTCATAAACCGGATCTTTCTGAAATATCTTGTTACAATAAGATGTGAGCAAGTATATAGCTGGATACGTTTTGTCAACCATAGCCGTTATCTACGTTTGAACTTGTTGCCCGAACGCATTTTCGTCATCACTACTGTTCATTATTCACTTTTTTTTAAAACGCATTTTATTCAAACTTGTATCAAAGTAGGTTACAGCAAGTAAACACCCCGGGAAACATTCTTTCCAAAAATCAACTATACAGTTTGTACAGATTTTTCTCCTTTTTCACCACCCCCTCCCCATCACCCTCCCCCATGCGACGAACAGCTCCTCAAACACGGTCACAAACATCCCCCACCTTTTCTCAAGCTCCCCTGCTGAGCCCCTTAACTCTTACTTTATCTTTAACCGCAGGAAGTCATGCAGGTCACCCAACCATGCTGCTATCCCCGGTGGCGATGCCGACAGCCACTCCAGCAAACTTCGTCACCGTGCAATCAGAGGCGAAGGCCAAGACATCGGCCTTCCTCCCCTCCATGAGCTCCGGCTTCTCTGAAACCCCAAATATCGCCACCAAAGGGTCCGGGTCCACTCCCTCCTCCACTATCCTGGCCAAGACCGCGAACACTCCTGCCCAGAATCTTCCCAATTTTTCACAACCCCAAAACATGTGCACATGATTCGCTGGCCCCCGCCCACACCTCTCACACTCATCTGCTGCTCCCTGAAAGAACCCACGCATTCTCGCCCAAGTCATATGTACCCTGTGCACCACCTTAAACTGTATCAGGCTCATCCTTGCACAAGAGGAGGTCCCGTTTACCCTTCGCAGTGCCTCACTCCATACTCCCCAATTGATCTCCATTCCCAACTCCGCTTCCCATTTCCCCTTGATCTTCACCACCCGTTGCCTCCCTGCTCACCCAGCCACTTGTATATATCCCCAATTTTTCCCTCCCCTTCCACATCCGGAAGCACCAGTCGCTCCCGCAGGGTGTATCCCAGCAATCTAGGGAACCCCTTCCAGACCTTTCATGCAAAGCCCCTAACCTGTAGATACCTGAACTCACTACCCCTCGGCAGCTCTACCCTCTCCCTTAGCTTCTCTAGACTGACGAACCCTTCCACCAAATACAAATCCCTCACCTTGACCAGCCCCACTTCCCTCCACCTTCTCGAAACACTATCCATCCCCTCCGGCTCAAACCCATGATTCTCGCACAGCGGCGTTAGCACCGACATCCCTTCCACCCTAAAATGCCTCCTCAACTGATTCCATACCTTCACCGTGGCCTGCACCACTGGACTCCCTGAATACTTATTCGGAGCCGTTGGCAATGCTGCCGTCACCATAGCCCTCAAACTAGACCCCTTATAAGATTCCTCCTCCATCCTAACCCACTCCTACCCCTTCTCTTTCCCACCACTGCTGCACCTTGTCCACATTCACCACCCAATAATAATGAAGCAAGTTTGGCAATGCCAAATCCCCCCAGCCTCTGAACAACAAAATGCCACAAGTACTTGAGGCAACAAAAAGGCGCTTTAAGCAACCAGAGGGCAAAAGCTCCAGGCTTTTGCCTCCATGACCTATGCGCTCGGTCCACTTCAGGTGCCTTATCTAGCACCCCTTCTGCCACCAGTCCCGCCAGCATCCTCGAGACATGCCTCGTGGCACTCACACCTTCCGCCCCTTCAGGTCCACTATTCGCAGGTTTTGCCTTCTCGAGGCATTCTCCTGCTCCTCTATCTTTGCCCTCAGCGTTTTACAACGGTCTCCTAGGAGCCCCACCTCCGCCTCCAGAGCCACCACACAATCGCTGTGATCCGAGATCACTCTTTTAATCTCCTGAATCTGTGACTCCTGCACCTCCAAACACCTCTCCATCAGGGATGCCACAGCTTCTGCAATGGCCTTTGCAGGATCCTTATGCATTTCTTTCTTCTGTTTATGGAATTCCTCATTGATAAAAGTCATCCGTTGCCCCTCCCCCGCCTGCATGCTGGAAGAGACTGTCTGTGAAGCACAAGACTGTTTCAACTTGCCAGCCAAACCTCTCACTGTTTTCTGCAGGGCCCGGTGATCAGAAGACATACCATTCCAAGGGTAAACTACTCCTCTAACATTCACCTACGCCTTTTCATCAAAATTCCACCCGGATCTGGGTAAAAAGAGCCCTTTTCTGTGACTTTGAACAGGAACAGCCCTTTATGTGACCAATCACTCCATGGTCACAAGCGGAAGTCCATTCTTCACTTTTTAATAGCAGAAATATTTCTAGCATGTTGCAGCTCCTATACTGCACTGGGAAAAAGGAAAGTTCAAGGACACTGAATTTGCAAGATGTAACAATCAGATAAGTAAGATGGAATTATTGAGACGGTTGCAAGTCCTTAATCTAGGCAGACACCTAATTGAAGTACTGAGTGAGTGCTGCAATGTTGGAGGTGTCATCTTTTAAATAAGATGTTAATTCGGGGCTGTATTTGTCCCCTCGGTTAGACATGCAAGATTCTATATCACTATATGAAGAACCGATGAGTTCTCCCTGTTTCCTGGCCAATATTGTTCAACCAGCATCACTTAAAGTAGATTCTCTGACCATTTATCTCATGCTGTTTCTGGAAACTTGCTGTGTGAAAAATTGTGATCTATCCTGTGTTTCCCATGCGCAATACATTAGTGACTGCAACAGTGACTACAATTTGAAAGTATTTCAGTGTCTGTGAAGTGCTTTGGGATGTTCTGAGATCATACTCGGTACTACATAAATGCATGTTATTTCTTTACTATCCATCTGAATTGGCAGACCGGGATTACGTGCTGGCGTTCAGAGGTTGGTTTGAACCCACAACTTTGTGGCTTGGGCACAAGTGTTACACGCTGCACCAAACTTTGCTGATTGAGCACTTAAGCCACTGACGTCTGAACAACTAAATGCCACAAGTACTTGAGGCAACAAAAAGGCACTTTAAGCAACCAGAGGGCAAAAGCAAGGTTAGAAATTAAAACAGCTGGCAGTCTGACTGATCAGACAGCAATACCCCTGTAAGACAGCAATACCCCTGTAAGACAGCAATTCTATTTGCTGTGCATGCACTTCCTTGATATTTGTTAAAATTGGAAAGGGACAGGGTAGGGGTGTATACTGTTCAGTTGTGCTATGTTTTTCAGTGACTTCTGCCTTCAAGGTGCCACAGTTTTCAAATGAGGTCAGAAATGGAGTTGTTGCACACGTCAGTTGGAATAATTGAGTGTAATTTCAGTGGGATTCCATTATTTATTTTATTCAGCTACTGTTAGTTTCTATTTTAATCAGGACTTTTATTTCATATTTACTGGAATTATTATTGCAGAATTTCTGCATATACTAACAAACTGGAGCCTTCTGTTTACGCATCTATAGCGTTATATCTGGTGGAAGAAGAGTTTAGATGTGTGGACGAAAGATCACCCTTTTCCGATTGATGTCGACTACATGATTAGTGACATACTTGAGCTGCTTCGACCAAAGATGAAATTCTGTGGTTCGCTGGAAGAGGCTATCAAGCAAGTTCAGGAGCTCGAGCGCGAGTTCTTGATTAAGCTAGGTGAGGAATGGCTCAATTTATTTTGTGATGGTTGTGCAACATAGATTGGGTTTTTTTCACTGCACTTCAACCATTTACACCCCTAGTGCAGCACCAAGCAAATGTTGTGGATTGCCAATCAAAGCTACAAATGCAAAATGTCGAAGAAAATCTTCCACAAGAATACCGACTAGTTTCCGATAAAATGATTTTGGTTTCTTGTGCATCCTCTGCATGTCATTGGAGTAAAACCTGCACTTGGGTTGGAAAATAAAACCAAAAGAGCAGTGCCCCTTGAAACCTTTGTCAACGGGGAGCAGTCCCCATGTGTCTGCTGCAACTATTAGAAGGTGCATAAAAGAAAAGCAGATGCAAATTTATAACCTGGAAAAGACTCTACTCACATTTGCCTGACTGCTTTCTGTGAAGGCATTGACAGTCTGAGAAGCTGGGGTTATTTATTCCCATGATCTTGACCCTCCCTAACTTCATAATCTCCTCCATCCCTCTAAGCGTTTTGCAGTTCTCCAATTCTGGCCTCTGGCACATCCCCAATTTTAATTGTTCCACAGTCGGCGGCCATGCTTTGTGCTGCCAAGGCCCTAGACTCCAGGATGCCTTCTTGAAACCTCTCAGCCTGTCTACCTTTCTTATCTCCTTCAAAACGCTCCTTAATACCTAACCCATCTGCTTTAATTTCCTGATGTAGCTCAGCGTCAAATCTTGTTTGAAGCAGTTTGGGACTTCTTACCATGTTAAAGCTACTGTGTCATTGTCCTCCCAACGGCCATGCATTGAGCTGGGTTTATGGAAGGAACTTTGGCTAATTTTTCTCCACAGTACCCCAAGCGTGTTGAGGTTACTTAGAAAGTGCTGCTCGAACTGCTACCTTAACATCTATTGGAGAATAATCATGGAATCTTACTGGCATCTGAGAGTCAGACAACCACTTTCGCAACAAGGTGGCAAAGCCCAGATTTTCTTAAATAATAAACCAGATGATGAACTGGGCCACAGTTATGCTTTTATCTGAACTTCGTATGTAGGAAGAAGAAGAACATCTATATACCAATGGCTATCAAATGGAACTTTATTTTAGCTGAAAAAATTCTGGATATGTGTCGGCTTGTGACGGGCTGGTTTAGCACAGGGCTAAATCGCTGGCTTTGAAAGCAGACCCAGGCAGGCCACAGCACAGTTCATTTCCTGTACCAGCCTCCCCGCACAGGTGCTGGAATGTGGCGACTAGGGGCTTTTCACAGTAACTTCATCTGAAGCCTACTTGTGACAATAAGCGAGTTTCATTTCATTTCATTTAGTGGGAGGAATGTATTTACATAGCACTGTGAATTATTTTCTCCGACTTGAGTTTAACAAACTGGAATGATGGGAATGACCTGGCAGTGGACTGCGTGTATGTTATTGTTAATTTTGACACTTTGTTAATGCTGAGAAGTTAGCTTTGAATGGGCTCTTGTTCTTTGTCTCGGATTTAGCAAGGGTGGGAAGGAATTTCTCAGATAAAGGTCTTTGTTGCAATGATTGGCAAGCCTATCATAACATACTGTATTCAAGATATTGCCAGTTATAGTACAGCAAGGAGTGAGTTAAATTCTTGAATTTTTTTGTCACACGATATTTTGGGTAGTTTTTGGTTGGTGACTTGGGTTGCTGCGAGTTCATTCAAATTTGTTCCTATTTACCTTGGCTTTAGCCCCCTTCCTCATTAATTTAAAAATGAAGGGGCAATTGTTTCTTGTGGGGTGGGGGGGGACAAATTTGGGGAACTGATTGATTGTTACTTTTCATGTCAATAACAATTTCCTGAAAGAAAAATCTTGCATTCCAAGCACCTTTTGGTTCAGGAAAATTGTTTTGTTCAGCACAGACATCGGTAAACTATATGAGAATGCTTTGGGAATTAAAAAAAATATAAAACAGTTCTTCCTCCCACCTTATCCTTCCTCTTTGCATACCACCATCTCCAACTAAAATTAGAGCATAAATAGTACAAATCTCAAAATTGTTATCGAGCCATTGTCTAATTCACGGTTTGAAATATCATCACACATAGCGCAGCTCTCTTTCTGAACCCCAAGATTGTCGTTCTGTTGGAATCATTTTTCTTTGGGTCTACGTTTCAAACTGATATGCAGGACTCTATTTTGGGCAATAGATTTGGCTAATCATTTGCCAAATATTGAGCCAGTATAGCCAATGTGCTTATGTTTATCAGTTTACTTTTGAATAAACTCTTTTTCATTTCTAAGTGTGATGAAGCCCTGTCTGTGTTCTCAGGTGGACACAGAATATCCCATGGCTCCATTTCAAAGAATAGCATGGGACTTCTAGCCGGTATACTGGCCAATATTTAGAAATCCTTGAGATAACATCACAAAAATGGGTTCAATGGCCATTTCACATTGCTGTTTGGGGAGCTTGCTCTGTCCAAATTTACTGTCTGGCTTCCTATAATACAGCAGTGAGAACACTTCAGAGGCACTTCGTTACTGGTAAAGCACTTTGGGATGTCCTGAAGTCATGAAAAAGACCGTATAGAAAAGCAAGCTTTCTTTTGAACTTTTATTGTCTATTATTGCTTCAACAAGAATGATAGGTCTTCAGACTTTTACAGCTGTCAAGCTATTGCTTGATTATATTGACATAGCGATCTGTTTTTCTCATGTAATAAAGCCTGAGGTTCAGCAAATGGTACACTTGCACTGCTGTTCAAATTCTGTGTCTTGAGTTTGGGGCTCTCTGAATCTTCATTGTGAAGGGTGCAGGGCAAGAACTGAGCCATGGATGAGAATTATGTCTGACTAAAAACAGGCCAGGTGTAGGTTTCATTTTCACACCAAGTCAGAGGCAGCAAAGACTAATGCCAAGTTGGTGGATTACTCTCAGTTGTGGCTTTACCCACTCGTAGATATAAAAAGGGCCCTTTTCTGTAGTGTAAGGTGATTTCACCAGCCAATGGGACAAAGCATGAGTCAAAAACCCATCACAATGGGCTGATTCTTCTGCACACAAGTGGACTTGATTTCTGGTTTCCGAAAGTTGTCTTTTGAGGCTGTGAAGCAGCCCTCAGACCTAACTCCAATTGTTTACAATGGCTTGGGTCTGTTGGGTCCATGGCAGTCTTGTCCACCAATCAGAGAACCAGCGGGGAATCCCATCAGTACCCCTTTAGGCACTTAATTGACCACCATTGTGCCTAACCCCGTGATTGTGACCCTCAGTGGTGGCCAATCGGACTTGTAGCTTCTCGTGCTGCCTGCGCCAGTAGGATTGGTGTTTGCTTGCAGCACTGAACCACCCCACCGCGCAGGATTATAAAGGGACTGACCAATTTTTCTAGGTAGCCTTATGAGGGTACTGGAGACCCATGCAGCCTCCATTTAATCCTTGAGCCGTCAATAAATTATGGTTCGCTCAGGAATAATGGGTGTTAATTGGCTCATTGAGCTTAATTGACAAGCCACATCAGTTCCTTCCACCCTCCAAAGTAATTGGTGGGGGGAGCATTTAAGTAACCTGTTCCATGAAGCACACCGCATTAATGTATGTCACCAGTAAAGGCAGATTAAAACTTCCTCTACGTTATCCTAATATTGTGCCTCAGTCTCAATTTTGGAATTGCATTGTCTGCTGCGCCAGTGTGACTCTTTTTATATTTCCAGCAACAACCAATCTGCAATCTCAATGAAATTACCAAATACTGCCAAATTCACAATTCCAGTCAATGGAAATTATTGTGCTGTCAGCCGATGCCAATAGAAATTCATATAATCTCCAGACCTCAAATACAACACCATCGACTGAGGGAGTAACTTCTGCATTCCAGTCGCTGAGGCCTGACTCAGAGTGCTGCTGCTGAGCCAAGATTCGGTCTGCCGATTACCTTATTTTTCAGCCACTTATTGTATTTTACCAGTGAACTACACAAGGGAGTTTTGGAAAGAAAGTTGGTAAAATATGGTAATTAATTGGATCATGGGCAAGTTCACGTTGTCCACACCCCGCCAACCTTTTGACTGATCCCACTATTGTTCAGTCTTGCACTTTTCCTTGGAACGTTGTATTATAATGAGTTGTCACACATGTCATGACTGTTTTATCAGTTGTTGCAGATCTATCTAATTTGCCTCCATTAGCAAACTTGCCAATTCAAAAATATGATTTCTAAATATCTCTTTTCAAATTATCCTGTATATCTTTATTTGAAATAGAAAAAATCTTCAGTGCTTCAAAGTACTTTGAAACTTGTAAGGAGTGTTTCATTCTCATTCAGTTTTTATAAAGGGATATACTGTTACGTGAGAATTAGAGAATTGCAGCCTTGGCTATGTGGAATGATAAACAAAGCCCATTTAACAAAGGTTATCGCTGTATTTTATCTCCCTTATCGCAAGAGGTATTATACAATGAACAATTTGTTGTAGAGAATTTGCGTAAGTTGGTTGATGGTTTTTAAAAATGTTGTTTGTGTGTCCAGATAGACTCAAGATCTCATCCCTGTCCTAAGTCTCATTGCAAAGCTGTGTGTGATTTCAGCACAGGCACTTGGCATTGTCTAAGGATTGTTTTAGCAGAAGGATGTGCAATAAAAGCAAAAAATGTTGACAAAGCCCAGTAGATCAGTTCAAAAAGAGAAAGATAATTGATGTTTGTGATTTAATTCATTCAGAATGTGCTATAGAATCACAGAAAATTCAGTGCAGAAGAGGCTCTTCGGCCCATCGAGTCTGCTCCGCCACATGAAAAACACCTGACCTACCTACCGTATCCCATTTGCCAGCACTTGACCCATAGCCTTCAATGTTATGATGCGCTAAGTGCTCATCCAGGTACTTTTAAAGGATGTGAGGCAACCTGCCTCTGTCACCCTCCCAGGTAGTGCATTCCAGACCATTACCACCCTCTGGGAGAAAAGATTTTCCTCATCTCCTCTTCTTCTTTTTCTCTCCTCCTCCTCTCTCTCTCTCTCTCTCTCTCTCCCCCCCCCCCCCCCCCCCCCCCCCAAAACCTGCTGCACCTCACCTTGAATTTGGATAAGCTTTATTCCAGATGGCCAGCACTATTACATTGTCTTTTTCATCCCCTGTCTTTATCTAATTCCACCAGCTTCAGGTAACAACTCTGATGCAGGACATTAAAAGTTTTTGAGATTAGCTGTCAATTTGTATAGAGGGGATTTACGAAATTGCCTCTTATTTATCTGATTGAATTTGACATTTTACAAGGTGTAACAATGCCCTTGAACGTCTCCTTTTCCCCAGTGTAGTGTAGGAGCTGAAGCACGCTTGAAATACTTTTTTTAAATGGTGAAGAACGAACACTTGTGATAACTAAAACATGTTGGGTGCGACGAGTTCAAACATAGATAACAGCTATGGTTGACAGACACACCCTACCCATATACTTGCTGATATGTTTTTGTAATACGATATTTCAGAAAGATCCTGTCCATGAAGTCTTTGTTTGGTCCCTGTCAGGAATCTATAAGATTCTGAGCGGGCTTGACTGGTCTGAGAGGATGTTTCTGTAGAACTTGGGTGCTGAGTTTCAGAACAAGGGCTCCCCTGTTTAAGGACAAATGAGAAGGAATTTCTCTCAGCCGGTTATTAGTCTTTGAAATTCTCTTGCACAGAGAACAGTGGTGGCTGGATCATTGAATATCTGGAATTGGATAGATTTCTGATTGACAGGGGAGCCTAGCTTTATGGGGGACAGGCAGGAAAGTGGAGTTAAGACCATAATTAGGTCTGCCATGATCTTATTGAATGGTGGAGCAGGCCTGATGGGCCAAATGGCTTTCTCCTCCTATATCTTGTGTTCTTGTCCACACAACCCATTTGATCTCTCTTCAGTTTTGGTGTCTTAATTTCTTAGTTCATCATTTAAATTGTGCGCTTCATTTGTGCTGATCGGACCCGTGGCCCCTCCAGAAAGGGTTAGGATATAGCATCAGCAGCTGTAACGTTTGGAAAATTGGAACTTGTGGCAGTAATGAACTTGAAGACATGTACGATTTTAGTGAGAAGGCTGAGGTTTCAAGCTTCATTCCAGCGCATATGTAATGTAAAGCTATCATTTCATGTACTGTTAAAGGGGTGCTGTAATTTCACCTCGGGTGGGCAATACTGTTCCTTTCATATGGCATCCAGTTCCACATCTTTACAGATAAGTGTTCATTTGAGTGTTAATGTCAATGTAGCATGGCAAGACAACATCCATGGTTTTTGTTTGCCTACACTGTGTGCGTGCAATGATTCACAGTTGTTTTGTAAATGCAGGTGCTGCATGAAGTCCAGGACGTTGTTGGAATTCACTCACTGTAGAACTGGAATTGGCAGAGCACCTATTTGCACTTTTCACCATTGAACTGGGGATCTGGAAATGAAAGGCAAACTGAAAAGTGAATTTAATGTTGGTTCCTTAAATTCCTACCAGTGGACTATTTTGGCAAAGTAATTGTGCTTGTGTGTCCCATTTTAGGAAATTTGATAAGGTCCTTGGTAAATGGTTTTGTAAGACTGAAAAGCTACCACAAAAATGGTTTTTTCTAAATTAAATTTGGTATATTTTTGTAGGCCTTCTCATTGATGGGAAAGATTCCAAGTCCGATAAGCTGTCCAGTCTGGGCGAAGGCGAAGAAAATCAGGATGACGATGATGACGATGAGGAGGAAGAGGGCGGAGCAGAAACGGAAGAACAGTCTGGGAATGAAAGTGAAATGAATGAACATGAAGAAGAGGTACAATTCATATTGATTGTCAAAGCCATTGCCTTAAATGAATGGCAGATTGGAATGACTGATTGGTGGATTTCCACTCACATTGGTTTTGTCAAGCATCATGTTATTTTAATGCCTATATATAAGCACTGGGCTTACATAATAAATAGTTATTAAATCACCCTTCTAATTGTGATTTATTTTTTAATCTTAAAAGAGTGGAGAGGTTTGAAGATGTCACATCAGTTGCTTCTTTCAGTTGTGACTGGTCATGTAAAAGATTCCCTATGGAACAAATTCACAAGGCCTTTCAAAGGTCTCAATTTACCGATTAAAAAGTTATCGACCTGAAACTTTAACTTTTGCAGTCTGACCTGCTGAGTTTTTCTAGCCTTTTTTGTTCTTATCTCAAATTGCTTTCTTTAGAATATACTGACAAATGATCTTTGAGGGCTGTTTCTCATTGTAGGAATGAGCTCATTGAGCTATGAAACTGTTGAGAACACAGTCCTATGACATTGTGATACCAAATTATCATGATTGGAAACAAAAAGTTTTTGTTGGCACATTTGATGCCAACTCCATAATTGTCCTCTGAATTTTGTTATCTTGTGTTGACACTCCAATACTGTTCTGTATTACTGGGGGTACGAGCTCTAATACTGAGTTCCCATCGCATAATTTGAAGATGACAGTGTCCTGCCGGTGTTCCTCAATCAAAAATAGCTTAACTGTCCACTGATCTCTTATTAATGTATGAGAATTTACAACATTTGTCCATAAAACAATTTAGTGCACTTATGTAATCAAAACACAACTGAAGCACTTTAGATGTTGAAGTTACTAAGATGATGCAGTCTATCGCTCTGAAAACATGCATTTATAAAGCACTTTTCAGAAGCACCGCACGTCGCTAACAGTTTTACAGTCAATTCATTTATTTTGAGAATTACTGTGATAATTTGAAAGACAGAAAGCTGCCACAAGCAGCCATGTGATAATGACCAGATTGTTTGTCTTTGTGATGTTGGTTGAAGGAGGACTCTCCTGAACTCTTCAAACTGGTGCCCTGGGATCTTTTATGTCCCCTGAGAGGGCAGACCCGACCTCTTTAATGTCTCATCTGAAAGATGACACCTTTGACAGTGCAGCACTCCCTCGGTACTGCGTTGGAGTGTCAACCTTCATTTTTGTGCTTGGGTCCGGGAGTGGGATTGAACCCACAACTTTCTGTCTTGGAGATGAGTGCTGCCAACTGAATCACAGCTGATGCACCCATTCAAGCAAATGAAAATTATTTTTAATACTAAGTTCCCCTTTGCTGGATTATTTACATAGTTAACTCAAAGTTAGAACACTATTTTTCTTCTAATTTGTGCAATCTATGGAAATGTAAATTGAGCATGTTAACCCTTGAGCCCAGGTCGCTAATGAGATATCTTATTGAGCAGCAGCGTTGTCAGCTTGGCCGTTTTTAAAATCTGAAATGTTAACGCAACCAGATGAGTTCTGAGCCCCAACTAGATTGCTGAAACATCAGCCTTTTCGAAACTGCTTTCATGTAACCTGTGCCAATATTTGCTGCTGTGCAGCCCACTTGCAGAATGGCTAGCCTTACCCTGTAAGTACAGGAAAAGAATCATATGTAAAAGTGAAACATAAATAAGAACCGTGCACATGCTGATGTTTTACCCACGTGGTAAGATGTTTTGTATTAAGTAAGTTGTCGGCAGCATTGTGGGCAATGCAGTATTGGCACCATTCAGAGATTTGTTGAGTTTCTGATCCCTGTTGTCAAGACTTTTAAAGGAGTATTGTTGCTCAGAATGCTTATTTTGCTATTTAATACTGTGTTGATTTAACATCCTGGTTTTTCAAAGTGAATTGGGTTATATCTGCTTTGGAACTGGGATAAGCACTAACAGTGATCAAACATAATGGAAAGTGATGATTTCTGAGCGACAACCAGAGAAAAAGCCCATGAAAAGAAGGCAATCGATTAAATAATGTGTCAAGTAAGATTAGATGAATATTTTATTGGCAGGGGGGGAATTGTACAGAGGAAACCTCACAATACCATTACGTCACAAGGCCAAACTAAGGTATTGCAACTCGTCCTGGTCACCACTTTAGGAAGGATGTGAGAGTGCTTGCGAAGGTGCAGAGGAGATTTACCAAAATGGTTACAGAGAGAGGAGACTTTAGTTACCAGGCTGTCGAAGCTGGCGTTGGTCTCTTGGAGCAAAGGAGATTGAGATGCACCAAGATAATAATGACAGGTTTGGGTTTTGGGCAGGAATTGCAGGGGCACTTGAAGAAAATAAACTTGCAGGCTGTGGGATCGAGCAGGGAAATGGAACTGACTGGATTACTCGATGGCGAACTGGCATAGACTTGAGCCAAAGACCACTTCCTGTGCCATAAATAACTACATGACTCTTGGCACTTTGCCTCTGGAGAATAAGTGAATAGGATCATGAACAAGCATGGTCCATCAAACGAACAAAATAGGCCTAATTTACTGTATTTTCCTCGCAACTAATATGATTATTTATTTGAAAACAGCAAAAATTTCAGTTAGTTAGTATTTAGCAGAAGAAAACTTTGTTTTTTTTCTCCAGCATGTTTGTGTATGAAATAAAGATAATAGGTTATTGGGATGGCACTGCAGTCTCACAGCGCCGGAGGCCCAGGTTCGATTCCGACCTCTGGTGATTGTGTGGGGTTTGCACATTCTCCGGGTCTGCATGGATTTCCTCCGCGTGCTCCGGTTTCCTCCCACAGTCCAAAGATGTTGTGGTTAGGTGGATTGGTCATGCTAAAGTTGCCTCATGTGTCCAACGGTTAGGTGGGGTTACAGGGATAGGGCGGGGAAGTGGGCCTGTGTGAGGTGCTCGTTCACAGGGTCAGTGCAGCCTCAATGGGGGGCATCGCCTCCTTCCGCATTGTAGGTATCTGTAATAAATAAAAACAGAAAATGCTGGATAAACTCAGCAGGTCTGTCAACATCTGTGGAGAGAGAAACATAAGACCCTTCTACAGAAATACAAAGGGATCAAAATGTCATGAATTACACAATTGGAGCAGAATGGAAAGTCAGTGATAGGTCGGAGCTGAAGCGAGATTGGCAAAGACATCATGGGCATGAGACAAAGGGGATGTTCAGGTCCCATTAGGGACAGAAGAGTGTTAATATTGGCAAATGTAGGATAGCAGAATGTGTTAATCAGAGACTCATAGAATTTACAGTACAGAAGGAGGCCATTCAGCCCATCGAGTCTGCACCAGCTCTTGGAAAGAGCACACTACCCAGGCCCACATCTCCCCCTATCCCCAGAACCCAGTAACCTCACCCAACACTAAGGGCAATTTTGGACACCTAAGGGCAATTTAGCATGGCCAATCCACCTAACCTGCACATCTTTGGACTGTGGGAGGAAACCGGAACACCCGGAGGAAACCCACGCAGACACTGGGAGAACGTGCAGACTCCGCACAGACAGTGACCCAAGCCGGGAATCAAACCTGGGACCCTGGAGCTGTGAAGCAATTGTGCTAACCACTGTGCTTCCGTGCTGCCCCATAGAATAGACGTCAGTTGTAGCAAAACTGAACACGTAGGGACATTGGCCATGTGGGAGGGGGTTGGGGTTCTGGTGGACCAAGCCAGGTGAACCGAGTAATAAAAAACAAAAGGGGGGGAGTCAAGATGGAGAGAAAAGTTCAGTCTAAACTTGTTGAACTTGATGCTAAGTCCCGAAGGCTGTGATGTTAGGTTAAACTAGCTGAAATGTTTTATCTATTTTTAAACCCTTTAACTTCTCGCATTCTAGTTAACAGCTCTTTGAGACTACCTGTTGACCGTTTTTTGAAGAATGTATGTTTTTTTAATTTTAGGATGCTTCTGAGAACGAAGAAGAAGATGACGAGGAGGAGGAAAACACAGATTACCTGACTGACTCTAATAAGGAAAATGAAACTGATGAGGATAATAATGTAAGTGTAATTAGTGAACCCAGCTAAAACTGTCTGAAATATTTGCTCTTTCCTGAGACGCTTTAATTTTGACCACTTCCACTAAAAGCAGCTGATTTATCTTTGGCTGCTTTGGGTACACAGAGGACATGCAGCACCACGTCCTTTGAATGAATAAAGAAAAAGAAAGATCATTAGCCATGGCTCAATTGGAAGCACTCTCTCCTTTGACTCAAGATTCTGGGTTCAAGTTTCACTCGAATGCTTGAGCCCAATAATCAAGGCTGACAGTCTGGTGCAGCACTGAGGGGCTGCTGTACAGCCAGAGGTGCCAATGTTCAGATGAGATGTTAAACCCAAAGCCCCTCTGCCTGCACTGGTGGATGTAAAAGATCGCACGTCACTATTTTCAAAGATGAACAAGGGAATAATTTCCAGTGTCTTGGACAGTATTTATCCCTCATGACAAAACAGATTAAAGGTTATTGGAGCTTGCTATATGCAAATGACTACACCATTTCGGCAGTGACTACACTTCAAAACATACTCCGTTGGCTGCAAAGCGCTTCGAGGTGCCTGATGGTTGTGAAAAGTGCAACAAAAATGAAATTTTCTATTCTTTTAAAAAGTTTGGTGAACAATAAGGCAAAGTAAAAAAAACTATGAGGACGTTCATAGATTAGCAGAATGAACAGGGAAGGGCAATTTAAGGTGGAGAAAGATAGTTTGATACATTTTTAGAGGAAAAGCAAAGAATGGAAGGATACTATCGGGTGTGGACAAGCTGAGCGACTTAGGAATTTGAAATGAAAAATGAAAATCGCTTATTGTCACGAGTAGGCTTCAATGAAGTTACTGTGAAAAGCCCCTAGTCGCCACATTCCGGCGCCTGTCCGGGGAGGCTGGTACGGGAATCGAACCGTGCTGCTGGCCTGCTTGGTCTGCTTTAAAAGCCAGCGATTTAGCCGAGTGAGCTAAACCAGCCCCATATGAATTATGAATACATAATTGCTAGAATCTTGAAGTAAAGGCAGCTAATCTTAAAAATAATAATCTTTATTATTGTCACAAGCCTACATTAAGACCATAAGACATAGGAGTGGAAGTAAGGCCATTCGGCCCATCGAGTCCACTCCACCATTCAATCATGGTTGATTTCAACTCCATTTACCCGCTCTCTCCCCATAGCCCTTAATTCCTCGAGAAATCAAGAATTTATCAATTTCTGTCTTAAAGACACTCAATGTCCCGGCCTCCACCGCCCTCTGTGGCAATGAATTCCACAGACCTACCACTCTCTGGCTGAAGAAATTTCTCCTCATCTCTGTTCTAAAGTGACTCCCTTTTATTCTAAGGCTGTGCCCCCGCGTCCTAGTCTCCCCAGCTAATGGAAACAACTTCCCTACGTCCATCCTATCCAAGCCATTCATTATCTTGTACGTTTCTATTAGATCTCCCCTCAACCTCCTAAACTCCAATGAATATAATCCCACGATCCTCAGACGTTCATCGTATGTTAGGCCTACCATTCCTGGGATCATCCGTGTGAATCTCCGCTGGACCCGCTCCAGTGCCAGTATGTCCTTCCTGAGGTATGGGGCCCAAAATTGCTCACAGTATTCTAAATGGGGCCTAACTAGTGCTTTATAAAGCCTCAGAAGTACATCCCTGCTTTTATATTCCAAGCCTCTTGAGATAAATGACAACATTACATTTGCTTTCTTAATTACGGACTCAACCTGCAAGTTTACCTTTAGAGAATCCTGGACTAGGACTCCCAAGTCCCTTTGCACTTTAGCATTATGAATTTTGTCACCGTTTAGAAAATAGTCCATGCCTCTATTCTTTTTTCCAAAGTGCAAGACCTCGCACTTGCCCACGTTGAATTTCATCAGCCACTTCTTGGACCATTCTCCTAAACTGTCTAAATCTTTCTGCAGCCTCCCCAGCTCCTCAATACTACCTGCCCCTCCACCTATCTTTGTATCATCGGCAAACTTGGCCAGAATGCCCCCAGTCCCGTCATCTAGATCGTTAATATATAAAGAGAACAGCTGAGGCCCCAACACTGAACCCTGCGGGACACCACTTGTCACCGGTTGCCATTCCGAAAAAGAACCTTTTATCCCAACTCTCTGCCTTCTGTCTGACAGCCAATCGTCAATCCATGTTAGTACCTTGCCTCGAATACCATGGGCCCTTATTTTACTCAGCAGTCTCCCGGGAGGCACCTTGTCAAAGGCCTTTTGGATGTCAAGATAGATAACATCCATTGGCTCTCCTTGGTCTAACCTATTTGTTATCTCTTCAAAGAACTCTAACAGGTTTGTCAGGCACGACCTCCCCTTACTAAATCCATGCTGACTTGTCCTAATCCGACCCTGCACTTCCAAGAATTTAGAAATCTCATCCTTAACGATGGATTCTAGAATTTTGCCAACAACCGAGGTTAGGCTAATTGGCCTATAATTTTCCATCTTTTTTCTTGTTCCCTTCTTGAACAGGGGGGTTACAACAGCGATTTTCCAATCCTCTGGGACTTTCCCTGATTCCAGTGACTTTTGAAAGATCATAACTAACGCCTCCACTATTTCTTCAGCTATCTCCTTTAGAACTCTAGGATGTAGCCCATCTGGGCCCGGAGATTTATCAATTTTCAGACCTTTTAGTTTCTCTAGCACCTTCTCCTTTGTGATGGCAACCATATTCAACTCTGCCCCCTGACTTTCCTGAATTGTTGGGATATTACTCATGTCTTCTACTGTGAAGACTGACGCAAAGTACTTATTAAGTTCCTCAGCTATTTCCTTGTCTCCCATCACTAGATTACCAGCGTCATTTTGGAGCGGCCCAATGTCTACTTTTGCCTCCCGTTTGTTTTTAATGTATTTAAAGAAACTTTTACTATCATTCCTAATGTTACTGGCTAGCCTACCTTCATATTTGATCCTCTCCTTCCTTATTTCTCTCTTTGTTATCCTCTGTTTGTTTTTGTAGCCTTCCCAATCTTCTGACTTCCCACTACTCTTTGCCACATTATAGGCTCTCTCTTTTGCCTTGATGCATTCCCTGACTTCCTTTGTCAGCCATGGCTGCCTAATCCTCCCTCTGATAACCTTTCTTTTCTTTGGGATGAACCTCTGCACTGTGTCCTCAATTACTCCCAGAAACTCCTGCCATTGCTGTTCTACTGTCTTTCCCACTAGGCTCTGCTTCCAGTCGATTTTCGTCAGTTCCTCCCTCATGCGCCTGTAATTACCTTTATTTAACTGTAAAACCTTTACATCTGATTCTACCTTCCTTCTTTCAAATTGCAGACTGAATTCTACCATATTATGATCACTGCTTCCTAAGTGTTCCCTTACTTTAAGGTCTTTTATCAATTCTGGCTCATTACATAACACTAAGTCCAGAATAGCCTGTTCCCTCGTGGGCTCCATCACAAGCTGTTCCAAAAAGCCATCCTGTAAACATTCAATGAATTCCCTTTCTTTGGGTCCACTGGCAACATTATTTACCCAGTCCACCTGCATATTGAAGTCCCCCATGATCACTGTGACCTTGCCTTTCTGACATGCCCTTTCTATTTCGTGGTGCATTTTGTGCCCCTGGTCCTGACCACTGTCAGGAGGCCTGTACATAACTCCCATTATGGTTTTTTTGCCTTTGTGGTTCCTCAACTCTACCCACACAGACTCCACATTGTCTGACCCTATGTCGTTTAGTGCTATTGATTTAATTTCATTTCTAATTAACAAGGCAACCCCGCCCCCTCTACCCACCTCTCTGTCTTTTTGATAGGTTGTAAATCCCTGGATGTTTAACTGCCAGTCCTGAACCCCCTGCAACCACGTCTCTGTGATGCCTACCACATCATACCTGCCAGTCACAATCTGGGCCACAAGCTCATCTACCTTGTTCCGTACACTGCGGGCATTTAAATATAGCACCTTTAATTCCCTATTGACTGTCCCTTTTTGTTTTCTTAGTGTGGTGGACCTTGGTTTACTGAGCCTTTCCATACACTGTGTCATATTTTGTGAGATGGGGACTATCGTAACCTCTCCTGAGCTCTGTCTTTTCGTGATTTTTTGTAATCCTAAACAGCTACGCTTCCCACTGATTCCTTCACCTCTTGGTTCCCTGACTTTCCCTTCCCCCCCAATCTCTAGTTTAAAGTCCTATTGACCACCCTATTTACTCTTTTCGCCAGAACACTGGTCCCAGCTCGGTTCAGGTGGAGACCATCCCAACGGTATAGGTCCCCCCTGTCCCAAAACTGATGCCAGTGTCCCATGAAAAGGAACCCCTCTTTCCCACACCACTCTTTCAGCCACGTGTTAACTTCCCTTATTCTTGCCTCCCTATGCCAATTTGCACGTGGCTCGGGCAGTAATCCGGAGATTATGACCCTTGAGGACCTGTTTTTTAATTTGAATCCTAACTCTTTATAATCTCTAAACAGGTCCTCTTTCCTAGACTTGCCTAAGTTGTTGGTACCGACATGGACCATAACAACTGGATCCTCCCCCTCCCTCTCCAATATCCTTTCAAGCCGGTCAGAGATGTCCCGCACCCTAGCACCGGGCAGGCAACATACCATGCGGGACCCTCGATCCTGCTCACAAAGGATACTATCTATCCCTCTGATAATAGAATCCCCTACAACTACAACTTGCCTATTTACTTCCTCCCCTTGAATGGCCTGCTGAACCATGGTGCCTTGGTCAGCTGACTCATCCTTCCTGCAGCCCTGTTCGCCATCCACACAGGGAGCAAGTGCCTCGTACCTGTTGGACAGGGTCAAGGGCTGAGGCTCCTGAGTTCCTGACTGCTGGTTCCCTTTACCTGCCTGACTTGCAGTCACACCCTGCTGTCCCTGGCCACTGGCAGGATTTAAACTATTTACTCTGACAGGTGTGACTGCCTCCTGAAACAAAGTGTCCAGGTAAGCCTCCCCCTCCCGGATGTGCCTCAGTGTGTGAAGCTCAGACTCCAGCTCATCAACTCTGAGCCGGAGTTCTTCGAGCAGCCAACACTTACTGCAGATGTGGTCGCTGCAGCTCGCAATGGGATCTGCCAGCTCCCACATCAAGCAGCTTAAGCACATCACCTGACCAGCCATCTCTAATTAATTAATTTGTTTAATTTAAATTTACGAGTTTTAAATTTGGGGCAGATTGGTTATCAACCAATCAGATCACAGCTTCCCTCTGACGTCACTTTTGAAAAAAAAAAAGTGGAAAACAGGAAGTTACCGTTAGGTCTGTATACTCACCCAGAGACTGCTCCTCCTCCTCTGAATGGCTCCCGAAACTAGGCCTCGATCCCCGGGTTAAAGTGAGTTTTATACTCACCCAGAGATTGCTCCTCCTCCTCTGAACGGCTCCCGAAACTAGGCCTCGATCCCCGGGTTAAAGTGAGTTTTTATACTCATCCAGAGACTGCTCCTCCTCCTCTGAACGGCTCCCGAAACTGGACTTCGATCCCCGGGTTAAAGTGAGTTTTTATACTCACCCAGAGACTGCTCCTCCTCCTCTGAACGGCTCCCGAAACTGGACTTCGATCCCCGGGTTAAAGTGAGTTTTTATACTCACCCAGAGATTGCTCCTCCTCCTCTGAACGGCTGAAACTAGGCCAACGGACAGAACTTTTTTTTTGGTTAGAGGAGGGGGATGGGTGGGAGACACTACGTAAGTAGTGTTTCGGGTAAAGCTGTCACTCGAGAACAGCCCCTTCACAAACCACCTTCAACTTACGCTGACCGCACTGCACGTATGCAAATGTCCCCGGAACAGCCAATCAGAAGCTCTGCTCTGCTGCCCTCTGCTGGATGCTTGACTTCCGTCGAACTCCTCGGGTCACTGATGCAGGTGCACCTTCAACTTACGCTGACCGCACTGCACGTATGCAAATGTCCCCGGAACAGCCAATCAGAAGCTCTGCTCTGCTGCCCTCTGCTGCAATGAATTTACTGTGAAAGTACCTGAGGGTTTTGGGTTTTATGATAGCACATCATAGAAGGATGAGGCACAGAGGAGGCAATCCAGCATTTCTTGCTTGTGCTAGCTGTTTGAACTCTTATCGTGTATAAGAATAAAAAGATTGTGATGCAGCATTTATGTAAATTTCAGAATTCTCAGTCAGCTGATACAATTTTTTATATTATTAGCACATTAGTTATAATTTGTGTTGTTTATGACGAGAGAAGAACTCTAGAATTAGGACCAAAAGTAGGCCATTCGGTCTCGAGACTGCTCTATAATTTGATACATAGAACAGTACAGCACAGTACAGGCCCTTCGGCCCACGATGTTGTGCCGACCATTTATCCTAACCTAAGATCAACCTAACCTACACCCCTTCAATTTACTGCTGTCCATGTGCCTGTCCAAGAGTCACTTAAATGTCCCTAATGACGATTCCACCACCTCTGCTGACAGTGCATTCCACATACCCACCACTCCAGTCGTGACTGATCTAATTCTGGCCTCAACTCCACTTTCCTATCTGCCCCTTACAGCCATTGCTGCCCTTGTCAATTGATTATCTAACTCAGCCTTGCACATATTCAATGACCCACCCTCCGCCGTGGCTCTCTGAGGAAAGGGATTCCGCAGACTGAGAGAATAAAATCTCATCATCTCGGTCTTAAATGGGAGACCCCATATTTGTAAATGGTGCCCTGTGGTTCTAGGCTCCCCCACAAGAGGAAGCACCCTCCCTGCAGCCACTCCTCAAATCCCCTCAGGACCGCATGTATATATTTGAGTCAGATCACTTCCCATTCTCCTCACTTCCAGTGGATTTAGGTCCAACCTGCTCAACCTTTCCTCATAAGGTAACTCCTGCATCCCAGGAATCAGTCCACTGAAATTTTGAATTGCTTCTCAACCAATTATATACTTTCCTAAGTAAAGAGACCAAAATTGTACACAGTACTCCAGATGTGGTCTTGCCCATGCGCTGTACAACTAACTAGCATAATTTGCCTATTTTTTACTCCGTTCATTTTGCAATAAATGCCCACATTCCATTTGCCCTCCTGTACACTTGCTGCAAATGCACACTATTTGTTTGTGATTCATTGTGATTAATTGAATAGAAACAATATGCAGGGTTACAGCGGAATGCTAATTTATAATGCTCATTTGAAGAGCTGGTACAGACACAATGGGCCGAATGGCCTCCTTTTGCACTGTAACAATCCTGTGATTCTGAGGTAGCAGAACATCTTATACAGAAGAATACATTATCCTCATCTGCCAATGTTTTTTCCTCATTTAGCCTATATAAATCCCTCTATAGACTCCGTCCTCTTCACAACTTACTTTCCTACCTATCTTTATGTTATCAGCAAATTTTGCAACCATACGTAACGTTTAAGAAGTATTTAGATATTCATTTGCGCTGCCACACCTTCTCAGGTTTTGGCAAGTTGCAGTTCAGGTTAAATCCTTTCAGGAAACCAGTTTTAGCGAATACTTTTTAAACTGCATTTGAAATGTATTTATTTTCAGCAAATTCTACATTAGGTTTCCAGAATGTTTTAACATATTTGGAATAGGATTTTTTGACATTTGTTATTGGATGTCAGAATTAATTAAAATACTCAAATCAGTGCTGCTTATTTTATGTTGTGCAGGAGGTGATGATCAAGGGTGGAGGCTTAAAGCATCTTCCCTGTGCAGAAGATGAAGAATTCATTCAAGCTTTGGATAAAATGATGCTCGAGAACCTGCAGGTACTTCATGCTTATAAATTACAATCTGTAACGTAAACAATCAAATTATAGCAACTTTATGCTTGTCACTGAAACTTTACACTGAAAATGTTCACAAACTTTTTTTAAATTCCTGTTTTCAGCTAACAACCGAAAATGCTGAAAATTAATCAGTCCATTTGCGTCAGAAAGTTTTGAATATTTTATGCAGTCCATTCATTATTCTAAAGAGTCTCACTTAAAATTGGTGTCTCTTTCAGATTCCAATTGACATGTATATTTCCCCGCAAAAAAATTTGAATTTGTAACAAATGCATTTTTACCATTTGTCTATTCTCTGGACCCTGACCCACACACCAGTCCGCATGCCATTCTTAATTCTATGGTCAAGAGAAAAGACCAGTGTCAGTTTCTGTCCCTATCACTCTTGAAGTAGTGTATTGAATGTGTGATAGGTGAGTAGAAGGATCATATATCCATTTCATATCTCCACTCGGGCCTTTGTCCTCTTGGAGCAGATGCCCTGAAGATATTAGACCCAGCAGCAGCACCAAAGTAGCACAATTCTCTTTTTTTTTTCTTGGTCCACTCCTCCATTGCTGAGATATTGAAATGCCTTCAAATTTTCACAGTAAGAAGTCTGACAACACCAGGTCAAAGTCCAACAGGTTTGTTTCGAATCACTAGCTTTTGGAGCAATGCTCCTTTCTCAGGTAAATGAAGGAGGTAGGGCTCTGAAAGCTAGTGATTGAAAACAAACCTGTTGGACTTTAACCTGGTGTTGTCAGACTTCTTACTGTGCTCACCCCAGTCCAACACCGGCATCTCCACTTCAGATTTTCGGTCCAGGCTATAGCTACTGAAGAAATCCGATAGATCCCAACAGGGTAAATACAAGAAGAAATTTGACATCCGTGCAAAGTGGCAAAAGACAAGAATATCGCAGCTAGTGATAACTATCGGCCATGAATTGGGGAGAAGGGGAAGCAATTGTCACGTGGTTGATGGCTGCCCGATGATACTCCAGACAGCGGGAGACAGTAACAGTCTCCAAGGCAGAGTCAATCTGCAGTGCTCCAGACTCCACTGACTCATTCATGGTACATGTTTTTTTTTAAACAATTCAATCAAGGGAGATGGGCTTCGCTGGCTAGACCAGCATTTATTGCCCATCCCTAATTGCCCTTGAGAAGGTGGTAGTGGTGAACTTCCATCTTGAACTCCCTCCCTAACAGCACTGCGGGTGTACCTACACTCCGGGCTGCAGTGATTCAAGAACGCAACGCACCACCTCCTTCTGAAAGGTAACTAGGTTTGGGCAATAAATGCTGGCTTAGCCAGCGATGCCCACATCCCATAAATTAATTTTTGAAAAATAATTTGTGTTTGGAGCAGTATTTAATTTTAACTGCCAATTCTTATGGTAGCACAGTGGGTAGCACTGTTGCTTCACAACTCCAGGGTCCCGGGTTTGATTCCGGCTTGGGTCACTGTCTGTGTGGAGTCGGCACATTCTCCCCGTGTGTTTCCTCCGGGTGCTCCGGTTTCCTCCCACCACTCCCGAAAGACATACTATTAGGTAATTTGGATATTCTGAATTCTTCCTCTGTGTACCTTCTGCACTGTAAATTCTATGTCTATGTACCCGATCAGGTGCCGGAATGTGGCGACTAGGGACTTTTGACAGTAACTTCATTGCAGTGTTAATGTATTTGTGACAATAAAAATTATTATTATTAATCCCCTTGCTTAATTGGTCCAGATTGCTTTCTGCGTTGAGGTCTATAGTAGTGGACTCGCCAACGCTTAACGCATTCAAATGGTCATTGGATAGGCATATGGACGATAAGGGAATAGTGTAAAGGGAGGGGTTTCACAGGACGGCGCAACATCAAGGGCCGAAGGGCCTGTACTGCGCTGTAATGTTCTATGTTCTATCTTCCTTCCATTCAAACCTCATCATTGTTGGTTGTTTAGCATAAACTCTTAACTCTTCTGCTTTGAATGCGATTTGAATATTTGCTAAGGGTGTTAAGTAAATGTGAATGTGTAGCATTGCCATTATTATTGAGGATGAAGTTTATGCTGATGTTTTTACTTGCAGTACTGTAAACAAAGTTTAAAAAATTAAAAAGTAACTTTAAGAAGTAATAGCACCAAAATTATGCTTTCCTTGTGTAGCAGCGAACCGGCGAGTCTGTCAAAGTGCACCAGTTAGATGTGGCTATTCCACTGCAGCTAAAAAGCCAGCTGAAGAAAGGACCTCCACCCCAAGGAGGAGGAGAAGGTGACTCGGAAAATTCAGAAACCATGCAGTTCGTGATGCTTACCAGAAGGGGGAACAAACAACAGGTACTTTACAACCACAAGTTAAGAATAATTTTACTGCAGCATCCTGGGTGGATACCACAGTGGTAATGTGTTACATTGCAGATTAAGACTGAACCAGACTGTTCACAGACTCGGTGTTCCATTTCACCCCAAGTTGAGTTTCTGACTCCTTCATAGTCAAGATTGCCGACTTCCACCTCCATAACTGTATCCAGGTCTTGACCCTACCTCAGTCTGTTTGCTGAAACTCTCATCCATGCCGTTGACACTTCCACATTCGACTATTCTAATGGCAGTCCTGGTGACCCTCCCATTCTACACCCTCTAACCTGAAATGTGTTCCTGTCTTTGCAGACCTACATTGGCCCCGGGTCTCTCCACGCCTCAAATTTAAAATTTTAATTCTTGTATTTGCGTCCCATCATGGTTTTGCTGTATTGGCCTGCAGCCCTAACCGCCCCTTTTCCCTGACCTGTCTGCTCCTCTGACTGCTCTTCAGTACATTTCTACTATTCTTTATCCCACTTCTAATGCCATGGCTTCAGCTGTCAGGGACATAAACTGTGAAATTTCCTCCCTAAATCTCTGCCTTGCAAGCTCCTTCTTCTCCTTTAACACCCTCAAATTTAGCAATCCTTCAGTCCCTACAAATATCGCCTTCATTGTCTTGCTGCCCATTTTGGGATTTTGTTTTGCATGAAGGTGTTACAAAAAATACACATTTTTTGTTGTAGCATAGAATTGATAGGTAATTGCATGTTTCAAGGCTAATGGGTTGCAATTGAGTGCTGTACCTTTTTATTTACCTCGGAAGTTGTTAACACAGCTGTTTGAACCAAAGTCGTTCAATTATAGAAGGTGACCAAAGAGTATATATTTTTGAATGGAGATCATTGAGCGAATTAGGATGAACTTTCTTCTCACGGCGCCAAGGACTCGGGTTCAATCCTGACCCCGGATCACTGTCTGAAATGAATGAAATGTGGAGTTTGCACGTTCTCGCCGAGTCGGCATGGGTCTCACCCCCACAACCCAAAGATGTGCAGGGTAGGTGGATTGGCCACACTATTGGAATTTTTTTTAAAAATAAATAATTTTTTTAAAGATGTGCTTTCTTTCCTTGCACCAGGGTGATGGATATCCCACTGTGAAATGGAATAATTATTCCATTTTTGATTTCTGGGGCAGCTATATACTAGGCTAGATTATGTCAGATCTGTGGACCAATGCTTTAAGATGAACCAAATGGCTTTCTGAGATTGTGAACCTAACCAAGAATCGAGCAGAGTTTCTCGCCTCCTCACTGAAAAGATCATTGAGTCATCAAAGAGGTTTGTCAGAATTTTACAGCCTCAACATGCATGATTGAAGATGGATACAATGGAAGGGAAAGGTTAGAATATGTTGCCTTTCATCTAGTTGGAGGAGCATTAGTTGACTAATTGGCAGAGATAGTAGGGTTGCAAGAATAAAAGCAGCACTTGGACCTGTGAAAATTGATTTCACATTTAATGGAGTGATTGGATGACATGGCTGTTAAATCTAGCCTGTTTTAAAGGGTGTGTTAACTTAATTGAGAATGTTACTTTATTTTTATGATCAACTGTTTGTAGCAATAGTGTTGAGGCGTTGTTGCTTATTCTTTCGCGAATTGTATGAAGCTTTATATAAAATTTATGGAAAAGCTGTGACAAAATAGACGCTAAGAGCTGACAAATAATACTGTGGGCGGGGAGGAGGTGAGCATAGCACCAAAATAATTAATATTAACATGAAGGAGAAAAAACAACTAGTTCACAAATGAAGAGCCAAGCTTCACGTGTCACCAGTACCACTCGGTATGACTATTGCCTCTGAGTTAGGAAATTGTCGTTCTACTCCATTAAATTGCACACTTAATCTAGGTTTACAATCCAGTGCAATAGTGAAGGAGTGTTGCACTATTGGAGGTGACATTCTTCTAATTGCATATTTAAACCTTGGGCAGAACTTTGTGTTCCCCCGCGGCGGGGTTTATAGTTGGGGTGCCTGTTAAATTACTCGGATAGCTGTCCCATTGGATTCCCGTCTGCTCCAACCCCTCCGTAATTCCATGCTTGGGTGGTTGATGTAGAGGTTGGCCCTTGCATCACTTGAGGTGTTTAAGTGGCCAATTAGTGACCACTTATAGGCCCGCCCAGCTCAATTTTCAGACTGGTTGGAGGAGTTCTGGGGGCAGGGGGGTAAGCCTGAATGTTCCTCTGATGGGAAGTGGTGATGGATACCTCCATCAGCCAGTCCTTTTATCAGGCGCTTGTGGAGCGCTAAATGGCAGCAGGGCAGGCAGCATCAGTGGGGATGTGTTCATTGCCAACTCATCAGATTGCAGGAAGGGAAACTTCGCCATCCTAAAAATCCTGGCCCTTTTCTTTTCAGCTGCATGTTTCAGATTTCACAATACTATTTTGACAACATTCTCCTCTCAACTTGACTGGCAGTAAAGAGATTAACCGGTTATTCATCGCATCGCTTTTTGTTGAATCCTGCTCCCTGCACATCAGAGTGATTTTTGTGACTCTTGTTTAAATCCAGAAACACTTTTCAGTTATAATCCAGAATTGTAGTGCTGTACTTAATTAGGCCCTGTTTGAAATTAAGTAGCAGGTTTGGTGATTTCACATGAAGCATAAAAGCTTTTCTCTTGCATGCCCCTATGTAACTTGTTTATCCTATCTGAAAACGCAAGCAAAATTGTTCTAAAATGTTGCCCACCACCCTCGAAGGCGGCGAATTTCAGATCATTGCCACTCACTGGGTTAAAAAGGTCTTCCTCGTGTTTGTGTGGGTTTCGCCACCACAGCCCAATGCAGGGTAGGTGGATTGGCCACGCTAAATTGTCCCTTAATTAGAAAAAAATGAATTGGTACTCTTTATAAAAAAAAATTTTTTTTTTAAAAGGTCTTCCTCACATTCCCCTTGCCTCTCGTTCTCAAAAGCCTAAAAATGTGCCCTCTACCCCTTGTACTGTGAGCTAATGGGAACAGTGGGAAAGAGAATGGTTGCTGAGGCATTCGCTTTGTACAGGTTGTATGGCACTGACTTAAACTGGGGCAAAAATTAATGATTCACAACAGTGATGCATAATAGTCACGAAAGGAAGATGGGAATTTACACCAGCCATTCAGTCCACTCTGATGGAAAGCCATTGATTGTTGAGGCTTTTTAAGGTCACACTCAGTCTTCAAGCTTACAGTATGATGCCAGGATCTGCCAGTTTAGTATTTCTACTTCTTTTCCGACAAAGGTGTGGCTCTGCTTCATGTTCTATCTTAAGTGCCAGTTTGGGTTTCAGTGACGAGGATCATAAAACCTGGAAAAGGAGGTCAACATTCATCCCTCAAAAAACATTTGGCCATTATTGGAAAAAAAATAGGAGGAGTATATTGGCATGGATAAAAGACTGACTAACTAACAAGAAACAGAGAGCAGGCAGAAAGGGTCTTTTACTGGTTGGCAAGGTGTAATAAGTGGTTTGTCACAGGGATCAGTGCTGAGGCCACAACTTTTTACAAGTTGTATAAATGACTTGGGGGACTGAAGGTGGTCCGGTTGTTAAATTAACTGATGCAACAGTGGTAGGTAGGAAAATGTGATGTGGACATGGAGTCTGCGAAGGGATATAGATAAAGTGGGTGGAAGAAAATCCGACAAATAGAATATAATGTGGGAAAATGTAAAATTGTTCCATTTTGGCAAGAAAAATAATAAAGAAGCATGTTATCTAAATGGTGAGAGATTGCAGATCTCTGAGGTGCAGAGGGATCTGGGTGTCCTTGTGCATGAATCACAAAAAGTTGGTATGCTGGCACAGCAAGTAATTGGAAAGCTGATGAAATGTCATCATTGAATTGCACAAAAAGTTCGGGAGGTTATGCTTCAGGTACATCAGGCACTTGTGAGACCTTGAACAATATTAGTCTCCTTATTTAAAGAAGGATGCAAGTACACTGGAAGCAGTTCAGAGAAGGTTTACTGGACTAATTACTGGAATGAGCAAGTTATTTTATGAGGAAAGGTTAGCCAGGATAGGCTTGTGTCAACTGGAGTTTAGAAGAGTAAGAGGTGATTAGTTTGAAACATATAATAAGATCATGACATTGTGGATGTGAAGAGGATGTTTTCTGTTGTTGGAGAATCTAGAATTAGGGGACACCCATTTAAGTGATGGGAATTATTTTCTATTGAGAGTTGTGGGTCTTTGGAATTCTATTCCTCAAAAGGCGGTGGAAGCGGAGTCTTTGAATACCTTTATGACACAGGTAGATGGATTCCTGACAAGCAAAGGGGTGAAATGTTATATGATTTAATAAGATCAGCCATGATCTTATCAAATGGTGGAGCAGACTCTGGACCAAGTGTCCTGCTCCTAATTCGTATGCGTGTATTCATTGCTGTTTGTGGGACCAAGCTGCATGCAAACCGACTGCCCCGCCTCGCTCAGTACAACAATGGCCACACCCCAAATGCTCCTCATTAGTCGTGAAGTGTTTCAGAATATCCTGAGGTCATGAAATGTGCGACAGAAATGCACACTTACTTTATTTTATATCAAGTCTCAATTTACCATGAAAGAATACTGAATAAAGAGACATGCTGCTAAGCCCCTTGCCCTGAATCCAGCAGGACAGTGCAAGAACACCAAACTCCAAAAGGAGCAACAATCCACACTGCCCAAGAAAATGGGTCGCAATCACCCAGCAAGTCCGCTGATGGATTAAGTATTGATTGAGCCATTGTTTGACAGTGCTGCTAGTAAAATCTTTCCGAATTGTAAAAAATATGATTTTTGTCCGACAGCATCCAAATAGCTCCCACTTGGATTTAGTTCCTCTGAGCATTGCTTGTGTTAAGTGATATTATGCTTATTTTGCTGTTGTGTCCTTCCCACTGATTGCTTCTATTTTGTACATCTAAATTAGTCCAGGAAAACAAATTAACAGATCTCGTGTGGGATATTTGTTATGTGAACATAAAACATACGAATCAGGAGTGGGCCTCTTGGCCCCTTGAGCCTGCTTTGCTATTCAGTAAGATCATGCCTGATCTGATTGTAACCTCAACCCCACATTCCTGTCCACCCACAGTAACCTTTCACCCCCTTTTTAATCAAGAATCTATGTAATTCTGCATTAAAATATTCAACGTTTCCATTACAATTCTCCTAATCTCTAAGTGAGCCACCCTTATTTATAAACAGTGCCCCTAGTTCTAGGTTCTCCCACAAGAGGAAACATCTTCTCCACATCCACTCTCAATACCCCCCGGGACCATAAGGGTTTCAATCAAGTCATCTCTTGCTGTTCCAAACTCCAGTGGATACAAACCGAGCCAATCCAACCTTTCCTCGGAAGACAACATTTCTGGTATTAGTCTAGCAAACCTTCACTGGAGGGGCTGGTTTAGCACAGGGCTAAATCGCTGGCTTTTAAAGCAGACCAAGGCAGGCCAGCAGCATGGTTCAATTCCCGTACCGGCCTCCCCGAACAGGCGCTGGAATGTGGCGACTAGGGGATTTTCACAGTAACTTCATTTGAAGCTTACTTGTGACAATAAGCGATTCTCTCTCTCTCATTCTCACTGAGCTACTTATAACACATTTACATATTTCCTTAAATAAGGAAATGAATACTGTACACAGTATGTGGTCTCACCAGTGCCCTGTACGACTGAAGCATAACCGTCCTACTTTGTAAACCATTCCCCTCACAATAAACAATAACATTCTAATATGTTTCCTAATTACTTCCTGTACCTTATATAATGCCGCCCCATAATCTTACCCAGTTGCAACTGAAGACTGGATTATCTGAATGACATATACAGATTATCTAATTATATTGAATTTAATAGTCCAAAAGCATTTCTGGAAATCACAAGTTGATTATGCTAATGTAAATTATTCGACCCATCTGAGCTCACAGAATCATAAATCATAGATCATAGAATTTTAAGTGCAGAAGGAGGCCATTCGGCCTATCGAGTCTGCACTGGCCCTTGGAAGGAGCACCCTACTTAAGACCACACCTCCACCCTATCCCCTTAACCCGGTAACCCAACCTACCTTTTGGACACTAAGGGGCAATTTAGCATGGCCAATCCACCTAACTTGCACATCTTTGGATCATGGCTCCAGAAGGATTATAAAAGCCCCTTAATGACAGTATCTGGTTCACCCTTAAATGATTCCAGGGTTTTTACTTGCACTAATCTTTCTGGGAGCTAATTCCATACATTGACATCAGCCCTGTTTAATCCCGTAATCTGCTGTTCATTCCACTGTCACAGATTTGTAGTTTTCAGATTTGCCTCTTCCATACTATTTGCAATGTTATATGTCACCATTAAATCATCACTCAGATGCCTCCTCTTAGCAGTGCTAAGCAAATGTGAGTTTCCTTTCCAAAAGAGAAATGACGAAATCCCGATTTTCTCCATTCTTTCCACATAACTGAGGCCCATAAAATTAGAGATCAACTTCATTACTGTTCCCTGCACTGTCACCAATGCTTCAGTGCCCCTTTGTGACCAGAATTGGCACAGTACTAGAGATGTGGTCTTACCAGATTGTGACTTCCTCTGACTGTAATCTACTACTTTGACCATATAAATGTTGTTGTGTTACCCAAAGGGAAACTTAGCTTATCACAACTCTTTTCCTTTTTCATTCTGACCACGAAAATATAAGTGTATTGAAGTCAGAAGCCACAAATTCTGGTAACACTTTTTGGGTTTTTAAATACTACATTAAAATATTTATTAATGAAAGAAAATTTAAGATTATATTTACATTGTTAAAATTAGTCTTGCAGAACATTCCTCCCAAAAGATTTCCTACCCGGTTAGACTCACAAATGCCCTTTTGGCAACAATCCCTAATAGATATTTAATTGATAAAATCCAGTAATAGGTTTGTCACGTGGCTTCCCACTGTCTCCCACTCTGCTGTTGTAATTCAAGAAACTTTAAAACACAGCCCTGCTTTCCGTAAAACACTTTTCTGGATGTGCTGGAAAACTGCCTCACTTTGCCTCTTCACAACTCTTTTCCCAGCACAGAGCAGGACGGCAGGAGGTCTTATGTGGCCACTCCCCACACCCAAACAGCACTCGCATCTCTCCTTAAGCTTTCTTTTTCTTGCTTTCATCTTTAATCCATTGTCCTTATCCTTCTTTGAAGCTCACCTTTCCCAGAATATAAAAAATTCTTGTGTTTGCCCTACTGCCCCACGTTTAGTTAAAACAAACCTTAATGACTGTGCTTTATTTATTTATGACCTTTTCCAAGTTGTAACTCTTTTTACCTCTCCTTTGAAATTTAACAACTGAAGTCGACAGACCTTATTTGTCTCCTAATGCAAGTTCCTACCCATGACTTCTATCTTATACAAGATTTAACTTGGCCATGTTTACTTCGAGTGCCTGCATTCAAAGTCAGGTTTCTTTCTTTGATGTCCTCAACCCGGCTGACAAACTATCTTCAGTTTAATTAAATTAGTGACGCATGCGTATGCTCATGTTTGCACACATAGAAGCTTCACAGGAGGACACAATAAACCTCAAAAATATTTTAAATAATATCTTTCTTCGCAATGTAAGTTTCTTCATTCATTCTGACTCTATTACCTTGGTGACTGATATAATAGTTGAATATTCGACTAAGATTTCTAGCGCTCCATGGAGATTATACAAATTTAATTTTGAATTTGTCATTTGGAAACAAATTGTTGTGTAATTCAAATTCTCTAATCTCAGCTATCTGAAACAACTGTTTGATAATTCACATTGTGACCAGCAGCTTTACAAGCTGGCTAGTCACATAATGAGGTGAAGTACATGGGAGGTGTGGTGCTTACAGCAGGGTAAAAATTGGCCCACAAGTACATACGATGAAAGAAAAGTCTGATTATTATAGCAGACCTGATTTATGAGGAGTGCTTTTTGGTGTCTCTTCATGATTGGTATAATTTAGGGCTGATTTAGCACAGTGGGCTAAATATCTGGCTTGTAATGCAGAACAATTCCAGCAGCGCGGGTTCAATTCCCGTACCGGCCTCCCCGGACAGGCGGCGGAATGTGGCGACTGTGGGCTTTTCACAGTAACTTCATTGAAGCCTACTTGTGACAAGTGATTATTATTATTATTTGTCAAATCACTCTGTGGGCTGCAACATTTTGCATGTTGCTGTTTAGAGCTAAGAATAGCATTGGTCAAGAAAAATCTAAATTGGTGAGAGATGATGCTTAAGGGCTTTTGCTCTTATATTTAAAAGTTTTAAAAACAGCTAGCAGACTGTTCATCTGAAACCAAAGTGGTGTTTTGAAGCAGGTTGAATTATAACAAAAATATGCGCTTTGGGTTTGTGGCATTGGAGTGATGAAGCTGTGCTTTGTTCTGAAGGAGTTTTCACTCTTTTCCAAAAGGGTGGGTTCTTCCTGGCAGTAATAAGTAAATTCCTGTTAAAATATTGATTCTTCTGGTTTGACAGGTTCCAAAGCATTGAACAACATTGACTGTGTGTTAAATTATGTCTTAACTCGACAAAAAGAAGGGTGTTTTGTCAATCAAGGAGAATGCGCCAAGAAGGTCCTTCTCTTTCCAGTATGCTGCAGGATAATCTGGTTTAGGACTGCACCTCTAGTTTTACAGTGGAAACTTGAGTATAAAACAACACCTGGCATATTGGAATTGAAGTTGGCTTGTATACTTTGAGTGCCAACATCTCTGTGTTAAATGGAAGTTCCTGTTCCCATGACTTACAAAGTACATGGGCGGAAGATGGATGAAAACAGCATTACTCGCAAATTCCTCTCCCATCCTGACTGGAAAATATATCACCATTCCTTCACTGTCACTGGGTCAGAACTTGGAACGCCATCCTAACAATCCAATGGATATACCTACACCACATGGACTGCAGTGATTCACGAAGGCAGCTCACCGTCACCTTCTGGGGATGAGGAATAAATGCCATCATAGCCACCCACATCCCAAAAACAAATTTTAAAATGAACCAAAAAAAATCGGAAAACTGCGTAACAATTGAAAAATGAAATGAAAATTGCTTATTGTCACGAGTAGGCTTCAATGAAGTTACTGTGAAAAGCCCCTAGTCGCCACATTCCGGCGCCTATCCGGGGAGGCTGGTACGGGAATCGAACCGTGCTGCTGGCCTGCTTGGTCTGCTTTAAAAGCCAGCGATTTAGCCGAGTGAGCTAAACCAGCCCCTTGGCATCCTAGCTCTAGACTGCATCGTCTTGCTATATATTTCATCTTCAAAAGCCTGGTTAAAACTCAATTTAGTAGCTTCTTGAACTCCTTCTAACCTCTAGTTTGCTGACCAACTGTGAAGCACCTTTGTGATATGGTAAAGGAACTATAATAACATACATTGTTTCTTCAGGGTAATAAGTTTCACAAGCAGTTCCTGCATAGTCATTGTGGCTATTAAGGAAATGTCAGCAATGTTTGCTATGAAATAAGCAAACAGCATACCAAAAGAACAGGTTAAAGGCTGAAAGAATAGAGTATTATTCCAATAATGATGAATGGTTGAAATGTCTCACATCAAGTATCGCTACTTGTCTATACCACGTCATATGTTGCAAGTGTCAGGGTTTGCATTAAGTAGCTGGGAGCGCTGCTAAAAGCAGAAATCATACAACTAAGTAACTGGCCAAGAATATATTTAAATAGCGTACAATTTTCAGATGAAAAATGGTCCAGAAACCAATAGAGAGGAAAATGTTGGCCGCCAGGTTTCCTCAACCCTCTGTTGTTTGTGACTGCCTGAATAATTTTTTTAAAAGTTTGTCCCAGTGTCTTAATACCATAAGGGGGGGGGACAGACAAACTCTTTGTTTACGCCATTCAGGGTAACTACTGATGAGTATATAAAGCACTCCCTTTTGAGTTATCATTCAGTTTCCCCTTTCTCTTCACCGTGGCCAGCTTTACCTTGCACTTTTAAAATCATCTTTTTAATCTTTCAGATGTGTCTTTGCACGATATAAATATCTGACAGCAACAACTGTGAGACAATGCTGCGCTCAGGATGTTACAGCAGCAGTTATTACTTTTGTCACTACTGTTGTTCTTGAACCCGCAGCCTTCTGATTAGTTTTAGTTTGTTACACGGTAAAGTCTTATCTGAATGATGTGGATCAGTTCGTCTCATCTCTTGGACAACAGAAAGAGCAGTTGGCTGTGGCACCACTAAGCTAGTGTGTGTGCACGCTGGGGTGAGGCTTGGATGGTGCCCCTTTGTGTAAAGGTCCACAACACTCACTTTCAAGGTTCAGTAATTACAAATAATTGGAAGGCCTTCAAAACCATGCAATTATATCACAGTGAAAGAAAAGTGGGAGGAAAAACTGCTTGGGGCGCAGAAGAAAAAAATGCTACAAGCTGCTGCACTCACCAGTCCAACTCTTTGCTAATAAATCAATTAAAACTATGAAATAAAAGAAGCTAATCATAAAACAAATCCATTCTTTGCAAATCAGACATATCAAACATTAATGCCTAACCTGTTAATTCTTAATCTGCCTTGTCACACGCTAAAAGAAGTTATCTGAGGAATGTGAATAAACTGATTCTAGTCAGGTGGTGGGGGGGAAAGTGGATAGATCGCTTTGGGATTCTCTCAGTCCTGAAATTCTGGTCCTATTCATAGCCGCTTATTGTGTTTACGTAATAACTTATTGCAATATGTTTGTAGATATGGACATTTGTAATGTATTTTCAAGATGCTCTCTCCCATGAGTGTGCCAGAGACAGCACAATGGCACACTCCTGCCTCTCGGCGCCAGAGACCCAGGTTCAATTCCGACCTCAGGTGACTGTGTCTGTTTGCACGTTCTCCCTGTGCCTGCGTGGGTTTCCTTCGGGTGCTCCGGTTTCCTCCCACAGCCCAAAGATGTGTAGGTTAGGTGGATTGACTATACTAAATTTCCCCTAGGTGGTGTTACGGAGATCGGTTGGAGGATTGGGCCTGGGTGGGGTGCACTTCCAGAGGGTCGGTGCAGGCTCAATGGGCCAAATGGCCTCCTTCCTTATAATGATTCTGTGATTACTTCTGCCTTTATTTCTGGTGTCAGTATTTGTCAGATTTTTTCTCTCCCTCCGATTTGATGGACAGGTAGGGTAATTTACCATCCACGCAACAGTGTGTGGGATTAGTTAAACTGATCTGTAACAAAACTACCTTGTATAGCTCAATAGCTCCCCTCATGATATTTTAGCTCCATGAATTATATAAAGTCTTTGTATCAATCTTTCTAAATGCATGGCAGATTAGTTAACTGCAATATTGTAGTTCACACTTTGGCCAGAATTGTACGTGGTTCGGTCAATGGAAAACAATTTTACGTGGCCCGTCTGCACCTAAGGTTGGCAGGCAGGCGATTGGCCAGGCAGACTTTACGTGTTAGCTTTAACCTAGGTGGCATATAATGTCATGGCTGAAATAAATTTAAAAGAGATGTCTGGGAACTGGGCTCTGTGTTTGAAGGTGCTGCCTAGACGCACTTTGCGTAGTTTTTCTGTTGCTATTTATTTTTCACGGGTCATTAGCTCAGTGAGACAGCTCTGCAGCAGCTGTCCTCCTTGAGGGAGCACAATGGAAATGCCAGCTGTCACACTCCCTCTTCTTGGTGCCCGCCCTCCTCAGCAGCGTTCAGCTTTTCGCAGACTGCGTTTCACGCTGGATGGCTGTCAACTGGCCAGCTAGCGTGAAATTGCGCCAGGGGGCTGACCGCAGCCAGGAACATGTCTCATGCCTGTTTCCAGGCCCACCAAATGCGTGTGCCTGAAGGGCGAAAGATACAGACCTTTGAAAGGAGTGCAATTCTGTACTAGACAGACGCACTTTCCTCTGTTTGCTCTAAATAGTAGAAAAATTGGGAGTGTAGTTTGTTTAATTGAAAGATGTATATTGGTCTTTGGTGATAATTTTCTTTCTGTTTGAGTATAATTTTGTTATTGCAGGGACCTGCTGGGGAACATTGGCTGTGACCAAAGACCAACTTGACATGTGCTAAAACCACGTTACTATCGAGGAAAATAGATATCCCAACCGAGATTGTGGTTTGCCCTGGAAGTTAGTTCTGGAACGGCTCACAATCCAGTTTAAGACTCATTGACCTATTCTGGAATTGGTGATCAATTGCTGGTGTTTTAAGGAGCCAGCAGGGATGCTTATTTCTAAACAGCTCTTTTGAGGTGTTCATTGTTCTAACATCTGTTAATGTAAACTTAAAAGGTTAGGTGATGGTATTGGAACCCTTTTGCTTAAGCTTTAAACTGCTAGTTGCCTGAAATCTGGCATTTATCTGTTGAGAAGGAAAATTGTAAACAGACTCGTGGTCAATAGCAAAGGCATTCTAATAGGCCAATGTTTTTAAAGGAATTGTATGAATGGAGATTTCTCATCTCGACTGTTCTTCTGTGCGGACAAAGGATATCATTCATAATACTTGTTAGAACAACTGTATTGAATCTTAAACATTTGCGTGCACCTACCTTGCAATAATCTTTCATCCTTTCCCCATTAACCAAACCACGGCAGTCGACCAAGAAACACTGAGACAATGGCAACATCAGTTCTTCTCTTGGGCAGTTTCTGAGTATTGAGGATAACTCCCCAAGAGAAGAACTAGTGAGGATGAAGCAGTATTGAGGATGGCTTGTGTCCATTCCGGTTCGATGCGTTCTGAGAGAGCTGACAAGTCCAGTGGGTGATCTGCAAACTCTGCCGCCTGCTGGACAGGTGGTCTTTGGCAGGTTGGGTAGCTGAGTTGGGAGGATTGTGCGCTCTCTCCCATGCCTTGACTTTGCCTCTGTTTGATTCCAACAAAGTCTCTTTATGTGTCCAGTGCCTTCACGGATACTTTGAGGACATCCCTATAACATTCCCACACTGCCTTCTGGGAATCTCCTGCCGCGACGGACTTCCAAGCAGAACTATTGCTTTGGGAGTCGGGTGCTAAGCAAACAAACAACTGATTTTGAGCGATTAGCAGCTTGATGCTGAGCATGTTGGCTTGGGAGAGGATGCTGTGTGCCTCAGAAAAGATCGTAAACTCCCAAATCTGAAGAGCACCTCCAGAGTTACAGTGTGGATTTCATCCATTGAGAGGCACCGCAGATGTGATCTTCATTGCATGGCAAATCCAAGAAAAATGTAAGGAGCAGCACCAACTTGTACTTGGCCTTTTTTGCCGTCTTGACACCCTGTGACTCAGTTGATTGTGAAAGCTTTTGGAGTATCCTCCTCAAATTTAGCTGCCATCAGACATTGTCACCATCTTCTGCCTACTCCACAATGACATGCAATCCATGATCCTCACCAACGCAACTACCACAAACCCTACCACAATGAAGACTGGGGTCAAATAATGCTGTGTCCTCCCTGCAATACTGCACTTTCCCTCCACCAACTTACCCATAGATAATTTACAGAACAGACAGGAAACTGTTCAACTTCAATTCAAAAAAACAAAATCTCTCCAATTTCTGAAATTGCAACATTAGTAAAGCTCTATGAAACACCAGCGTAAAGTTTCCTCTTACCGGCTGGCTCTTTGGCTGCTTTAATTTGTCAAACCCAGGCTAAAGCCTGGGAGAAACTGCTGAGACTTTCCTGGTTGAATTACATTTTGAAACCCTGGCTCAGGAGGAAGATGAACTAAAATTGATTCATGTTGGTTTTTAACCTAGATTGGGTTCTTTTTGTAGCAAAGGTCTATTTGCCAAGGCACTGTACCAGCCATCTCACTTCACAATTCAGGAGCGCAGGCTATGTCGTTGCAAAAATAAATGCTGCAACGTGACTATCTTATTAACAGTTGGTGCAAAATCCATTTCTTATGAGTTATTTTCTTTTTATCCAGTTTAAAATACTGAACGTGCCAATGAATTCGCAGCTTGCTGCAAATCACTGGAATCAGCAGCAGGCGGAACAGGAAGAAAGGATGCGTATGAAGAAGTTGACGCTTGATATTAATGAACGGCAGGAACAGGAAGACTACCAGGGTAAGAAACATGAAAGAAAAACTTGCAATAATTGTGGAGTGTTGTAATTAATCTAGACTAGTAACTGGGACGCTTTCACTGTAAATAAAAGGTCCTTTTTTGTTTACATCCCTGTATAATTATTGGTGCATCCATTCTGCATACCTTGCACTGTCTGCTGACTTGCGATTTGGAACTCGACTAATCCATTTCCAATCTATGTAACGGAATTCTAGTACCTAGTGCAGCACGGTGGCGCATTGGTTAGCACTGCTGCCTCACGGCACTGACAACCCAGGTTGGATCCCGGCCCTGGGTCACTGTCCGTGTCTGTGTGGGTCTCACCCCCACAACCCAAAGATATACAGGGTGGATTGGTAACGCTAAATTGCCCCTTAATTGGAAATATTCAAAAAATGCATTGTAGTATCTATTGGATCCTGGTGCTTTCTTGGCTTCATGTGTTCAAGTTAATATAATCAGGGTTATTTTAACCCAACTAGTGGGAAGCTGGCAGTCAGGTTAGCCAGCTAGTTTACATGCTGCCCAATGTTACTTTGCATTATACTCCTACAAGACTGGATGGTGATTGTCTAGGTATTAAGAATGTGCTGGAAGTTACTGTATTCTAGCCTTGTTAATACTTGGCTAGCCTTGCAATTTTGAATTCCAACTCCTAGTTCTGTGGCGCAGCGAACTTTCAAAAAAAAAAAACCTGGCATAGCTGAGAGACTGCTATGCTTCACTGGAAGATGTCGGTGACGTATAATCGTTAATAACTTTACAGGTGCCAAATGTGAGGCTCAACTGTGTCAGAACTGCAGCTGGAGACTGTCAGCAAAGGCAGGAGCTGCTGTTAAGAATCTGGGGGAAGATTGTAATGCAAAATATTGCCTCCACGTTAAAAGATTTTGACGTTCCATGCAGATTTCTCAAACTGTGCCGTTTCCTGTAGTCCAGCAGCTCTGGCAGTACATTTGAACTGGTTTGAAGTCATTCCGTTCTGTTCGGAATGGATGTGGAACAAACACAAACATTCCCTGCAGCTGATGCCACTGGAGAGACCTCACAAAATGGGAGACCTCACTCCATATTATAAATGGAATAGAAGTTCGTAAAGTTCCCATTAAAATGGGGAGACCTCTGCACAAAATGTGTTTTCCTTGCTCTTCCCCCTCCCCCCCTCTAAGAATATTGCAGTACCTAGGCTAACATATTTAAATCTTCATATCATTGGGAGTGCAAGATTTGTTAAAGGAACCAGTATGTTCAGATTTTCTAAATGCCTTTTGTTAAAATTTTCAATGTAATTTAAGTGTTCCTCTTTTTCTGATGGTACTGTGCAGTTAATATGATCAATGTATATTCTTAATAGCTTCAGTTTGTCATCAGAATGTGGGAATATAACATTTAATGAAAATGTAATTATCTTTATAATCTGAAAATAGATGTGATATTTGAAATGACAACGTTTTAAAAATTTGGGGAAATGTTGCAATTTTATATAGAAATTGATCTGCAGTATACAATGTATTGTATATATCCAAACAGGTGAGCTCAAATTATCTTTTTTTTATTCATTTCTTGGATGTGTGCATTGATGCAAAGACTAACATAATTATTCATTCCTGATCGCCCTTGAGAGGCTAGAAATCCTGCAGCTGGAATCCCAACTACCCAAAGCCTGTCCACCATCTGCAAGACTCATGTCAGGAGTGTGATGCACGGTAGCACAGTGGGTAGCATTGTTGCTTCACAGCTCCAGGGTCCCAGGTTCAATTCACGGCTTGGGTCACTGCCTGTGTGAAGTCTGCATGATCGCCCCGTGTCTGCGTGGGTTTCCTCCGGGTGCTCTGGTTTCCTCCTACAAATCCCGAAAAACCTGGTGTGAGGTGAATTGGACATTCTGAATTCTCCCTCTGTGTACTGAACAGGTGCCAGACTGTGGCGACTAGGGGCTTTCCACAGTAACTTAATTGCAATGTTAATGTAAGCCTACTTATGACAATAAAGATTATTATTATGAAGGGATACTCTCCATTTGCCTGGATGACTGCAACTCCAGCAACACACAAGAAATTTGACACGAACTAGGACAAAGCAGCCCACTTGATTGGCACCCCATCCACTAGCATTCACTCACCCCACCACTGATGCGCAGTGGCAGCAATGGGTAGACAAGATGCACTGCAGGAATCTACCAAGTATCCTTAGACAGCACCTTCCAAACCCATGATCGATACCATCTAGAAGGACGAGGGCAGCAGGCGTATGAGAACACCACAACCTGGAGGTTCCCCTCCAAGCCACGCACCGTCCTGACTTGGAAATATATCTGCTGCTGGACCCAAATCTTGGAACGCCCTCCCTATTAGCACTGGTAGGTGTACCTACACCACAAGGACTTCAAGAAAGTCGCCACCACATTCTGACGGGCAATTGGTTTGGGCAATAAATGCTGGACTAACCACCAATGCCCACATCCTTTGAATAAATTTTAAAATATATTTGGTATCTTGATAATTGTGATCAATGGCTACAATATTCTTGATTCGCAGAGAGAATCCAAACCAATGGCCAGACCTAGAGGTTCATGCACTAGAATTGTTAGAAAAATGTGATTTTAATCTTACATTAGCGCAATGCCAAACATTTATTTTTGGAACAGCAGAGTTATCAATCCCTCGGGTTGCTTGAACAATTCTTTCCAGGCAATCATCCAGGCTTGAACAGGTTTGGAAAAGTGGATGTAGGTGTGAAGTCTGCAGCTGAAACCAACAAAGTAGTTGTCTGAAGTGAGTCAGTTTTGGCTGCATTGCTGTCTGGTCCTCTCTCCTTCCCACCCCTTGCACTGTTACAGCTTACACAAGTCTAATAGATACTGGGTAATGACGCCATCACCCACTGATGAATCAAATGGCTTCAGGAGGTGAAAAAGAGAAAAGAATGGGCGGAATCAAAAATGGCAAAGTGTCAGTCCCGGCAAGAAAAACCGAGTGATGGTGGGATTTCCCACGGAACTAAGAAACGCTTTTTTCCCCACGAAAATCAAGCCAGCCTCCTGGCACATTCCTGCTGATTTTCACTCACCGAGGGAACCTACACACTGGGGATCTCCAAATAAGCACCTCCCCACCACTGTCCAACGTTTGGTTCTAGATCCCTGGGAGGGGTGGCAGCACAAAGCCAGCACCATGTTTCATGGAGGGAGCCCTGACCAGACCCCTGGATGGTGTGCAGCAGAGGTGGGGAGTCCTTTCCCCGCAATCCAGATCCGGGAGGCGGACCACCAGCAGGGTATCCACCCCCGCCTGGAGGCAATAGCTGCTTCGGTGAGTGGCAGCTCTCTCCAGAAGGGAATGGGGCAGGAATGCAGGAAGATGATGAATGACCACCTTCGCAGCCATGGTAGGTCTGCCACCTCCAGTCTTTCACTACAGCTGATCACCCAGCCCTCGGATCTCTCAGCCAGCCACCTCGTCGATTGGCAATAGGTGACAAGGCCCTCTTCCAACCACCATGCTGCCCCCCCAGTCTTAACTCTGCTCCTCACATCCCTGCTCCCACTCCAGACCCACGCATGCTAATCCTCAAACATCTGGACTGGCAGGACTCCTGCCTACACACTCCGCATCTCTGACTCCGCAGGACAAACTCGAGCACAACCAGGATGAGAGGGGACAGCCACCCAGTGCTCCGGAACCTGACCCCGCATTAGGAAAGAGCCCTTGAGCTGGCCGAAGAGGAGCCTGACTGTGTCTGTGCTGATGGTGGTGAGGATCCAAATGACAAACCATAATTCCTCAAGCCTCACATGAGTAAACATGTCCCCTCCCTTTCAGGGCAATCGGCCCGGACCATCCTCGCGCCCCCTGGAATCACCAGACCCGAGTAGCTCTGAGGGAGACTTCTCTGATCTAACTATTGGATAGGCATCACATCTGTCACCCGCACCCTCCGACAGCACCGATTCATACAGCTCAGTGGGATTACCTCATAGGCAGGCTTCTGGATCACTCACTGCTGAGCACCTGACAGTCGATGATTCACAGCAGGTGGAGACAGGACCTCTCGGGGATCCGGCATTCAGAGGGATAGTGGGGCCCTGGACACTCCTGAGCCTCTAGCCAATGACGTGCCCCTGGGTCCGGTTGTCCCGGAGCTGATGGAACTGCAAAGGCAGCTTCACGCAAATCAAAAGGAATGATAGCATCCTTCCTCTGACAGGAAGGTGCCCCATCCCAGAATCACAGAATAATACAGTGCAGAAGTGGCCCTTCAGCCTATCAAGTCTACACCACTCATGAAAAGCACCTGACCTGACCACCTAATCCCATTTACGAACATTTGGTCCATAGCCTTGAAGGTTATGACGTGTCAAGTGCTCATCCAGATACTTTTTAAAAGGATGTGAGGCAACCCAACTCTACCACACTCTCGGGCAATGTATTCCAGACCATCAGCATCCTCTGGGTAAATAGGTTTTTCTTCAAGTCCCCCCCCCAAAACCATCTTCCGTCCAAGGAAATGGTGCTGTCACTCCAACACAACAAGGCCAACACGGCACGGGTGGAGTCCACAGTGGAGACATTAGTTCAGGGGGTTCACTCCATGCCAGGTGTATTTACTCCGTGGCTGAGGGCTTCACCTACATGATGCTGATACTGGTGGGAATTCACGTGCCTGGGACAGAGGATGGTGGAGGTTCTGGATCTCACTCCTGCTGTCCCTTTTTCCCATGGAGGGGGACCTGATGGGAAGAGAATCAGCCGGATCGTAGCCCGGGGACCTCCAGCCAGGGGCACCCGGGTGTGTCCGGGCCGCCTGGGACCCAAAGGGTATCTGGCACCTGCCAGCCCCCTCCCTGTGAGCGGCACGCCTCCAGCACTGAGGAGGGCAGCACTGCAACACCTGTGCACCTCGAGAGTGCGCCCATGAGGCGGCACTGCAGCATTGTGGTTAGTACTGCTGCCTCGCAGGGTTCATTTCTGGCCTTGGATTACTGTCTGTGTGGAGTCTGCACGTTCTCCCCGTGCCTGCGTGGGTTTCCTCCGGGTGCTCCGGTTTCCTCCCACAGTCCAAAATGCGCAGGCTAGGTGGGGTTATGGGGATGGGGCTTCTTTCTTCTCTCTCTCTTTCTTTCTTTTTCTTTCTTTCTTTTTCTCTCTTTCTTTCTTTCTTTTTCTTTCTTTCTTTCTTTTTCTTTCTTTCTTTCTTTCTTTCTTTCTTTCTTTCTTTCTTTCTTTCTTTCTTTCTTTCTTTCTTTCTTTCTTTCTTTCTTTCTTTCTTTCTTTCTTTCTTTCTTTCTTTCTTTCTTTCTTTCTCTCTCTCTCTCTCTCTCTCTCTCTCTCTCTCTTTCTTCTTTCTTTCTTTCTTTCTTTCTTTCTTTCTTTCTTTCTTTCTTTCTTTCTTTCTTTCTTTCTTTCTTTCTTTCTTTCTTTCTTTCTTTCTTTCTTTCTTTCTTTCTTTCTTTCTTTCTTTCTTTCTTTCTTTCTTTTCTTTCTTTCTTTCTTTCTTTTCTTTCTTTTTCTTTCTTTTTCTTTCTTTCTTTCTCTTTCTTTCTTTCTCTTTCTTTCTTTCTCTTTCTTTCTTTCTCTTTCTTTCTTTCTCTTTCTTTCTCTTTCTTTTTCTTTCTTTCTCTTTCTTTCTCTTTCTTTCTCTTTCTTTCTCTTTCTTTCTCTTTCTCTCTGTCTCTCTGTCTTTTTTCTCTGTCTCTTTTCTCTGTCTCTCTTTTTTTCTCTCTCTTTCTCTCTCTCTCTCTTTTTTTCTCTCTTTCTCTCTCTCATTCTCTCTCTCATTCTCTCTTTCTCTCTCTCTCTCTTTCTATCTCTCTTTCTCTCTATCTCTCTTTCTCTCTCTCCCTCTCTCTTTCTCTTTCTCTCCCTTTCTCTTTCTCTCTTTGTCTTTTCTCTTTCTTTCTCAACAGGAAAATTCCTGTGTTTAAGGAAATGGATATTTACCTTTCCAATATGATTGGGGTTGAGTTTTTTTAAAATTTCACCCCACTCTAGGAATGGTTGGCTCATGGTTGCCATTTCCATTTCCATTATTCATATTGTTTGCAGTACTACAGGTGTAATGAGTTGGACTCATTCTTACTGAAGAAGGGCTAACTCAACCTGCTCTATCACAGTAAAACTGTCGATTCACAGACTTGATGGAGTGGTCTCACACTCAAGTAGGGGTAAAATCATTCAATCAATTGCATTAAAAACTCCGCTTTAGAGAACAGCCTCCTCTGAAAACAAAGTTATTGCTAAAAGGGCAGCCAGTTAAAATCCAAAATTTGAACCGAGAAGATTCCCAAACGTGGACAAATGCGTGGTACTTAACTGCTGCATTTCGTTCATAAATGTCAATGATATTGGATGTTTGGGAACAAGGGGCACCTCGAGAGTAAATTAATGTAATACTGTATGTATAGCCATCAGTGTGGTTAAGTGCACTGTTATAGTCTAATATAATCCTTGTGTTGTTTTCTTTTAACTTAACTTAATAAATATTCCTTATTAATTGATCACAAAACGACTGGACTATTTCTCCCTGGTTTGCATATCTCTTCTCACAGTATACCAAATTGAAAATTTACACCACTTGAGGCAAAGGTAAAGTCACCACAGTCCCAGATGACCATAGGCTTTGTGGGGAAGAGCGACTGGTGGCGATTTAATCTGAGGATCACCGCAGCTGAGGCGAGGGGCAAGGTTGGGATGGTGGGCCTTCATGAATAACCACTAAGAACAGTGTGGCAAGTTACCCTTCTGGGTTTTGGGATACTCTTGCATTTAACATCAGCGGATTCTTAACAACAGTAATTCAATTTAAGGATTTTATGCCCACATGGCTACTTGTGAACGTAGCATGTTACCCATTTTAACTTTTAAGATAATTTCACAAAAGGGAAATGTATACAGTACAAAACTAGATAAGTGCGTACAGCTTTCTTGCATCGTAATTTCATAGAATTTACAGTGCAGAAGGAGGCCATTCGGCCCATCGAGTCTGCACCGACTCTTGGAAAGAGCACCCTACCCAAGCCCATACCTTCACCCTGACCCCATAACCCAGTAACCCCACCTAACACTAAGGGCAATTTGGACCCTGAGGGCAATTTAGCCTGGCCAATTCACCTAACCTGCACATCTTTGGACTGTAATGTTATCATCAGTCTTCTGTAAATGTTCTACAAAATACTAATAGGATTCACTGTTATCCAGAGGGGGGGAGAGGCGCAAAGAAAGAGGAGACAGCACTGAAGAAATATGCAGCATTGTTTAGTCAGGTGCCGTTTCCTCTGCGTTGTACGTCATAATTTTATATCACGCCCTTAGTTTCTTTATTCCCTTCACCTGCAGTGTTCTGAATCTTAACTGTGGGTTGGATAGCAGGAGACATTGTTAATTCAAATATTGCCGTTTGTCGTATATTTTTTTCCCTGCTGAAAGTCAGAGCAGTGAAACTTTGAAGACTTTTTCCAGTTTGCAAAAGCCACAACTTGGAGGCTTTTTCACAGGTCACAGATCTCTTCCTTCTCCCCCGCTGCCAACATTCCATTCCCCTTGTCTCAGCTTGAAATGGTTAGTGCTGTCAGGCTATTGCAAGTCTCCAGACTTCAAATTTTTTTTGGTAGATGTTGTATTCTCAGTAATCTGCAAGACTGGGATTAGTCCATGTTTATGTGTAAATGAACCACCCAAATTACCAGACTGACAACCGAGATCTCCATGGCATTTATGGATTGCTGCACTAGACTGTGTTCTACTTAACATCTTTCCCAAAATTGTTTTATTGTGGCGCAGTCCAAAGTAATGCAGACCAGAGACGCTTAGCCGCCAGTACAGAAGCTTCTGCTTTCATAATCGGCACAGTGGTCAGCACTTCTGCCTCAGCAACAGAGATCCGGGTTTGATTCCAGCCTTGGGTGACTATCTGTGTGGATCTTGCATGCTCTCCCCATGTCTGCATGGCTTTCCTCCAGGTGCTCCGGTTCCCTCCCACAGTCCAAAGATGTGCAGGTTAGGTGGATTGGCCATGGTCAATGCGTGGAGTTACAGAGGTAGGGCAGGACAGAAGAGTGGGCCTAGGTAGAGTGCTCTTTCGGAGCAGACTCAATGGGCCAAATGGCCTTCAGCACTGTCGGGATTATATGGATTCTAAGCCATAGTAAGGGTCCCAATTGTGTTACTTCATATTCTCTCAAGGAAAGGAATTCCTCAACCTGAACTGACCATGAACTGCTTTATATTGAAGGAAAAGTTCAATGTTACATTATTGTGAATAATCTATTCTGCCCACTGGTTCATGTAGGTGTGATAGTAGCTTTGTTGGTTTCAGTTGCAGACTTCACAATTGCATCCATTTGTTCCAAACCTGTTTAAGTCTTAAGGAATGGCTGGAAAGAATTGTTGAAGTACCTTGGGGGATTGACATCTCTGTTGTTGCAAAAATAAATGTTTTCTTTTGCATGAATACAAGATTAAATTCACATTTATCTAATGATTCTTTTAGCGCCTAAATTATTCACCTCTAGGTCTTGCCTTGGTTTTGACTTTCCCTGCACTGCAAGAATGATGTAGCCATTGATCTCAATTACCAATACCGCACCACTTGTTGCTAATTCAAGTGTTATGCAGAACTGCTTTTTCTTTGTTAGAGTACAGCATAAAGACAAACGGAAAGGAAACCTTCAAGGTCCCTGGGGGACTTACTGGGTGAAGTCACTGCTTGTTACCATGTCAAGTAATGGGATGGTTGTGGGTGACATTGGGTGAGAAGCAAGGATGTGATTTAGATGTGTATTGATGAGTAATTTCCACAATGAGAAGGGCCTTAGAGTGAGCTCAATAAGAGCCACCTGTCCGTGTTAGACACTGATTTTTGGTCTACAATGGAGTCTAGGATTATGGGGACAGGCAGGAAATCTGATTAAGGCCAGAGCCAGATCAACCATGATTGTGTTGAGATTCTGGATCTGGCGGGAGGGCCTACTGCTCCTGTTTCATACGTTATGTTCTTGTCAAATCGTACTCCAACCAGAGTCTGTGGCTAAAAACAAAATGTGAGATTCACCAACTGTAATTTCTTGGACCATATGCTGAAAATCAGTATTAGTGTATCGCAGAAGGGTCTTTATGGTTGATGGGTGAGGGCGAGGAGAACTTTTATTTGGCTACTTTATGTAATGGGCTTTTTGTTTTGTTACCATCGCTTTCTTAGTCACTCGTTTTTTGCTAAAAAGACAGCTTGAAACTGAAGTGTTACAAAATGAGTGTGAAACACTAAGTTGCAATTTCTCTACTGATGATTTCAAATGATTTTTGCAGAGATGTTGCAGTCCCTGGCACAGCGTCCAGCTCCAGCAAACACCAATCGAGAGCGGCGTCCACGGTATCAGCACCCTAAAGGAGCACCAAATGCTGATCTTATCTTCAAGACAGGGGGGAGGTAAGGGTTTTACAACCCTCCAAGAACTCTCCGTTCCTCCCACTCTGGCCTTTTGTGCATCTGCTCCCTCTCCTCGTCCACCCCCTCACCCCATCGTTGGCTGCCATGCCCTCAGCTGTCTGGGCCCTACGCTCTGGAATTTCCTTCCTAGACCTCTCCGTCTCCCCCTCTTCCTTTAAAATCCTCCTTAAAACCCAACTCTTTGAGCAAGCTTTTATTCACCCCTCCAAATATCTCCTTTGGCTGAACATCAATTTTTGCCTATTTATACATCTGTTAAGGGCTTTGGGACATTTAATATGTGAAAGGCACTATAAAAGTGCAAGTTGTCATTGGATATCACTATATTAAAATGTGCATGCTACTCCAACGGGTTACTCAGCCTATTTACAGGGGGGTTGGGGGGGAGACCCATTTTTGGATGAATTTTTTTTTTTAAATGATTAGGGAGGTGCCACAAGGGAGCATTGAACCATTCAGACTGGCTCACTGAAAAGAGCAGATAGACTATGTTCAGAGTCCTTGGTAAAATTGCACTTCAAGTCACCATTTTGATTTGTGCACAAGCAGTCTAAATGTCGCTCCAACATTCCTCCTCTCTGCAGGCAAATACTTCTTATTTATTTGCATTTCTACCCACCACAGAACCAAAATGGAACTAGGTCTGTCAAGTTGTAATTATGTGTCTGTCCGTGAAGAACCAGCACTCCTTGATAAGGGCTTCTTAAATCTTAATTCCATGCATCCTGATTGAACAAGGCAAAGAAAAATTGGCACCACTTTAAAATTGCCTTCTTTCTAATTATGGTTATGTCGCCTTATTTTAGACTATTGTGCAGAGGCAATGGAACGTATAAGATGTTGTAAAGTAGGAAGCTCTTTCTTGTTTGGTCAATTCAAATGAAAATGTCACAAAAATAGTGGTGTGGCATTTCCGGTTATATGTACCTTTGCTTACATATTTTTATTGGTTAAATAGTAACACATGCCTATATTGTAAGTAAGGATTATGTTTGTGAAGTTTACACCAGGATCCAATCTATTTTCTGTTTGAAGTATTTGCAATCTCACTTGATCTCTCTTGGGGTGCAGAAATGTAAGGGTGCTTATGCTAATTTTGCTGCTACGTTACACTTAAGTCGTGCAAAAAAAAAAAAAGCTTGTGTCTGAATTCCAAACTTTCACACTAGTTTTGGGAAAGCGATTAGAACCAGTGATGGGAACTTGACTCTCTTCGTCTGCAATGATGTGTAAGAATGCTCGAAGCATTGAGATTTCCACCATTAGAAAAGAAGAGACGTCCGGGAGACATAATAAAAAATTTTAAATCATGAAGAGATTCTGCACAGTTGGTCCAGACGACATGTTACAATGGCTCAAAAATCAAAGAATACAATTTGCAAAATTATGATACAGGAACTCAGGCAGGTCTATCTAACATGAAGCGTAATAAATGAGTTATCAGGTTTGAATAGGACAAAACAGTTTAAAGAGATACTTATTATGTTCAGCAACTATGTAGACTAATTATTTGGGTAAGGTACTGGAGGGCTTTCAGCATGAGAGGAGAAGAGAATCTAGGGGAGGGAAATGAGGGCTCCAAGGATGGGGAGTAATTTTTTGATAACATGCATTGGTTTATTAAAGCATTGTACGATATAGTTTGGACTGTAGGTTTATGCGGGTAGTTCTGTACACAAATGTAGTTTAGTCAGGGGAAGCAGAAATTATTGGAGAATATGTGTGACACACTGCTATTTCTCACTAGTGAGCAAGCAACCGCAGAGTAGTCGTGCCAAAGATTATATAGGAGGTTATTTGTCCACTGTGACATAACAGAAGGTGAAAAGTGTTGGGTGGGTGGGTGGTTGTAGTGGGGGGTGTGGCTCTGATGTGGTGAAAAAAGGTCATGTGGCTTCAACATATTTGTTTAAGGAAATTACGTACAGCTGAAATGTATGGCAGAGTTCTTTAGAAGATGATTATTCTAGTGAAGAGTTTTCATTGTCTCTTATGAGGACAAAAAGACTCCAGTTGATGAAAATAGTGGGGAGTACAGACCATAGTTTGCAGGCAAAAGGTCATGCAAGTTAAAGTATATGACAGTATTTGATTCACTGTATTAAGTAATCCTAAGTATTAATTAAATCATGTATTTTAAAAAATAAAAATGACTTGCACGTTGTACTATTTTGTTTCAAGTTGTGTTGCATTGTCCCTCCAAATCTAATTTTCACTTCCTGGATCAGAATATTAGCCTAGCTTAATGGAAAAATGATCTGTTAAGTAGTGGACATTATGAAAATATAGGACTTGTGCCAAATGATTAGACGATAACAAATGTTACATATGTTTTATTTTTTAAATGGGGAAGAGGATAATATACGGTTATCTGCTCCTTATTTTTGGCTTAGTTATAAATGAGTTCCAGAATGCATAGAAAACTGTGAAATTAGTGAATGGTTCGAAAATCATATCAGAAATATTTGGCAATGATTTGTGAAAGGCAAATTGCATTTGACAAATTTGAGGGAATCAAATCAGTTAGATAAATGCAACATTGATTTTTTAATAAGAATTTTCAAATGGCGTTTGACAAGGTATCATGAAAGAAACGTAATAAATTCAGTACATATTAAAGAGAATGTAAAATTATAATGATGGCCAGGGAACAGAAAGCAAAGAGTAATGGTAAACTAGTTTTTAAATTGACAAAATGTGCGTAAAGGGATGTGATGGAGATCTACTTGGAAGCTTTCTGTTGATCTAAATTGCTTGTCCTTGGACATGAGTAATGATGCTGAAGTATTAAATTGGGGAGCTTGGCAAAATGAAAAAGAATAAAAGAATATAATTAAGTTCTGCTTTATTTATAGAGGCGTTGCAAATAAAAGCAAGAAGTGATCTTGAACTTAAGCAAGACATTGATTAGGGTCAGTATAGGCTTATAGGCATTGAATGCTGCTCTGGGCAGCAAACAGGGTTTTAGAATGATCGGAAGAGATTATGCTTGTGAAGGTAGGTTGAATCACTGGATAAAAGCAAATTACTGCGGATGCTGGAATCTGAAACGAAAGGGAAAATGCTGGAAAATCTCAGCAAGTCTGGCAGCATCTGTAGGGAGAGAAAAGAGCTAACGTTTTGAGTCCGATGACAAAGCTTTGTCGGACTCGAAACGTTAGCTCTTTTCTCTCCCTACAGATGCTGCCAGACTAGGTTGAATCACTGTTGCTTCACAGTACTAGGGGCCCGGTTCAATTCCCAGCTTGGATCACTATCTTTGCGGAGTCTGCATGTCCTCCCCATGTCCTCCCCATGTCTACTTGGGTTTCCTCCAGGTGCTCCGGTTTCCTCCCATAAGTCCCGAAAGATGTGCTTGTTAGGTGAATTGGACATTCTGAATTCTCCCTCTGTGTATCCAAACAGGTGCCGGAGAATGGCGACTAGGGGCTTTTCACAGTATCGTCATTGCAGTGTTAATGTAAGCCTACTTGTGACAATAATAAAGATTATATTTATTATTATTAAAATTAAATCAGACAGGCTTATGTGGGAATCTGATAGACATGTTAAAATCTGGAAAGACATTGAAGTGGTATCAAAGGAGCAGAAACTCAATCTTGGCAGAAGAAAAGTAACATGATCAATGCACAACATTTACCTGGGATTAATTCTGGGCATGATCCTTTAGTGCCAGATTATCTTCGCATTATCTAGAGTTTGGTTTGTAGGTTGACATTAACTTCGAATTAGAAACATTGAATGCGGATTTACTTCGGATCTACAAGTCCAAAATAAACTCCAGAAAATTTCCCCAGTTTCTCTGCTCTTTCGTTCCTTTTGATAATGAGCTAGCATTTATTTTTATTTTATCAGAAATTATTTTCAGCGGGTTTGCTTCCATGAAGAAAACTAGGTTTAAATTACAAGTTTAATAATTATAAAATCATAGAATTTTACGGCACAGAGGGAAACTATTCGGCCTATTATGTCCGTGTCGACAAAATACATCCATTCCCGCAGATGGTAGGAATCTGCAGCAGAAATTGCAGAAAAGTGTTTTAACTCTTTAACTGTTTTACAATTCTGATGGGCGCATATCCAAACTAACATGTATTTCATTAAAAAGTTTCTAATAGGCTTGTTGCGTGCTTCCACTGTTTTCTGCTTATAGGTCCACTGTGGGTTAGGTGGTTCTATGAATTAAGAAAGTTCACCCCAATTGGGGTGATACAGAGATAGGTGCTACTATTGTGAATACAAAATCAGCTGGTTTGCTCAGTCGTTGCATCCAAATTGCATCCTGTTTCACTTGTTTTTAACTTCAAGGCAAAGGATTATATAGTATTTACAAAATGCATTTGTAACCTTCAATTAGATTATATCTGAATTTAAAAGTTGTTGCATTGACATACAAAAAATGCTCATCAGTGCAACCGTTTGGCTTCCTTTCCAAAATATAAGCTTTTAAAATTAAACCATCAGTAATGCATACAAAATGATTTTGTTCAAGATGCTCACTTCAAAGTTTGTGGATATAATTTATGTAGTATTTTTATTTCAGATTTTTGCTGTGAACTGCTGCAAAATGCAATTACGCAGTGCACCCTTTAAAATAAAAATATAGTACCAACAAAATATTTTGATAGTGAGAAATTGTGTCTTTCGATCTTTTTAATTGGTCGGGAGAATTGGAAGCATCCTCAAGACAGTCGGTGTTACTTTTTTTAATGTAGGTGGGGGATATTGATGCAGGACAGAAAGGAATTTTCATACCTTGTGTCGACATCTTTGAAGTTCTGTCTTGTAATTAAGTCATGTCTCTAAATTAAATTTTTAATTTTATCAACTTCAAACCTGAAATTACCACCCAAATGTTTTGATTGATACGTACAAAATTGAAAATTACGAAAAACTGTTTACCGTGTGAAACTTTGTAATAGTTTTTATTTTGTTTGTATAGGTTGCAATATAAAGACAGATATTCTTTTTCACTTCTTACCTGTCTTCCATAAAAAAACAAGTAGCTTCATTTAATGTTTTACTTTATATCCAGCGATTTGTATATGCTTGTATAAGTACTTTCCTGGACAAAGTTTCCAAAAACAGTTTGTTGATTGCTGTTGAAAACAATATAAATCTCTGAACTTTTGGGAATGCTAAATCTCTGAACTTTTAGGAATACTCGAGGATAAAATGAGAAAATAAAAGCACGCAGGCAGTATGTCTGTGTTTATTGAACTGATCTTTGCAACTTTTCTTCTGTCAAATTTAAGTCCAGTTAGTATTATGGAAGGAAATTGCTGCAATAAAGTGGCACAGTATCTCTTTCATCATATTTCTGTTTTAAACCTGAATAGTCCAAGGTTGGCTTATATTGGTTGCTGAAATTTAACTTTATGTAGTTTCCTTTCAAAATAATGCAAGTGTTATGCCGGTACCCAGACCCAAATACCTTGGGAAATGTGTAACATCAGGACTGACTTTAATGCACTTAAAATTCAGAGGAAAGCATGCTCTATGTCCAGTTTTTGAAACTCTCGTGATGGATTTTACAGGAGGTAGAAAAAAAATGTACAAATCGAATAGGCCAAATGACAAACCATTCTTTCAATAAGATGCATCCAATCTGTGTGATAAAATGGGAAGCTAGTCGATTATGATCCTGAAGTTTTGCCAAGACTGTAGTCATTACTTGCACTGTGATTCCTGTAAATGGTGCCAGAAATGGCAAAAAGCATTCTGATTTTTTAACAAGCATTCACATGACAGACAACCTTTAACAATCCAGCGAATGGCAGGGGAAAAGATTAAAATCTTTAATCTGAATAAAATCTTGATTCAATTTGTGCTGCTTGGAATTTTTTTAATTAGAAAACTTTTAGAATTTTTTTTTTCTTTCTTCCTATCCCTTTTCAAAAGCCCGTGTTATTTTAATAACTCTAGCTGTGCATGTAGACCCATGCAATGAGTTGGCCTTTCATTTTGATGCTGGTTATTTATTTATTTTTTAAATCAGCTGTGTAAATCAGATTTGTGCACCGCTTTATGCTAAACTTAATTTAGTTATTTTAACAAGTTAAATCTTGCAAGGAAAATAAAAGGAAGATGCTCGAAATCTGAAGTAAATCCTGGAAAAATCTGAAGTAAAATTTGAAGAAAATTCTGGAAAGACTCAACAAGTCTGGCAGTTTCAGCGGAGAGAGAAAGAGTTAACTTTTCAACTCCTCTTCAAAACTCTCTGATTAAAATCCTGATGCTGCACATCTCCCACAATTGAACAGGTTTTTCGTGGTCTGCATGGCTAGAAGGACTAGCCGATGGATAACATAATAGATGTCAACACTATCAGCCATCATGATGACCTTTTCGGGACCAGCTTGATCTTGTAGGTTTTATATTTCAAGTTCAGTTACAAGGAGACGCCTCCTCGAAAGATAGAATCCCCATTCGGCTTTTTAAAAATTCTATCTAATGCAATAACCATCACTTGCGTGTTGTTTTTTGCAGAGAACAGTAAACATTGTGTTTCAGGAAACTTTATTGATAATTATGGCCAGGTGGTGATAGCCAGGGACAACTGCGTTTGTGCAGGATAGAGTTCTTTTGTTTTTATCCCGACTAATTTCTGGGACATTTAATAAATCTGCTTTTGTCAAACAAAAATATAAAGCCTGCAAATTCTGGGGATACAAAGCAGGGTCTATTCAGCAGAAAGATCAGCCTTTCCTTTATCGGAGTCCTGTTCATGGATAATATGACAAATAAAACCAGGTTTGGAAGTGACTGTAGCAATACAATTGCATACCTCAAACCTTTTCTTTCTAGAATAGTTAGGAATGAGTTACTGAATACGAAGATTGACACAAGTACTTGAATGCAGAGAACAGTCGCCAGCAAAGCTTGTCGTTAATTGCCTTGCTTGTTAAGATAATCTCCTCTGACTTGGTTGGGTAGTGCCACCAACTTGAGAAATCTGAACTTCATTCTACAATTTATTTTTATAAATATGAAGGTAATTTTTCAGTAATGTTAAAAGTATAACAACAGCATGACTGCATCAAAGTTATTCATTGCCGTTTTACTGTCAACGTCAATTCTTGATTGCGGGGGGGGGGGGGGTTTGAAGCCTTGATCATTTCATTCCCATTCAATAGAATAAGCTGCAGTTATGAAAATGTTCTCATCTTCAGTTTTGGGAACAAAAGCGTTTGTCATTGTTCATAAATCCTACTTCGCCCATTATTGACTGATCTCTGCTTCCAACCTTGGAGCCAACCTTTCCATTAATAAGCAGCTCAGCTTTCAGACCACATGCTCGAAATGTGTGAAAGGCATCATTCCTATCATTAGGACATTAAATCTCGGCTGCAATATTCTCAAGATCCTTATTTTTGGCCAGCTTTAAGGTGCTGTGCAAGTGCAACACTTGGGTACTATTATTAAGTAAAAATCTTGATTCAAATTCCACAATTTATTTTTTAAAATCTATTTGAAATTAGCAATAATGATGTAAAAAGAATGCACTTTGAGTACAAGGTTGCCAAAATTGATATAAAGTGCTGAAATATCTATTGAGAATACAGATGAATTTTCAGGTGCTGTCTCTTCATCAGACTTGGATGGTTCCCCAGCTAAAATGTTTGCTCCTCTCTCCACAGACACATTGCCTGCTGAGTGTTTCCAATTTTTTTGCTTCAGATTTCCAGCATCTTTGGTTTGTTTTCTTTTTTTGACTATAATTGATGAATTTATACACGTGCTTCATACCTCTGATGAAATATAGATTTAGAACGTATACTGGAGTATTTTGACTCCATAAGACAAATGGTCTTTCATTTGTGAAGGCCATTCATTTTAGTTATCCGCCAAAACCCCAAAATAAAATTATGGCGAGATCTTCCAGCTGTTCACGCTGGCGGGATTTTCCGGCCCACCAACGGCGCAACCCTGCCACGCGCGCGGGTTTCCCGACGGCGTGGGGTTGTCTCAGTGGGAAATTATATTGTCTGCGGCAGTGACAGATGGTACTGCCACCAGCCAACGGCAGGCTGCCGAGGAACCCGCCCTGGGGCGCATCAGAGAATCTCGCCCTATAACTTACCAGTAATTTAGTTATGGGATATGTTGTCTAATTATGTTACTACATGATTAGCAGTAGCTGATACACAAGAATATTTATTCAGTGAGAAAGCTTTAAAGTAGCAGATATCCGGGGCAGCACGGTGGCACAGTGGTTAACATTATTGCCTACGGCGCTGAGGACCCGGGTTCGAATCCCGGCCCTGGGTCACTGTCCATGTGGAGTTTGCACATTCTCCACGTGTCTGCGTGGGTTTCGCCCCCACAACCCAAAAGATGTGCAGGATAGGTGGATTGGCCACACTAAATTGCCCCTTAATTAGAAAAAATAATTGGGTACGCTAAATTTTTAAAAAAAAAGTTGCAGATATCCTTGGCACATGTTGGCACAAAAGGTGCAACAGGTGAAAAAAATTATGCAAAAGACGTTAGTTAGTGGGACTTTGTACAGATAAATATGATGGACAGAGAACAGGGAAAGATCTGCAGGAGCTTCTAGTGATACTTTTATGCTGAGATATAGCTGACTGATTAATAGATGTAGTGGGTAATGTTATATTTGTGGCTGTATTTTAGTTAATGCTGTGGTAGGTTTTGGCGGTTTGACTAGTTGTGAGTCATTCTTTTTTCCCCTTTCACATTAGAGCCTAAATCCATCCAGCCATCGTGTCAATAACGTGCATGTTTATATGCTTATTATTTCCCAGACAATTGCAAGCTAACTTCTTTTGTACCTTTGTAACCACCGGCTTTGCATGACAGCGGCTCTTTATGAATATCTCATCACACTGCAAACAGACAGCTCACTCCCTTGATAAATCTGCAGGTTTCTAAACTGAGTCAGGAAGGGTCTAGGATTGGTGCTCATTTGCAATTGCAGCCCGCAACTGGATTTAGCACCCAAAGAGACTAAAAGCAACCATGATTCTCTTTTTTTTTTACTGTGTGCAGTGACCCCTGCTGAAAATACACTTCAGCCTGAAGGGGACGGGATCAAACTTGGTTTTGTGATCAAATTGCCTGTCGCTGTTTCCTTTTGGTGCTCTCCCGTTACTAATACTTGATTGATGTACCAGAGGGGAGCTGTCACTCTCAGAAATGCCACCCAAAGGTTTTCAAATGAAAGTATTGACATGTTCCCAAGAGCCATTGATCCTAACTTTATTTTATTGCAAAAAAGAAAGGTCAATAAAAACAACCTCCTACCCTCCACCTGACTGACAAACTGGAATCTAATCTTAGGATCTGCTAGGGTCTGGGAACCCCAAATTGGAAACGCATGCAGCACTGCAGGAAAGGTATTGATGCCTTGGGATGCAGGAAGAAATAGTTAACAAAGAAAAAAGGTTAATGTCTGCACGCATTAAATAACATTTGGAAAGTGCATTGGTGTAACATTTTGTAAGTGTGTGACATGTTTTTCATCCCCCCCCCCACCCCCATTTTCTTCAGCGTTCCTTACCCAACACATCTAGAAGAGTGGCTGGTCTCAGCCCAAAGACTGCGCTTTGAATTTCAATATTAAGAACTGGAAATATTTTGTCCCTTGGCCTCGCTGATTGACCAGTGCAACCACCTGGTATCTCAATCAATGGGGCGCACCAGCATTTTGGAAGCAGGATGAGTGTAAGTTTAGACTCTTGACGGCCCAGACAAGCTCACAGATGCTTAGCATCTCGGTTTGAGCATTAAGAACAGTAATTTGTGTGAGAAAATAAAAGGCCAATGACTGAAACTACTTCAGATTTTATTATTTAGAAGGGAAAGCGTTGAGAGGTGGCGGGGAGAGGAGGTAATTAGAAGAGAATATGAAAATGAGTATTTTGTAATTGTTTCAAGGAATACGTTTTTTGAATTTTATCAAATCAGTACTTTATTGATCTTTTTTATCATTTACAGGCGACGTTGATGTTAGTGACAGGTGGCACTTTGACTTGCCCTCTATCTCTGATATCAAAGGTATCTGAGTCCTCCCATCGAGAGCAGTGGACACACCTCACCATGGCTGTCTAGAGATCAACACGTGCCTGGTACGAGCCAGGCCTTGGGCAGACTGTGCAGCCTCCGACAATAGCGCAAAGTGGCTGGCAGGCTAAACAAAACAAGAGAATTGATAATGCTTCTACAAGAACACTTCTAAGTGTTAATTCTTATACATCTTTGGCACCTTTTAGAATGAGAGTGAATTGTGAGGTGGCCTATGTGTCAGTAAGTAGTAAAACAAAAAAAAAACAGATCCATTTAATTAAGGATGGGGATTACTTCTTGAGTCGAAGATGTTTTGGACTTTGTTCACCAGTATCTTCTGGTTTCAGAATTTTTAACTTTGTGTGAATGTAAACATCCTTCATATAAAAATTTAGTAATGAAACAGCAGAAGAAAGGGAAAAGAGATCTTTTTTTGTTGAATGGAAAGTGTGAATCGGAAAAGCAAAGCAGCAGCAGTCCTTCCCTGAGGATAGTGTGGCAGGGCGATGGGGGAAATATTTTCCCCAGAGCAACAAGAGATCGGTTGGCACTTTTAGTGAGAACTTGGTTGTACTTCTGGATAATGGGACAACAATATTGGGCGGGAATTCCCAGATCCCTTTTTGTTTCTGCCACCTCCAATCAGCAATTGTTCAGTTACTGCTGAGAAAAGGTTTGAGTTTTAAACATAAAAACGTGTAAAGTCCCAGATCGGAAGAAAAGTATAAGCCTACCATAAGCCAACAACTAGAACAACTTGGCAGCAGAAACTGGTGTTAAGAGGGCAAAGAAGCATCTAATTCTGTTTTGTTCTGCATTCAATTTTTGGAATTCTTTGAGATATTTGTAAACTTATAAAATCTTGTTTATTTTTCAATCTTTTGGCGACACAGATGAACACCTAAATGAGGGCTTGCGTGGGTTTGAATTTCTGTTTGCACCAAAATTGCCATCTGGTTGTTAGAACGACTGCAATTGTCAGTGAACGCATTTGCTTTCATGTGTTTTTGAAGGTACGGCTTTGTGCATCAAGGAGATGTCACTTCAGCAAACTATTTGTAATAGCACTGTCATTTCAGTTCAAAGCTCACCATTGTTTGTTTCTTCTGTTTGAAGTATCTGCTTGTACAATACTTAGTGGAAGCTAAGTGTAGAAGTATATGTTTGGCTTCACAACACAGCATGGTTTAATTCGTGAGTTGCTGAACCTTTTGGCTGTTGCCAACCTTGCAGTAAAAAAGAAAGTTGTTGACCTCATTAAGTTTCTGCTCAGACTTCTTGTGCACGCAGGCACTCTTCTTATATTTTAAAACGCACAGAACGAGGAGAGTTAAAGAAAAAACTTGTGGTGCAGTGTGTTAAGTGTTAGAAGTTCTTTTTGTCAATTTGATTTGTGTTCTAGAGTCATCCTAGCTGACGGCTGTTGAAGGTGTCTAGTTGCCATCTGTAAAATGGTTTCTGATGGATTTAATTCACTTCCTTTGTGAATGGAATTATGTGTACAAGGTAATCACACCCAGAATGTGCAAATTGCATTTGCTAAAATATAGATGTGCAGGTTCAAGCTCTTCAATGCACTAACTGCATAAGTCCCAATTTACTGCTGAAGTGCTGGGGTGGGGGCGGGGAAATGAAAATATTAGAATCTGTGTTTATCTCTGTACATCTCGTGACTGGCTTCAGCATGGTCTATTAATTTCTAACCATCAGTTTCTAAGAGTTTTGGCAACTTGAATTGTTACATGCCCGAAAAGAATCTCACGCTGTTTGAAAGTAAAATTGCCCGCGGGATTGTTCGAGATCCTGAAAACTAGATTTAAAATTTGGAACCAAATCCAGCCCATCTGTTAGCATAAAAATCTCATTTGTCAGTTTTCTGGCCAACCTCATGACTGCTACATATGGAAAACCTTCAATAAACGGAAGATTTTCCAAAACAGACTATGGAGAAATCTGGACACACAGTTTTCCTGCCTGACATTAAATCCACACACTCGGTCCACCCCTGCCCCCCAATTGAACTCGAGCACAGATCGCCAAGAGTCTGGGTCTCGAGTTCCTTGTATGTCCATGGGTACCACTAGAATTTAATATTAAAATTCTACAACAGACAGTGGCAAGCCTCCTGCTGAATTACCTGAAACTGAGAGGGAGGATTCCCAGGTAGGTCCATTCCTCTGGAGCTCATCAATAACTAGGCCTGCCAGTCAGTAATTAATAGATCTTGGGATACGACAAACCTTCGCGGCTTTGTTTACTGATTACCAAGTTTACCATACTAAATTCTAGTTTTCTATCATTTGGTACCATTAACTTTGATATTGCCCCCCCCCCAGGAGAATGGTATTGGATAGCTGACAGGCGTGGGGTTGAGCCCTTGTTATGTGGATGGCAAGCACCAGGAACACACACATTGCATGGCAAATAGCTAAACCTAGCATTAAATGGCAGTTTGGTTTCAGGATTCTTTGTGAAATGGGTTTCAGCTTTGTTCTTTTAGGGCACTGAAGCACAGCAGAAAATGGCTCCTAATTTGGTTTAAGATTGGCAATCAAGGGGAGGCTGATGTGGAAAATGTGAGATAGACCAGTAGTTAGTGTTTCTCTGAAGCAGGAAATCAGGTATATCATGAGACCGCGTGGAGTGAAGTTTTTAATCTACGTCTAAATATATTTTATCTGACCCATGAGGGAATTTGCTGCTGATCCTTGGTACCAATGGGGAAATTATTCAATCTCTCATCTTTCTAAGTGCAGAAGATTCACCCTCTGAAAATGACACCAGTCAGTATTAGCCTGCTCCCCCTCACTCTTTAGTGCTGTTTACTGAAAGCTGCACGCACAGGTATGTGGATGTCAGGTAAGTAGAGGATTTGGTTTGGCTGTGACAACTGCACTGATCCAATCACCTTACTGACACTTCCACGGTTCAAATAAAGAAGACTAGCGTTCTGATGCGGTGATCGACCGTGACAGGCATCCGTGAAACTGTACCTCAAACGGAGTTGGCACTTTGAGGAGAGGAATGGGAAAAGTATAATATTATCCATCATGCTCTGTATTAATTGTGATATTTGACTGTACAATCAGAAGCAAGGATGCTGATGGCTAAGTTTGTAGCAACCTTTTGTACATGTTCTTGTATCGTAGCTCCTTGTATAACAACAGAAATTGTACTTCAAAAATACTTAATTGACTGTGAAGTGCTTTGGGGTGAACTGAGGTCACGAAAGATCCTGTATAAAATGCAAGCTCTTTAATTGTATAATATTGAATTATTCCCTTCTGCTTTCTAAGCTTGTGAATCACAAACTGCTAACAGCTTAAGTGTTTTACATTTTAAAAGCTAATGGTTTACTTTAATAAAGTTTCACTATTTAGTGATATGTTGTCAAATTCGTATTTTGGGATTTGAACAGTCCCCAGGTTGAATCTCCGCTGTTTGATCGTGTGTTCGACGCAAAGCCTCATCGTCTGGAACAGTTTATACAATTTTGGATCAATACAATGCTGCCAACGTGGAACTACTTATTAATTAGTACTTCCTAATTGTGATCCAGTGTGACCTATTTGCTGTTACTTACAAAGAATGAAGTTAAAGTTTTTGGGTTTTAGTGACATCTAGTTGAAAAGCATGGTAGTAATTATTAATCAGGCAGGCGGGAGTATTCAGGGGAGTGAGATTATATTTCTGATTTGTTTATATAAAATCAAACTGAATAATTTCATATGAGCTAATGTGGCAGGTTACACTTTTGTCAGATGGTTCTACATATACTGTAAAATGAGATGATTCATGTTTTAGGTAACTTTTGAAGACTATTTAAATTTTGGTTAAAATTCTGACATGGGGCAAATGTAAACCTTAAAGTCAACAAGCCATGTTTTTAAAAAAATTTATTCACAAGATGTGGATGTCACTGGACGAGGTCAGTATTTATTGCCCAGCCCTGATTTCACTTGAGAAGGTGGTGATGAGTTACCTTCTTGAACTGTTGCAGTTCTTGTGGCTGTCGAGGAGGGAGTTCTCGGATTTTGACCCAGCGACAGCAAAGGAAGTGAGTGACTTAGATCGAGGCATGGGGTGACTTAAGGGTGATGGTGCTCCCAGGTACCGGCTGCTCTTGTCCTTCTAGTTGATAAAGGACACAGGTTTAGAAGATGCAGTCAAAGGAACCGTGGCAAGTTGCTACAGGGCATCTTGCAGATTATGTACACTGTTGCCATTATGCCTCAGTGGTGGAGAGAGTTCATGTTTAAAGGGTGGATATGATGGTAAGCAAGCGGTCTGCTTTGTCTTGGATGGTGTCTTCCTTATGTGTCCTTGGAGCTGTGTTCATCCAGGCAAATGGGGAGTATTCAAATAAAAGCAAAATACTGCTGGAAATCTGAAATAGAAACAAAGTGCTGGATAGGACTGGCAGTTTCTATGGAGAGAAACGGAGTTAATGTTTCTGGTCTAAGTGATCCTTCTACAGAACTGTGAAAGGGTTATTGAGACATGAAACGTTAACTCTGTTTCCCTCCACAGACGCTGCTTGACCTGACTTTATCCAGCTTTTTCTGTTTTTATTGGAGAGTTTTCAATTTTACCTTTGACTTGTAGATGGTGGCCAGGTTTTGGATGGTCAAGAGGTGAATTCCTAGCCTCAGACCTGCTTTTGTAGTCATAGTATTCGTATAATTGGTCCAGTTAAGTTTCTGGTCAATGGTACCATCAGTATCTTGATGGTGATGGGTTCAACAGTGGTGATGCCATTGAATGTCACGGGGAGATAGTTAGATTCTGTCTTGTTTGAGATAGTCATTGCCTGACACTTGTGTGATACACGTCATTTGCCCCTGAATTGTTCAGGCCTGGCAGATTGTCCATGATTTGCTGCACGTGGAAGTGGACTGCCTCGGTATCTGAGGAGTTATGAATGGGACTGAGCACTAAATCATCAACAAACATCCCCAGTTCTGACCTTATAATGGAGGGAATGTCATTGTTAACACTCCCTTTGATGTGAGATAGCAAGTTTACCCTGGAGCAGGACAGTTCGTTTATAGAATGTTACACCGGGCGGTATTTAATGTAGACAATGGGGATCTCCCATGCTGGCGAGAGGGCCAGTGAGAGCACGGCATCACCCACTTTTGGGAAGGCCAGGCACTTACTGGGCAGTGGTGGGCTTTCCCTAGGATCAAGGACTCTTAGGTGGAAATCCCACCCCGGGAGTGGTCAGCCGATCAGAGGCAGGCACATGTGCATTGCTCAGCCGCACCACCAGGAAGGTGCTGGCTGCAAGCCAATAATGCACCCGACTTGAGGCACAGGATGGCCAAAGGATCCACACCACAGGTAAGTGACCGATGGGATAGGAGTTGGCGACAAAGGTGTGGCTCTGAACAGGAGGCCCTTCCCCAAAGCCGGGACCTCCTATTGGCCATTAAGAGCCTGACCTTGAGGGACCAACTCCTGGAAGCCTGCAAGCAATCCTGATGAGGTTTGTTTTTCAGGCTTCCTGTATAGTGAGTCTCCCTTTTAATTCTCCTCTGCTTGCTTCCCCCTTTGTGACATCCAAAAACACTGCATTAGTTTTCACATGCACACAGACCATATCCAGTACTGGATGTGCAGAAATTTCCTCCGATTGAGTATTGGGAAGACTGAAGCTATTGATTTCAGTCCCCTCTCCAGACTCCGTCCACTAGCTACTGACTCCATTCCTCCCCTGACAACAGTCTGATACTAAACCAGTCGTTTTGCAGTTTTGGTGCTATATTTGATCCTGAGTCATTAAGATTGCCTTCTGCCTTACATGATCCAGCTACCTCTGTCTCCACTCAACTCCAGCTGAATCCCTCATTCACACCTTCATTGGGCTGGATTCTTCATCCACGCCCACCGCAAGATCGCCACGGGTGGGACGAGGAGCGTGTAACGGTCCATTGACCTCGGGAAGGAATTTCCGGTCAGCGGGCTGGAGAATGCCAGCCATTATCTCCGGGCTTGACCATCCCAATGTGTTCCTGGCTGGTCTCCCATATTGTATCCTCTTAAACCTGAGACCATCCAAAACGCCACTGCCCATGTCTTAACTCACCCAACTCCCATTTCTCTCTCACCCCTGTAGTCACTGATCTACATTGGATCCTGGCCGAACAGCAGCTTGATTGTAAAAATCTCATCCTTGTTTTCAAATCCCTCCAGCAGAGACCTCGCCCCTCCTTGTCTCTGTACTTTCCCCCCCCCCCCCCCCCCCCCCCCCCGGAATATCTGTGCCCCTCTAATTCTGGCCTCTTGAGCATCCTGATTTTAATTGCTCCACCATTGGTGGTCGTTCCTTCAGTTGCTTAGACCCTACACCTGTCCCCCTCTCCCTTTCCCCCTGTAAGATATTTCTTAAAACCCACCTCTGACCAAGCTTTGGTTTATCTGACCTACTGTCTCTGTGTGGCTCTCTCATTTTTTTGATGATGCTCCTGTGAAGTGCCTTGTGGCATTTCATTACAATTAAAGGTGCTCCATAAATATAAGTTGATGTTGTGCCTCCCAACAAATTCTCTCGGGATGCTCAAGCGTAATCTGTGCTTAGAAATCTGTGATAACCTCGTAGCTGTGAAAGCTGCCTTCCACTTTTATCAGCAGCACGGATATTCTGGAACTTGATTATAAATTTACCAATAACAATCCGATTTTGTGGTTGAAGTCATGATGAAACTCCGCATCTTCTGTCATTACTGTGAAACTGGTGGCAACTTCTGTCTTCCACGTATGTGCAACTAAACATGGAAAACCAGACGGTGCAGATTGTGATTCCTGCTCCTCCAGAAGGAACGGCGTTGAAGCCCTCACAGATGGAAATCTTAGAAATCACTTCAATTGATGCGAGCTTAAACAGTTGTACATTATTAATCTCACTGTAAAACGTGTCTAGAGTGACGTGCAACTGGGTTTTTTAATGGCAAACCTCATCGTAATTACTATTGAACAACCCCTCTGGACCTGAAAACCTAATTGTACATTTGTGGAATGTCAAATTTCTCCATTTAATAAAATTCTGGACTTTTAAAATGTCTTTTAAGTTTAGTCCCATGTGTATGTCCCAATATTTATTTTACTCTCTAAAATTTATGAAAACTGAACGATTATCATTTTACTTTCCTTGTTTGGTGTGTGAGTACTCTTCAACATGAAATGCAACTTGACCTGTTTGATAATATCACTTGTGGCTGGACATTGGAGTAGTTCGCTATTGGCAGTGCCTGTATTAACTTAAATGTTCGGAACGGTGAAATGTATACCACAAACATCACTGTGGCCAGCTTTCTTCTCGGTCAGCTGTAAGCACAGATTCCAGGCCAACACGTTTTGGATTGTGTGCATCCTCTTTGTACATCAGATATTATTGCAATATTGTGTAATGCACAGATACACACCTAACACCCCCTCCACTCTTCAACGTGTCAAACTATGATGTTCTTTAACCACAAGCATCAATTAACTCATTGGCATAAAGTTAGAAAAATGCAGAAATTACAAATTAGACCGAGATCTTATTCAAATTCTGATCTACTCCTTGGCCAGACAGCTTGTCTTAAAACAGTTTATAGAAGTTAACTAAATAGAACATAGAACGATACAGCGCAGTACAGGCCCTTCGGCCCACGATGTTGCACCGACATGGGAAGTCAAAAACTAAAGGCCATCTAACCTACACTATGCCATTATCATCCATATGCTTATCCAATAAACTTTTAAATGCCCTCAATGTTGGCGAGTTCACTACTGTTGCAGGTAGGGCATTCCACGGCCTCACCACTCTTTGCGTAAAAAACCTACCTCTGACTTCTGACGTCTGTCCTATATCTATTACCCCTCAATTTAAGGCTATGTCCCCTCGTGCTAGCCACCTCCATCCGCGGGAGAAGGCTCTCGCTGTCCACCCTATCTAACCCTCTGATCATTTTGTATGCCTCTATTAAGTCACCTCTTAACCTTCTTCTCTCTAACGAAAACAACCTCAAGTCCATCAGCCTTTCCTCATAAGATTTTCCCTCCATACCAGGCAACATCCTGGTAAATCTCCTCTGCACCCGTTCCAAAGCTTCCACATCCTTCCTATAATGAGGCCACCAGAACTGTATGCAATACTCCAAATGCGGCCGTACCAGAGTTTTGTACAGCTGCAACATGACCCCATGGCTCCGGAACTCAATCCCTCTATCAATAAAGGCCAACACACCATAGGCCTTCTTCACAACCCTATCAACCTGGGTGGCAACTTTCAGGGATCTATGTACATGGACACCGAGATCCCTCTGCTCATCCACACTGCTAAGAATTTTACCATTAGCCAAATATTCCGCATTCCTGTTATTCTTTCCAAAGTGAATCACCTCACACTTCTCTACATTAAACTCCATTTGCCACCTCTCAGCCCAGCTCTGCAGCTTATCTATGTCCCTCTGTAACCTGCAACATCCTTCCACACTGTCTACAACTCCACCGACTTTAGTGTCGTCTGCAAATTTACTCACCCAACCCAACTCCTCTAGGTCATTTATAAAAATGACAAACAGCAACGGCCCCAGAACAGATCCTTGTGGTACGCCACTCGTAACTGAACTCCATTCTGAACATTTGCCATCAACCACCACCCTCTGTCTTCTTTCAACCAGCCAATTTCTGATCCACATCTCTAAATCACCCTCAATCCCCAGCCTCCGTATTTTCTGCAATAGACGACCGTGGGGAACCTTATCAAACGCTTTACTGAAATCCATATACACCACATCAACTTCTCTACCCTCGTCTACCTGTTCAATCACCTTCTCAAAGAACTCGATAAGGTTTGTGAGGCATGACCTACCCTTCACAAAACCATGCTGACTATCCCTAATCATATTATTCCTATCTAGATGATTATAAATCGTATCTCTTATAATCCTCTCCAAGACTTTACCCACAACAGACGTGAGGCTCACCGGCCTATAGTTACCGGGGTTATCTCTACTACCCTTCTTGAACAAAGGGACCACATTTGCTATCCTCCAGTCCTCTGGCACTATTCATGTAGCCAATGATGACATAAAAATCAAAGCCAAAGGCTCAGCAATCTCTTCCCTGGCTTCCCAGAGAATCCTAGGATAAATCCCATCAGGCCCCGGGCACTTATCTATTTTCACCTTGTCCAGAATTGCCAACACTTCTTCCCTACGCACCTCAATGCCATCTATTCTAATAGCCTGGGTCTCAGCATTCTCCTCCACAACATTATCTTCTTCCTGAGTGAATACTGACTAAAAGTATTCATTTAGTATCTTGCTTATCTCCTCAGCCTCCACACACAACTTCCCACCACTGTCCTTGACTGGCCCGACTCTTACCCTAGTCATTGTTTTATTCCTGACATACCTATAGAAAGCTTTTGGGTTTTCCTTGATCCTACCTGCCAAAGACTTCTCATGTCCCCTCCTTGCTCGTCTTAGCTCTCTCTTTAGATCCTTCCTCGCTTCCTTGTAACTATCAAGCGCCCCAACTGAAACTTCACGCCTCATCTTCACATAGGCCTCCTTCTTCCTCTTAACAAGAGATTCCACTTCTTTGGTAAACTACGGTTCCCTCGCTCGACCGCTTCCTCCCTGCCTGACTGGTACGTACTTATCAAGAACATGCAATAGCTGTTCCTTGAACAAGCTCCACATATCCAGTGTGCCCAACCCTTGCAGCCTACTTCTCCAACCAACACATCCTAAGTCATGTCTAATGGCATCATAATTGCCCTTCCCCCAGCTATAACTCTTGCCCTGCGGGGTATACTTATCCCTTTCCATCACTAACGTAAAGGTCACCGAATTGTGGTCACTGTTTCCAAAGTGCTCACCTACCTCCAGATCTAACACCTGGCCTGGTTCATTACCCAAAACCAAATCCAATGTGGCCTCTCCTCTTGTTGGCCTGTCAACATATTGTGTCAGGAAACCCTCCTGCACACATTGTACAAAGAACGACCCATCTAATGTACTCGAACTATATATTTTCCAGTCAATATTTGGAAAGTTAAAATCTCCCATAACAACTACCCTGTTACTTTCGCTCTTTTCCAGAATCATCTTTGCCATCCTTTCCTCTACATCCCTAGAACTATTAGGTGGCCTATAGAAAACTCCCAACAGGGTGACCTCTCCTTTCCTGTTTCTAACCTCAGCCCATACTACCTCGGAAGAAGAGTCCCCATCTGGCATCCTTTCCGCCACCGTAATACTGTCCTTGACTAGCAGCGCCACACCTCCCCCTCTTTTGCCCCCTTCTCTGAGCTTACTAAAACACCTAAACCCCGGAACCTGCAACAACCATTCCTGTCCCTGCTCTATCCATGTCTCTGAAATGGCCACAACATCGAAGTCCCAGGTACCAACCCATGCTGCCAGTTCCCCTACCTATCCCCTATGATTCCATTCATCTAACGCCTTGAATTTCACAAACCTCTGCTTCATCTGCTGCAGGACATATTATGCCTATAGGGAAGGGGAGGGGGTGGACATCTGTTGGGTTCAGTACTTTGTTGCCAATGTCAATTAATGTACCAACCTCAGTTCCTTGTGCATAGTGTTTACCAATTCCATTTACTGTCAACCATCCACCTTCCATTAGGGATCTGCTCAAAGTAACCAAGTAACTCGTGTCATAAAAGCAAATGACTGCGGATGCTGGAATTGAAACAAAAACAGAAAATACTGGATCATCTCGGCAGGTCTGGCAGCATCTGTGAAGAGAGAAGGGAGCTAACGTTTCGAGTCTGGATGACTTTCAAAGCTGGAGAGGACTGGAAATAGTTGGAGAGACGAGCAGTACTTTTTCAGGGTAGGTCAGTTCTCGACAGCTTTGATAAAGAGTCATCCAGACTCTTAACATTAAGCTCCCTTTTCTCTCCACAGATGCGGTCAGATCTGCTGAGATTGTCTGGCATTTTCTAATTCTGTGTCATGTTGCTTAGCGAATGAGGTGCTTGTTTGTTTGTCTGCTGACTTGAGACTGGTTTATGGTCCCGATTATAGCAACGAGAAGATTACAACGACTTAGATTAATGTAGCACCTTTAATTTGAAAGTTTGTTGAAAAAATATAAAGAAAGCCTGAACCAAAGAAGAAACCATCCAAATGATTGACTGGAAACGGTGTCAAAAGGTTTCTCTTCGAATGGTCATAAAGAAAGTGGGGAGGCAGAAGTGCTTAAGGTGAGAACTCCAGAGCGTCCAGCCCAGGTAGCTGAAGGTGGAGCAAAGGCACAAACAGTAGAAGTTGAGTGAGGAGGGACCACACCATGGCGGTGGAAATCAGCCCCACTCTCCTGTTCTACGGGCATCTGCTGCGGAGGGGGGCGGGATAGCCAGAGGACCTCCTTGTGAACCTGCTGCTGGTGAAACTTGCCATAAACAGGTCCAGGCAGCAGGCAACCGAGGAGGGACTATCTGCCCCTCTTCCATGGCTTTATTCGCGCCAGATGTCCCTGGAGAGGGAGATTGTAGTGTCCACGGGCACACTCGAGGCCTTCCGTGCTCGATGGGCACCGCAGGGTTGGACTGCTTTATCGACTCAGTTTTCACATTTTGATTTGATGTTTTTTTAAGTTTCCGTTGCTGTTCTTTTTGGGCTGTGTTCCATTTGTTCTTTTTAGGAGTGGCCCCTTTTTAATCTATCCCTTAATTAGTTTCAGTTTCTCAAATTAGTTGATTGGCCCATTTATACATGATAAGCAGAAGGATAATAAGGATGTTCAATTTTGAGGTGCTGACAAACCAGGAGGTGGCAGTGAGCAATCTGTGTTGATGCTATGTGGTGATGAACTTTGGGTTTATTAATACGATGCACAACATGTGACGGGGACAGGGAGGGAGTCGGTGGTGAGAGTGCAAGGTTGCTGTTCACCATTGACTGAATAAAACAGTCCTTAGATTCCCACAAGTCCCGGAAGACATGCTGTTAGGTAAATTAGACATTCTGAATTCTCCATCTGTGTACCTGAACAGGCGCCCGAGTGTGGCGACTAGGGCTTTTCGCAGTAACTTCATTGCAATGTTAATGTAAACTTACCTGTGACAATAGAGATTATTATTAAAGTTGAAGCAGGTGTAATGAGATATTTTAATCTACCTCCTGCAGTATTAGTATAAAAGGAAAAGTGACTCTGCTAACATAACAACAACCACAATATTGCCCCAGCCTCCCTGCAAGGCCCTGACACTGGGGTTGTACCTTCAGTGATGCCAACAAGCCCCCTGGCACCCAAGCAGCCTTTTCTCATTTGTGAGTCTATATTACTACATGTTATTGGAAATCTGCTAACTCTATTTACTGGGAGTTGAAACTTGAGTTTCATAGAACATACAGTGCGGAAGGAGGCCATTCGGCCAATCGAGTCTTCACCGACCCACTTAAGCCCTCACTTCCACCCTATCCCTGGAACCCAATAACCCCTCCTAACCTTTTTGTCACAAAGGGCAATTTATTATGGCTAATCCACCTAACTTGCAAGTCTTTGGGCTGTGGGAGGAAACCGGAGCACCTGGAGGAAACCCACGCACACACGGGGAGAACATGCAGACTCCGCACAGACAGTGACCCAGCGGGGATTCGAACTGGGACCCGGGCGCTGTGAAGCCACAGTGCTATCCACTTGTGCTATCATGCTGCTTTCTGTTTGTCTTGTAACCCAGTTACGTTTTGACCATCGGAGAACCTTCAGGAGCCAATGTCACATTCTGCTTCTGGGTTCAAACTCCTGCACACACACTGAGAATGTGCCAAATTATTGCTGAAGAATGAAAGTTAGCTTCTGTCAGTCTACATCTTTGAGCCTATTTCAAATGCTGCAGTGATGAAACTCTATTTGCCTCGGGTTGTGTGGCCAAGGTGGTCGGAGGAGTGCACGGCACCTCATTGAACTGCTTTGTAAATGGCCTGAAGGCATGTACCTTCAACAATAATGCACTTCCCTGCAATTTGCTTAGTAACCACCGCCCTGCTCTTCAGCTGTGTCAATTGATGTAATTTACTGAACCAAAAGAGAAAATGCTGGAAAATCTCAGCCGATCTGGCAGCATCTGCAAGGAGAGCAAAGAACTAATGCTTTGAGTCCAGATGACCCTTTGTCAAAGCTAAAAGACATAGAAAGTAGGAGATATCTATACTGTAGGGTAAGGGAATGAAAGATGAGTCATAGCCACAGAAATCAAGGGAAGAGAGTGTTAATAGCAGTCCCCGGAGAGAATAAAAGGTGTGAAAGGCAAACAGAGAAATCAATAAACTGTGACAGATGTTGATGTTGGGGGGGGGGGGGGGGGGGGGGGGGGGTGGGGGGGGGGGCATGGGTGGGGTGGAAAAAGAGGTAAAATGAGAAAGGGGAGAGAAAAGGTAAGGAAAGAGTGGGGGGAAATATATATAAAGAAAGACAAGGAAGAAATAAAAGGCAGTTAAAATGAAATGGAATGAAAACAAGGGGGTTGAGGTGGGGTAGAGCTAATCATCTGAAGTTGTTGAATTTGATGTTTAGGCCGGAAGGCTGGAGCGTACCTAACCGGCAGATGGGATGCTGGCCCTCCTGTTTGCGTTGAGCTTCACTGGAACATTGCAGCAGGCCAAGGACAGACATGTGGGCGTGGGAGCAGGGTCTTGTGTTAAAATGGCAACGGGAAGGTCAGGGTCCTGAATGCGCACAGACCGAAGATGCTCAGCAATGCGATCACCCAGTCTGCGTTTGGTCTCTCCGATATAGAGGAGACCACACTGGGAGCAGTGAATGCAATAGACCAGATTGAAAGAGATGCAAGTGAAACGCTGTTTAACCTGGAATGAGTGTTTTGGACCTGGGATGTTAAGTATGGAAGAGGTAAAGGGGCAGGTGTTACACCTTCTGCGATTGCATGGGAAGGTGCCATGGGTGATGGGAGAGGTACTGGGTATGGTGGAGGAGTAGACTAGATTATCTCGGAGGGAACAGTCTCTGTGGAATGCTGACAGAGGGAGTGAAGGGAAGATGTGTTTGATGGTGGCATCACGCTGGAGTTGGTGAAAATGGTAGAGGATTGTGCTTTGCATACGGAGGCTGGTGGGGTGAAATGTGAGAAGGAGGAGACTATCCTCGTATGTAAATGTAGTTTATTTGCCGCCTTTGAGAGCCAATTCATTCAGGTTAAAAACGAATAATGCTTCAAATACACAAACCAAGTGGCTTTCAATATACACTGTCCATCAGAATAGAAATCAAAGATTGCTGAGAGAAGATTTCATAGAGATATTCAAAATTATGAGGGGTCTGGCCAGAGTAGATGGGGAGAAACTGTTCCATTCAGCGTAAGGATCAGAGGACACCAATTCAAGGTGATTTGTGAAAGTTGCAATGATGACATGAGGAAAAAACGTTTTGCGCAACTAATAGTTAAGATCTTGAATGCACTTCCTGAGTGTGTTGGAGGCGAAGTCAATGGTGGCTCTCAAATGAGAACGGGGTCTTTATCTGAAGAGGCCAAATTTGCCGAGCTGTGGGAAAAGAACAAAGAAAGGTATAGCACAGGAACAGGCCCTTCAGCCTTCCAAGCCCGTGCCGACCATGCTGCCCGTCTAAACTAAAATCTTCTGCACTTCTGGGGTCCGTATCCTTCTATTCCCATCCTGTTCATGTATTTGTCAAGATGCCCCATAAACTTCACTATCATCTCTGCTTCCACCACCTCCTCTAGCAGCGAGTTCCAGGCACCCACTACCCTCTGTGTAAAAAACTTGCCTCTTGCATCTCCTCTGAACCTTGCCCCTCACACCTTAAACCTATGCCCCCTAGTAATTGACCCCTGTACCCTGGGAAAAGCCTCTGACTATCCACCCTGTCTATGCCCCTCATAATTTTGTAGACCTCTATCAGGTCGCCCCTCAACCTCCGCCGTTCCAATGAGAACAAACCAAGTTTATTCAACCTCTCCTCAGAGCTAATGCCCTCCATACCAGGCCACATCCTGCTAAATCTCTTCTGCACCCTCTCTAAAGCCTCCACATCCTTCTGGTGGTGTGGCGACCAGAATTGAAGACTATACTCCAAGTGTGGCCTAACTAAGGTTCTATACAGCTGCAACATGACTTGCCAATTTTTATACTCAATGCCCCGGCCAATGAAGGCAAGCATGCCGTATGCCTTCTGAACTACCTTCTCCACCTGTGTTGCCCTTTTCAGTGACCTGTGGACCTGTACACCAAGATCTCTCTGACTTTCAATACTCTTGAGGGTTCTACCATTCACTGTATATTCCCTACCTGCATTAGACCTTCCAAAATGCATTACCTCACATTTGTCTGGATTATGCTCCATCTGCCATCTCTCCGCCCAAGTCTCCAAACGATCTAAATCCTGCTGTATCCTCTGACAGTTCTCATCACTATCTGCAATTCCACCAACCTTTGTTTCGTCTGCAAACTTACTAATCAGACCAGTTACATTTTCCTCCAAGTCATTTATATATACTACGAACAGCAAAGATCCCAGCACTGATCCCTGCGGAACGCCACTAGTCACAGCCCGCCAATTAGAAAAGCACCCTTCCATTGCTACTCTCTGCCTTCTATGACCTAGTCAGTTCTGTACCCATCTTGCCAGCTCACCCCTGATCCTGTGTGACTTCACCTTTTGTACCAGTCTGAAAAGGTGAGGGTGGGGCAATTGGTGACTTGCTGTTGCAGAGAGCTGGCTGAGATATGATGTGCCAGATAGCCGCCTGCGTTGTAACCATTCTGTGATTCCATGAAAGAAAATGTGGCAGTATTCCGAGGAAAACGTGGGGAGCTACAATGGGCTGAATGCTATACCTGCCATGTGCCAAATCAACAACACAAGGAGTTTGCAAATGCTCCATGCCAACACCAGGATTATTAAAGGAACACATTTTGAATAAAAGGAACTTGAGCTCACAGGAAATCTTCAAAGGATTTTAATGTTAGCCCGCTAAGATCCAATCACGCAAAGAATATTAATGCTAGGAACCAAACATAAGAATCCGGTAGAAGGATTGTATCCTAATTCAATGCAATAATTGAAAATTATTGCCCAATTAGATTCCCAACATGAAGATAGTTGGCAGCAATATTCAAGCTTAGCTTGCTAACCTTAATCTGGAAGCATTGGCAAATACGGCAGCATGCAACAGCGCAGTAGCACAGTGGTCAGCACTGTTGCTTCACAGCTCCATGGTCACTGTCTGTGCGGAGTCTGCAGTTTTTCCCCGTGTCTGCGTGGGTTTCCTCCGGCTGCTCCGGTTTCCTCCCACAGTCCAAAGATGTGCAGGTTAGGTGAATTGAACATGCTAAATTGCCCTTAGTGTCAAAAAGGTTCGGTGGGGTTACGGGGATAGGGTGGAGTTCTGGCCTTGGGTAGGGTGCTCTTTCCAAGGGCTGATGCAGACCCGATGGGCTGAATGGCCTCCTTCTGCACTGTAAATTTTATGATGATACAACAAGATTGCTGGCATAATTGGTCTTGGTGTTGTATTTGCATTTTGCACTTTGAATTTTCAAAGATGCCGTCCCAGAAGCTGGTTTTCACCACAGCCAAGCAGAGGTCCTGCTAATTTAAACCAGCTCTCCTCAGAGCAGAATTCTCTGAACATGTTCCACCAGAACTAACCAACTATCCAAACTTCCAGGAGCGCCCAGTAGCATCTGAAGTTAAGGTATAGAAGATGAGTAAGTGTGATAACCAGTCTGTGTTGTTAACTGGCCTCAGCCTCAGCCAGGACACTGATACAGATATCTATCTTGCAGCAGCGAGTGGTGAATCTCATTGTTTTTCAGTGACCTGTGCTGCAACTACAATAATTTTACAGTATTGCAGCGTTAATGTAAGCCTACTTGTGACACTAATACAGATTATTATTATTGTTTGAAGTGTATACATTGCTGGATGAGGCTCCAATATACTCGCTTCAACAACAGAAGCGAGCTAGTAGCTGGAGGCGACCATATGACCTGTCAAACCTGCCCCACTAAACGTTATTCGTTTCTGAATTTCACGAGGGAGATAGCGTGGGTGAAGAATAGCAGCGGCAGAGCGGTAGCCGAACAAAAATAGGTCAACCGAGCATTTGAGACTTTCTACCGAGGACTGGACTTCTCCAAGCCCCCCGACGGGGACGTGGGGATGACACAGTTCCTTGATGGACTTGACATGGCAGTCGTGGGGGACGATAGGTGGGGGGGGGGGGGCTGGGGCTGGAAGCACCAATAGGATTGGAGGGATCATGGAGAGCATGAGCTCCATGACCCGATGGGTTCTTGGCAGCTTCCCCCCCCCCCCCCCCCCCCCCTCCCCGGGGAGAGAATACCAGAGATGATCGTCGACAGAGTCGAATGGAAATACCTTGTTGAGGTACTGGAACGGTTTGGGCTACGAACGAGGTTCAACTCCTTTACAAATCCCCCAAGACGAGCTCTGAATACTTCCAGTAGCACAGAGGCACAAGGCAAGGATGCCCACTGTCCCTGCTCCTGTTCACCCGAGCAATTGAACCCCTGACCATTGCTCTGCAAGACACAAAAGGCTGGAAGGGCATCCAAAGAAGAGGCAGAGAGCACAGAGTCTCACTCTATGTGGATGATCTGGGTGGCCTGGCCCTGCCGAGCCTGTAATACTCCCACTGGACGTGTGGTGCCACACAGCCGAGAGGGTAAGGGGGTGGATATGAGAACCCAACGTGGATGAGGCTGGAGGAGTCCTCCTGCACGGGAGCAACACTCCAGTCCCTCGCCATGCCCCCCCCCCCCCCGCCCACCTCCCCGCCAGAGATGTCTAACCGAGATGTCCCCAAAAGTCCCGATTTGTGGCAACCACAAATTCCCACCAGCCACGCGCGACGCGACCTTTAGAAAATGGAGACGAGGGGGGAGGGGGTCGCTGGCAGTCAGGGACTTTTACATAGGGGACAGACTTGCGACCTTGGGAGATGTCATCGAAGACCTGGAGCCACTGACAGGACAGGAACTCCGGCACCTTCAAATTAAACACTTTCTCCACAAGCAGGTGGCAAGGTTCCCCCAGGCCTTGAGAGACATGTTACTGGAAGAGCTAATAAACACAGACAGTAAAGAGAGGGGGAACTGTGGGGACATCTATGGGTGGTTGCTCGAAAGGGCAAGAGAACCGCTGGACAGAGCCGGGTGAAGATGGGAGGACCACCTCAGGCTGGAAGTGGGTTGGGGACTCTGGAGCGAGGCACTGAGCAGGGCCAACTCCACCTCCTCCTGCGCTCGGTTCAGCCTTATGCAGCTCAAAGTGGTGCACAGAGAGCGCACCTGACCAGAACCCGAATGAGCAGCTTCTTCCCGGAGGGGGTGGGCAAATGTGACTGGTGCCAGGGAGGCCCGACCAGCCACACCCACATGTTCTGGGCTTGCCCCAGACTTGTCCGGTTCTGGACAGCCTTCTCCGAGGTGATGTCCAAGGTTGTGGGGGTGAGGGTGGAGCCGGGCCCGAGAGTGGCAGTCTCCGGGGTATCGGAGCAGCCAGAGTTACACATGGGGAGAGGGCCGACGCCCAAGCTTTCGCTTCCCTAATCGCCCGCCAGACAATCCTGCCCGTCTGGCGCCCAGCAGCACCACCTCCAGCTGCAGTTTGGCTGGCAGACCTGCCAGAATTCCTCCATCTGGAGAAGATCAACTTCACCATCCGAGGGTCGGACAAGGGCTTCCACAAAGCACGGGGCCCATTCATCAGCCTGTCCCAAGACCTGTTCAAAGCAAACAGCGACTAGAGAGAGTTGGGGGGGGGGGGGGGGGGGGGGGGGGAGGGGGGTGGGGGGGGGGGGGGGGGAGAGAGAGAGAGAGAGAGAGAGATAGAGGAAAACAAATATGAACACACACAATGGAGAGGAGCAGAGGGGGAAGGGGTGAGGAGGGAACCCAAGGTAGTCACAGAGCGAAACAAGAGGAAAAAGGGAGGAGGGGAGTGGGCAGGAACCCCCTGAGCCTAAAACTGCAGCAGAATGGAGTGGAACGCAGTGTGTGAGACCCAGGGCGGACGTTGCTACTGTGGAAAAAAACAGACTGCCAGCAGGGGGAGGGAGGGAGGGGAGGGAGGGATGGGGGAGGGGAGGGGGGAGGGAGGGAGAGAGGAGGGAGAGAGGAGGGAGGGTAGGGAGGGAGAGAGGGGAGGGAGGGAGGGGAGAGGAGGGAGGGAGGGGGGGCAGACAGAAGGAATATATGTAAAAAGAAAATTCTGTAAATAAGAAATGTCACTGTGTAAATACCAGGTGCACTATAGATTGAGTTGTTACTCTGTAAAAACTGAATAATGCCAATAACAATATATTTTTAAAATAATTTCTGTGAAGCTGCCCCAACAGCGAATTAGATGGAATTTTCTCTTGTATGGTATAATGAAGGAATTTCCTAAAGATTCCAATCAAGAATTGACGTCAGGATAGACCTGTCTAATTGTGTTTATTCCCTTACCGATTGTTACATTGTTAAAAGAAATTTTACGTCAGATTATTAAATGAATCTGTCCCTTTGACCAGGACTGTAAAGTCTACTTATAATAACTGAGATCACAAGAATGTTATGTAAGTTCACGCCTTGGCAAATGCTTTTGTAATCCTTCGAGCAATAAAGAAGGTCATTCATATAGTAAAAGAATCATTCATTGGCCAACAAGTCTGACGACAATTATCTATTGAATATGGTTATTTGTATCAGGTGACTCACTGGAACATGGTGTTCAAACACATGCCAAAGTGATGATCTGTACCTTACCTGCCTTCAGTCTCTCACTTCACATATTCACTCTGGCTTTAACTACAATTACTATGGAGATATAGGAGCTATTCTAGCTGGTCTGACAAAATATATATTTTATATATATATATATATATTATATATTATATTATATATTATATAAACATATATATTAAAATTTCCTAATTAATATGGGCGGCACGGTGGCACAGTGGTTAGCACTGCTGCCTCACAGCGGCAGGGTTCAATGCCGACCTTGGGTGACTGTCTGGAGTTTGCACGTTCTCCCCGTGCCTGCGTGGGTTTCCTCCGGCTGCTCCGGTTTCCCCCCACAGCCCAAAGATCTGCAGCTTAGGTGGATTGGCCGTGTCAAATTGAACCTTCGTATACAATGGTTAGGTAGGGTCACAGGGCAAGGACAGGATAGGTAGGCTGCTCCTCTGGAGGGCCGTTGTACAGGCTAAATCGCTGGCTTTGAAAGCAGGCCAGCAGCACGGTTCAATTCCCGTACCAGCCTCCCCGAACTGGTGCCGGTATGTGGCGACTAGGGGCTTTTCACAGTAACTTCATTTGAAGCCTACTTGTGACAATGAGCGATTTTCATTCATTCCATTTCACTCGATGGGCCAAATGGCCTCCATCTGCACTGTAGGGATGCTAATAATGCTTTTCAAATAGTTCTATTCATTCGCTGGTGCAGTTGTCTTTCCAGCTGAATCTCGGCTGTTCAATAGAATGCGTTTGGTACAATTTTAATCGGAGTGAAAGCTGGATGGAAATATTTCCTACTCATTTTGTTTTGCCTCCTTTGGAGAATTCCATTGAATTTTGAGATATTTAAATTATTTCCTCCTGTGAAAGTTGCCCTAGTCCCCGAGGATTATAGTCTGCCCTCCCCATTTTGGACAGAGAGCTGGCTGGTGGTGATTTAACCTGAGGGTCACCACACCTCAGGCGATTGGGCAAGGCTGAAAAAGCAGGGCCTTCATGGGTAACCGGAGCCGGTGCAGGAATTGAACCTGCCCTACTGCATCACGAACCAGCTGTCCAGCCAACTGAGCTGACCCATTTTCTCCTGTAGGCTCAAGGAAAATGGGTACTGATTGCTGTGTCATGATTGCTTGGTCCCTGGGGCAGTGAGGTGGTCGTGGGGATGGGGGGAATTGGGTGTAACAGCACCCATTGCATTATGAAGATTAACCGGTGTCAGTCACTATCCACCATTCCTGCATATGTACAGATGTGGAAATCATAGATTTTCATAGAATCATAGATTTTACAGTGCAGAAGGAGGCGATTCGGCCCATCGAGTCTGCACCGGCTCTTTGGAAAGAGCACCCTACCCAAGCCCACACTTCCACCCCATCCCCATAACCCAGTAATCCCACCCAACACTAAGGGCAATTTTGGACACTAAGGGCAATTGAGCATGACCAATCCACCTAACCTGCACATCTGCGGACACTAAGGGGCAATTTAGCATGAACAATCCACCCAACCCACACATCTTTGGACTGTGGGAGGAAACCGGAGCACCCGGAGGAAACCCACGCACACACGGGGAGAACGTTCAGACTCTGCTCAGACAGTGACCCAAGCCGGGAATCGAACCTGGGACCCTGGAGCTGTAAAGCAATTGTGCTAACCATTATGCTACCGTGCTGCCCTTATCAGTCAGGATGGAGGAGAGAACATTACAAGGAAAAACTCATCCTGGGGCAAAGATTCACTCGATAGATTCCTGGGGGTCAGGGGCTTGTCTGATGAGGAGAGACTGAGCAAACTATAATCCCCAGAGTTTAGTTTCATTGCGACTCATAAAGTTCTTCAGTATTGACAGATTAGATGCAGAGAGGAAACTTTCCCTTGCTGAAGAGTCTGGAATACAGAGTGACAAACTCAATCAGGGTTTAGCCATTTAGGGTTGAGGTGAGCAGATATTCACTCAAATTGTTGTGAATCTATGGAATTCATCTCTCCCCCCCCCCAGATAGCTGTGAATGTTCAGTCGTTGAATATATTTAAGACAGAGATCACTAGAGATCATTTGATAAGGTTCCCCAGCATTTGATAAGGTTTCCCATGGTAGTCTTATTCAGAACGTTAGAGGGCATGGGATACAGGGACATTTGGCTGTCTGGATACAGAATTGGCTGGCCGAAAGAAGACAGTGAGTGGTAGTGGTTGGAAAGTATTCCGCCTGGAGGTCGGTGACCAGTGGTGTCCTGCAGGGTTCTGGTGTTCTGGGACCTCTGCAATTTGTGGTTTTTATAAATGACTTGGATGAGGAAGTGGAAGGGTGGGTTAGTAAGTTTGCTGATGACACAAAGGTTGGGGGAGTTGTAGATAGTGTTGAGGGTTGCTGCAGGTTACAACTGGACACTGACAGGATGCAGAGCTGGGCTGAGAAGTGGCAGATGGAGTTCAACCTTGATAAATGTGAAGTGATTCATTTTGGAAGGTCGAATTTGAATGCTGAATACAGGGTTAAAGGCAGGATTCTTGGAAGTGTGGAGGAACAGAGGGATCTTGAGGTCCACGTGCATAGATCCCCCAAAGTTGCCACCCAGGTTGATAGGGTTAAGAAGGTGTGGTGAATGTACTTCATGTAATTCACACTGTTTAGTATTGTGTCCTTGTGGACTCTGTCTGTGAGCCGTTGTGCGGCTCTGCCCACAGGGGGAGATGAGGAGCTTGTACAGGGCTCCACCCTCGGCTCTGCCCATGGCTCCTCCCACTACCAGAAGTATAAGGTGCTGCAGCCTTGTGAGCCTGCCCTCAGTTCTTCTGGTCGCAGGCAGGCTCAGTTGTAAGTCTATTAAAACCACAGTTTACTTCCTATCGTGTCTCGAGTAAATTGATGGTCACATCAGAAGGTGTATGGTGCGTTGGCTTTCATTAACGGGGGGATTGAGTTGAAGAGCCGCAAGGTTTTGCTGCAGTTTTATAAAACTCTAGTTAGACCACACTTGGAATATTGTGTCCAGTTCTGGTCGCCTCATTATAGGAAGGATGTGGATGCTTTGGAAAGGGTACAGAGGAGATTTACCAGGATGCTGCCTGGACTGGAGGGTATATCTTATGAAAAAGGGTTGAGGGAGCTAGGGCTTTTCTCACTGGAGCGAAGAAGGCAGAAAGGTGACTTGATAGAGGTGCACAAGGTAATGAGAAGCATGGATAGAGTGGATAGCCAGGGACTTTGCCCCAGGGTGGAAATGGCTGACATGAGGGGACATAATTTTAAGGTGATTGGAGGAAGGTATAGGGGAGATGTCAGAGGTAGGTTCTTTACACATAGAGTGGTGGGTGTGTGGAATGCACTGCCAGCAGAGGTGGTGGAATCAGAGTAATTGGAGACATTTAAGCAACTCTGAGACATGCACAAGGACAGCAGTAAATTGAAGGGGTGTAGGTTAGCTTGATCCTCGATTAGGATAAATGGTAGGCACAACATCGTGGGCCGAAGGGCCTGTACTATGCTGTACTCTTCTATGTTTCTATGTTCTAAGTTCTAATAGAGTTTTGGGCAGTGAGGAAGGAATTGAGGGATCCGGGGATAGCGGAGGAAGGTACTGAGGTATGATGGAGCAAGCTCGAAGGGGCGAATTGCCTACTCCTGCTCTTATGTTCTTATGAGCAAAAGGAAAACAAAAATGTTGGGCTGGATTCTCCGCCCCGCCACGTTTCTGTTTCACCCTGCTGGCGGGATGCTCCGTTACATCGGCCGGTGGATGGGCTTTCCCATTGTGGAGCAGCCCCACGCCGTCAGGAAACCCCTGGGCTGCCGGCAAAACGGAGAATCCCACCAGCGGAGAATCCAGCCCGTTATCTTTGGGGGTAAAGTGAAGAATGGAGTGGAGGCCTCAGGATTGCATTTGTTATCGATTCTCTGCTTCAAATAAGAGCAAAGTAAAGTCGCCATAGGCCCAGATGCCCATAGGCTCCTGTGAGGGGGGAGAGCTGACTGCTGGTGATTTAACCTGAGGGTCATCACACCTCAGCCGAGGGGCAAGGTTGAGAAAGCAGACGCCTCATGAATAACCTCCAAGTAGTACTTTGCTATCTTGCTTCAGAACATGTTTTACATGCAAGTTTGACAACGCTGTAATGGACTGTCCAGACTGGAAGGATGGTCAAATCCATGTAATTTCAACCAGACGTCATGAAAAGCAGTTCAGGGAGCTTAGTGCAATGCTCCCAACCACCATCTTGGCTAACATTAGTTAATATATCACAGAGCAGGCCTCACAAATGGCATCTTGCTTAGGATCCCAGATGAGAACCCAACAATTTGGCAGCACGGTAGCATTGTGGATAGCACAATTGCTTCACAGCTCCAGGGTCCCAGGTTCGATTCCGGCTTGGGTCACTGTCTGTGCGGAGTCTGCACATCCTCCCCGTGTGTGCGTGGGTTTCCTCCGGGTGCTCCGGTTTCCTTCCACAGTCCAAAGATATGCAGGTTGGGTGGATTGGCCATGATAAATTGCCCTTAGTGTCCGAAATTGCCCTTAGTGTTGGGTGAGGTTACTGGGTTATGGGGATAGGGTGGAGGTGTTAACCTTGGGTAGGGTGCTCTTTCCAGGAGCCGGTGCAGACTCGATGGGCCGAATGGCCTCCTGTACTGTAAATTCTATGAAATTTGCAATTTGCAAAACTGAACAAAGGTGATTGCACACAGGCGTGATAACACTGGGGCAGCACCGTCACGCGGTGATTAGTGCTGCTGCCTCACGGCGCTGAGGTCCCAGGTTCGATCCCGGCTCTGGTCACTGTCTGTGTGGACTCTGGACATTTTCCCCGTGTTTGCGTGGGTTTCACCCCAACAACCGAAAAGATGTGCAGGGTAGGTGAATTGGCCACGCTAAATTTCTCCTTAATATAAAAAAAGGAGTGATAACACTGACCAATACGTATTTTTATGTTAAAATACACTTTAATTTAAATACAGAATTATCCACATCAGCAACAAGAATTAGCTTTACAGACAACAGTTCTTAAGTAAAAGGAAAATCTTTAACTTATTCCCTACACCTGCCACTGTATATTCCAATTAAGCAACCAATATAGTTCAAATACCACATAGAAATAAAGTTACCATTCAGATTTTACTTGCTTTTCTCTGTGCAGAGTCCTTGGAGAGAACCTTTCAAGGGCAAACTGCAAGACACTGCTAGGCAGACTAAAATCCTCGGGGTCGCACGGTGGTTAGCGCTGTCTCTTCACAGCTCCAGGGTCCCAGGTTCGATTCCCGGCTCGGGTCACTGTCTGTGTGGAACGTAGAACATTACAGCGCATTACAGGCCCTTCGGCCCTTGATGTTGCGCCAACCTGTGAAACCACATCTACACTATTCCCTTATCGTCCATATGTCTATCCAATGACCATTTAAATGCCCTTAATGTTGGCGAGTCCACTACTGTTGCAGGCAGGGCATTCCACGCCCTTACTACTCTCTGAGTAAAGAACCGACCTCTGGCATCTGTCCTATATCTATCTCCCTTCAATTTAAAGTTATGTCCCCTCGTGCTAGCCGTCACCATCTGAGGAAAAAGGCTCTCACTGTCCACCATATCTAATCCTCTGATCATCTTGTATGCCTCAATTAAGTCACCTCTTAACCTTCTTCTCTCTAACGAAAACAACCTTAAGTCCCTCAGCCTTTCCTCATAAGATCTTCCCTCCATACCATGTAACCCTTTCCAATGCTTCCACATCCTTCCTATAATGCACCGACCAGAACTGCACACAATACTCCAAATACGGCCACACCAGAGTTTTGTACAGCTGCAACATGACCTCATGGCTCCGAAACTCAATCCCTCTATCAATAAAAGCTAACACACCGTGCACCTTCTTAACAACCCTATCAACCTGGGTGGCAACTTTCAGGGATCTATGTACATGGACACAGAGATCACTCTGCTCATCCACACTACCAAGAATCTTACCATTAGCCCAGTACTCTGTCTTCCTGTTACGCCTTCCAAAATGAATCACCTCACACTTTTCCGCATTAAACTCCATTTGCCACCTGTCAGCCCAGCTCTGCAGCTTATCTATGTCCCTCTGTAACCTGCAACATCCTTCCGCACTGTCCACAACTCCATCGACTTTAGTGTCATCTGCAAATCTACTCACCCATCCTTCTACGCCCTCCTCCAGGTTATTTATAAAAATTACAAACAGCAGTGGCCCGAAAACAGATCCTTGTGGTACACCAGTGGTAACTGAACTTGAGGCCGAATGTTTCCCATCAACCACCACCCTCTGTCTTCTTACAGCGAGCCAATTTCTGATCCAAACTGCTAAATCACCCTAAATCCCATGCCGCCATATTTTCTGCAATAGCCTATCGTGGGGAACCTTATCAAACGCTTTACTGAAATCCATACACACCACATCAACTGCTTTACCCTCATCCACCTGTTTGGTCACCTTCTCGAAGAACTCAATGAGGTTTGTGAGGCACGACCTACCCTTCACAAAACCATGTTGACTATCCCTAATCAAATTATTCCTTTCTAGATGATTATAAATCCTATCTCTTATAAACCTTTCCAAGACTTTGCCCACAACAGAAGTAAGGCTCACTGGTCTATAGTTACCGCGGTTGTCCCTACTCCCCTTCTTGAACAAGAGGACAACATTTGCTATCCTCCAGTCTTCTGGCACTATTCCTGTAGACAATGACGACATAAAGATCAAATCCAAAGGCTCAGCAATCTCCTCCCTAGCTTCCCAGAGAATCCTAGGATAAATCCCATCCGGCCCAAGGGACTTATCTATTTTCACACTTTCCAGAATTGCTAGCACCTCCCACTTATGAACCTGAAGCCCTTCTAGTCTAGTAGCTGTATCTCAGTATTCTCCTTGACAACATTGTCTTTTTCCTGCGTGAATACTGACGAAAAATATTCATTTAGCACCTCTCCTATCTCCTCGGACTCCACGCACAACTTCCCACTACTGTCCTTGACTGGCCCTACTCTTACCCTAGTCATTCTTTTATTCCTGACATATCTATAGAAAGCTTTAGGGTTATCCTTGATCCTACCTGCCAAAGACTTCTCATGTCGCCTCCTGGCTCTTCTTAGCTCTCTCTTTAGATCCTTCCTAACTTGTAACTCTCGAGCACCCTAACTGAACCTTCATGTCTCATCTTTACATAAGCCTCCTTCTTCCTCTTGACAAGTGATTCAACTACTTTAGTAAACCACGGTTCCCTCACTCGACCACTTCTTCCCTGCCTGACAGGTACATACTTATCAAGGACACACAGTAGCTATTTCTTGAACGAGCTCCACATTTCAATTGTGCCCATGTTTCCTTCCCCATCCTATGCATTCTAAGTCTTGCCTCATCGCATCATAATTGCCTTTCCCCCAGCTATAACTCTTGCCCTGCGGTATATACCTATCCATTTCCATCACTAAAGTAACTGAATTGTGGTCACTATCACCAAAGTGCTCACCTACCTCCAAATCTAGCACCTCTCCTGGCTTATTCCCCAGTACCAAATCCAATACGGCCTCGCCTCTTGTTGGCCTATCTACATACTGCATCAGGAAACCCTCCTGCACACATTGGACAAAAACAGACCCATCTAAAGTACTCAAACTATAGCGTTTCCAGTCAATATTTGGAAAGTTAAAGTCCCCCATAACAACTACCCTGTTACTTTTGCTCCTATCCAGAATCATCTTTGCAATCCTTTCCTCTACATCTCTGGAACTTTTCGGAGGCCTATAGAAAACTCCCAACAGGGTGACCTCTTCTTTCCTGACCTCGGCCCATACTACCTCAGTAGACGAGTCCTCATCAAACGTCCTTTCTGCCACCGTAATACTGTCCTAAACTAACAATGCCACCCCTCCCCCTCTTTTACCACCTTCCCTGAGCTTACTGAAATATCTAAACCCCGGAACCTGTAGCAACCATTCCTGTCCCTGCTCTCGCAATGTCTCCGAAATGGCCACAACATCGAAGTCCCAGATACCAACCCATGCTGCAAGTTCACCCACCTTATTTCGGATGCTCCTGGCATTGAAGTAGACACACTTTCAATCACCTTCCTGCCTGCCGGTACACTCCTGCAACTTTGAAACCTTACTCATGTCCTCACTACTCTCAGCTTCTTGTGTACTGGAGCTACAATTCAGGTTCCCAACCCCCTGCTGAATTAGTTTAAACCCTGCCGAAGAGCATTAGCAAATTTCCCCCCCAGGATATTGGTACCCCTCTGGTCCAGGTGTAGACCATCCCGTTTGTAAAGGACCCACCTACCCCAGAATGAGCCCCAATTATCCAGGTATCTGAAACCCTACCGCCTGCACCATCCCTGTAGCCACGTGTTCAACTGCTCTCTCTCCTTATTCCTCGTCTCGCTACCATGTGGCATGGGTAACAACCCAGAGAGAATAACTCTGTTCTAGCTCTAAGTTTCCACCCTAGCTCCCTAAATTCCTGCCTTACATCCTATCCCTTTTCCTACCTATGTCGTTGGTGCCTATGTGGACCACGACTTAGGGCTGCTCCCCCTCCCCTTAAGGATCCTGAAAACATGATCCAAGACATCACGGACCATGGCACCTGGGAGGCAACACACCAACCGCGAGTCTTTCTTGTTCCCACAGAATCTCCTATCTATCCCCCTAACGATGGAGTCTCCAATGACTAATGCTCTACTCCTCTCCCCCTTCCCTTCTGAGCAACAGGGACGGACTCTGTGCCAGAGACCTGTACCCCATGGCTTACCCCGGAAAGTTGTTTCCCCCCCCCCCCCCACCAGTATCTAAAGCGGTATACTTGTTACTAAGGGGAACGACCACAAGGGATCCCTGTACTGACTGCTTCCTCCCAGCCCCTCTCACTGTCACCCATCTATCTTCATTCTTCGGAGTAACTACATCCCTGAAGCTTCTATCTATGACCACCTCTGCCTCCCGAATGATCTGAAGCTCATCCAGCTCCAGCTCCAGTTCCCTAACACGGTTTCTGAGGAGCTGGAGATGGGTGCACTTACCACAGGTGAAATCAGCAGGGACACTGACGGCGTCCCTCACCACAAACATTCTGCAGGAGGAACATTTCACTGCCTTCCCTGCCATCCCCTCTCGATAAAACAAGAAAGAGAAATGAAGACCTTACCTGATATTTGCTCAACCCCTTAGGTTAGAGGAGGTGGAAGGGTGGGGGACAGTACAAATGTAGTGTCTCGGGTTTAGCAACTGCCCAACTTATATACAGGTACTACACACCTTCCCAGAAATCCCCACGGCCGACTTCCGGTTTCTTGCTGCTCTGAAACAAAAAAAAGCAACTCCGAAAAAAAAAGTTAGTTAAAAAAAGAAAGACCGCTTCTCCTGTAAGGTAAGTTTTTAAAACGGGAAACTTAACTTCCTGACAGCCCCCTGGTTACTGCTCTCGTTGCTACCGCTGAAAAACTAGAGTCTGCACGTTCTCCCGTGTCTGCGTCAATTTCTTCCGGGTGCTCTGGTTTCCTCCCACAGTCCAAAGATGTGCAGGTTAGGTGGATTGGTCATGCTAAATTGCCTTTAGTGTCAAAAAGGGTTGGGTGGGGTTGCTGGGTTGCGGGTCTGGGGTGGAGGTGTGGGCTTAAATGGGGTGCTCTTTCCAAGGGCTGGTGCAAATTCGATGGGCTGAATGGCCTCCTTCTGCACTGTAAATTCTCTGATTCTATAATTCTATGGCAAATTAAAACTAACGTCAGACCTGGCTCCTCCCCTCAATTACATCATCTGTATGGTAAGCAGAAGGCATCCTTCTATCTCCTCCCACCAGATGCCCCATGACCTGGTTAGCCAGGGCCAAATCCAATATCTCTCAAAAATGATCTTAATCCGAGGGACCTCCAAACCAGAACAATATTCCATTAGCCACCTATCTGTAAACAAGTAAATGTTTCTCAAATCTATCATCAGAATAATCTCTCTGCAAAATCATGGATTTCTTCCGTTTTCTGACCCCCTTTTCTAAAAATAAATTTAGAGTATCCGATTAATTTTTGTTCCAATTAAAGGGCGATTTAGCGTGGCCAATCTCCCTGTGCTGCACATCTTTGGGTTTGTGGGGTGAGACCCATGCAGACACGGGGAGCATGTGCAAACCCCACACGGACAGAGACCCGAGGCCGGGATTGAACCCTGGTCCTCGCTGCTGCGAGGCAGCAGTGCTAACCACTGCGCCACCACGTCGCCCCTCTTTTCTGACCCCTTAATTTCAGTGTCTTTATTTTAAAAATATTTTTATTGAAGCATTTGCAAAAAATGTTATAACAAACAAAACAATAATAACATAAACATCAACATGGTAAACTAGACATTTCCCAGCCCTTCTGTACATCCCTTAACCATATTGCACCTACTCCCCCCCCCCCGGCGCCCTTCAGAATGCTGCTTCTGCTGGCATTGTAATTTTCCCCGAGAAAGTCGACGAATGGCTGCCACCTCCGGGAGAACCCCAGCATTGACCCTCTCAAGGCAAACTTTATTTACTCCAGCTTGAGAAACCCAGCCATGTCACTGACCCAAGTCTCCACACTCGAGGGCTTCAAGTCCCTCCACATTAATAAGATCCATCTCTGGGCTACCAGGGAGGCAAAGGCCAGAGCGTCAGCCTCTTTCACTCCCTGAACTCCCGGGTCTTCTGACACTCCAAAGATCGCTATCTCTGGACTCGGCACCACCCACGTACCTAGCACCTTGGACACTGCCTTGGCAAACCCCTGCAGAACCCTCCAAGCTTCGGCCATGCCCAAAACATGTGGACATGATTTGCTGGGCTTCCCGCACACCTCGCACACCTATCTTCTTTCCCGAAAAATTTGCTCATCCTAGCCACCGTCATGTGTGCCCGGTGTACCACTTTAAACTGTATTAGACTGAGCCTGGCACATGTTGAAGAGAAATTAACCCTGCTTAGGGCGTCGGCCCCCGGACTCGCTTCTAACTCCCCACCTAGCTCCTCCTCCCATTTGCCCTTCAGTTCCTCCACTGGGATCTCCTCCGCCTCCAACAACTCCTTTCCCCTCCCCCACCCAGGTACCGGACACTACTCTGTCCTGTATCCCCCGTGGCGGGATCAGCGGGAAAGCCAACACCTGTTTCTTCAGAAAGACCCGGACTTGTAAATATCTGAAACCATTCCCCGGCGGCAGCTTGAATTTGTCCTCCAGCGCCTACAGACTGGGAAATCTCCCATCTATGAATAGATCTCCCATCCGTCTAATTCCTGCTCTCTGCCAACTTCGGAACACGCCATCTATCCTGCCTGTGGTTATTGCAAATCGGGGTCCAGACCAACGCACCCTCCACCTTCCTATACCTCCTCCATTGCCCCCAGATCCTCAATGCCACCACCATCACCGGGCTAGTGGAGTAACGGTCCGGCGAGAATGGCAGAGGTGCTGTTACCAGTGGTCCCAAACTGGTGCCATTGCATGGCGCCGCCTCCATCCGCTCCCATGCCAACCCCTCCCCTATTACCCACTTCCTAATCATCGCTATATTCGCTGCCCAGTGGTAGTTGCAGAAGTTCGGCATTACCAAGACGGCAAAGTCAAAATCTCAGCCGTGCCATTAAACATTGATATCAGAGCAAGGGAGAGAGAGGCAGCCAGATGGGCAGTAACCCCCGAGACGTCATCTCACAGCTGGAAGTGATATGGGCAGAGTCTTAGTCCCCACTGGAGAAAACCCTCAAGGGCATTTAATCTGCTCCCTCCCACCCGGTTCTTTAATCTGGGTTTAATGAGAGCTAAAAGTAACTGAAATTCCAACCTTACTCTTCACTCGAAGAGGAATGTGCTCACCCTGAACCTCAGTTAACACCCTTTTGAAAGACTCCCGCTTACCAGCTGTCCCCTTGCCTGTAAACAGCCTCCCCCAATCAACTTTTGAAAGTTCCCACCTAATAGCCTCACAATTTAGAATGCCTCATTTAACCAATCATTCTTTCTGCTTCATCTCCAATGTGTATGCCAACTGGCTATTTAACTGCTGGGGCATCACAGGCGTCCAACCTGCTCTTGACCTGCATAAAAAACACGCATGTTTTGCATCTGGGATCAATGGGGAGTGATGAGCAGAAACATGGGACAATTTACTCTCCCTAATCCAGGGTTACCATGTTAAAATGTAGAATAGTTTCTGCTACTCCATTGGGGATAGGTCATGTCAACATAGTCAGAGTACCAGACCTTCTGCCTCTGCTGTGCAGCTGCTGCCTGCTTTAGGCAGCTCAGGTATGACGGGCGCTTCCTGTGTATATTCTACACGGCAGGACAAACAATGTAATACTCAAACTTAGGGAATTACACATTTACAAATTCCAGTTTTGTTGGTACCGGAACTTCTTTTCCTCCATTTCCCCCCCCCCCCCCCCCCCCCCCCCTCCTGTAGCCCTTACCTCTGAAATCCCCTTCCTAAATCCCTCCGCTTCCCTACCCCTCCTAACGCCTCGAGGTTATTCCTGCAAGGCTATTTCTTTGAGCACATTTTTGATCACCTCCCCTAATATCTCTTTATAATAATGATAATCTTCATTGTCACAAGTAGGCTGACATTAACACTGCAATGAAGTTACTGTGAAAATCCCCTAGTCGCCACATTCCGGCGCCTGTTCGGGTACACAGAGGGAGAATTCCGAATGTCCAAAATACGTAACAAGCACGTCTTTCGGGACTTGTGGGAGGAAACCGGAGGAAACCCACGCAGACACGGGGAGAACGTGCTGACTCCGCACAGGAGTGACCCAAGATGTGATGCAACAGTGCTAACCACTGTGCTACTGTGCCGCCCAGTGGCCATGATGTGGAGATGCCGGCGTTGGACTGGAGTGAGCACAGTAAGAAGTCTTACAACCCAGGTTAAAGTCCCAACAGGTTTGTTTCAAACACGAGCTTTCAGATCACCTGAGGAAGGAGCAGCGCTCCGAAAGCTAGTGTTTGAAACAAACATGTTGGACTTTAACCTGGTGTAAGACTTTTACTGTGCCTAGTGCCTCAGGGTCAAATGTTGGACGCCCCTATGTTAAAGGCACTATATGAAGGCGGATAGTTGTATTTGTCTGGTTTCATTGCAGTGGTCGCCCTCTTGGTGACCTCCCTGAATAGACATTCCTTACCTGTGAGCTTAGACAGCAAGTGTTGGCAAACCTGGTGCCCTACCCTATTGTCACAGTTGTCAACAAGTGTTGCCTGTTTACCTTTGATACAATTATACCTCTGATAATACCCCGTTCGTCATCCCTTTTTGAGACGGTGTGACTTTGCAAAACGATAGTTCTGAGCTGACTGAGATAGCTATCGTGTTTTGTATTCCAATTATATTTGCTTTCCCAGGAGATTGTTCAGAAAGCAGCGTTTATCAGTCAGATCAGACTGAGATCATTTTCTCTGTCACGGAGTTGATACAGCAGTTAAACACCAGCTGCCTTCCCCTATCTTCACATGAATGATCTTTTGCGGCGTACCAGAACCTTTTCAAAGTGCTTTGTACCTTGGACCTAGCTGCCTTGTTAGGGTAGACACTGAGAGGCTGCTACCCCTGGCAGGTGACAAACAACGGGTAAGGAACAGGCCATTTAGGGATGAACTTTATTGTTTAACTCCACGGCCTAATGCCTGAGTTATCTCCTTGTGTCCCACCAACAGGAACAGAAATTCTCCACCACCTGGGAACTGGCGGTGGCGGGAATCACGCCCCCCCCCCCCCCGATTGGCGTTACGTCCGCGCCAATCGGCGAGGTCCCTGCGGTGATTCTGCCCGCGATGGCCGAAGTCCCGCCGCTGGGAGGCCTCTCCCTCCGCCGTGGTTTGAACCACATCTGGTGGCGGCGGGATCGGCGGCACGAGCGGGCCCCCGGGGTCCTGGGAGGCGCGGGGCGATCGGACCCCGGGGGGCGCCCCCACGGTGGCCAGGCCCGCGATTGGGGCCCCCTGATCGAAGGGCGAGCCACTGCCGTGGGGGCTCTCTTTCTCTCCCGCCGCCGCCACGGCCTCCACCATGGCGGAGGCAGAAGAAAATCCCCCAGCGCGCATGCACCGGTGGTGACGTCATGGGCAGCTGACGCCGACGTCACCACCGGCGCATGCGTGAACCGGCGAAGGCCTTTCGGCCAGCCCCGGCGCCGGGCGTCAAAGGCCGCTGGTGCCGGTTTTGGCGCCAGTCGGCGTGGTGCCAACCGCTCCGGCGCGGGCCTAGCGGGCAAAGGTGTGGAATTCTCTGCACCTTTGGGGAGGCCCGATGCCGGAGTGGTTGGCGCCACTCCCTTACGCCCGGACCCCCCGCCCCGCCGGGTAGGGGAGAATGCCGCCCCAGAGCAGCTTGGTTGATTCAGCCATATCAGGCCATTAAAGAAACCGGATAGAACACCAGAGACAATATTGGCAAACTCAGCCCTGTTGACACTGCAAAGTCCTCTTTACGAACATCTGAGAGTTGTCTCACAGAGTAGTCAAGGAACAGCCTGGCATGGTCATACCTTACAGACAGATAATTTCCTAGACACCACCCCCACTCTATCCTGTCAGTGGGACAGAACAGCACCACAGAGGTGGCGACACAGTGGTGCACAGTTGGGTGGAAGTTCCCCTGGGAGCATTTAATATCAACTCTGAATCCCATAAATTCTCATGGCATTAGGCCAAACATGGGTAAGGAAATATCCTGCTAATCACCATGCACCGTCCACCGTCAACTGATGAATCAGCGCTCCATCATGTTAAACACCACTTGGAGGAAGTACTGAGGGTGGAAAGGGCCCAAACGTTGCTCAGTAGCACCTCCACAGACCGAGCTGGCCGGGTACTAAAGGACAATAGCTGCTAGACTGGGACTGCGGCAAGTGGTGAGGGAACCAACAAGAGGGAAAAACACACCAGACCCCATCCTCACCAACCTGCCTTCCGCAGGTGTATCTGTCCAGGACAGTATTTGTCGGAATGACCACTTTCTCAGTCCTTGTGAAGATAAAGTCCCATCTTCGCATTGAGGCTACCCTCCATTGTGTTGTGTGGCACTACCACCGTGCTCAATGGGATAGATTTGCGGAGTCTGCACGTTCTCCCCAAGTCTGCGCGCGTTTCCTCCGGGTGCTGCAGCTTCCTCCCACAAGTCCGGAAAGACGTGCTGTTAGGTAATTTGGACATTCTGAATTCTCTGAACAGGCGCCGGAATGTGGCGACTAGGGGATTTTCACAGGAACCTCATTGCAGTGTTAATGTAAGCCTACGTGAGACAATAATAAAGATTATTAATATAGTGATGACAGTAACAAGTCCCCTTTCTCCCACAGAATCTGAAACATGTCTATATCATAGTTTACGTTGACAAAGTAAAGCAAACAGAACTTAAACTATCTTAGAAACTTAACAGGCGATATTTTACACCGCTTTTACATGCCGCACTTGAGGAATTAGGCATAGCAGGAAGCAAATTAAAATTTACTGTACATTACACTCTGGTGAATGTGTGAATAAGCTCTCTCTTAAGTAGCTCCCATGAAGCATGAATGTACACAATCAAATTCATATTCAAATTCAGCTGAACATGGTGTACCGAGCACACCTCACGAGGGCGAGGATGAGCCAATTTTTGAAGGAGTAGAAGATGTGTGTGAACGTTGGGGGGGGGGGGGGGGGGGCGCTAATCACATTCATATGTTTTGGTCCTGTCCAAAGCTAGAAGATTACGGGAAGGAGATTTTTAGGGTAATTCCTAAAGTGCTGCACGTGAAAGTGGACCCAGGTCCCCGGGAGGCCATATTCAGGGTGTCGGACCAGCCGGGGTTGGAAACGGGCGCGGAGGCAGATGTTGTAGCCTTCGCCTCGTTGATCGCCCGAAGGCGGATCCTGATGGGTTGGAGAGCAACCTCTCCACCCTGTGCCCTGGCGTGGCGGGGGGACCTGTTGGAATTCCTGACTCTTGAGAAGGTTAAGTTTGAACTGAGGGGAAGGATGGAGGGGTTCTCCAATTCATGGGCATTATTCATTATGCACTTTCAAGAACTGGATAACATCGAACATTAGTAGGGGCGTGTGGGTGGGAGGGTTGGGGGGAGGGGGGCAGTGTGTGTTAATGGTGACTATGGGTGATCCCTAATTCCTTTTTGTCATTTGTTTGTGTGAACATGCGGGCTAATGATTGGGGGTCGGTGGGAGGATGGGATCGTTGTTATTGATATGGGGATTGACATATTTGTTACTGATTATTGTCTATTGTTGGTGGGTGTAAATTTGGGAGAAAATGTGAAAAAGGAGAATAAAAAATATTTTTTAAAAACTTCAGATTCAAATTGAAAGACTTCTGATGACGTCTCGCTGAGCAACCATTTCAATCTGAACGGGATCAATTTCAGATTTATATTACTGCAACTTTTAGGTAATCCTGAACTGAACTTGGATAAATTCTTTACGTGGCTGGGTACTGGATTTAGTTTTACAATGCTCCTGTGAAATATGTCAGGAGGCTTTACTAAAGACAGTGTGTCAATACAAAGTTGTTGTGTTTGCAATATGAGTCACAGGCTAAGGAGGGAAGGACAGAAAAGAAAACACAACGTTAACAAAATATGTTGCACAATATTAATGTGGAACAGTTTAATGGGTCATAAGATTTAAAATCACTGCATAACTCACAGGATGATGGTGGCATAGATCATAGAACATGGAATTTACAGTGCAGAAGGAGGCCATTCAGCCCATCGAGTCTGCACCGGCTCCTGGAAAGAGCACCCTACCCAAGGTTAACACCTCCACCCTATCCCCATAACCCAGTAACCCCACCCAACACTAAGGGACACTAAGGGCAATTTATCATGGCTAATCCACCTAACCTGCACATCTTTGGACTGTGGGAGGAAACCGGAGCACCCGGAGGAAACCCACGCACACACGGGGAGGATGTGCAGCCTCCGCACAGACAGTGACCCAAGCCGGAATCGAACCTGGGACCCTGGAGCTGTGAAGCGATTGTGCTAACCACTGTGCTACCGTGCTGCCCGTGCATGGTGCTACTATCATTGGACCAGTAATCCAGAGGCCCAGACAATGTAGACGTGGAGCGGATGCTTCTTCTTGTGGGCAATTTAGAACGAGAGGTTTTAGGGTGAAGGCTAGCAAATTTAAAACAGAGATGAGGAGAAACTACTTCTCCCAAAGGGTTGTGGATCTGTGGAATTCGCTACCCAGAGTGCTGTGGATGCTGGGACAGTGAGTAAATTTAAGGAGAAGATAGACAGATTTTGAATTAGTAATGGGTTGAAGGGTTATGGCGAGCAGGCAGGACAGTGGAGTTGAGGCTGAAAGGCGATCAGCCATGACCATATTGAATGGCGGAGCGGGCTCGAGGGGCTGAATGGCTCACTCCTGCTCCTAGATCTTATGCTCTAATTCTCTGGGAATATGGGTTTAAGGAATAAAGCTGGGATAAAGCTAGACTCAGTAATGGCGACCATGAAATTATCTACTGCCCCTTTAAGGAAGAAAATATGCCCCACTCCTATCTGGTCTGGCCTACATGTGACTTTGGAATGGCCTAGCAAGCCACTCAATTCAAGGGACACTGGGGTGGGTAACATACGCTACCTTGTGGGCAATTCCCACATCCCTTGTGTCATAATATACATTGAGGTATATGATGGTGCACAGACAGGCATTGATTGACACACAGGATGACCAATGAACACACAGAACACAGCAGCCAATCACCAGACAGGACACGACCACTATAAAGCCAGAGGGCAATAGTTTCCCCACACTCTCGGGATGCAGCCTCTAAGACAGTCAGAGCTCGTGAGCAACAACTAGAACATCCACCATGTGGTAGTAAGATAGTCTGGTCAGGTTAGCCTCAGGTCTCCAGTCAACTCAGCATAGTGTCACCCCACAGTTAAAGTATGTTTAATAGTTAAGAGTTCAATAAAATAGAGTTGCATTTCTCCAAGTGTTGGAAGCCTGTCTCTCTCACTGCTGCAGTAAATGCAGTCCTCGCAGACCCAGCTTACCCAACACATCACCTTGAAAGACAAAAAAATGCAACAACAAACGTTCACTCAAAGGAAAGTGAGAGTATGGGGAGGGGAGTGGTAGAGACTGTGCATTTTGTAGGGACTGGCACTTCAGTGCAGCACTGAGGGAATGCTACAGTGTCAGAGGTGCCACCTCTAGGGTGACACGGCCAACTGAGGGCACATCTGCCCACTCATGATCATAGAAGATGCATTTTACGAGGGTGGGCAGTGAAATCTTCCATTGACCTTGCCAAAGCACCTTCCTCCAGCAGCACCAAAAGCACAATAAGTTATTAACTTGCTATCTGTGGGACTTAGACCATAGCTCATTTACCTTGTTCCGTATACTGCGCGCATTTAGGTACAACACCCTTGTTTGCAAATTGGGCCGTCTGGCTCTGGTCCCTATCCAGTGACTCCTGGTTAACGCGTGTGGTTCTTGAGTAAGGATAGAGTGAGACTCAGCAATGGTAACTCCTTCAGTCACGTTGTGGTGTCTTGAGTAAAATATCAGCAAGCAGCTAAAGCCTTCGGGGCCAGGAGGAAAATTATGAGAGAAAAAATTAAATCTTTTGAATTGTAACCAATGTCTGGAAAGTTCCCTCGGCAATTCCAGCTGGTTAATGCTTAAGGGCTTACATCACATTCCTCTGTCTGCTGTCTTAAGTGGTGGCGTCATACCACTCAGATGAGCTAATGCCAGTGTTGAAATGACAGATTCCCTGTCCTTATTTAACACTACCATGCCTCCTATTTTCCTCCTCCTGCCCCCTTTTTTCCTCCTCCTGCCCCCTTTTTCCCTTTCCCCCCTTCCTGCTGACGTTCAGTTTTTGTTAAAGAAATCGATGAACGGCCGCCAACTCCGGGCGAATCCCTGTATTGATCCTCTTAGAACGAACTTGATTTTCTCCAGACTGGGAACTCTACCATATCGCTGACCCACACTCCTGATTCCGGGGGCTCCGAGTCCCTCCATCTCAGCAAGATCCGTCTCCGGGCCACCAGGGAGGAGAAGGCCAGGATATTGGCCTCCCATCCCCATTTGCCCCCGGATCTTCCAACACCCCAAATATTGCTAATTCTGGACTCGGAGTTACCCTACCTTCCAGAAGTTCCAACATAACATCTGCAAATCCCTGCCAGAATTCCCTCAGTTTCAGACATATCCAAAATATGAACATGGTTGGCCGGGCTACCCCCACACCGCCCACATCTGTCCTCCACTTCCTCGAAGAACCTACTCATCTAGGCTACCGTCATGTGGGCCCTGTGGACTACCTTGAACTGAATCAAGCTAAGTCTAGCACTGGACGAGGATGCATTTACCCTTTTCACGGCTTTCTCCCACAGTTCAGTTTCCAGCTCCCCTCCCAACTCCTCTTCCCACTTTCCCTTCACCTCTCTGTTACGGGCCCCTTCCCACTCTAACAATTCCCTGTATATATCTGAAACCTTCCCACCTCCAATCCCTGTTTTTGACAGTACTTTATCTTGAAGTCTCCTCAGGGGGAGGCAAGGAAAGTTTGGGACCTGTCTCCATACAAAGTCCCGCACTTGAAGATACCGAAAAACCGGTTCCCTCCCGACAAGTCAAACTCCTCCTCTAATGTCTCCGAGGTCAGAAAGTCATCCTGGATGAATAGATCCCCAAACCTCTCAATCCCTGCCATACCCCCATCCAGCCCCCCGCCGGGACAAACAGGTGATTGTCACAGATCAGTGACCACACTGACACCCCCTCCAGTCCCATGTGCTGCCTCCATTGCCCCCACACCCTCAGGGCTGCCACCACCACAGGCCTTGTGGAGTACCGAGCCGGCGAGAACGGCAGGGGCGCCGTCAGTAAAGCCTCCAGACTCGTACCTTTGCAGGATGCTGCCTCCATCCGCTCCCAGACCGACCCCTCCCCCACTACCCACTTCCTGACCATCAATATGTTGGCAGCCCAGTAATAGTTAATAAAACTCAGGAGAGCCAATCCCCCTTCCCGCGGGCCCGTTCCAGGAGTGTCCTCTTTACTCTCGGGGTTTTACCCGTCCATATAAACCTCAATATCATCACATTCATACTTCTGAAAACAGCCTTTGGGACAAAAATCGGGAGACACTGAAAAAAGAAAAGCAGTCTCAGAAGGACCGTCATCTTCACCATCTGAACCCTCCCCGCCAGCGTCAGCAGGAACATGTCCCATCTACAAAAATCCCATCTCATTTGATCCACTGCTTTGCCCAAATTTAACTTGTGGAGCTGCCCCCAATCCTTGGCCACTTGAATCCCCAGATACCTAAAACTCTTCCCAACCACTTTAAAAGGGAACTCCTTCAGCCTCCTTTCCTGCCCCCGTGCCTGAATCACAAACATCTCGCTTTTTCCCAAGTTCAATTTATTGCCTGAAAATCGCCCAAATTCTCCTAATACCTCCATGATTTCGGTCATTCCCCCCCAAACGGGTCCGTGATATAAAGCAGCAAATTGTCCGCATAGAGAGAGACCCTGTGCTCTATCCCCCCCCCCCCCCCCCCCCCCCCGCCCCCCTCACTATTCCCCTCCGGGTATTTGCTGCTCTCAGAGCCATTGCTAAGGGTTCTATGGCCAGGGCAAACAGTAATGGAGAGAGCGGGCATCCCTGCCTTGTCCCCCAACAAAGACTAAAGTATTCTGACCGAACTCGGTTAGTTCTTACCACTGGAGGCCTGGTACAGTTGCCGGACCCACTCCACAAATCCCTGCCCAAACCCAAACCTGCCTAAAATATCCCACAGATACTTCCACTCCAATCGGTCGAAAGCCTTCTCCGCGTCCATGGCAACTACCACCTCAGCCACGGGCCCCTCCGCTGGCATCATAATTACATTAAGAAGCCGTCTAATGTTGGATGTCAGGTGCCTGCCCTTTACAAATCCCGTCTGATCCTCCCCAATTATCTCCGGGACACAATCCTCTATTCGAGTGGCCAGGGTCTTTGCCAATAATTTGGCATCTACATTCAAGAGGGAGATTGGCCTGTACGATCCACAGCTGTCCGGATCCTTGTCATGCTTCACGATGAGAGACATTGATGCCTGTGATAACGTTGGGGGGAGTATTCCCAGCCCCTTGGACTCATTAAAAGCCTTAACCAGGAGCGGCCTCAGTAACCCAGACAACTTCTTATAAAATTCCACTGGGAACCCATCAGGTCCCGGGGCTTTACCCGATTGCATCGCCCCCAGTCCATCTATCACCTCCCCAAGCCCAATCAGACCCCCCAGGGCCTCCGCCAGCTCCTCATTTACCTTCGGGAACTCTAGCCTCCCCAGGAATTGATTCATACCCTCCTCCCCAACCGGGTGTTCCGACTCGTATAGCTGGCTAGAAAATTCCTGGAACACTTCATTCACCACCCCCGGGTCCGTCACCGTCTTCCCCCTCAAATCCTTTATTTTGCCTATTTCTCTCACTGCCTCCTGTTTCCTCAGCTGATGGGCCAGCATCCTGCTAGCTTTCTCCCCATGTTTATATATTGCCCCTTTTACCCTCCTCAGCTGACCCTCCGCCTTTCCTGTGGAAAGGAGCCCAAACTCCATTTGAAGTCTCTGACACTCCTTCAGGAGCTCCTCATTTGGAGACTCCGATTATCTCCTGTCCACCTGTAAGATTTCTCCTACCAAACTGTCCAGCTCCGACCGCTCGGTTCTATCCCTGTGGGCTCGAATCGAAATACATCCCCCTCTAATAACCACTTTCAGTGCCTCCCAGACCACCCCAGCTGCAGTCTCTCCCGTGTCATTGATCTTCATGTCCCCCCCCGAATGGCCTCTCTCACTCGCTCACAGATCTCCTCATCCGCTAACAGCCCTGTATCTCGTCTCCACTGTGAGCGCTGGGACATTCCCCTGTCTGCCCGTAGGTCTATCCAGTGTGGTGCATGATCTGAGAGCACAATTGCTGAGCATTCAGTGTCCTCAAGCCCTGCTAACAGTGTTTTATCTAGCATGAAGAAATCTATCCTGGAGTACGCCTTATGTACATGGGAGCAGAATGAATAATCCCTGCTCCTTGGTCTCTCAAATCTCCACAGATCCACCCCTCCCATGCGCTCCATGAACCCCCACAGTTTCTTTGCCATTGCTGATAGCTTCCCCGACCGAGCACTTGACCGGTCCAGCCTCGGGTCCAGCACCATATTAAAGTCACCCCCCCATGATCAGCCGGTGCGAGTCAAGGTCTGGGATCTTCCCCAGCACCTTCCTGATAAACGCAACATCATCCCAGTTTGGGACATATATATTCACCAGTATCACTGCCATTCCCTCTAGCTTCCCGCTAACCATAATGAATCTGCCTCCCGGGTCTACCTCTATCCTCCCCACCTTGAATGTCACCCTTTTATTAATCAGGATAGCCAACCCCCTTGTTTTAAAGTCCAATTCTGAATGAAACACTTGCCCGACCCATCCCTTCTTTAATCTAATTTGGTCTCCCAGCTTCAAGTGTGTCTCCTGTTACATAGCCATGTCCGCTTTTAACTGTCTCAGGGGCCTCACGGTAGCATGGTGGTTAGCATCAATGCTTCACAGCTCCAGGGTCCCAGGTTCGATTCCCGGCTGGGTCACTGTCTGTGTGGAGTCTGCACGTCCTCCCCGTGTGTGCGTGGGTTTCCTCCGGGTGCTCCGGTTTCCTCCCACAGTCCAAAGATGTGCGGGTTAGGTGGATTGGCCATGCTAAATTGCCCGTAGTGTAAGGTTAATGGGGGGATTGTTGGGTTACGGGTATAGGGTGGATACGTGGGTTTGAGTAGGGTGATCATTGCTCGGCACAACATCGAGGGCCGAAGGGCCTGTTCTGTGCTGTACTGTTCTATGTTCTATGTGTGCGAACACACGAGCTCTCTTAACTGGCCCGTTCAGTCGACGAACATTCCAGTCTGGTCGGGAGGGCTTTTGCTACCCCTCCCCTGTCGGTCAACCATGACCTTTCCTAGGCCAGCTCCTAGCCCGTGTTCCACACCTCACTTGATCCACCCCTTGGCGGCGACCACCATCTTATCTCCATCTCCAGTCTCCTAACTGTCCCTTACCCATCAGCAGTACACCCCCCCGCCCCCCTCCCCCCCCCCCCCCCACTTCATCATTCCTGAGCTCTCCCCCCACTTTGCTCCCGTGAACCAGCTATCCAGCTAGCTCAGCATCTCCCACCCTCTGGCGTCAAAAAGCCTGCCCCGACTGCCAGATTCTATAACACCTAGCAATAACACAAGTACTCAACACAGTAACAATCCCAAAACGCAAACATACCCTCCCCCAACGCGCAGGCAGCGAGGCAAACCCCTCCCCCTTTAACCAATTCTTATCAGTCCCATCACCTTCAAAGAGAATCAAACACAATAGAAGAAGTTTCAAGAAGCTTAAGCAAAATGATGCCTGCAAGAATCAGCCATCTTTCTAACAGAAAGGAAAACACCCCATTGCAACGTAAAAGTCTTGGACATAAAGCAATAAATCAAAATCAAATTACACAAGGAGAAGAGGAAGAGAAAAAAAAAAACCCTTTCTTCCCGAACATTGCGGCTTAACTTTCATTGCAGTATTAATGTAAGCCTACTTGTGACAATAAAGATTATTATCAAAGATTATTATAAAATTATAAAAAAGAAAGACAAAGGGCTGGATTCTCTGTTTCTGAGACGAAGTGTTAATTTTGTGGACTTTCATGACAGCAAAACTGGCGCTGAACCTGGACCGATACCGTTGAGGGGTTAGCTCTGGGGCTGCGTGGAACCCAATCGATTCCAATGAGAAACGGTGCAGATTTCTCCGGCTCCGTGATTAACACTCGGGAGGCTGACAAGCTGCAGCCGCACAACACATTACACTCCCCACACACACTCATCCCAGCCACACACACATTACACTCCCCACGCACACTCATCCCAGCCGCACACACACATTACACTCCCCACGCACACTCATCCCAGCCCCACACACACATTACACTCCCCACACACACTCATCCCAGCCGCACACACACATTACACTCCCCACGCACACTCATCCCAGCCCCACACACACATTACACTCCCCACACACACTCATCCCAGCCACACACACATTACACTCCCCACACACACTCATCCCAACCAACACTCCCCACACACACTCCCCACACACACTCATCCCAGCCGCACAACACATTACACTCCCCACACACACTCATCCCAACCAACACTCCCCACACACACTCCCCACACACACTCATCCCAGCCAACACTCCCCACACACACTCCCACACACACACTCATCCCAGCCGCACACACACATTACACTCCCCACACACACTCATCCCTAGCCACACACACATTACACTCCCCACACACACTCATCCCAGCCCCACACACACAGTACACTCCCCACACACACTCATCCCAGCCCCACACACAGTTACACTCCCCACACACACTCATCCCAGCCCCACACACACATTACACTCCCCACACACACTCATCCCAGCCAACACTCCCCACACACACTCATCCCAGCCGCACACACACACTACACTCCCCACACACACTCATCCCAGCCGCACACACACATTACACTCCCACACACACTCATCCCAGCCACCACTCCCCACACACACTCCCCACACCAAACACACATTACACTCCCCACACACACTCATCCCAGCCCCACACACACATTACACTCCCCACACACCCATCCAGCCACGCACACACATTACACTCCCCACACACACTCATCCCAGCCCCACACACACATTACACTCCCCACACACACTCATCCCAGCCCCACACACACATTACACTCCCCACACACACTCATCCCAGCCCCACACACACATTACACTCCCCACACACACTCATCCCAGCCAACACTCTCCCTCAGCAGCCACACCGCCAGTTTCATGATTTTTAAAAGCACAATTGAACCACGCCGTCAGGAACTCGATCCCGGAGAATACCAGGTAGGGCCCACTCGTGACATGCCAGCGGTGTTTTCTGTATGTGCGTTCCGGACCACATTGGAGCCACTGTCGAGATGACGGAGAATTGCAATGTGGCGTTAAATCGGCGCCGTCGCGATTTTAGCGTCAGAATCTATTCTCTGCCCCATGGCGTTTCGCAATTTCAGCATCAGCATACAGAGAATCCCGCCCAAGATCAAGCTCTCTACTTATCCTTCCCTGACCTGGAGCTTAAATATGTTCCTCTCTCTTGCAACATTGCTTTCTCTGATTGATGTGTGCTGTGGGGAAACTAGAAAACTAGCAAGACGTTACTAACGCAAAGGATCATCCGCACATTAAATGAAGCAGTAGGCAATTTAAAAGCTTCTATTTAGAAATTGAAGTTGGGTGGTACCAGTTTAAAGATCTTCTCTTTGGAATTTGAATGCATAATTATCTGAAACTTATGTCTGTGTGGCGCTAATGGGGGAAGATTAGAAAGTCTTGCAAAAAGGGTTTGAAGTGTCTTTACTGTAAGCACCAACTCACTGAGATAATTAGACGCTGGCTGTTATGACATGGGTCTGTGGTGCTGGTGAAGTTGCCTGAACTTGTTCTGTCTGTTAACTAAATCTAGTTGTGTTGCAGAAAGAGTATGGTTTATTATTGAGATGGACAGTCTGTTAAATATAGACGTTTCACACTGATTTATGGTGAACTCTGTGACATCAAATATTCCGATTTTAGTGTTCAAAAAGTCCAACCTCTAAATGTGTGCGCATGGTTATGCAATTTGGACAAGCCCCTGCTTGGGTAGGTGGTTAGTTCAATGAGGAGGTTGATTTTGGAAGGGAGCCGGTGATCCTTCCACAATGTGACTCCCTTCCCCAGGGACCCTGGCAGGAAATTTACCATTCAAGATGTGCCATTTAATTCCAAGTGAGCAGTATTCAGGATTGGCAGCAACGTTTTCAAAAAATAAGGTACGCTCAGCCAGTGGGGTGTGCAATCAACAACAACTCGCATTGATATGGTGCCTCTGATGAAGGTGCTGCTCAGCATCATTCTCAAACAAATTCTGACGTTGAGCTGCATGAGAAGGCAGGTGACTCAAAGCTTTAAGGAAGGCCTGAAAGAAGGGGGGACAGAAAGCGTCGGAGAGATTTAGGGAGAGAATCAAAATCTTACGGCCGCATGACAATGCAGAATTGCCGAACAGAAACTCATAGCCAAGTTCCGCACTACTGAGTACGGCCTCAACCGGGACCTGGGATTCATGTTGCATTACATTCACCCCCGCCCCCACCATCTGGCCTGGGTTTGCAAAATCCTACCAACTGTCCTGGCTTGCGACAATTCACACCTCTTTAACCTATGCTTATCCCTCTCTCCAGTTGCACCGTCTGGACCTGTAAAGACTTAATTACCTGCACAGACTCGCTTTCAAAGTATCATCTTGCACCATTGACTTTGTCTACACACGCTGTGTTTGTGTGACCTACCTCTTCACTCATCTGATGAAGGAGTTGTGCTCCGAAATCTAGTGATTCCAAATAAACCTGTTGGACTTTAACCTGGTGTTGTAAGACTTCTTACTGTGCAAACCCCAGTCCAACGCCGGCATCTCCACATCATAGGTAAACCAACAGTGCTGTTGGAGAGAGAAATCCAGGATTTTGACTCAGTGACAGTGAAGGAACTACAATATAGTTCCAAGTCATGATGGTTTGTAACTTGGAGGGCAACACACGGGTGTTCCCATACACCTGCTACCCTTGTCTCTCCAGGTGTCAAGGATATGGGTTTGAAAGATGCTGTTGAAGGCGGTGTGCGGAGTTCCTGCAGTATATTTTGTAGATGTTTCCACGGTGCATCGATAGTGGAGGGAGTGAATGTGGAAGATGGTGGATGAGATGTCAATGAAGTGGGCTACTTTGTCTTGGATGGTGTTGAACTTCTCAAATATTGTTGTTACACTCATCCAGGCAAGTGGAAAAAAGTCAAAAGAGAAAAAAACTTATATTTCTACAGCACTGCAAGGAGGCTAAAACTTTGCAATGTATATTTTTATAAATATATAAAGATATCCTCATGGCTATTTCTAAAATTCTAAAAACTGGACAAAGACTTTTTAAAATGGGTGGATCTATTTCTGTCTGTAACTGTCAAGCAACAGGGACTTCCTGGCAGTACCAAAGAAATCTGGACCTCGTTATCGCTGGAGAACCACTAATAACACCTTGTGGACTGCACAGACCAAATTCAAAGAGGGCTATACAAAGGTTGGCCAACTGGAGTCTAATCATTTGCTCGAGAAAAGGGCCCCGCAAACTTGCAATTCGACACATTTCATAATCTCGAGCACAGAGATGGGGGGGGGATACAAACACAATTCCCAAAGACAACTTGGAGAGGTAGAATTCATGTGACGTGGACCTCTCACTTGTGTTACCTCTAGCAAGTAATATTGCCTTGCTGCACTGCAAAACGTCAGTCTGCAAATTTACCATCTAACTAGCAGCAAGTAGATACCTGGCCACATACACTGCTGGAACTTCTGTACCATCGCCTGCAGGACTGATTCATCTCCACATACCTATTCCACTCGAAAGTCAATTATACAGCATGGTTTAGACCTGCGTGTTGGAATAGCGCACTGAACTATGATTTGGGACTCTGAAATCCACGCTCCTTCTTTTCCCTATCTTTCTTTGACTGTACGAATGCAATGGAGCCAATTTCCTCTGGCAGTTTGAGTGTGTGCAAATCAACTAACCCTTTGAGTTCAATCTATCTCGTGTTTGCTTTGGGCTATTAATGGAAAATTGGATCCCACCGAAACGGAGGGAATGGGAAATACAGCACCGCTTGTAAAACGAGAAACAAATCAAAAAACCTCTCTGTTTACAAGATGGCTGGCAAGAGCAGAAATCAGAAATGAAACCTCCGCTCTGGCCTGTACCAGCATCGCTCACAACCTTAGCATCTCCCAAAATGCATAACGGTTAATAGCGTTCTTTTGAAGAGGTGTTATTGTTGTACTGAAGGAAACATGGAATCATTGTACTGCTGCAGGGCCTATTGCTCAGGTTATTTATGAAGGCCCGGCCTTCTCAACCTGTTCAGGGGAGATAAAAACATAGAACATACAGTGCAGATGGAGGCCATTCGGCCCATCGAGTCTGCACGACCCACTTAAGCCCTCACTTTGACCCTATCCGCATGACCCAATAACCCCTCCTAACCTTTTTTTGGACACTAAGGACAATTTAGCATGGCCATTCCACCTAACCTGCACGTCTTTGGACTGTGGGAGGAAACCGGAGCGCCTGGAGGAAACCCACATACACAGGGGGAGAACGTGCAGACTCCGCACGGACAGTGACCCAGCGGGGAATTGAACCTGGGACCCTGGCACTGTGAAGCCACAGTGCTATCCACTTGTGCTACCGTGCTGCCCGAGATGATGGACTGAGGCTTTGCTTTCTCATTCAGGCGGTGGTACTTTTTTAAAAACAGAGTAGAGATTTTTCCTGGTGAGAGTTTCCTGCTGAGCCAGGCTGAATGAAACTTCTGTTGGAAATGTTTCTTTTTTTTCTGTATCACCAGTCACATATACAACTCGAGCATATCGACCCACGCTCCTGCTGTCTGGATCTGACTCTTGCAGGGTGAAATTCCAATAACATCCCCCCCCCCCCCCCCACACCCACACACCCCACACCCACACCCACACGCACACACACACCCCACACCCCACACCCACACCCACACACACACACACACACACATACACCCTCTGTAGCTGTGGGATGAGCATCTCTCCTTTTTTAAAATAAATTTAGAGTACTCAATTATTTTTTTTCCCAATTAAGGGGCAATTTAGTGTGGCCAATCCACCTAACGGCACATCTTTGGGTTGATAAGAATCTCTCCACTTGGCAGCTCCACTGCACAGTTCACACCAAGTGTGTAACACACCCAGGCCACTCTGTGATCCAGGGCACAGGACCTGCCTACCTTAAAGTTAATTTATTAAACATTTTTCTTTCTGCTTTGGTGGAGCTCCAGGAGAGCCAGGAGTGACCCAGTACCTCACTGAAATGAGGATAGACAAGGCAATTCAATCATGGACGGCATTACAGGTGAGCCAGATATGCATCCTCACCCGATGTGCAGATGTGCACACATGTGTACATGCACATACCCGCACACACACTCACGCACACACACACTCACGCACACACCCACACACACTCACGCACACATCCACACACACACTCACGCACACACCCACACACACACTCACGCACACACCCACACACACACTCACGCACACACCCATACACACACTCACGCACACACCCACACTCACGCACACACACCCACACACACACTCACGCACACACCCACACACACACTCACGCACACACACTCACGCACGCACCCACACACACACTCACGCAGACACCCACACATACACTCATGCACACACCCACACACACACTCACGCACACACACCCACACACACACTCACACACACACCCACACACACACTCACGCACACACCTACACTCACGCAAACACCCACACACACACATGCACACACCCACACACACACTCACGCACACACCCACACACACACTCACGCACACACCTACACTCACGCACTCACCCACACACACTCACGCACACACCCACACACACACTCACGCATGCACCCACACACACACTCACGCACGCACCCACACACACACTCACGCACACACCCACACACACACTCACGCACACACCCACACACACACTCACGCACGCACCCACACACACACTCACGCACGCACCCACACACACACTCACGCAGACACCCACACACACACTCACGCACACACCCACACACACACTCAGTTTTCAGTGGAGGTAACCATGAAGTCCTGGAGATCCTGGATGATTGCAGTGGATGTGGCTGATCGCGGTGGATCTGGAAGATCGCGGTGGATCTGGCTGATTCCGTGGATCTGACTGACTCCTGTGGATCTGGCTGATTCCTGTGGATCTGGCGGATCTCGGTGGATCTGGCTGACTCCTGTGGATCTGGCTGATCCCTGTGGATCTGGCTGATCGCGGTGGATCTGGCTGATCGCGGTGGATCTGGCTGATCGCGGTGGATCTGGCTGATCGCGGTGGATCTGGCTGATCGCGGTGGATCTGGCTGACTCCTGTGGATCTGGCTGATTCCTGTGGATCTGGCTGACTCCTGTGGATCTGGCTGATCGCGGTGGATCTGGCTGACTCCTGTGGATCTGGCTGATTCCCGTGGATCTGGCTGATTGCCTTTCTTGCTGTGCGACAGTTAATTGTAACACTCCCAGTGATGCCCTACTGGCGGCAGCCAATCAGCCCAAACGGTCGACAAAAACAAGGGGCTGGATTCTCCATTTCTGCGGCAAAGTACCGGCTCGAATGGAGAATCCGTGAGAGATTCACGTGAGAAAAATGGTCCCCGCCATCGGGAACTCAACCCATCGGGGGTGGCGCATCATGGGTGGGCCGGCCGATGAGGCGCCATTGGCATTGTGACCACGCGTGTCACGATGATGTCGGTTTGGAGGGGGGGGGGGCGGAGAATCACAAACAGGGCGCCAACCCCGAATCCGCTGTCACAATCCAATCGCCACCCGATCACCGATTACAATTTTGGCGTCAGGCAACGGGGAACCCCCCCAGAATTTTTTTAATTCAATGACAGAATGTGAGAATCACTGGCTTTTATTACTAATCATTTATTTCCCTTTAACTGGGCGCCCTTTGGTGGTTCAGTTAAGATTGAACCACACTGCTGTGGGTCCGGAGTCACGTGTAGCCCAGGCCTGCCAAGTGTGGCACATTTCCTTCCCTAAAGGGAACCAGATGGATTTTATGACAATCCAATAGTTTGGCGGCCGCTGTTACTGAGACTAGCTTTCCATTCCAGCTTTATTCAATTAGTTTCATTGAATTTTTCCAGCTGCCTTGGTGGGATTTGAACTCATGTCGCAGGATAATTAGTCCAGGCCTCTGCGTTACTAGCCCTGTAATAAAATCACTATGCTACCATACCCTGTTAAACTAAAAAAGCACATATAAACGAACCAGCATGTGAGAATAAAGGAAGCCATTATATCCAGGTTTAAGATTGCCTTGCTGGCGACATCAACCTCGCTGTGCCCTTGTCAAAAGCAGCAATTGAGATCTCAAATGAAGTGAGATTAAGAGAAAGACCATTGTGGTCAGAGATTTTCAGTGTGACAATGGAATCTTTATGCCGTGGGCTTTGCTAATACTGAGGGGAAGGGGGAAAATGTCAGATTCTGTGACACTATTTCACCAAAAGGCAAATTCTCAAAAAGCTGTTTGCATTGGAATGGCTGAGATTAAATGCTTCCGATCTGACAGATGAATTATTGTACCAGACACACACAAACCCATTGACGAAGCACAATATTTCTTTCATCTTTCATGCATCCTATTAGGCAATTAGGCTCAGAAGGGCTATTTGGAAAAAGAAAGTATTTTGGAGTAAGACATCATTAAAATGTTTTTAAAACTTTTTTTTACTTTGAAGCCTTTGCCCCGCCCACTGAGCTTTCATCGCAGAACCAGACGCAGACCTTTGAACTCAACCCAAGATCCATCTCAGGTTCAATGAGATGACATATTCGTTATTTAAACCTCTCCACGTGCTGAAGGAATCTCTGTGCTGTGCAATCTCAAGCACAAAAGTGGGGGCACTGCAGATGTTTGTGCAGGGAAAGCCGCTAGTCTGTGACAAGGCATGGTTTTTATGGCTACCTTATCTAGTGCCACTCACTCATCAACATTAATGCGTCAACATTAATACATACTTCTGGTTCTCTCAATGGCAAAAACTTGCAATTATATGGCGCAAGAGACAGAGGGGTTGGCAGACAGGGGTTGGTATATTTGGTGAGTTGACACATTCATGTTTTGCTGCACTGATGTTTTTGAGATTCTGTTTTCACATATCTCCTTATCTATATTTGTGAGCTGGTGGATTGTGTGCCTGCTCATGGATCTTATTAATCATACAGTTCATTTGGAATTGAATTAAAACCAGAGATTTAGAAGTGCTTGTGTGTGCAGAAGGTCTCCAAAGGAACTTCTGAAATCTTGCTTTTGTGAAACAGTTCATCACCTTAACACATCTTGATAAGCTCCTGCTTGATTTAGATTTGAATCACTCAAACCTTATCACTAGCATTGTCAAAGGAAATCTGATGAGTTGCTACATTTTACCTTGTAGACAGCACATACAACAGACGTACGAGATGGTGTTGGATGAGTGGATATGATTAAATATAGTCAGCTCAAACCACAGTTGGAATCAGCGAAAGACAGCATTCAGTAATTGGCTCCATTGTTGCTGGAGTGAAGCATGTTAACCACTTTAGAACTGATATGATTCTAATCACAGCGCCAGGGACCCGGGTTCAATTCCACCTTAGGTAACTGTCTGTATGGAGTTTGCACGTTCTCCCCATGTCAGCGTGGATTTCCTCTGGGTGCTCCCGTTTCCTCCCACAGTCCAAAGATGTGCAAGTTAGGTGGATTGGCCATGCTAAATTGGCCCTTAGTGCCTAGGGATGTGGAGGTTAGGTGGGATTAGAGGGATAAGGAGGGGCGTGGGCCTCTGGTGCTCTTTCAGAAGGTGGGTACAGACTTGATGGGTTGAAGGCCTCTTTCTGCACTGTAGGGACTCTATTGATTCTCTGGGTGGAGATCGAACTTGAACCCTTGGAAAGTGCACTTCTCGTGTTTGAGTGGGATTCCCGCATCGCTGAAACTTCCCAACATCTCTCTTAATCTTTCTAGTTGCTTCTCATGTGATGTTCCTGCTATTAGGATGCCATCCACAACCTTCGGGATGTCCTGGTGCAGATTTTGCACAGTCCACTGGAATATCGCACAGGCCGAGGAGATGGCGAAAGATAATCTGGTGTATTAAAATAGGCATTTAAGCTTGTTATAAGTCGCAAACTTTCAGGAATCTTCATCCAGTCCTCATTGCAAGTAAACATAATTGCGGTTGAGCTTGGTGTATTGAAGCCCCCATCCAACTTTGTATAAAAGTCTATAGTTTGTGGAATTGGGCATCTATCTACTTGGACTGTCTGGTTCATTGTAAGCTTGTAGTCCCTGCATATCCTCATGAAGCGGTCAGGCTTCAATACCGGGCCGGTAGGGGCTGCCCATCCTGAAAATTGCACGGGTCTGATGATTCCCAGTTCATCGAGGCATTTAAATTCATCCTCTACTTTTGGTGCAAGGTGTCTTGCTCTGGAAAACTTGGGCTTTACACTTTATTCGACCCAACTCTTTCAGCAATATCTGTATCTGTGCACGACTTCCTGAAAGACGCTGTCTGAGATGTAAAAAATTTCGAACCAGTTCATTTTGATTTGGCGCAACCAATCCCACTCCATCTGCCTTGGTCGATATAACCTTGCCAATGATCATAGGTGCATGGGTAACTGGGCATCTTGTTGCTGATATAACACTGGAGTCATGGTTGTTTCCTGGAATTTTTAGGGTCGCCCCATATATGTCGCCAACTTGGCAGTTGTCTCACTCAAGTCCAAAGACTGAACACCTCCTTGAAGATATTTAAATGTTTGTTCACTCAAAACTGCGGCCTTGCCCTGGTGTCAACCTCCATCTTCTATTTACTGTGAGCACTATCTCAATTGGAGCTGGTTTGATCACTTTCACCACATTTAATCTGTATGTTTCAGCTTCTTCTTGTGAATTTCTCTCCACTTTTACTGACGCGAGTGTTCGCTGCTTCTTTTTTAAGCAACTAAACTCTCTGCAGTGGCACGATTCCGGGGGGCGTCTCTCCCGCACCGATAACAGGCATCCTGGGCTGACGGCTCTATTCTTTTCCTGGCCACAGACTAGGATACTGTTCCTGGGATTGTGATTGAACTTCCTCTGTACCTGTTAACCTGGCTGCGCGCTTTCCACCCATACTGCCCCACAACTCATTCGCCTAACCCTCCCGCACGATGTGAAGTCCTGACACGCCCCTCTCAGCGCACTAGTTTGCCTTGGGCGATCTTACCCCTGTCCAGGATAATCTTCATTTCAGCCAGAAGCTTCTTTTGCACACTTATGTTGTTAATACCGCATACTAACCAATCACGGAGCATGTCAGGGGAAGGCAGCAGCAGCAAGGTTCATGGCACCGTGGCTGGCTCTGCTGCGCAGCAGGGCAGGAAGAAAAATGGCAGGGCGATAGTGATAGAGGACTCGATCATAAGGGGAATAGACAGGCGGTTCTGTGGATGCAATCGAGAATCCAGGATGGTATGTTGCCTCCCTGGTGCAAGGGTCAAGGATGTCTCGGAGCGGCTGCAGGACATTCTGGGGGGGGAGGGTGAACAGCCAGCTGTCGTGGTGCACATAGGCACCAACGATATAGGTAAAAAACGGGATGAGGTCCTCCAAGCTGAATTCAGGGAGTGCCACAAGCTAGTCAGACTAGGAATGTCAGGATAGATAGGATGAATGTGTAGCTCGAGAGATGGTGCAAGAGGGAGGGTTCAAATTCCTGGGGCATTGGGACCGGTTCTGGGGGAGGTGGGACCAGTACAAACCAGAGGGTCTGCAGCTGGGCAGGACTGGAACCGATGTCCTGGGGGGGTGTTTGCTAGAGCTGTTGGGGAGGGTTTAAACTAATGTGGCAGGGGGATGGGAATTGATGCAGGAAGTTGGAAGGTAGTAAAACAGGGACAGAAGCAAAAGGAAGTAAGGGGGAAAGTGCAAGGCAGAGAAGACATAGTCAAAAATCAAAAAGGGTGACAGTACAAGGTACAGTGACTGAGGGGAGCTCAGTGAATAGGCCCAGTAATACTAAAAGGTATAAAACTGGAGATGTTAAGATTCAAAACGGAGGTTAAAAAAACCACCATAAGTGTACTTTACTTGAATGCTCGCAGTATTCGGAATAAAGTAAATGAGTTGATGGCGCAAATTATCGTGAATGACTATGATTTAGTGGCCATTACTGAAACATGGTTAAAGGATGGTCACGACTGGGAGTTAAATATCCGAGGGTATCAAACTATTCGGAAGGACAGAGTGGATGGTAAGTGAGGTGGTGTAGCTCTGTTATTTAAGGATGACATCCGGGTAATAGTAAGGGATGACATTGGTGCTATGGAGGATAAGGTTGAATCCATTTGGGTGGAAATCAGGAATAGTAAGGCGAAAAAGTCACTGATAGGAGTAGTCTATCGGCCACCAAATAGTAACGAGATGGCGGGGCAGGCAATAAACAAAGAAATAACTGATGCATGTAGAAATGGTACAGCAGTTATCATGGGGGATTTTAATCTACATGTCGATTGGTTTAACCAGGTCGGTCAAGGCAACCTTGAGGAGGAGTTTATAGAATGTATCCGCGATAGTTTCCTAGAACAGTATGTAATGGAACCTACGAGAGAACAAGCGGTCCTAGATCTTGTCCTGTGTAATGAGACAGGATTGATTCATGATCTCATAGTTAGGGATCCTCTCGGAAGGACCGATCACAATATGGTGGAATTTAAAATACAGATGGAGGTGAAGAAGGTAAAATCAAGTACTAGTGTTTTGTGTTTAAACAAAGGAGATTGCAATGGGATGAGAGAAGAACTAGCTAAGGTAGACTGGGAGCAAAGACTTTATGGTGGAACAGTTGAGGAACAGTGGAGAACCTTCCAAGCGATTTTTCACAGTGCTCAGCAAAGGTTTATACCAACAAAAAGGAAGGACGGTAGAAAGAGGGAAAATCGACCGTGGATATCTAAGGTATTAAGGGAGAGTATCAAATTGAAGGAAAAAGCATACAAAGTGGCAAAGATTGGTGGGAGACTAGAGGACTGGGAAATCTTTAGGGGGCAACAGAAAGCTACTAAAAAAGCTACAAAGAAGAGTAAGATAGACTATGAGAGTAAACTTGCTCAGAATATAAAAACAGACAGAAAAAGTTTTTACAAATATATAAAACAAAAAAGAGTGGCCAAGGTAAATATTGGTCCTTTAGAGGATGAGAAGGGAGTTTTAATAATGGGAGATGAGGAAATGGCTGAGGAACTGAACAGGTTTTTTGGGTCGGTCTTCACAGTGGAAGACACAAATAACATGCCAGTGACTGATAGAAATGAGGCTATGGCAGGTGAGGACCTTGAGAGGATTGTTATCACTAAGGAAGTAGTGATGGGCAAGCTAATGGGGCTAAAGGTAGACAAGTCTCCTGGCCCTGATGGAATGCATCCCAGAGTGCTAAAAGAGATGGCTAGGGAAATTGCAGATGCACTAGTGATGATCTACCAAAATTCACTAGACTCTGGGGTGGTCCCGGTGGATTGGAAATTAGCAAACGTGACACCACTGTTTGAAAATGGAGGTAGGCAGAGAGCGGGAAATTATAGGCCAGTGAGCTTAACTTCGGTAGTAGGGAAGATGCTGGAATCTATCATCAAGGAAGAAATAGCAAGGCATCTGGATAGAAATTGTCCCATTGGGCAGATGCAGCATGGGTTCATAAAGGGCAGGTCATGCCTCACTAATTTTGTGGAATTTTTTGAGGACATTACCAGTGCAGTAGATAACGGGGAGCCAATGGATGTGGTATATCTGGATTTCCAGAAAGCCTTTGACAAGGTGCCACACAAAAGGTTGCTGCATAAGATAAAGATGCATGGCATTAAGGGTAAAGTAGTAGCATGGATAGAGGATTGGTTAATTAATAGAAAGCAAAGAGTGGGGATTAATGGGTGTTTCTCTGGTTGGCAATCAGTAGCTAGTGGTGTCCCCCAGGGATCTGTGTTGGGCCCACAATTGTTCACAATTTACATAGATGATTTGGAGTTGGGGACCAAGGGCAATGTGTCCAAGTTTGCAGATCACACTAAGATGAGTGGTAAAGCGAAAAGTACAGAGGATACTGGAAGTCTGCAGAGGGATTTGGATAGGTTAAGTGAATGGGCTAGGGTCTCGCAGATGGAATACAATGTTGGCAAATGTGAGGTTATCCATTTTGGTAGGAATAACAGCAAACGGGATTATTATTTAAACGATAAAATATTAAAGCATGCTGCTGTGCAGAGAGACCTGGGTGTGCTAGTGCATGAGTCACAGAAAGTTGGTTTACAGGTGCAACAGGTGATTAAGAAGGCAAATGGAATTTTGTCCTTCATTGCTAGAGGGATGGAGTTTAAGACTAGGGAGGTTATTCTGCAATTGTATAAGGTGTTAGTGAGGCCACACCTGGAGTATTATGTTCAGTTTTGGTCTCCTTACTTGAGAAAGGACGTACCTGCGCTGGAGGGTTTGCAGAGGAGATTCACGAGGTTAATCCCAGAGCTGAAGGGGTTGGCGACCAAGGGATAGGCCGGGGGATAGAAGTGTCTCCACAGGGCCACAGTGTCCAGGCTAGGATAATATCCGCGGGTATAATATGCCACCTCTCCTCCACAGCATCCAACGATCCTGTGTGCCCGTCCTCAGGGTGGTATTTTCCTGGCTGGAATGAGGGTGTGTCGGGAGCGGGGTGCTTATATGTGGCTGCAGCTTGTCAGCCTCTCGAGTGCCAATCCCAACCCCGACGAATCACACGCCAGTGTGTGTTGGAATTTCCACGTGGCACCGGTGTTTTCCAATTAGGATGTCCTGAATCACTCTGGGACTGGCACCGCTTTCTGGGCCGTCCAACTCATATAGTTCAGTCCCGGCCTCAGTACTTAACCGCTGAAACGGAGAACTCCACTCCTTATGTCCTGTTCACAACTTACTATCTTTGTGTCATCAGCAAATTTACCAATTCGATATTCAATGAAAGAATAAAATGTGAAAATGCAGCAGCTATGCCTCAAAAGTACTTCATTGACTGTGAAGTGCGTCGGCAGGACATGAAAGCCAGTGCATAAATGCAAGTCTTTTTATTTTATTTCTTATTCACAATTTGGATCCATTATCCTGAATAATTCTGAAAGCTAATATAATTTGAGATGAAATTTGCCCAACAATGTGACAGATTGACCTGATTCTGATGGTATAACAGAAGGTTTGTTTGACGAATGTATCAATTTACCAGGTATCTACTTCACTCCTTTGGTAGATTTTAGTTACACTTCACGGTGAAGGGAGGTATTGTTGATTCAATCACAAGAGGTGCATTATTCTGGGAAAGTACTAACACACATTTCTAACCAAAGACTCTGAAGAAGCCTCTTTCGGATATAAATAAACCCCCAAGGCCATACAATAACAGAACTTGCATGAACAGGTATCAGGCCACCTGTTCAGGTGAAAAGATTCAATGTTTTATTTTATTCATTTACGGGACGTGGGCGTTGTGACGAGGCCGCCATTTATTGTCCATCCCGAGTTGCCCTTGAGACGGTGGCAGTGTGCTGCTTTCTTCAACTTTATCCATGTTTGAACCAAGTCTGTAATGGGGTCAGGTGCCGAGTGACCCTGGCGAGTTAAAGTTTCGAGTTGAACATAAATAAGTCTTGTGTTCCAGCATTTTCGGTTTTTATTTTGCTTTTCTTTTATTCTGGTGAATTATATCCCACATTTCTAAGTAACCTGGAGTTTGATTCCTCAAGGCTGCGATGTTTACAAACTGTTAGCAAGAATGATAAAATAATTTTGCCGACCAGTTCAAATATTGTCAGCTGAGGCTTATATCCAAATCCGTCTCCCATTGAAACCTCCATCCAAACCATTGTTTCCTCTAGTTTTGACTATTCTATGCACTTCTGGCTGGCTTTCCATCTGCGACCCACCATAAACCTGAGCTCATCCAAAACTGCTGCCTTGTTCTAACCCAGGGGTGGGCAAACTTTTCCGTGCAAGGGCCACATTCAGAAATTCACAATTTTAAAGGGCCGCATAGTATATTAAGTAAAATAATTAATATTTTAAATAGCCAAAATAAAAGGTCTTTAAAGAAAAAAAAGTACATTTATTTGAAAAACAAAGTAACTCAGTAAGTAACAGAACAATGTCAATGAGAATGATGCATCTGACTGCAGTCATTTACCAGTTTGTTGAAATCAGGTGTCAAGTTGCTTGTGCTGATCCTTAACACTGACAGAAGCACAGCCTGGCCGAGTCAACGATAAAAACGCGCGTAGTGGGGTGGATGAGTGGGGCTGCCTTATTGGTCGGTTTAGTTGGGTGTGCGACCAATAGGAGTCCAGGTTACAAACAATAATAAGGCTTATTGTTTGTAACCTGGACTCCTATTGGTCGCACACCCAACTAAACCGACCAATAAGGCAGCCCCACTCATCCACCCCACTACGCGCGTTTTTATGCGGCCCGCCAATGAGGTGCCCAGAATCATAACCGGCATTTTTGAAAAGCCGCCGGGGAAAAGCCGCATTTACTTCAGCGGCTTTTCCCCGGTGGCTTTTCAAAAATGCCGGTTATGATTCCGGGCACCGACAAAACCTTTGTCGGGCCGCATGCGGCCCGCGGGCCGTAGTTTGCCCACCCCTGTTCTAACCCATGCCGACCCCCATCCACCCATCACCTCTGTGCTCACTGAGTATCTGCTGCTCTTGTCCTTCTAGATGGTAGTGGTTTCCGGTTAAGCAATACCTCCATTTTTAAATTCTCATCCTTGTTTTCAAATTCCTCCAGGATCTTGCCCCATTGCTAGCACTGCGATGTCTTCCAGCCCTCTGAGATCTCTGCGTTCCTCTAATTCTGGCTTCTTGGGCACCCCAGCACCATCGGTGATTATGTCTTTAGTACTGGCGCCTTAAACTCTGGAATTCCCCACCTAAACCTCCCCAGCTCTTTTCTCATTTATGGAATTACCGAAAACCTAACTTTGATCATCTGCCCTAATACCTCCTTCGATGCCTTGGCATCAGACTTTGTTTGTTCATGCTCCTGTGAAGAACTTTGTGACTATGTTTTTTTAAAATTCATTTACGGGATGTGGGCATCGCTGGTTAGGCCAGCATTTATTGCCCATCCTTAGTTGTCCTTCAAAAGGTGGCGGTGAGCTGCCTTCTTGAACCGTAGCAGTCCTTCAGGTGGGAAGGACAGTGCTGTTAGGGAGGGAGTTCCAGGATGTTGCCCCAGCGACAGTGAAGGAGCGGCGATATATTTCCAAGTCAGGGTGGTGAGTGGCCTGGAGGGGAACCTCCAGGTGGTGGGGTCTCCAGGTATCTGCTGCTCTTGTCCTTCTAGGTGGTAGTGGTCATGGGTTTGGAAGGTGCTGCCTAAGGAACCTTGGTGAGTTACTGCAGTGCATCTTGTAGATGGTACACACGGCTGCCATTGTTCGTCGGTGGTGGAGGGCGTGAATGTTGGTGGAAGGGGGAGCAATCAAGCGGGGCTGCTTTGTCCTGGATGGTGTCGAGCAGCTTGAGTATTGTTTGAGCTGCACTCATCCAGGCAAGTGGAGAATATTCCATTACACTCCTGACTTGTTCCTCGTAGATGGTGGACAAGCTTTGGGGGGGGTCAGGAGGTGAGTTACTCGCTGCAGGATTCCTGGCCTTTGACCTGCCCCGGTAGCCACAGCATTAATGTGGCTAGTCCAGTTCAGTTTCTGATCAGTGGTAACCCCCAGGATATTGATTCAGCAAAGATAGTATCGTTGAATGTCAAGGGGCGATGGTTAGATCCTCTCTTGTAGGAGATGGTCATTGCCTGACACTTATGTGGCCGAATGTAACTTGTCATTTGTCAGCCAAAACCTGGATATTGTCCAGGTCTTGCTGCATTTGGACACAGACTGCTTCATTATCTGAGGAGTTGCGAATGGCGCTGAACATTGTGCAGTCATCCGCAAACATCCCCACTTCTGACCTTATGTTGGAAGGGAGGTCATTGATTAAGCAGCTGAAGATGGTTGGGCCTAAGACACTACCTGAGGAACTCCCGCAGTGATGTCCTGGAGCTGAGATGATTGACTTCAAACCACCACAACCATCTTCCTTTGTGCCAGGTATGACTCCAACCAGCCGAGAATTTTCCCCCTGATTCCAATTGACTCCAGTTTTGCTAGGGTTCCTCAATGCCACACTCGGTCAAATACTCGGAGTGACTCAAGTGGAGTCACTCTCACCTCTGGCATTCAGCTCTTTTGTCCATGTTTGAACCAAGGCTGTAATGAGGTCAGAAGCTGAGTGACCCTGGCGGAACCCAAACTGAGTGTCCGTGAGCAAGTTATTGCTGAGTAAGTGCTGCTTGATAACACTGTTGATGACTTCTTCTATCACTTTTCTGATGATGGAGAGTAAACTGAGAGGGCAGTCATTGGCTAGTTTGGATTTGTCCTTTTTGTGTATGGGACACACCTGGGCAATTGTCCACATTGCCGGTTAGATGTCAGTGTTGTAGCTGTACTGGAACAGCTTGGCTAGGGGTACGGCAAGTTCTGGAGCACAATTCTTCAGTACTATTGCCGGGATAGTGTCAGGACCCAGAGCCTTTGCAGTATCCAGTGGAGAGTGTGAGAGGAGGACCCTGGGACAGGCAGTCAGCAGTGCCTAGAGGACAGTGTCAAAGTAGGAGACCAATCCAGACAATCAGCTAAGAACATCACAAGGGAGACACAAGTTCATAGGTTGGTGAGAAACTGCTGTTAGCGCGAGGCATCAAGTAGCTGAGGGGCTACTTACATTTAAGTGAGAAACACAATCAATACGAAATAAATTAAGTCGAGACCAGGTAAAATAAAGTTGCATAAATAAACCAAAGTAAAATAAGTAAGAATAAGGGGCCGGTTTAGCACGCTGGGCTAAATCATTGGCTTTGAAAGCAGACCAAGGCAGGCCAGCAGCACGGTTCAATTCCCATACCAGCCTCCCCGAACAGGTGCCGGAATGTGGCGACTAGGGGCTTTTCATAGTAACTTCATTTGAAGCCTACTTGTGCCAATAAGCGATTTTCATTTCATTTCAGAAGTCTTACAACACCAGGTTAAAGTCCAACAGGTTTGTTTCGAGTCACTAGCTTTCGGAGCACTGCTGCTTCCTCAGGTCAATCCTGAAGGAGCCGTGCTCCGAAAGCTAGTGATTCGGAACAAACCTGTTGGACTTTAACCTGGTGTTGTCAGACTTCTTACTGTGCTCACCCCAGTCCAACGCCAGAATCTCCACATCAAAGTAAAATAAGGTTAACGTAAGGGAAGTAAAATTAGGCCCAAGGCAGGATGACTTAGTCTTGGGACGTGCATGTCTTATAATATGTGGGAAGTCGTGGTGCCTCCTATTGTTCGAGAACCTTGAGCTCAGGCAGCGGCTGGAGTCACTGCGGGAGATCCGTGAGGCGATGAATGATGTGAATCGCACATTCAGAGAGATGGCCACACCGTAGCTTAAAGGCCTGGAGGCAGAGAGGGAATGGCTGACCGCGAAGCAGTCCAAGAACATTAGGCAGATAGTGCAGCAGTCCCCTGGGCTCCCGCTCACCAATTGCTTTTCTGCTTTGGATACCGGTGAGCACATTGGTTCCTCAGGATAGTGCTGCCAGAGCCACGTTTGAGGCACAGCTTTGCTGTACAGGAGAGGCCTTCCTGTGGCTGTGGACATATCTCTAGGGTGGTAGATTGACTCCCTGATGCAGTGTCGAGGATGTCACAGAGAGGCTGCTGGTCATTCTTTTGGGGGAAGGTGATCAGCAACAGGTCGTGGTCCACATCAGAACCAACGACTGAGGCAACAAAGGGGCTGAGATCCTAAAAGCAGACTTCAGGGAGCTAGGAAGGAGATTGCAAAATGAAACCTTCAAGCGGTAATCTCAGGGTTCCGCCCAGTCCCACGCGCGAGTGAGTGCGGAAAGAAGAGAATTAAGCTGCTGTTGGAGGGACAGCATCAGTTTTTTGAGGCACTGGGGCAGGTTGTGGGGGAGGTTGGACCTGTACGAGCTGGATGGTGTGGTCAGGGGTGGTTTAAGCTTGCCAGGAGGGCAAATTCAGTGAGTGGGAGCTGGAGATTTCGTGAGTGACTCTGAAAGACAGAAGCAGTTACAAGTGTACAGCACAGGAATTTGGCCGTGTTAAAAGGTATATCTGTAAATATAAGGAGCATATTAAATAAATACTGCGAGGCCTGGATAGAGTGGATGTGGAGAGGATGTTTTCACTTGTTGGAAAAACTAGAGGACACCATCTCAGACTAATGGGACAATCCTTTAAAACAGAGACGAGGAGGAATTTTTTCAGCCAGAGGGTGGTGAATCTGTGGAACTCTTTGCCGCAGAAGGCTGTGGAGGCCAAATCACTGAGTGTCTTTAAGACAGAGATAGATTAATAGGGGGTCAGAGGTTATGGGGAGAAGGCAGGAGAATGGGGATGAGAAAATATCAGCCATGATTGAATGGTGAAGCAGAGTCGATGGGCCGAGTGGCCTAATTCTGCTCCTATGTCTTACGGTCTTATATTAAATAAAGCTGTTGAGCTGAAGACAGCATGATATCATCGCTAAAACAGAATTATGGCTTGAGGAGGGGCAAAAATGACAGCCCAACGTCCCTGGACATAGAATTTTCAGGCAGGAAAGAGAGGGGGTAAAACAGTTGGGGGTAGAGCATTATTGGTTAAAGAGTCAATTACAGCTGTGAGGAGGGATGATATACCAAATGAAGCATCAAATTAGGCCATATGGGTTGAGCTAGGAATGTACTATAGACTCCAAAACAGTGGAAGGGAGTTAGAAGGGCAATTACGTTGACAGATTTCTGAGTGCAGAAACAATAGGACAGTAATCATTGGGGACTTCAACCACCCCAATATCAAATGGGAAAGTGTGACGGAGCATGGAGGGTGCAAACTTCTTGACCTGCAATCAAGAGAAACTTTTTGCCAGCACGAAACAAACACAATAAAGAGGGGACAATTCTAGAGTTAGTCTTCAGAAATGAAGCTGGTCAAGTTGCTGAAGTAGTAGCGGAGGAGCATTTTGGGGATATTGAGCATAATATAGCTAGATTTAGCATCAGTATGGAAAAGGACAAAGATAGAAAAATGTTCTAAATTGTGGGGGGAACTTTATAAAACCCTGTGGCCCCTCAGACACTCCATGCCAACCTATGCTCCTCTACCCACTCCCATGACCTCTCATCCCCTACATAACAATCCTTTTTTTTACTTCGAATCCTACAGAGCAGGAGGCAGCCATTCGGCCCATCAAGTCTGCACTGACCCTTAGAAAGAGCACTCTACCAATGTCCACTCCCCCGTCCACCCCACCCTAGCCTGTGACCCAAACTTCACATCACTGGACACCAAGGGGCAATTTATCATGGCCAATTCACCAAACCCGCACATCTTTGGACTGTGGGAGGAAACCGGAGAAAACCCACACAGACACAAGGAGAACATGCAAACTTCACACAGGGACCCAAGGCCAGAATTGAACCTGCGTCCCTCGTGCTGTAAAACAGCAGTGCTAACCACTGTGCTGCCCTAAGCCCCTTCCCCATCCTCCTACCTATGTCCCTTTAAAGCTCTTATGCCAAATAGTGCTAATCCATGGCTTGCACCCAGCTTCCTTTGCCTTTACACCTACCACGCCAACTCAACCATTGTCCACCATGTGACCTCAGTATCCTTGCCAAGATGAGATAATATAAAGTTGTATAAAATCAAGTTATAAGTATATTGTAGGCTTCGCTATATTGAATATAGCTCTCATAAAACCTCTTTAGCATCCTTATATTCCTTCAACTACATAAAGGTATCATAGTTCCACCTCAAAGAGTTTATAACCATTTGTGGCTGTCAATCAAACTGTGAAATGGCAGGCACCTGTCTGTAATAATGGATGGTTGTGAAACCAATCATGGAGCACTAATCCAGCAATGGAATCCCTCAGTCTTATGCCAACAGACAGAGTGAAATAGTAAGTAATGATTTTTTTCAACACTTCATCAGGCTTTTCTTTTCAAAGGTTCGAAGGACAGGACTTTTAAATATCTGAACAACTCCCTTTGAAAGATGCTTTTGACATTTCTTCTCAACATTCTTCATCAGTCCTCTTGGCAGTTGATTTGTATAGAGGCCCAAAGGTGGACCATCCCTCTCCAAACGGGCACCGTGCCATTGAAACAAACCCGCAAAGTTCAGACCAGTTCTTACCGGGCCTAGTCTGCACACTTTGTGTTTCACACCCCCTGCTCTCCCAAAATGCCTCTTCAGAGGAGACAGCTGATGTTTTCAATGGCAACCGTGAAACATGAATGCCTGAAGTACAAACCACACCCATTCCCCCCCTCCCCCCACGAAAAAGGCGAGCGCCGAATTTGCGGGGGAAGGTGTCATTTGCTGGCACATCTGCCATTTTCCCCACAAAGGAGAGGCTGTGAGTTGTAGTGAAAATCTGGGCCATTGTCTTCATGGCACTCTTTACACCTGGACACTCAAAAGATTTTTTAATCACATTTCATAATGTTACAATTTGATTGGATTCATCAGCACTGCCAACTTAAGAATGAGTTATCTTCTAATGCGTTAAAATCCAGCTCCAGATCTTTACCTAGCTCTGGTGTCAATTCATAGGAGAAACAATTGAAGCAATTCATATACACTGTCCCTAAAGGTGTGCTGGAGCTGCTGTGCAGAATATGAAAAGTGATGCCAAACAGGAAACCGAACTGAGCTCCCAATACTGAAAGTAAGCTGTTGTCACTTGTTAAGATTGTTTGCTTCTTGATAGCCAGAGTAAATTTATGAACGTGTAAAGGTTGCTTCTCAGCATGAATGAGCATTTCTTTTTTTTTAAATTTAGAGTACCCAATTCATTTTTTCCAATTAAGGGGCAATTTAGCGAGGCCAATCCGCCTGCCCTGCACACCTTTGGGTTGTGGGGGTGAAACCCACGCAGACACGGGGAGAATGTGCAAACTCCACACGGACAGTGACCCAGAGCCGGGATCGAACCTGGGACCTCAGCGCCGTGAGGTAGCAGGGGCTAACCCACTGCTCCATCCTGCTGCCCACATGAATGAGCATTTCTAATAAGGTCCGTCAAGCAGCAGGTGGCAGGTTTCCAGTTTCACCTGGGCCGTAACGGAGGAGGTGCCGGGCAGAGTGTTGCAGGAAGGGATAGCTGTGAGAACGAGTCACCTTAGGCCAGGATTTCACACCACCCAATGGTTAGCGAGAGTGGGGTTTGGTAATAAACCTGGGAGGTGGCAAATTGTCCTCCCTCTCTCTCACAACGGGAATAATTGTTCGGGATGATCTAACAATTGTTTCAGCATTGGTTCCTTTGAGGTCAATGAAATTGTATTATTCCTATCGGCGAAAGGAATTCTTTACACTTGGTGGATTTATGGTCAATGACTGCAATCCAAAAACCCAATCATCAGGTAAAGGAATTGTTAACATTGAAGGAATGTTCCTGCAGGAGCAATAATCAAACTAAGCCCCTCAAACCTCCTGCTGAGCTCTTGTCGCGCAGGGGGTCGTGTCCCGGCCTCTCAGCCAGTAGCTCTTGGGTCAAGTCCCACCCCAGGAATTGATGGCTAAGAAAGTTATGTTCATAATGTGGCCAAACAGGTTGAGTATCAGCCTGAAAAAACCCTTCCAACGTGCCAAAGGTCGGTGGTTAAAAACAGGAGAGATTCCTGGTCAGCTATGCAAAGGAAAGAATGTTGGGGTCACTGCCATCACTATCTATCACTCTGAATTACAACACATGTAAAGGTGTACGTTTCCACAGCAACTTGGACTCCCTCAGTGAACTGTAACACACCAACAGACATCTGACAGCAGCCAGGAAAATGCGTCTCTGATATTGTTTGATGTTCAGAGTTCATCAACTATTGCGGCAATGTTGGGCCAATTTACATTGCTGGGTCAAATGCTTCCTTAAAAATGTGCCTTAAATCTGCAACAAATTAATTGCAGATAAACACAACTGGTAATGACGCATAAATACCATGAAACAAAACTTTGCAGCCCCAGATACCATGTGGCATAGGACTTCAGCGGTTCAGGAAGGCAGCTTCACCAGCACCTTCTCAAGGGTAATTAGCGATGGGTAATGAATGCTGGCCTAGCTGTGACGCTCACATTCAGTGAATTAATTTTTAAAAATTTATACCAAATTGTCAACAGTCAAATGTTTGTGAGAAAGCAGAGATGTGGCTCACAGAATGGATGATGGTAGGTAGAGAATTCCAGAGAACTGGACCGAGTGGAAGGACAAAGGCTGAGTGTTATATTTCCTTGTTGCCGCAAAAGAGAAATGATATGGAGGTGCACACACTCTGGATTCTTGTAAAACACGACGAGAGGCCTATTGAGGGTGTTGCACAATACAATCAAGATGGCGATCTACCCAAGCCTGGGCAAACACTCTGCTGTTGTCGCGACACGACACGTGACGCTCAACCGGCAGGAATGTATTCCCAGATACTGAGGGGATCTGGTACTGAAGATGCAGAGGGAATGGGAATGGACTTAAACCAAGAGGAGGTCATTAAGATAGGGTTGGAGGTGGTCCAGCGAAGGTTTACCAAATTGGCCCCTGGGATGAGAGGGGGGTTACCCTATGACAAGAGGCCAGGTCAATTGTACCTGTATTCTGTGGAATTTAGAAGAAAGAGAGGTGTTCTTATTAAAGCTTGCAAGATCCTTGCGGGGGTAGGGGGGGGCTCGCTAGGGTGGACACAGGGATTCTTTCCCACCCGGTCACAGTCTCAGGATAAGGAGCTGGTCATTTAGGACTGAGAGGAGGAGAAATTCCTTCACTCAAAGCATTGTGAACCTTTGGAAATCTCTACTACCGAGGGCTGTGGGTGCTCCATTTTTCAAGACATTTAAGGTTGGGGTAGACAGACTTGTGGAAATCAAGGGATCGGGAGAATGGGCAGGAAAGTGGGATTGAAAACCAATATCAGGCATGACCGTATGGCCTGGTAGAGCAGACGCTCCGTGCTGTGTGGTCCATTCCTCCTCTCATTTCTTGTGGTTGAATTTTAAAGTGATGACATTCCAGTCGTTTCTCGGATAAACCTTTCAAAGGAAACGTTTTGAAACTGCTCTCCACCAAATGCCGAACTGCCTAAATATTTGGGAAATCAGATAAACAGAATTATGTGTCCCAAAAGTCGAAGCAATAGAGTAATGTTTGGGAATATGCAGAATGTGGCTCAGTGGGTTTCCACTATTAACGAGCTGTAGGGGCCAAAACAATCCCATTGTTTGACCCCTGGACTGTGCTCAATTACCTGAGATCAAAGGGCGGCACGGTGGCGCAGTGGTTACCACTGCTGCCTCACGGCACCGAGGCCCCAGGTTCGATCCCGGCCCTGGGTCACTGTCCGTGTGGAGTTTGCACATTCTCCCCGTGTCTGCGTGTGTCTCACCCCCACAACCCAAAGATGTGAAGGCTAGGTGGATTGGCCACGCTAAATTGCCCCTTAATTGGAAAAAATGAATTGGGTACTCTAAAATTATATAAAGAAAAAAAAAATTACCTGATATCAAACGGTATTGGCTCCCACCTCTATTTCAGGGGACGAAAACAACAACTTGTATTTATATAGCGCCTATAGCAAAATAAAACATCTCAAGGTGCTTCACAGGAGTGTTACAAAGCAAAATTAAGACACTTCAACCAAATAAAGAGACAAATAAGGAGAACGATGTTTTAAGGAGCATCTTAAAAGGCAAAGGTGAGTTGGAGAGTTTTAGTAATTAATTCCAGAGCTTTGGACCTTAACACCTGAAGACACTTGCATCAGGAACACTTAAGAAGCCGGAATCAGAGGGCTGCAGAGACCTTGGTAGGTTGTAGAGCCGGAGAAGATTACACAGATAGGGAGGGATGAGGCCATGGAGGGACCTGGAAACCAGGATGAGAATTTTAAACACTAGTGGCACGATCTACCGGCCGCACCCCAGTGCGGCCAACGGGATGGGGGTGGCTGATAGATGCTGGGATACCCAACCCATGATCCACCTGGCTCGCCACGCTTCACAAGATCTAACGGAGTTTCTTGTGCTCCGTGGCATTACGGTGGTGTGCTATCCTGGAGATGCTTCCCATTTTACGCCCAGGAACCCTGCCAACCTCCAGCCTGACACACCTGACCACTGGCAGCCATCTGTGTGTCTGACGAACCACAATCAAGGTCTGAACCGTCGGAAGATTTAAGGCAGTTTTTAAAACAAACAAAGTATTGCACTTAATATTCCCACCAAAACACTTCACATCTGAAGAAGCATTTTTGTTGTACTCTTGGAAATGTAGCGGCCAATTTGCGATCGACAAGCTCCAACTAGCAACAATGTGATACTAACCAAATAATCTGTTTTTGTGACATTGATGGAGGGATTGATAGTGGCCAAGCTACCAGAGCCCCTGCCCATCTTCACCATATATATCACTCTGTAATCTTTTACATTTATTTACACGAGATGGCAGACGGGGCTTTGGTCGAATGTCTCAAACACGCGGGGATGAATTTTGCCTGGGGGTGGGGGTTTGGTGGGGTGGGGGGGGGGGGGGTTTGGTTGGGGGGGCGTGGGCATTTGGTGGGGGGGGGGTGTTTGGTTGGGGGGGGTGGGCGTTTGGGGGGGTGGGCGTTTGGTGGGGTGGGGGGGGGGCGTTTGGTGGGGGGGGGGTTCAATTGCTCGCTTGGAAAAAAGTCAAATGCGAGCTAACCGGTGTTAAACAAGGCCGCCCAACAGCAAATACATGTTGCAGGGGGTGCGTATGAGGTGAGTGGGGCCTGGTATGAAGACCAATACATCATTTGTTTATTTAAAATGGCTGGTTCCCACTTTCAGCGCCCGCCCAGCTACTGTTGCATGGGACACATTATGGGACACAGCTCATTTGTGGGCAGGATGGTAGTGGGCTGGGCTGGGCAGGGGTGAGCCCTAATCACGACCCCCCTCCTGCGAATAGCTGCTAGCAGGTAGTATATTTTTTTTTAATAAACATTTTATTGAGGTATTTTTGGTATTACAACAACAACAAAATAAACAATGTACATGAAACTATAAACATAGTGCAAAATCCATCTCCCTCCCTTACAGGTCCCACCTTTATTAACCCCCTACTCTAAGCTAAACTAACCCCCCCCCCCCCCACCTTTCTGCTGACGATTAATTTTCCGCAGTCGACGAACAGTTGCCACCTCCGGGCGAACCCTAACAGTGACCGTCTCAAGGCAAACTTGATTTTCTCCAGACAGAGAAAGCTAGCCATGTCCGATAGCCAGGTCTCCGCCTTCGGGGGCTTTGAGTCCCTCCAAGCTAATAGTATCCGTCTCCGGGCTACCAGGGAAGCAAAGGCCAGAATGTCTGCCTCTTTCCCCTCCTGGATTCCCGGTCTTCTGACACCCCGAAAATTGCCGCCTCTGGACTCAGTGCCATCCTTGTTTTTAAGACCGTGGACATGACATCTGTGATGCGCTATCAATCGTACTAAAGACTCGAATGGGTACAATAGAGGCTTTATTACAGTTAGATGTTTATCCTCCGACTGCAGCTGGTAGAATGGCTGCTCAGGAGAAGTCATGCATATTTATATGGCTCCTTGTGGGCGGAGCTAGCCGGCAGGAGCTACCGGCGAATCTGTAGTACAGGTACTGTTGTACATCCCCTAATACAGGTGCACACACAATTGCACAGTGGATCACCACATTCACCCTCTGTTAAGAATGAGTCCGGCAGGGGTGGCGTGGAACTATATACAGAATTGTGAATTATTTACAGAGGGGAGGGAAAAAATGATGTGTCCATCTTGTAACCCGGTGCCCATCAGAGGTTAAGTTTGTCCGGTGGTCTGACGGTTCGCTGGGAGCGACGTAGCGGTGGTGGCGATGTCTGTACAGGCGGTGTCGGCGGCGACAGCGTCGGTGCTGGCAGTGTTGGTGCTGGCCAGTAGCTGGATGACTCCAGGAGCGTGCCGAAATCCTCCTCGTCTTCTAGCGTGGGCAGGGGAAGGAGGGATGAACCTGGTGGGGCTGGTGCTGGGAGCGTGGGTGGCGCGGGGGTGGGGAGGTGTGTGGGAGTGGGAGTGGCACCCGAGGGAGCCAGGTCCCTGAGCGAGACTGTATCCTGGCGGCCGTCGGGGAACTCGACGTAGGCATACTGGGGGTTTGCATGGAGCAGGCGTACCCTGTCCACCAAGGGGTCCGCCTTGTGGAGTCTGACATGCCTACGCAGTAGAACCGGTCCTGGATCTGCGAGCCAAGTCGGGAGCGACATCCCGGATGTGGACTTCCTAGGGAAGGTAAAAACACGTTCATGGGGTGTGTTATTCGTGACAGTGCACAGTAGCGACCGGATAGAGTGCAGTGCTGCCAGCGAGCAGCTAGGAGGTTCCTGGACCGTAGGGCCAGCTGGACGGCCCTCCATACTGTCCCGTTCTCCCTCTCTACCTGCCCGTTTCCCCGGGGATTGTAGCTGGTTGTCCTGCTGGAGGCGATACCTCTGGTGAGCAGGAACTGACGCAGCTCATCACTCATGAATGAGGATCCCCTGTCGCTGTGGATATAGTCGGGGAAACCGAACAGAGCGAATATGGAGTCGAGGGCCTTGATGACGGTGGCAGACGTCATATCCGGGCATGGGATGGCGCATGGGAACCTGGAGAATTCATCGACCACACTAAGGATATATGTGTTGCGGTCGATGGAGGGGAGAGGCCCTTTGAAATCCACACTAAGGCGTTCAAAGGGGCGGGACGCTTTCACCAGGCGCGCGCGGTCTGGCCGGTAGAAGTGCGGCTTGCACTCGGCACAGACCTGGCAGTCTCTGGTGACTGTCCGTACTTCCTCGACGGAGTAGGGCAGATTGCGGGCTTTGACGAGGTGGTACAACTGAGTGATCCCCGGATGGCAAAGGCTGTTGTGCAGGGCATGGAGCTGGTTCACTTGTGCGCTGGCACATGTACCTCGGCAGAGGGCGCCTGGGGATTCGTTGAGCTTGCTGGGGCGATACAAGATCTCGTAATTATAGGTGGAGAGCTCGATTCTCCACCACAAGATTTTATCATTTTTGATCTTGCCCCGCTACGTGTTGTTGAACATAAAGGCTACCGACCGTTGGTCAGTGAGGAGAGTGAACCTCCTGCCGGCCAGGTAATGCCTCCAGTGCCGCACCGCTTCAACGATTGCCTGGGCCTCCTTTTCAACAGAGGAATGTCGGATTTCGGAGGCATGGAGGGTGCGGGAAAAGAATGCCACGGGTCTGCCTGCCTGGTTTAGAGTGGCAGCAAGGGCAACATCTGAGGCGTCGCTCTCTACTTGAAAGGGCAGTGACTCGTCTACTGCGTGCATCCCGGCCTTGGCTATGTCTGCTCTAATACGGGCGAAGGCCTGTTGTGCCTCGTCCACGAGGGGAGTTGAGTGGACTGTATCAGTGGGCGGGCCTTGTCCGCGTATTGTGGGACCCACTGGGCATAGTAGGAGAAGAACCTCAGGCAGCGTTTGAGGGCCTTGGGGCAGTGGGGAAGGGGGAGCTCCATGAGGGGGGCGCATGCGGTCGAGATCGGGCCCCAGGAGTCCGTTTTGGACTCCATAGCCGAGGATGGCCAAGCGGTTAGTGCTGAACACGCACTTCTCCTTGTTGTAAGTGAGGTTGAGGAGAGATGCGGTGTGGAGAAATTCGGCAAGGTTGGCGCCGTGGTCCTGCTGGTCATGGCCGCAGATGGTGACATTATCTAAGTACAGAAACGTGGCCCGCAGTCCATACCGGTCAACCATTCGGTCCATTTCTCTTTGGAATACCCAGACCCCATTAGTGACGCCGAAGGGAACCCTAAGAAATTGATAGAGGCAACCGTCCGCCTCAAAGGCAGTGTAGGGACGGTCCGATTTGCGGATGGGGAGCTGGTGGTAGGCGGATTTAAGGTCAATCGTCGAGAAGACCCAGTACTGTGCAATCTGATTGACCATATCAGATATGCGAGGGAGGGGGTACGCGTCGAGCTGCGTGTACCGGTTGATAGTCTGGCTGTAGTCCACGACTATCCTGTGTTTCTCCCCAGTTTTAACCACCACCACCTGGGCTCTCCAGGGGCTGTTGCTGGCCTCGATAATACCCTCCCAAAGCAGCCGCTGGGCCCCGGACCTGATGAAGGCCTTGTCCTGGGTGCTGTACCGTCTGCTCCTGGTGGCGACGGGCTTGCAATCCACAGTCAGATTGGCAAAGAGGGAGGGAGGGTCAACATTGAGGGTCGTGAGGTCGCAAACGGTGAGTGGGGGTAGGGGCCCGCCGAATTTGAGGGTGAGACTCTGGAGGTTACATTGGAAATCCAGGCCCAGTAATAGTGTAGCACAGAGATTGAAATGAAAAATCGCTTATTGTCACGAGTAGGCTTCAATGAAGTTACTGTGAAAAGCCCCTAGTCGCCACATTCCGGCGCCTGTCCGGGGAGGCTGGTACGGGAATCGAACTCGTGCTGCTGGCCAGCCTTGGTCTGTTTTAAAAGCCAGCGATTTAGCCCAGTGAGCTAAAAGTGATCTAAAAACGTACGGGTGGAAACCGTTGAATTCAACGCCTTGCACGGTAAGGTTGGCCACACAGAAACCTCGGATCGGGCAGAGTGGGATCCAGAGGCTAGGGAAATCCACTGGTTGGCGGGATGGACCGCGAGGGAGCAGCGCCTTACCGTGTCCGGGTGGATGAACCTATCGGTGCTCCCGGAGTCTAGTAGGCAGGAGGTCGCGTGGCCGTTGATTAGCACCGTCGTTGAAGCGGTAGCCATGTTGTGAGGCCAAGACTGGTCCAGCGTCATGGAGGTGAGCAGCGGGCGGTCGTCTGATGAGGAGCGGCAGCGACCCGGGTCCAGCGGTCCAGTCCCGAGGGGGAGACAAAATGGCGGTGATGGCAACGTCCGAAGGACCTGTGGGAGAGAAGATGGCGGCGCATGTTGTGGGGGCGGGGCAAGATGGCGGCGCCCACGGGCCGCACGTGGACCTGGGGGGAGAAGATGGCGGTGCCTACGGGCCGCACGTGGCCCCGGGAGCAGAGGATAGCGGTGCCCATTGTGTGATTGGCTGGGGGAAATGAGCGAAATCGGGCGCGATAGCGGCAACTGCGCGGGCCTGGCACGCCGCCGCAAAGTGGCCCTTCTTGTCGCAGGATTTGCAGGTGGCGGTGCGGGCTGGGCAGCGCTGGCGGGGGTGCTTCTGTTGGCCGCAGAAGTAGCAGCGGGGACCCCCAGAGTGCGCAGTGTGGCGGGCAGCGCAGGCGTATTGTGCAGGAGTGGCCCCAGTCGGGGGGGGTCAGTTGCCAGGTCCACGAGGGGTAGGATGGGTGGGCCGCGTGGCGAGAGGGGTAGGACTGGACATTACGAGAAGTGACCGTCATGGAGAGCGCTAAAGTTTTTGTCTCCGTTAGGTCGAGCGCGGCCCCTTCCAGCAGTCGTTGCCGGATGGGGTCCGATGCGATCCCCGTCACGAATGCATCATGCATGAGGAGATTGGAATGTTCCGTGGCTGTGACGCCTGGCAGTTGCAGTCCCGTACTAGAGGGATAAGGGCCCGCCAGAAATCTTCAATCGACTCACCAGGTAGTTGTACGCGAGTGGCGAGTACATGCCTTGCAAATAGAGCGTTTGTCTTCTGGACGTAATTTTCTTTAAGGAGGTCCATGGCGTCTGCGTAATTCAGTGCATCCTGTATCAGCGGGAACAAGCTGGAGCTCAACCTTGAGTAGAGAACCTGGATTTTCTGAGCTTCCTTCGGCGCGGGGGTCGCTGAGTTGATATAGGCCTCAAAGCAAGCCAGCCAGTGATTAAAGTCCTTTCTGGCGTTCGGCGATTGCGGATCCAGCTGCAAGTGATCTGGTTTGATCCTGATGTGCATGATGCGGAAAATTTAACTGTAATAAATTGATGCGCTATCAATCGTACTAAAGACTCGAATGGGTACAAGAGAGGCTTTATTACAGTTAGATATTTATCCTCCGACTGCAGCTGGTAGAATGGCTGCTCTGGAGAAGTCATGCATATTTATACGGCTCCTTGTGGGCGGAGCTAGCCGGCAGGGGCTACCGGCGAACCTGTAGTATAGGTACTACTGTACATCCCCTAATACAGGCACACACACAATTACACAGTGGATCACCACAATCTGCAAACCCCTTCCAAAATCCCCGAAGCTTTGGACATGCCCAGAACATGTGGACATGGTTCAGTGGTCCTTCCGCACATTTTGCACACCTGTCTTCCACCCCAAAGAATCTGTCATCCGGGCCACTGTCATGTGGGCCCAATGACCAACCTTGAATTGTATCAGGCTGAGCCTGGCACATGTTGCGGACGCGTTGACTCTACTCAACGCGTCCACCCATAGACCCTCCTCTAACTCTCCCTCCCAGCTCCTCCTCCCACTTGCGCTTCAGCTCCTCGGTCTGCGTCTCCTCTGACCCCATAAGCTCCTTGTAAATGTCAGAGACGCTCCCCTCTCCTACCCATCTTCTGGAAACTACCCTGTCCTGAATCCCCCTTAGCGCTAGGAGCAGGAAGGTTGACACCTGTTTACGTAGGAAGTCCCGCACCTGCAGATACCTGAATTTGTTTCCACTCGCCAACCCAAATTTCTCCTCCAGCACCCTCATACTCGGAAAGCTCCCCTCTATAAACATATCCCCCATCCGCTCAATCCCTTCTCTCCACCATATCCGGAACCCCCCATCCATACTTCCCGGGGCAAACCGGTGATTATTACAGATTGGGGACCAGACCGATGCTCCCTCGGCTCCCACATGTCTCCTCCATTGCCCCCAGACTCCCAGGGCCGCCACCACCACGGGGCTGGTGGAGTACCGTGTCGGCGGGAACGGCAGAGGCGCAGTTACCAACGCCCCCAGACTGGTGCCCTTGCATGAAGCCGCCTCCATACGCTCCCATGCCGACCCCTCCCCCACCACCCACTTCCTGATCATGGCTGTATTCACCGCCCAGTAATAATTACTAAAATTTGGCAGCGCCAGCCTCTCCCCGACTCCGCTCAAGCATTACCTTCCTTACTCGCGGGGTCTTGCCGCCCGAACAAAGCCAGTGATCACTTTGTTGACCCAGTTAAAAAAAGACCACGGAATAAAAATGGAGAAACATTGAAACACGAACAGGAATCTCGGGAGGACCGTCATCTTCACCGTCTGCACCCTCCCAGCTACTGACAACGGGAGCGCGTCCCATCTCCGAAAATCGTCCATCATTTGGTCTACTAGTCAGGCCAGATTTAATTTATGCAGCCGGTCCCATTCCCGTGCCACCTGAATGCCAAGGTACCTAAAGCTTCCCCCTACTAATCTAAACGGCAGCTCCCCCAATCGCCTCTCCTGTCCCCTCGCCTGGACCGCAAACATCTCTTTTCCCCATATTTAGCTTATACCCCGAAAACCGGCCAAATTCCCCTCGAATCCTCATGATTTCTTCCATCCCCTCTATTGGGACCGATACATACAGAAGCAGGTCGTCTGTATAGAGCGAGACTCTGTGCTCCACCTCAGCCCACCCTCACCCCCCCAGAACAACCTCTTCCAGCCCCTTGAGAGCAACGGACTGACTGGTAAAGGAGATACTACATATCAATTGCCAGCGGCTCTATAGCTAGCGCGGACAACAGTGGGGAGAGGGGACATCCCTGTCTCTTCCCCCGGTGCAGTCTAAAATAGTCCGATGTTGTCCTATTCGTCTGTATGCTTGCCACAGGAGCCTGATACAGCAACCTGACCCAGTCAATAAAGCCCCACCCAAATCTGAACCGTCCCAGCAGGGCCGGCTCAAGGCACCGGCAACTCGGGCAGTCGCCCGGGGCGCCATGTGCTCGGGGGCGCCAGAGACTCGGGTCCCGCGCATGCGCAGTTGGGCCGGTGCCAACCAGCGCATGCGCGGTGGCCGCCCGCCCCCAGGGCGGCCCCCCGGCTCGGTCCGCCCCCCCCGCTCAGTCCCCCCCTCGGGTCCGCCCCCCCGCCCCGCCCTCGGGTCCGCCCCCCCCTTCGGGTCCGCCCCCCGCGTCCGCCCCCCCGCGTGTCCGCCCCCCTCTCGGGTCCGCCCCCCCCTCGGGTCCGCCCCCCGCCCCTCCCCGGCCTCGCCCCCCCGCCCCTCCTCGGCCTCGCCCCCCCTCCTCGGCCCCGCCCCCGCCCCCCCTCGGCCCCCCCCTCGCCCCCCCCCCCTCGGCCCGCCCCCCCCTCGGCCCCGCCCCCCCTCCCTCGGCCCACCCCCCCCCCTCGGCCCCCCCCCTCCCTCGGCCCCCCCCCCTCGCCCCCCCCCCCCCCCCCCCCCAAGGGCGCCGAAGTTCAGCTTGCCCGGGGCGCCAGCAACCCTAGAGCCGGCGCTGCGTCCCAGTACCTCCCACAGATAATCCCATTCAACCCGATCAAAAACCTTCTCGGCATCCATTGCGACTACTACCTCCACCTCCCTACCTTCCGGGGGCATCATGATCACGTTTAATAGCCTTCTTATATTGGGCACCAACTGTCTACTCTTAACAAACCCCGTCTGGTCCTCCCCAATAACGTCCGGGACACAATCCTCAATCCTGAAGGACAAAATTTTGGCCAGCAGTTTGGCGTCCACATTCAACAGGGGTATCGGCCTGTAGGACCCACACAGCTCTGGGTTCTTGTCCCGCTTCAGAATCAGCGAAATCGTGGCCTGTGACATTGTCAGGGGCAGCAACCCTCTCTCCCTTGCCTCATTGAACATCCTCATCAACACCGGCCCCAATATCCCAGAGAACTTTTTATAGAATTCCACTGGGTACCCGTCAGGCCCCGGGGCTTTACCCGACTGCATGGCCCTCAGACCCTCCACTATCACTTCCAACCCGATCGGGGCCCCCAACCCTTCTACCAGCTCCCCGTCCACCTTTGGGAAATTCAGCCCCTCCAAGAAGTGCCTCATCCCCTCTGGCCCCGTAGGGGGTTCCGACCTGTACAGTCTACTGTAGAAATCCCTAAACGCCTTATTCACCCTTGCTGAATCTCCAACCAGGTTCCCATCTCCATCATTTACTTTCCCTATCTCCCTTGCTGCCTCCCTCTTTCAAAGCTGCTGTGCAAGCATTCTGCTGGCCTTCTCTCCATGCTCATAGATCGCCCCCCTTGCCTTTCTCAGCTGCTCCACCGCCCTCCCTGTGGTTAACAAGCCGAACTCCGCCTATAATCTCCGCCGTTCCCTTAAAAGCCCTGCCTCTGGGGTCTCCGCATACCTCCTATCGATCTGTAGTATCTCCTTAACCAGTCGGTCCGTCTCTGCCCTGTCCACCTTCTCCCTATGGGCCTGTATCAAGACCAGCTCCCCTCTGACCACCGCCTTCAGTGCTTCCCAGACCACCGCTGCTGACATTTTCCTTGTGTCGTTGACCTGCAGGTAGTTCTGAATACATTTCCTCAGTCGCTCGCACACCCCTTCGTCAGCCAAAAGTCCCACATCCAACCTCCAGTGTGGGTGCTGGTTACTGTCGTTACTAACCTGCAGGTCAACCCAGTGCGGAGCATGGTCCGAGATTGTGATCGCCGAGTACCCCGTGTCCACCACCCCCGTCAGTAAAGCCCTGCTCAGAATAAATAAATCAATCCGGAGTACACTTGATGCACGTGTGAGTAGAAGGAGAACTCCTTCACCCTCGGCTGCCCAAATTTCCATGGATCCACCCCCCCCCCCCCCCCCCCCGCCCATCTGTTCCATGAACCCTTTTAGTTTCTTTGCCATTGCCGGCACCCTGCCTGTTTTCGAGCTTGACCGGTCAAAGCCAGGGTCAATAACTGTGTTGAAGTCCCCTCCCATGACCAACCTGTGCCAGGTCCGGTATCTTCCCCAGCATCCCCTTTATAAACTCCACATCATCCCAATTTGGTGCATACACATTTACTAATCCCACCTTCTCCCCCTCCAGTTTCCCACTGACCATAATGTACCGACCTCCCACATCCGAAACTATTCTACCCGCCTCAAACACCACCCGCTTATTGATCAGGATCGCGATCCCTCTTATCTTTGAAGCGAGTCAATAGCTTCTAATTATATATAATAAAATATCCTGTGCTAATAATTGACATTTTGCTAATAGACTTGCTCGTCACATTGATGACTTTCCCAGCATAACACCAATGCCCAACTGGCTAGTTCCAATTATTAAAACTTCCCATCAATGTTCGAAACTGGAATTTTAAAATAATCTTTTAATGTTTACAACAAATACATTATATCTTCCACCAATATATGCAACTGTTCCAGAACCTTCACAGTTTGATCAAAACAAATATAGTCAATATGTTGTTTCATAGTTGCACGCAGGACTCAGTAGACGTTTACATGATTTATCAACTGAAGACAAGCAAGTAATTTTTGAATTATACATGCACTGTGCATACATTTTAAAAGCAGGACTTATTCCAGAATCATCATTGAAAAGATAGAAAATATGAAAATAATATACATAAATATAATATAAAAACCCATAGTATAAATTCAGGAGCCACTCATCTGTATAGTTTTATTTGGTACCATGAAAAACGCTTCACATTATGGAACAAGTGACCATCTTGTTCCCTTCGAGGGGCCATTCCACTCCAATGACAGCTTGGGATCATTTACAGCTTTGTATATTTGCTGCAAAACCTCTTAACCAGTCACGGCAGCTTGAGGGGAGAACAGACTTTCTAACCAGAGCAAAAAGTGAGTTGATAAATTGATGGATGAGCAAGCACAATGGGCGGGATTCTGTGATCCTCAGGCCAAGTATTGACGCCGTCGGAAATGCCGTCCCGTTTCTCGACGGCGTCAACACGGCCTCAGGATCAGCAATTCTGGCCCCTGCAGGGGTCCAGCACGGTACTGGAGCGATCAACGACGCTCCAGCTGCTGATCCCGGCGTCAACTGGGTCCGCACATGCGTAGTGGCTCCCTTCTCCGCGCCAGTCCCGATGCTACATGGCGTAGGGCCACAGGGGTCAGCGCGGAAGGGGGCCCCCAGCCAGAGAGGCTGGCCCGCCAATTGGTGGGCCCCGATCGCGGGCAAGGCCATATCGGAGAACCCTCCCCCCCCCCGGGGTTGGATCCGCCCACCCCCTGCACAGGCCGCCCCCGGACCATTCCACGCTGAGGTCCCACCGGCTGAGAGCAGGTTAGAACGGCGCCGGCAGAACTCGGGGTTTTTTACGACAGCCACTCGGACCATCGCGGGCCGAGAATTGGCAGGCGGGCTACGTAGAGCGGCCCCTGACCGGCGCCGCACCAACCACGCCGGCGCCAATGGTGCCGATTCTCCGCTCTGTCCCGGAATCATGTCCCGGCATCGGGGGGGGCGTGGCGCGATTCGCATCGGTCGCGGGGATTCTCCAGCCCGGCCCCGGGCTGAGAGAATCCCGCACACTGATTGGTGCTTAAATGAGCCTCAACAAGTCCAAACTCAATGGATTCTCCCGTCCAACCGCCACGTGTTTCTTGGCTGTGTGCCGTTCTCTGGCGGTGGGATCCTTTACTGCCGCTGCTTGTCAATGGGATTTCCCATTGAAACAATGCTACCGGGAAACCTGTGGGTGGGGGTACACTGCTGGCAGGAACAGAGGCTCCTAACGGCTGGAGAATTCTGGCCAGTATCCTGTTTGGAGGGCAAGATTCAGTGGAATATTGGGTCATGACTTTGTACAACTGAACTCGGGAGTGTTTGCTGTGCTGTTTCTTTTATAAATTGAGTGTACCCAATTCTTGTTTTTCCCAATTAAAGGGAATTTAATAATAATCTTTATTGTCACAGGTAGGCTTACATTAACACTGCAATGAAGTTACTGTGAAAAGCCCCTAGTCGCCACACTCCGGCGCCTGTTCGGGTACACAGAGGGAGAATTCAGAATGTCCAAATTACCTAACAGCACATCTTCCGGGACTTGTGGGAGGAAACCGGAGCACCCGGAGGAAACCCACGCAGATACGGGGAGAACGTGCAGACTCCGCACAGACAGTGACCCAAGCCGGGAATCGAACCTAGGACCCTGATGCTGTGAAGTAACTGTGCTAACCACTGTGCTACCCCAATTTAGCGTGGACAGTTCACCTACCCTGCACATATTTGTGTTGTGGGGGTTGAGACCCACGTAGACAAGGGGAGAATGGGGAAACTCCACACGGACAGTGACCCGGGGCCAGGATCGAACCTGGGTCATCGGGGCCGTGAATGTTAGTGTGCTATTGATCGAGGAGGAGATGATGCCATTTTAAACATGTAGAACAACTTTCTGTTATGTAAAAAAAAAGCATATTACTGAGAAAGGTGGGTAGGATTGCGAGACAAATGTGACTTGAAGACAAAAGTGACCACCATTGTAAACTGGCCAGTTTGGTGTTTAAGAGATGGCACTGAATAAAGGCATGTTTGACCTGAATTTGTGCAGATTATATAAAATATATTACAATGTCATTCAGACACTTAACACAAAAAATTCAATAACTGCAGCCCATTTGTACAAAACCTGCTTTGAAAAGGAAGAAAATTTAAGAGCTGAGAAAATAAAGGTCTTACTGGAAATAGGTTTTGACAACTATTTTTTAGAAAATGGCAATTATTGCTACCTTTTCAGGTAGGTTCTCCCACTGGAGATGCTGCTCTAATGGTGTCAATTCCAGAGACTCTCCCTTGGCATCAACCTCCAGGCGTAACTCCATTCCAAATATTTCAGGAGCGAAGCACGCCTTCAAAACGGCTCTGAAGCCACCAAGTCCTGGGAAACCAGGCTCCAAACTGAGGAACACTGGGACCAGGGAGAAGGTGGCCAAGTCACGGGACCAGAAATTACTGGACTAGTAATCCAGAGGCCTAGAGGCTAATGTTCTGGGGGGACGTGGGTTCAAATCCCAGAACAGCAACTGGCAGAATTTAGATGCAATTAAAGAAATATGGAATATAAAGCTGACCTTCGGAATGATGACTGTGAAAGTATCATGGATGGGTGTTAAAAACCCGACTGGCTTAGGGGGAAGGAAATCTGCCATCCTTAGCCGGTTGGTCTACAGCTGACTCCAGACACACAGCTGTGTGGGTGACTCACTGTATTCCGCAAAGACCTGGCTAGTCACTCGGTGTTGGGCTTCGAGTGTTGTTGGAGCTGCACTCATCCAGGCAAGTGGAAAGTATTTAATCACACTCCAGAATTGTGCCTTGTAGGTGGAAAGGTGGTGGTTGGGGGGGGGGGGGGGGGGGGGGGGGGGGGAGATTTCTAGCCTCTGACCTTCTCTTGTAGCCACATATGGCTAGACCAGTTAAATTTCTGGTCAATGGTAACCCCCAGGATGTTGATAGTGGGAGATTCAGTGATGGCAATGCCATCAAATGTCATGGGGTGATGGTTTGTGACCCTCTTATTAGAGAAGCTCATTGCCTGGCATTTGTGTTGCGTGATTGTAACTTGCCACTTGTCAGCCCAAGCCTAGACATTGTCCAGGTCTTGCTGCATTTGGACATTGGACTGCTTCAGTGTCTGAGGAGTCACATAATCATTGGGCAAGAGTAGAACCAAACTGAGGCAACTCACTGAACGGGGCAATGGGAAAACCATTGGGTTAATCACCCAATCTTTCTCAATGTCAAAGGTTGTAGGGTGGTTGAATAGGACAAAGAAGACCATGCGAGCAGTCACACACAATGCCTCTTTTGGTTCGGGTTGTGTCGGTGCTGTGAGATAAGTGGATTGATTCAAAACGGAATTCTCAATGAGCACAGGCCCGTGAGGGGACAATCCACTCATACACCTTGTGCAGTAAAGAGAGGTTGGAGCGGAGGCAGTAACCAATGAAAACAGGGTGGTCAGCGACAAGATTTCTGGTGCAACGTGTAATGACCCGAGATTTTGACGGTGGCCGACAAAGTGAGCGGAATATTTACAACGTCGGTGTGATTTCCTGCAGTCTGGTGAGCTCAAAATGAACTCAATGGAGTCCCACGCTCGGTTTGGAACCAAACTGTTCAAAGGCCCACCCCCAGAACTGACACCTGACAAATCAGTCAAGCCGGGAGAGGGAGATCCCACTCTTGTCGGTGATAAAGGAGAAATTGTTGGCAAGAATTGCATTTTCGCCTAAAAATAAACATTTTGAACAAAACCTTCATCGCTTACTTTCCTTGCCCTCAGTGGGGTTTAAAAATTGCAGTTTGTTGATAAATTTAATGTTTTAGATTACGACAACTTCAGCAGAATCATATTCAGCAACAGATACTAGTAACGCTTAAGCTATTGCTTAACATGAGAGAAAGTGTCCTCTTTATAATACATGATCGCGTTTTGAATATAATATAAACCAAAACATCAAACGACGTTCCATCTTTGAACTTTGATTTGCGGTGCAATGCATTCTGTCCTATTCTTTGATACATAACGGGTAGGTTAATCCACTTCCTTTAGTTTGTGACTGACCCAACTTGTTTTGCTGAACGATTAGTTTGTTTCCGAATGCTTTGACAGTTTTTTCCCCCACTTGTGCATGGCCTAAATGTTGGCTTTTGGAGGGACAGAACATCTCTCCATTGGTGTTTTTAAGTTTGTAGTTTGGCCAGGTACAATCTAACAGTTCAGGTCTAAACTGCCTTGGTTTGACACAAAGAAGGGGTATCAAAAATACATCTTCCATCAGAGTATTGGTGAGTATTTCACTTTGCTTCATGTAAACAAGTTATTTAAGCAACTTCCCACAGGCGGAGACTGTGCTGGTAGAGTTGAGCAAATGGTGAAAGTTGAGAAACAACCATTAGTAATTTACACTCCTCCTCATCAGGACTTATTGAGTTACATTGTTGGTGATGTTGCGACATTGAAGCTAGACAATAATGATGGAGGTAATTAACTTCCCGACAAGCTCGGTAACCCAAGATTCACCAATATTTCCGTGGGATATTCTGCAATGTTCAAATTGCACAACAGAATGATCCAAATCTGTTTCACTTACTCTGGTCAACAATGTCATCTTCATTAGCTTTCCTTGGCCCTCCAACTAACAGAAAAATATCAGTGAAGATATGCTAACGTTTTCAGGCTTCCTTGTAAATGTGCCATTATGACCACGGAACATAAAGCTAGCTATCATTCGTCAACTGCTTTGCATTTTAAAGAAATCCTTTTGATTCTAAAGGCAGCGTATAAGAAGGATCACCTTCCTTATTTTGAACAAAAGGCATTATAAATATCCCTGAAAGGAATTTGCCAAGTTTTCACTGAACGTCATTGTTCCTCAGCAAACCCAACTTCCGTAATGCTTCTTTGCGAGATTCATCTGACGCGCCACGGCCGGAGAACTGGACTGTTACTCCTTGAGGCCGAAATCCCGATGGTTTTTGAACGGATCGTGACCTGTGTATTCCCGAAGTATTTAATTTTGTGCTCGGATGAGGAATCCCTTTAGTTTCAGGCTTGGGACTGAGAGCTTTCAGAGGTGGTGTAACAGGGACAGGACTAGCCACAGGGGTGCCGTTGCTTACAGGTGACATCTGCAGCGACTGAGCGGAAGGTGAATTTCTGACCTTTGAATTGAAGCCATTGGGAATATTTGAATCCGTCGCGTCATATTCTTTGACTGGTCCTAGCTTTGGCAGAGCCCCGCCCTTTGTTTGGATGGATACTGCTTCTTTGAAAGATAAGCTTCTTCTTGGTGGAACAACTTTCTGTTGCTGATCATCTAGTTCGGCAACAAGGAGGCTTGTACCGCCCAGGTTGGCCAACACTTGTGCTTTGCGCTCCTGCACTTTAACAGCGGCTTTGGAGATGGTGTCGCTGTACCCCCTGCTTGGCACAGAAATGCTAATGTTGGATGGAAACCTTTGGAGCTTCGCATTTTTGTAATGAAACTCCTGACTCTCAGTAGGAGAGGTTGAATTAATTTGGTCTTTCTCATAAGTGAATCGTTTGCTTTCCGCCGGGGACACGGGCGACGTCGTCCCATTCCCAACTTGTTTCTCTGCAATCTTCTGTGCGATGACCACTGGAGTTGGGACTGATCCAGGTGGCCTGTCTAGGCTGTAGGGTAATCTGGCCAGCTCCATTTTTGATTCAGGAGAAGTTCTCTCAAAGCTCCGTTGTTTTTTAAACGGTGCTGGCGCTGCATTCTTAGCGGGAAGTGGGGGCGCTGACTGTTTCAGCTGAGGTTTCTTCTCAATTGTCCGCACCTCCTCTTTCCGAGGTGCATCACAGTCTTGGTCAACTAAAATAAAGGAAAAATGTTTTTGAAATGTTGGAGGATGCCCGATTGAACTTTAAATTCTCACATGCGCATCTTCAATTAGACTAGTTAATTCTACTCTAATTATCATTGGATATGTGAAGGCAAGTCCTTCCTAACATGAAGACACTGGCCTGCAATTGCTTAGTCTAAAACCATGGTGCTTATGAGCAATTGTACTTGGCATTAACCTCGTTGGAGTTTGCAGGATGGATGGGAGGGAACCGCGTTAGCAACTGGGGGGAAGGTTAGGGCTGCAAGCACATCTGTAGCATTAATTGTCCCCCCCACCATAGAAAATTCTGGTCCCCACCTGCCCATGTGCAGGAGCCTCCCCAACCCCAAAATTGTTACAAACAGCCCGGACCTCTGGGCAGTAATCAAGCTGCACATCTGGTGAAAATAACTATTTGTTTTTACTTCTTATAGAGGATGTAGTCGACTTTCCCAACCAGGACATCACAATTAGTGACCACGAATGTCCCTGTGGAAACAGATACATCTCATTTCACAGTACCCAGTGGTCAGCATTCCTGCCTGATCCCAGCTTAGGAAGGCCACCTTCCCGTAACATGCCTTGTAAAAGGATAACTGGAATCCCATTGGAATATTGGCCCCACTAATTCCAATGTGTATAATGTCACCACTGCCTACACCCTTCTAACGACCCATCTTTTTTTTCTAAATTTACCGTACCCAACTTTTGTTTTTCCAATTAAGGGCCAATTTAGTGTAGCCAATCCGGGGACACAGTTTAAAAATGAGGGGTCCCCATGTAGTTTTTAAACTTTTATTCCAATTAAGGGGCAATTTAGAACATAGAGCATAGAACATAGAACAGTACAGCACAGAACAGGCCCTTCGGCCCTCAATGTTGTGCCGAGCCATGATCACCCTACTCAAACCCACGTATCCACCCTATACCCGTAACCCAACAACCCCCCCTTAACCTTACTTTTTAGGACACTACGGGCAATTTAGCATGGCCAATCCACCTAACCCGCACATCTTTGGACTGTGGGAGGAAACCGGAGCACCCGGAGGAAACCCACGCACACAGGGGGAGGACGTGCAGACTCCACACAGACAGTGACCCAGCAGGGAATCGAACCTGGGACCCTGGAGCTGTGAAGCATTGATGCTAACCACCATGCTACCCTGCTGTTGTTGCCCTGTTACCCTGATGTTGCCCTGTATGCATGTACAGATTAATGCAAATAAAATCCAGTGGCCCTTTTGCTATGATCAGGGAGTTCTTCTGGTGAACTGGCTAATATTCATTCCCCAACTAATCCCATCAAAACAGATGCATGACTGAAATTCATAGAATCATAGTTTGGTTACAGCTGTCACAGGACAGAATGACCCTGGAGCTGTGAAGCATTTATGCTAACCACCATGCTACCCTGCTGCCCCAAACACCTTGATGTAGGCCAATCCGCCTACTCTGCACATCTTTTGGGTTGTGGGGGTGAAACCCACGCAGACACGGGGAGAATGTGCAAAGTCCACATGGGCAGTGACCCAGGGCTGGGATTCGAACCCGGGTACTCGGTGCCGTAGACCCAGTGCTAACCACTATGCCAGCTTGCCACCCTATCAACCCGTCTAATTGGCTGCTCTTCATTAGTCAACCTTGGCAGGGAGTTTCAGCAGCGGAGAATATTGCAGCCACACTCTTGTTCTGATCCCACATCCCCACATGTCCGGACCAGCTACCAGAGTGTGCTCGGAAGTGAAGCAGGTACATCAGAGTCTAGGACTGTGTCCGTGCGTGCGAGGTGTCTCCTGTAGTGGCTGTCCCCAACAGTGACGCTGAGTGTTCTCCTTAGGGCAGTGAAGGCTCAGAGGGGATTTTATAGGAGGTGTTGAAAATCATGAAATGTTTATAAACAGGAACAGTTTCCAATGGATGGTCAATAATCAAAGGATCCAGATTCAAGGTGATTGGCAAAAGAAACAGAGGCAACATTTAAAAAAATTTAGCGCGCACAATTATTATTATTTTCCAATTAAGGGGCAATTTATGCATGGCCAATCCACCTAACTTGGGTTGTGGGGGTGAAACCCACGCAGACACAGGGAGAATGCGCAAACCCCACACGGACAGTGACTCGGGATGAACCGGAGGCGACATAAGGAACGACTGCTTTTTGTCTGAAAGCATAATGCATGTTTAGGATTGGAATGTACTGCCTGAAAAGGCGGTAGATATAGATTAATAGTGTCTTCAAGAGGGAATTTAAGGAGAAGCAAATTGCAGCAATATGGGGAAAGAAAGGGGGAGTGGAATTAACTGGATTTCTCTTCAAAAAGAGTCAGTGCAGATTCAATGGGTCTCAAATCACCTCCTTGTGCCCTGCTATATTTTATGTTTCGATAAAGTGATCCAAATAACTAAACTGATAAAAGGGAGGAAGTCTATATTGCAAAACTCAACAGTAATCCATAGTGCAGCAACAACTATCTTTGATGTAACTGAAGAAAGGGGTACCATTTACTTTAGTTTAAAAGCCTGGTTGAAGAACAAAGGCCACAAGTGGAGGATGTCAGCACGGCCGGAAGGAGAGTGGGAAAGGGTATGAAATAAATCAGGAATGGTTCGCTGATGTTTGAAAGACTGATTGGACGGGCCAGAGCTTTGAAACAGAGTTAGGGTGGAAGGTAATGATTGAGTCTGGATTTGAACTGAGTGAGGATGCAGGGAAGAGGGAGAAATTCTAGCCGTTTATCATACCTGGTAGCACATTGTCATATTTCGGTATACTTTCTGTTGTCGGAGATCGGGTTGCCACTAAATCAATGATTTCTTCATTTCCCGAGTTGATCTGGGTTGGTGTGGTTGGATCTTCACTTTTGACACTGCAAATGGAGCAGCTTTCCTCCAAATCATCCTTCAGGGAATCCAACGTTGTCTCGAAGAACAGAATGCATTCCTTTTCCTCGTGAGACATGTAATTCATGAAGTCATCATCCTACAGGCAAACAAAGCCCAACAATTAGGCCAAAAAAAAACAAACCAAAACTACAAATGCAGCAAAATAGTAAACGCAATCAAAAAAAAAATAAGCAGAGCAAATCATTCAATTATTGACAGACAAAGACCGGTCAATGGGCTGGACTCTCCATCACCCCAGTCGCGTGTTTCTTGGCTGTGCGCAATTCGGAGCGAATCCCAGCGGCCAGAGAATTCTGACCAATGTTTCAAGTATGACCCTTCATCAGGATAATGAGGGCAGTGGTTTCATTGGCACTGAAGTGCTTTGTGATATCCAGAGGCTGTGAAATGCAAGACTTCTCTTCTTTCATTCATTCTTTCTGTCTATCGGATCCTGACTGGGCCGCAGTTTGTTCGCAATTTCGAATGAGTCAAAAAGCTATTTCTTTTTTTAAAATTTAGAGTACCCAATTTTTGTTTTCCAATTAAGGGGCAATTTAGCCCAATCCACCTAGCCCGCACATCTTTGGGTTGTGGGGGTGAAACCCACACAGACACGGGGAGAATGTGGAAACTCCACACGGACAGTGACCCGGGACCGGATTCGAACCTGCGTCCTCAGCGCCGTAGGCAGCAATGCTAACCACTGTGCCACCGTGCTGCCCTTTGTTGCACTGTTGATGACTCCTTCCATCACTTTGCTGATGATGGTGAAACCCACGCAAACTCGGGGAGAATGTGCGAACTTGACACGGACAGTGACCCAGAGCCAGGATCGAACCTGGGACCTTGGCGCCGGGAGGCAGCAGTGCTAACCACTGCGCCACATGCTGCCTCCCAAAAGGCTATTTTTAACACTCGACTCCACGTGCAAGACGATAACCTCGACCTTGGCCTACGATTGGCAATTACCAGATGGTTAGTGGATTTTAAAAAATAAATGTAAAGTTCCCCCCCCCCCAATTAAGGGGCAATTTAGCATGGCCAATCCACCTCCCATGCACAGTTTTGGGTTGTGGGACCATCCTGTAGAATCGTATCCAACCACGAATTATTGGTTCTGTAGCTACCACAATCTACTGTCACATAGGATAGGCAAGATGCAGAAGCGAATAGATTGAGGGGGGAGAGCTGACTGGTGGCGATTTAACCTGAGGATCACCACACCTCAGGGGAGGGGCAAGGTTGAGAAGGCGGGGCCCTCATGAATAACCTCAGCCAGTCCGGGCATTGAACCCACGCTGCTGGCCCCGCTCTGCATCACCGACCAGCTGTCTAGCCCACTGAGCTAAACCGGCTTAGCTTACAGGGAGGGCAGAGGAGGTTACGTTTATTTATTTTTTTGAAAGGCAGGAAATTATTAATAAGAAGACATCAAATGTGACATTGTGATTTGTGATGTTTTGAGTTTCCAAGGTTACAGCAGTTTGTTGCTGTGACCCAGATTTTAAGCGCAAGCGATTGACAGAAAGACATTCAAAGATCCCTCAATTTACATCAGCAAAAAAAAAAATTAACAATCTGCATTTAGAAACTGCCACATAACTGCAGGTATTAAATTGCAGTTTAAATTGTATTGGTCCAACTCTGCAGCACTGGCTTTTGCTTTATTCCAGCTACAGGTAAATCTAATACCATCTGTCCACAGCATCTCGTTTGCAATAAAAATATAATAAAAAATACAATAAAAACACTTTCTTTCTCAATGTTTCACTTATAAAAAAAAGAATTCCTTTATCTCTAATAAAATAGTGACCTTCATCCCCTTTCATCTCAGCTGCCTGTAACCTGCAAAATAAATCATTGCACTTCAAAGTGAGGTGAAAGACATGAAGCATCTGGGGAGGTTTCTGAATGATTTGGCAAGGGGTCATTTCAATCTGTCCTTCAAAGAAAATGTGCTCAAGTCCAGAATTGGGGCAGGAATCCATGATGTTCCGACTCAGAAGCAAAAGGGCCCTGCCCAGTGTACTATAGTATAGTCCCATTGGTAAAAGACTGAGGTAGTCAAGCTGCATAAAGTCTGAATCTTTGGGTTTGCCATTTGTCTGTCAAAGGCAATAACACTTACCAAATTGGAGTTCCTGGATCTCGATCCGAATCCACTGTCTTCACTTCCCATTCTCTCAATGCCGGGCAGCCTGCTCCTTGGTGAAACATCGTAGTCCATCTCGGAATAACTCGACTCAACTGGCATTGCCGGTCAACTCCAGCCGCAGTAAGAACTTGCAATGGAATATTATCAACGTGTATCCCTAGTGTTCGTTCTAACTGGAGATTCCTCCTGTGGGGTGGGGGTGAATAATAAAAGATTAAAAAGTTACAAAACCCTCAGTTCCCAAGACATTTCAAAGGTAGGTTTCTCAGCTGTTTCTCTCTGCTTTCGATGATGTCTCCGCTATAATGGCGCACTCCCGGGTTGAGGCAAGTCAGGATATTCTCTGGAACAGAGGAGGCTGAGGGCTAATTCAACTTATGAGGGGCTTATGTAGTGTGGATAGGAAGAATCAGTTTCCCTTAGCATTGTAGCCAATGGGGCCTAGATTTCAATGATTAGTAGAAGTATTAGAGGGGAGTGGGAGTATGTATTTCACCCAGTGGGTATAGGTAATCCTGAACTCACCTATCTGAAAGGCTGATAGAGGCCGAAACTCTCATTGCATTTTTAAAGATCTCGATATGCACTTAGAGGTGCATTGTCTAGAGTGGCGAACCCAAGAACTAGAAGCTGGATTCGGCTGGAAAGCTCTTTCACGAGCATGGAGTGGACTGAACGGCCTACTTCTGTGCATTTAACTTTCTCAATTTGTATCCGGAGGTTCACGTCCTGGTTCAAGCAGACTCAATTGTTCTCATGCAGGGTTAGCAGCATGGGAGTTGATGGTGGACTGGTCAAGGGGCAGGGGAAACGGTTAATGAGAGTTTGTAGAAGGGTGTGGTATGACATTGTGGGATAGCCAGACTGGAGAGGTAGCAAGGTGGAGGGATGTTTAGCTGCTGGTTGGATTTTTTTGCTGTTTTTAATCACTGTTCCGAATCCTCCCCTGGCCTGTAAATTTCAGCTACTTCGCAATGTTTACTTGTTAAATCAATTACATCATTTGGGCAGCCAAGTAAACCACACAAGTTCAAACCTTTAAACGTTTATTTTGTACATCTCAGAGTTGAGCAACAGGACATATTTCTAACATACCAATACAAGCTGAAGTGACCACAAACATCTGGGTCCTTTTATAGCCGTTTCACAATGTGGTGTGGCTTCTGAACCAGCTAATCAGTGTTTCTCCCCTCGGTTGAAGCTTATGCTTTGAGTATTAAACTCCGTAGCATGGCAAGCTCCATTACATGGGAGAAGTGAGAGGGAGGGTTATGAACAGTGTATAGTTTCAAGTTAAATTTGTGCGTTACAAAAGGTAAAAATGGTTTCAGTTTCATTTAGGTTTGCTTTATGAACCTTGGTTCCTAAATAGTTTTGCGACTGAAAATGTCACAATGAGTTTTTTTGTTGATGCACATTTTTAATGAGGTCTTACAACCCCAAAAGTTAAAAGGATGGGTTAAAAGGGGTGAAATGTTTAGTAATTCTGGAAAAAACGTTACTGTTGTTTAACGACAGTGATCCAGGGATATAGACACAGCAAAGGCATGTGTTGAGAGAGGGGTGTTCAGTGTGTGTGCCAGAGAGAAGACAACAATTTTAAGCTCTCTCAAAAGAAAAAAACTACAAGGGATCTACAAGGTTATTGGGGCAGTATTAAATTGAATAATCAGTGACAGGACAAAGTGATCAGTTCAGCAGAGGTGCTACTGGGAGACGGAGTCCGTTTACTCTGCGGTTAAAGAAATAGTGAGTTTAGAGTGTGGTTTACGGGTCTCTCAGGGAGAGACACAAGTTGGGCGAGAAGCATCAAGTAAATGCTCAAGAATTCATCAGAAGGTCCGTGTGGAGTTTGCACATTCTCCCTACGTCTGCGTGGGTTTCTCCCCCACAACCCAAAGATGTGCAGATTAGGTGGATTGGCCATGTTAAATTGCCCCTGAATTGGAGAGAAAATAATTGGGTACTCTAAATTAAAAACAAAAATCATCAGAAGAAAACCATTTGCAACAGTTCCAGTCCAAAGTGAGAAGCCTCTGTGCCAAGCTCGTGGTAACTCTTCATTAGTTTATGTGTCTGTCAAGATATTGCTGAAGTAAAGGGCTAGTGGGAATATGAACAGTCTTCTTACCGAGATCTTTCCAACCTTTTTGCTTGGTGTAAAAAAGCCCACTCTACCTAAACTACAAGAATAAAATATTTCATAGAATCATAGAATCCCTGGGGTGGCACGGTGGCGCAGTGGTTAGCACTGCTGCCAACGGTGCTGAGGGCCCGGGTTCGATCCTGTCTCCGGGTAATGGTCTGTGTGGCGTTTGCACATTCTCCCCATGTCTGCGTGGTCTCGCCCCCAAAATCCAAAAACGATGTGCAGGTTAGATGGATTGGTCACGCTAAATTGCCCATTAAATTGGAAAAAAATAATTGGATACTCTAAATCTATTTTTTTTTAAATCATAGAATCCCTATAGTGCAGAAGGAGGCCATTCAGCCCATTGAGCGTACACCGACCTTCTGAAAGAGCACCCTAACCAGGTTCCCACCCTATCCCTGCAACCCCGTAAGCACGCTTAACCCGCATATCTCTGGATGACCAATCCACCTAACCTGCACATCATTGAACTTTCTAAAAAAACTAGCAGACTCCTAGGAATATGATTAGTACTTTGCTCTGTTGCTAAAAAAAAGTTAGGGATCTTTCAAGCCAGGTTCCACTCTGGGATTGGCTGGAACCATAACAAGGGGCTGAAAGAACAACAATATACTCAATGTTTCTATGATAGCAGACTAAGTTGCTAGTATTGTTACAGTCGCCCACTCAGCTCGCAACAGTGGCTAAGAGACTGGACCAGATAAGTTTTAAGATGGTGCAGAAAGATCGATTCATTCCAAGAGTGATAATATAAGAAATAGGGGTTGGTTATTGAGAAACAAACTTTATTAAAACAAAAGAAAATAATATTTAAACTTTTAAACTTTCAACTTTCAACTGTAAGAACAGAGAAGATGGTAAAAGGGGGGGGGGGGGGGGGCTGGCATTGTTAACCAAGGAAAGTATTATGGCGGTAGAAAGGATGTTTGAGGACTCGTCTACTGAGGTAGTATGGGCCGAGGTTAGGAACAGGAGAGGAGAGGTCACCCTGTTGGGAGTTGTCTATAGACCTCCGAATAGTTCCAGAGATGTAGAGGAAAGGATTGCAAAGATGATTCTCGACAGGAGCGAGAGTAACAGGGTAGTTGTTATGGGGGACTTTAACTTTCCAAATATTGACTGGAAATACTATAGTTCGAGTACTATAGATGGGTCAGTTTTTGTGCAGTGTGTGCAGGAGGGTTTTCTGACACAGTATGTAGACAGGCCAACAAGGGGCGAGGCCACATTGGATTTGGTACTGGGTAATGAACCCGGCCAGGTGTTAGATTTAGATGTAGGTGAGCACTTTGGTGATAGTGATCACAATTCGGTTATGTTTACTTTAGCAATGGGCAGGGATAGGTATATACCGCAAGGCAAGAATTATAGCTGGGGGAAAGGCAATTATGATGCTATTCGGCAAGATTTAGGATGTATAGGATGGGGAAGGAAACTGCAGGGGATGGGTACAATCGAAATGTGGAGCTTTTTCAAGGAACAGCTACTGCGTGTCCTTGATAAGTATGTACCTGTATGGCAGGGATGAAGTTGTTGAGCAAGGGAACCGTGGTTTACTAAGGAAGTTGAAGCACTTGTCAAGAGGAAGAAGAAGGCTTATGTTAGGATGAGACATGAAGGCTCAGTTAGGGCACTTGAGAGTTACAAGTTAGCCAGGAAGGACCTAAAGGGAGAGTTAAGAAGAGCGAGGAGAGGACGCGAAAAGTAATTGGTGGATAGGATCAAGGAAAACCCTAAGGCTTTCTATAGGTACATCAGGAACAAAAGAATGACTAGAGTAAGATTAGGGCCAATCAAGGATAGTAGTGGAAAGTTGTGTGTGGAATCAGAGGAGATAGGGGAAGCGTTAAATGGATATTTTTCGTCAGTGTTTACGCAGGAAAAAGACAATGTTGTCGAGGAGAACACTCAGGTTCAGTCGACCAGGCTAGATGGAATTGAGGTTCACAAGGAGGAGGTGTTAGCAATTTTGGAAAGTGTACAAAATAGATAAGTCCCCTGGGCCAGATGGGATTTATCCTAGGATTCTCTGGGAAGCCAGGGAGGAGATTGCAGAGCCTTTGTCGTTGATCTTTATGTCGTCTTTGTCAACAGGAATAGTGCCGGAAGACTGGAGGATAGCAAATGTTGTCCCCTTGTTCAAGAAGGGGAGTAGAGACAACCCTGGTAATTATAGACCTGTGAGCCTTACTTCGGTTGTGGGTAAAATGTTGGAAAAGGTTATAAGAGATAGGGTTTATAATCATCTTGAAAAGAACAAGTTGATTACCGATAGTCAACACGGTTTTGTGAAGGGTAGGTCATGCCTCACAAACTTATTGAGTTTTTTGAGAAGGTGACCAAACAGGTGGATGAGGGTAAAGTGGTTGATGTGGTTAATATGGATTTCAGTAAGGCGTTTGATAAGGTTCCACACGGTAGGCTATTGCAGAAAATAAGGAAGTATGGGATTGAAGGTGATTTAGCAGTTTGGATCAGTAATTGGCTAGCTGAAAGAAGACAGAGGGTGGTGGTTGATGGCAAATGTTCATCCTGGAGTTCAGTTACTAGTGGTGTACCGCAAGGATCTGTTTTGGGGCCACTGCTGTTTGTCATTTTTATAAATAACCTGGAAGAGGGTGTAGAAGGATGGGCTAGTAAATTTGGAGATGACACGAATGTCGGTGGAGTTGTGGATAGTGCTGAAGGATGTTATAAGACCATAAGACCATAAGACATAGGAGTGGAAGTAAGGCCATTCGGCCCATCGAGTCCACTCCGCCATTCAATCATGGCTGATGGGCATTTCAACTCCACCTCCCAGCATTCTCCCCATAGCCCTTAATTCCTCGCGACATCAAGAATTTATCTATCTCTGCCTTGAAGCCATTTAGCGTCCCGGCCTCCACTGCACTCTGCGGCAATGAATTCCACAGGCCCACCACTCTCTGGCTGAAGAAATGTCTCCGCATTTCTGTTTTGAATTTACCCCCTCTAATTCTAAGGCTGTGCCCACGGGTCCTCGACTCCTCGCCTAACGGAAACAGTTTCTTTGCGTCCATCCTTTCTAAGCCATGTATTATCTTGTAAGTTTCTATTAGATCTCCCCTTAACCTTCTGAACTCCAATGAATACAATCCCAGGAACGCCAGCCGTTCCTCATATGCTAGACCCGCCATTCCAGGGATCATCCGTGTGAATCTCCGCTGGACACGCTCCAGTGCCAGTATGTCCTTCCTGAGATGTGGGGCCCAAAACTGGACACAGTACTCCAAATGGGGCCTAACCAGAGCCTTATAAAGGCTCAGTAGCACATCGCTGCTTTTATATTCCAACCCTCTTGAGATAAATGACAACATAGCATTCGCTTTCTTAATCACGGATTCAACCTGCATGTTTACCTTTAGGGAATCCTCGACTAGCACTCCCAGATCCCTTTGTACTTTGGCATTATGAATTTTCTCACCGTTTAGAAAGTAGTCTATGCTTGGATTCTTTTTTCCAAAGTGCAAGACCTCACATTTTCTCACGTTGAAATGCATCAGCCATTTCCTGCACCACTCTCCCAAACTGTCTAGATCCTTCTGCAGCCTCCCCACTTCCTCAGCACTACCTGCCTGACCACCTAACTTCGTATCATCAGCAAACTTCGCTAGAATGCCCCCAGTCCCTTCATCCAGATCATTAATATATATGGTGAACAGCTGCGGCCCCAACACTGAACCCTGTGGGACACCGCTGGTCACCGGCTGCCATTCCGAAAAAGAACCTTTTATCCCAACTCTCTGCCTTCTGTCAGACAGCCAATCCTCAACCCATGCCAGTAGCTCACCTCGAACACCATGGGCCCTCACCTTACTCAGCAGCCTCCTGTGTGGCACCTTATCAAAGGCCTTTTGGAAATCCAGATAGACCACATCCACTGGGTTTCCCTGGTCTAACCTACTTGTCACCTCCTCAAAGAATTCTAACAGGTTCGTCAGGCACGACCTCCCCTTACTAAATCCATGTTGACTTGTTCTAATCCGACCCTGCTCTTCCAAGAAATTAGAAATCTCATCCTTAACGATCGATTCTAGAATTTTACCAACAACCGAGGTTAGGCTAATTGGCCTATAATTTTCCATCTTTTGTCTTGATCCTTTCTTGAACAAGGGGGTTACAACAGCGATCTTCCAATCGTCCGGGACTTTCCCTGACTCCAGTGATTTTTGAAAGATCTCAACCAACGCTTCCGCTATTTCTTCAGCCACCTCCCTCAGAACTCTAGGATGTAGCCCATCGGGGCCAGGAGATTTGTCAATTTTAAGACCTTTTAGCTTTTTTAGCACCATCTCTTTTGTAATGGATACAGAGGGACATAGATAAGCTGCAGAGCTGGGCTGAGAGGTGGCAGATGGAGTTTAATGTGGAAAAGTGTGAGGTGGTTCACTTTGGAAGGAGTAACAGGAATGCAGAGTACTGGGCTAATGGCAAGATTCTTGGTAGTGTAGATGAACAGAGAGATCTCGGCATCCAGGTACATAAATCCATGAAAGTTGCCACCCAGGTTAATAGGGCTGTTAAGAAGGCATATGGTGTGCTAGCCTTTATCAGTCGGGGGATTGAGTTTCGGAGCCACAAGGTCATGCTGCAACTGTACAAAACTCTGGTGCGGCCGCTCCTGGAGTACTGCGTGCAGTTCTGGTCACCACATTATAGGAAGGATGTGGAAGCTTTGGAAAGGGTTCAGAGGATATTTACTAGGATGTTGCCTGGTATGGAGGGAAGGTCTTACGAGGAAAGGCTCAGGGACTTGAGGTTGTTTTCGTTAGAGAGGAGAAGGCTGAGAGGTGACTTAATAGAGACATATAAGATAGTCAGAGGGTTAGATAGGGTGGACAGTGAGAGTCTCTTTCCTCGGATGGTGATGACCAATATGAGGGGACATAGCTTTAAATTGAGGGGTAGTAGATATAGGACAGATGTCAGAGGCAGTTTCTTTACTTAGAGAGTAGTAGGGGTGTGGAACGCCCTGCCTGCAGCAGTAGTAGACTCGCCAACTTTAAGGGCATTTAAGTGGTCACTGGATAGACATATGGATGAAAATGGAATAGTGTAGGTCAGATAGGCTTCAGATGGTTTCACAGGTCGGCGCAACATCGAGGGCCGAAGGGCCCGTACTGCGCTGTAATGTTCTATATTCTATGTTCTAACTTCAACACGACCAGATTACACGTAGTTTCTCAACCTCAACACACTAGTTCCCATTAAACAGCACTTTCAATAAACATGAAGCTCTCATGCCACTGCATGCAGAAAAATTTGTTTACGTGACAGTAAACAAATCCAATCTAATCGCACCGCCAGCCAAAGGCAATACTTGCATTTACAAAGCAATTTTACTTCTGATAGGGACATTCATCCTGAACCTTTTCCCAAAGCCTGCCTCCATGGAAATGACTTCTCTCTGTCAATTTCTAAAGCCTTCTTCTCTACCTGTTTAAAACAGGGTTCTATTCTCTCTCTCGAAGCTCCACCCAGCCGCTCAATCGAAGGTTCTTCGCTGAGATTTCGAGTCTTGAACCCATCATCATTATTTTGACTTTCGAGTTTGTGAAACTCAGTTAGTAATTGTTCTTACCAAACAAGCCATTATTTGTTTCAAACAATGAAATAGTCAATGATATACTTCTGCCTTGTCCCACATAACTGGGAATGTTATCAGTGGGAACGGACTTTGAAAAGAGTTAGTGAGTTTAATGCTGATTACTATTAGTTGGGACAGTCCAAGATGCTTCAATGATCGTGTCACGTCAACTCTGTCAATCCAGTTTAGTGAAAGAATGAAGGTGACACAGCATTGAATTAGCAAACCAGCAACATACACCTTGCTATTGGGGTTCGCGGCACCATGGGAAGTACCCAATTCAACTAATCCACCCACAGGAGATTGGAAGACTGACTTTGGATTACTGGGGGGCGGTTTAGTGCCACCCACGGGTGAGATGGAGGCCGCTAGAGAGAGGTTTAAAAAAAAAATAACAACCTCAAACCTGACCACAACCTGCCCATCTGGTTTTAACAGAGTTTGGAGTCTAATTCCCTCGGGGCAAGCCGGTCTCTGAATCTTTTATGAAGGGGATGACTGCCTGCTCCTCTTCAAATAGTGGCTGGGGATCATTTGTATCCACCGGAATAATCAGTTTTACGCCTCATCTGAAAATGTTACCCTCCGACAATGCAGTGCCAACCGAGATTATGTGCTTAAACCCTGCACTGGGATTTTAATTCCCAACCGTAGAACATAGAACATAGAACAGTACAGCACAGAACAGGCCCTTCGGCCCTCGATGTTGTGCCGAGCAATGATCACCCTACTCAAACCCACGTATCCACCCTATACCCGTAACCCAATAACCCCCCCCAACCTTACTTTTTAGGACACTAAGGGTAATTTAGCATGGCCAATCCACCTAACCCGCACATCTTTGGACTGTGGGAGGAAACCCACGCACCCGGAGGAAACCCACGCACACACGGGGAGGACGTGAGGACGTGCAGACTCCACGCACTCCTTCTGACTCATAACCAACATTCCTGTGGCATGGAGATGATTGGAAGTACAGAATGAAATTGGGTAATGATTTCATGCTCAGAATGACGATGTGAGGAATGTTGGTCTGTGTTGGGCAATACCAGTGTCAGCATCAAACATACTTCACAGAGGACAAATCTTTCAACGTATTTTATTCCAAACATATTCCAAAAAAATAAAAACAAATAACCGGGGAACACTATCCAACTCAAAAAGTCTGTACAGGTTTCCCCCCTCAAACATGGGCACGAACAATCCCCACCGTGCCTCAAAGCCATCCGCTGAACCCCTCGATTAGAAATAAATTTTCTCCAACTGGAGTAAGTCATGCAGGTTCCCTAGCCAGGCCGCCTCCCCTAGAGGCGTAGTCAACCTCCATTCCAGCAAAATTCTTTGCCAGGTAATCTTTGCCAGCGGCCCGAACACCCCACCCAGTATCTTCCTAACTTCTCACAGCCCCAGAACACAAGTGCGTGGTTTGCTGGTCCTCGCCCACTCTTGTCACACTCATCTGCCACTCCCTGGAGGGACCCACTCATCCTCACAAGAGTCTTGTGCACACAAGGAGGTCGAATTCACCCTACGCAGTGCCTCACTCTACAACCCATCTCCCCCCCGCCCCCAACTCCTCCTCCCATTTCTCCTTGATCCTCACCACTTGCGCTCCTCCCTGCTACCCATATATGTCCCCAATTCTACCCTTCCTTTCCACGACCTTACTTCGGCAGCCTAACCGCAACTTCCATGCAAATTCACTTGCCTTTGGGAGCTCTACCCTACCCCACAGCACCTCTAGACTTGCGAACCTCTCTTCCAAATACAAATCCCTCGCCCTCACCAGCCCCACATCTCTCCACTGCCTTTACAGACCATCAGTCTCCCCTCGTTTAGACCCGTGGTCATCACCCAGTGGCGCTAACACCGACATCCCCTCCTCAGTTGGTTCCACAGCCTAATCATAGACAGCACCACCGTATATCTCCTCACTGCCAGAGGTAGCGCTGCCACCACCATGGCCTTGAGGCTGGACCACCTACAGGACTCCTCCTCCATCCCAAACCCTACCCCTCTCCTTCCCATCACCACCTCACTTTCTCCACATTCGCTGCTCATGCAGTACTGCAGGTTCGATAACACTAACCCCCCCTTTCTGCCTCTGCAGCAGGGCCCTCTTCACCCTTGGCACCCACCCCCCCCCCATACAAACTCAGAAATGACGGTGTCCAACTTCCGATAAAAAGGCCTTTGGAATATAAATCGGGAGTGTCTGGAAGAGAAATAGGAACCTTGGGAGACATTCATTTTCACCACTTGAACCCACCCCACCAGCATCAGGTGCAGTGTATCCCATCAATGAAGTACTCCACCTGTTAGGTTCCACTTAAGTAATGCCGCAAACTCCCCCCGTCACCTCGATCCCCAGATATCTGAACCTATTGCTGGCTACCCTAAATGACAACCTCCCTAAAGTAGGTCTCCGACCCGACTCATTCACCGGGAACACCTCACTTGTCACCACATTCAATTTATAACCCGAGAAGGCCCCGAAACTGGCTCATGATAGGGCTCATAATTCTCACCATACTCTCCAGCGGGTCTGACACATATAACGGCAGGGTCGTCCGCCTAGAGTGACACCCGGTGCTCCCTACTGCTCCTCCTAATCCACTGCCACTCTGCTGACCCCCGAAGGGCCATCGCCAAGGGCTCTATCGCTAGCGCAAACAGCAACAGCAACAACAGACACCCCTGCCTCGTGCCCGTATACAACCCAAAAGAAACGTGCGGCACAGTAGCACTGTTGCTTCACTGCGCCAGGGACCCGGGTTCAATTCCCGGCTTGGGTCACTGTCTGTGCAGAGTCCGCATGATCGCCCCGTGTCTGCGTGGGTTTCCTCCGGGTGCTCCGGTTTTCTCCCGCAAGTCCAGAAAGACATGCTTGTTAGGTGAATTGGACATTCTGAATTCTCCCTCAGTGTACCTGAACAGGCACCGGAATGTGGCGACTAGGGGCTTTTCACATTAACTTCATCGCAGCCTACTTGTGACAATAAAGATTATTAAAAAGCTCCATAAGCTCATCTCATTGGTCCATACACTCGCCATCGGGGCCACGTACAGCAGACGCACCCATGCCACAAAATTCTGGCTCAAACCTAAACCTTCCCAGGACCTCGCACTGGTACCGCCACTCCACCTGATCATAGACACCACTACCTCCGGTACCCATCCCCTCGACGGGGTCATGGTCACATTGAATAATTGTCTTATATTGCTCAAAAGCTGCCTGCCCTTCACGAAGCATGTTCGATCCTCTGCAACCCCCCCCCCCGGTACGCATCCTTCTATCCTCCCCGCCATTAACTTAGCCAACACGTTCACGTCCGTATTCAACACTGATATGGGTCTGTGTGACCCACACTCTAGCAAGTCCTTTCCTTTCTTTGGTATTAGCGTAATCATCACCTGTGTCATTGTCTCCGGCAGCTCCGCCTTCTCTAGCGCCTCACTAAATGTTCCCAGTAGGTGTGGTGCCTGCTCCGTCGCAAAATCCTTATAAAACTTCGCCGGGTAACTATCCGGCCCGGGGCCCTCCCAACTTCATCCCTCATGCTTTCCATTACCTCTCTCAACCCTCGTGCCTGCTTCCTTTCCTCATTCAGCCCCGGAAATTCCAGCCCATCCAAGAACCACCCCATATCCCCATCCCCGCGCCCCTGGATCCACCCTGTACAATTCCTCATAATATTTCCTGAATGCCTCATTTACCTTCCCTGGCTCCGACACTACCTCCCCCTTCCCGGTCCGTGCTCTCAAGATTTCTCTCCATGTGGCCTTCACAAAGATCTGTACCGCTGGTTTTAAAATTCCTCCACATCTTCCCTGCTCTCAGTCTCATCATCTTCTCCAGCCACAACCCTGAGATACCTGTACTCGCCAAATTCTGATCTTATACATCTGGCATTTCAGTTTCCTCTTGTTCAGGATGCCTTCAATATACCCGAGACTTAAAGGTCTCATTGATTCAATCGCCGCTCAACAGCGTCTGGCAATCACTCCAGTGCTCCCAGTTTCTGTACAATGGCTGGTGGAATTTGAACTCCCAATAAAACCCAGTCCTCCATTCCGGTTACTCCTGTAGAGATTTCCGTTTGTGATGTGCTGCAGAAAACACATGGGGCGAAGTTCTCCCCTACCCGGCGGGGCGGGGGGGTCCTGGCGTAGCGGAGTGGCGCCAACCACTCCGGCGTCGGGCCTCTCCAAAAGTGCGGAGTTCTCCGCACCATTAGGGGCTAGGCCCGCGCTGGAGTGGCTCCCGCTGCGCCGACTGCCTTTGGCCCCACGCCGCCCAACGTCGGGGCTGGCCAAAAGGCCTTAGCCGGTCGGCGTGAGTCCGCGCATGCAAAGGAGCGTCAGCGGCCGCTGACATCACCACCGGCGCATGCACGGTGGAGGGGGTCTCTTCCGCCTCCGCCATGGTGGAGGCCGTGGCGGAAGAAAAAGAGTGCCCCCACGGCACAGGTCCGCCCGCCGATCGGTGGGCCCTGATCGCGGACCAGGCCACCGTGAGGGCACCCCTCGGGGTCTGATCGCCCCGCGCCCTCCCTCCAGGACACCGGGGCCTGCTCGCGCCTGCTGCTCCCGCCGGCACCAGAGGTTGTTTAAACCACGTCGGCGGGAGAGACCTGTCAGCGGCGGGACTTCGGCCCATCGCGGGCCGGAGAATCGCTGCGTGGGGGCACGCCGATCGGCGAGGAGTGATTCCCGCTCCCGCCGATTCCCGGGTGGCGGAGAATTCCGGTGACGGCGGGGGCGAGATTTACACCGGCCCCGGGCGATTCCCCGCTCCTGTGGGGGGGGGGGGGGGGGGGGGGGGGGTTTGGAGAATTCCGCCCATGGTCACAGTTTCACTTCAAGTGTTGCAGTTGGCTTTCTCCTCAAAACAAACTCCTTAAATAATGGTGAAAGGAAGGACGAGATTATTGTTAGAACCCGCACGGGTCTTACAGGGTAGGGATGATCCATTGGCCTGTGTAGCTTGCACAATACGATGTCCCCAGATAAAGGGATGGGGGACGCTCAGCACAGTTCATGTGCCTTCGTATAGAGTCGGTCATTCAGGCACTGACTGGAGAAAACCCAGTCGGGAATTACTGGAGCTGTAAACAATAGTTAACGTGTTAAATAAAATAAGTTTTGTTTTTCTCTACAACTCGGTGGCGACGCCTTTCATTTCCCCAGTTACCAAAAGCCCGTTTCCAAATCTGGAAAACATCGATATTTAGCGAGTTCGCATTAACAGACCACCCACCTGATCCTACTGGCCGTGGTTATCCTTCCTCCTCTTCGGGATTGCCATGGGAAGAATGCAGTCCCTTCGCCACCCCTACCCTGCACCACTCCTTCGTTCAAGCCCTTGAATAATGAGTATAAACATTACAGTCGGTTTCAAAGCCTCACATTCTCTCTACGTAATTTTAAAGTTTATTTAAACAGGTAACTTTTGACACACTAACAAACTTGTATATTTAGGAGTACCCAATTATTTGCTTCCAATTAAGGGGCAATTTAGCGTGGCCAGTCCACCTAACCTGCACATCTTTGGGTTTTGGGGTGAGACTCACGCAGACACGAGGAGAATGTGCGAACTCCACACAGACAGTGACCCGGGGCCGGGATCGAAGCGGGGTCCTCGGTGCCATGAGGCAGCAGTGCTAACCGCTGGGTCACCATGCTGCCCAGACGCAACATAATAATGCAAACAACTGCAGTTACAATAAGTGAAAATGATCACAAGCAAAATATAATATAAATGAACACCAGTGACAAAGGAATGGGAGAGCATGCGATTAAGCGGGATGGGTTCTTGAATAGCTTACTGGACCTTTTCAGGAGGGCAGTTTAAGAGTCAACCACATTGCTGTGGGTCTGGAGTCACATGTAGGCCAGACCAGGTAAGGACGGCAGATTTCCTTTGACAGGATTCTTGTATGAGAATCCCAACAATTTGCAAGACTGTGAGGACAGCTGACTAAACCGCAGGAGTGATAACACTGACTGAATGGGTATCTTTTATCTTAAAACAAACTTTAATTTATCCACGGGCGGCACGGTAGCAGTGGTTAGCACAGCTGCTTCACAGCTCCAGGGTCCCAGGTTCGATTCCCGGCTTGGGTCACTGTCTGTGCGGAGTCTGCACGTTCTCCCCGAGTCTGCGTGGGTTTCCTCCGGGTGCTCCGTTTTCCTCCCACAGGCCAAAGATGTGCAGGTTCGGTGGAGGTTCGGTGGATTGGTCATGATAAATTGCCCTTAGTGTCCAAAACGTTTGGGTGGGGTTACTGGGATAGGGTGGAGATGTGGGGTCGAGGTGTGGGCTTAGATAGGGTGCTCTTTCCAAGGGCCGGTGCAGATGCAATGGGCCAAATGGCCTTCTTCTGCATTGTAAATTCTATGATTCACTGAATCGATCACAGTAATAGTAGCACATTAATAGCTTTCCGATTAACAGTTAAAATAGTTTTTAAATTAAAAATAAGGGAAAATCCTTCAACTCCCTATCTACACCTACCAATACGTTTTCCGAATAAGCAACCAAAAACAGTTCAAATATACAGTATAAATATTAATTAATAATCAGGATTACTTGCTTCTCTGTGCAAACCTTGGAGAAAGTTCTTTTCAGGATCCACCTGAAAATCCTTCTCGTCAGATTCACATCCTATGGCAAACTGCTGCTCAACTTAAAATATTATAGCAGACTGCAAAACTACAGTCAGACCTGGCTCCTCCCATTAATTAATTTGCATCCCATGCATAAGGCATTCTCCAGTCTCCTCCCACTAAGATGTCCCTTGACCAATTTAGCTAAGATTAAACACAATCCCTCATAAATTATCCACACGACAGGGAACCTTTTAAACATGATCAAAATATTTAATTAGCCATCTGTATGTAAACTGGTAAATGGCTAAAATCAAAGATTACCTCACCTTTATGATCCTTAATCACAGTTTTTTTTTTCTTTTAAATTTTAGAGTGGCCAATTCATTTTTTCCAATTAAGGGGCATTTTAGCATGGCCAATCCACCTAACCTGCACAACTTTGGGTTGTGGGGGCGAAACCCACGCAGACACGGGGAGAATGTGCAAACTCCACGCGGACAGTGACCCAGGGCCGGGATCGAACCTGGGACCTTGGTGCCGTGAGGCAGCAGTGCTAACCACTGCGCCACCGTTCTGCCCTCTTAATCACAGTTTTAGCAGTTATACTACATGTATTTGGACCCAGGGTTTTAAAATAACATTACTACAACAAAATATAACATAATATATAACAATTTTCTACATTTATCAGACCTTTCCTGAAGGACATTAGTGAACCAAATGGGGTTTTACGACAATCAATTGTGGTTTATGGTCACGGTTACTGAGAGGAGCGTTATATTTCAGATTTATTAATTGAATTTAAATTCCACTAGCTGGCCTACATGTGACTCCAGACCCACAGAGATATATTTGGCTCCATTGGGGTCCCTTTTCACAGAGCATTAGCCTGGGTCCTCTGGATTACAGGTCCAGTCACATTACCATCTCCCCCTATAAAAGTGAATGTGGAGAATAAGCAGGCAGCTGAATGGCCCGTTCCTGTACAGTTTACATGCAACCACATTGATAGAAAAGAAACGTGTTGAATAGTTGTTGGAAGCTTTGATATGAATTTCTGGAACTTCTGTAATTCTAAGGTGATGAGATGCAGTATGGTTCCTAAGCGGCCGTGTCCACTTAATAATAAACTTTATTGTTGTCACAAGTAGTCTTACATTAACACTGCAATGAAGTTACTGTGAAAAGCCCCTAGTCACCACACTCCGGGCGCCTGTTCAGGTACACTGAGGGAGAATTCAGAATGTCCAATTCGCCAAACAAGCACATCTTTCGGGACTTTAGGAGGAAACCGGAGCACCCGGAGGAAACCCACGTAAACACGGGGAGAACGTGCAGACAGTGACCAAAGCCAGGTATCGAACATGGGACCCTGGCGCGGTGAAGCAACAGTGCTAGCCACTGTGCTACCGTGCCGCCTCCTCATTGTTCCCCTGATTCTACTGGACATTTCCCTTTGAATTGGCGTTACCGTACTTCCCATTTTGCTGACTATTCTGGTCAAGGTGAGAGAGGTCAGTGTTTTTTGGTCACTTTTTACACAGCACCCGCTTCATTCATTTATTTTGGAGCACCTGGACTGGAATCTGCAGAAATATGCATGCATTATTTGGGGCTGGTTTAGCACAGGGCTAAATAGCTGGCAGGCCAGCAGCGCGGGTTCAATTCCCGTTCCAGCCTCCCCGAACAGGCGCCGGAATGTGGCGACTAGGGGCTTTTCACAGTAACTTCATTTGAAGCCTACTTGTGACAATAAGCGATTTGCATGTCATTTTTCAATATCAGTCCTGGCATGGCTGGGATCAAGCCCGATCATAATAGGAACCAGCTAAGAAATAACGCAGGGCCCCGAGATATGGACCTCACGGACTGCGTCATTCCGGAGTCCCAGTATAAAAGTGCAGCAAAGGTGCGGCATAGATTCACCAGAATGGTCAGTTTTGGTGTGACAGTGCAGTAGCAGGTAGGCTACTGGTGACATGGGTGCTCAGAATGGCTAATTGACTGGGTTATATAAACAGGGATTGAGTTGCACGTTAAAAAATGAATGAAGCTCATTGACTGGTGGTAATCTTTCTCAGTTATATCCTGTGGGGACAATGGAATGTTGATGATGAGGCAGGAATTCTAGGTGATGCACTGACGTTGCTAAGGAGTGAAAACAAATGCTATCCATGACACAGACTCTTAATTCGAGGATAGTTCTGCATTATTTATCGGGAGCGCTTCTTACATTGTAGCAATCTGCACCTCGGAAGCTGTTTATGTATCTGTACATTAGGGGAACGGCAGGATGCTCACTCAGTAACAATAGGAAGCAAAACATTGGTTTTATTTTTCCTTTTAGTGTAGAGGCACCGAGGTTAATTGCGTTGCTTTTACCAACGTCTCGGCATCATAGAATGGAGGCCATCTGGCCAGTCATGTGTGTGCTAACTCTCTGCAAGAACAATTCATCTAATCCCACTCCCGCCTGTCGTCCGGCATGTTTTTCCTCTTCCGATAGGTATCCAATTTCTAACTCAAAGGCACAATTGACTCTGCCTCTGCCACCACACGCGCAGAGAATCCAATTCAGATCCTAACTATTCTCGGTATAAAAAGAAAACCTTTTCCTCAGGTCGTCATTGATTCTTTTGCCAATCAGTGTCCTCTGGTCCTAGATACTCCGACCAATGAGAACAGCTCTCGTCCTGATCCCTCATGATTTTGAATACTTCAATCAAATCTCCTCTCAACCTTCTCTTCAAGGAGAACTGTAATACAAGGGGCGAAATTCTCCGACCCCCACGACGGGTGGGAGAATAGCGGGAGGGCCTTCCCGACATTTTTGCCGCCCTCCCGCTATTCTCCCCCCCCCCCCCCCCGAAGTCCCGACCCGAATCGCTGCCGCCGTTTTTTTACAGCCGGCAGCGATTCTCAGCTGTTAGATGGGCCGAAGTCCCAGCCCTTTCCGCCGTTTTTACGAACGGCAAACACACCTGGTCTTGCCGTTCGTAAAAACGGCGTCACAATCTCGCTTTTTATAACCATGGCACCGATTGGCACGGCAGTACCACGGCCGTGCCAAGGGTGACATGGGCCCGTGATCGGTGGGCACCGATCGCGGGCAGCGGGCCCGATGCCCGCGCACTACTTGTCCTTCCGCCGCCCCGCAGTATCCATTCGCGGGGCGGCTGAGGGGCAACCCGGCCCGCGCATGCGCGGGTTTCGCGCAAAAACGCGATGACGTCACCCGCGCATGCGCGGGTTGGAGTCTTCCAAACTGCGCATGCGCGGCTGACGTCATATGACGCGTCAGCCGGCGCTAACTCCAGCAAGCGGGCTTAACGATTTTCGTTAAGCCCGTCTTGCCGGAGCCTACGGCGTCGGGCTGCTAGCCCCGGCCGGGGACCAGAATCGGACCCCGGTCGGGAAGGGGCGCGCTGCCGTAAAACCCGCCCGGGTTTTACGGCAGCTTTACGATTTCTCCCGTTTTGGGAGAATCACGCCCAAGGTTCCAGCACACATTGGGTTAACGTGGGGGGAGAGTACAGGACCACCCACACAGTGATGTAAGAGATTGCATGACCTGCGCCAAGGAGTCAGTCTAATGTGGGACAGAGCCGTGTGTCTAAGCAAGTATGGAAACAACTCCGAGTCTGAACCCTCTGTATGATTAAATATACAGTTAACCTACTTCAGACTACAAAGACTTCACAGAGACCCACCGAATGGCATCCAACACCTTGTAACAAGAACAACCCTCACAACAGAAGTTGCTCATCCTTGGAACCATTCTCGTGAATCATTTCAGTACTCTTAACAACTTCACATTTTTTTCTAAGGATGGCCCCAGAATTGGACACAGTTCTTCAGTTGTGGCTGAGCCAACGCTTTATAAATCGCTCGCCGTAAAACTCGCTTACTGACTGGGCGGCACGGTTGCACAGTGGTTAGCGTTGTTGCTTCACAGCGCCAGGGAACAGGTTCGATTCTTGTCTTGGGTCACTGTCTGTGCTGAGTCTGCACGTTCTCCCCGTGTGCGCGTGGGTTTCCTCCGGGCGCTCCGGTTTCCTCCCACAGTCCAAAGATGTGCAGGTTAGGTGGATTGGCCATGATAAATTGCCTGTGGTTTTCAAAGGTTAGGTGGGGTTACTGGGTTACGAAGAGAGGGTGGAGGTGTGGGCTTAAGTAGGGTGCTCTTTCAAGGGCTGGTGTAGACTTGATGGGCTGAATGGCCTCCTTCTGCACTGTAAACTCTAATGATCTGACTGAAATCAGCAATCTCAGCCCAAACTGTATTATTCACCGGAACGCTGTATAATGTAACAACACCTTTACTCATTAAGGGCAGAGCTCAATCACCTTTTGTACCAAACACGGCTACACCTTTCCAGCAAGTTGTAAACGGCTGTTTATTTTCTCGCTTCGCACCACTTCAAAAACTAAATCAATCCTTTGAAACCTTGGCTACAATCTGAACATCTGCTGCAATGTTTGATTTGCAATTCAGGATTGAAATTAATTAAACAAAATGAAATATCAGACTGAACCACAAACGAGAATGACGTGATTAAAAAGCACCTGAAACCCAGAGGCAGGATGATCTTTCTGAATTTATGGACAGACTTCTCCCCTGCAACGATCAGCAAGGGGCTTTTAAACAGCCAAGGGTTCACCAGATCTGTTTATCGAACCGATTCACTGGGGGGGGGGGGGGGGGGGGGGGGGGGGGTGACATGTCCGCCACCTTGGGTCAGTTTTCTAATTGAGCTCACTCGCTGGTGGAGTGTTTGAGAGTCTTGAAACCCAGAGAGAGAGAGAGAGAGAGAGAGTGTGTCATTTTCCTGCTTTCAGTCTGCTGAGCATGCCACAGTTCTGGCACAGTCAACAAGAGCAATAGCAACTTTATAAAGATATCAAAATTCAAAAAGCAAATGGCCGCTGCTGCCGAGCCACCCAAAACATCGTTAAAGAGGAGGCAAAAATCAGTGTTGGACAGCTGCCCGAGTCAGCCACACTTAACCCGCTTGTATTGAACTCCACAACAGAGTTCACTCCCATTGATGTTAGCATGGGTTTAAAATCAGAGGGAAATTCATTCTTTTTTTACTTCCAGGGGACAGATCTTTGGATCAGTATCAAAAATTGTCCAAATTTGGAACGGCATGGTGGAGCAGCACTGTTGCCTCACGGAGCCGAGGAGCCCGGTTCGATCCCGGCCCCGGGTCACTGTCCGTGTGAAGTTAGCACATTCTGTGGGGACTTGCAGCGGCAGCATGTCGGAGGAGGTCTCACGTTGGGTGGCTCCTGCTCGGCGCTTGATTTTCTTTAGACTTTAATTCCCGATCCCAGGTCAATTTTTCATCAAATAAGTGCAGGGAAGAAGGATGTCCAAAACCTAAAAGAAGGGGGTGAATGAAGGTCCGTCGTCTAGTGGAAGGGTTGGCTTGGCAACTGTAAGGATGGCGGAGGTTGGGTCGTTGGGTGGGACTGCACTGCTCATGGCTGAAACGATGACCAAGATGATGGTTCTGGAATTTGAAGAACAGTTTGCAAAGCGCATGGAGGTGATGAGGAAGGAGATGATGGCGGCGTTGAAGGTGTGGTGGAGGAGGCGATTGCACCGGTGAAGGTGGCGGTGTTGAAGACATCGGCTGAGGTGCGGGAACAGGGTGAGAAACTGAAGGGAGTGGAGGAGGCCTTGTCGCAACACAGCAATCAGCTCACTTCGATGGGTGAGGAGATGCAGAGGGTGGGGGAGGCCAACAAAGGTCTGTGAGGACCTGGAAAACTGAGCTAGGCGGCAAAATCTGAGGATCATGGGCTTTCCCAAAAGGGGTGGAGGGCCCAAGATGTTGACGGAGCTGTTGGGAGAGGGGGAAGATCCCTCCTGGTACAAACTTGATCGGGCTCATCGGTCGTTGAGGCCTAAATGAAAGGCGGGCTTTGAGCGGCGATTATTTGTTTCCATAGGTACCGTGTGAAGGCGAAGGTCTGGAGTTGGACAAAGCAGAAGTGGGAGGTGCAGTGAGCTAGAGTTGGTATATGTATTTACTAGGACTTAACCGCGGAGTTGGCGAGGAGGCATGTGGCCTTCAGCCGAGTGAAGACGGCACTGTACTTCGAGCCGGTGGAAGCAGTGGAGGAATTTGTGAAGGCAGACGGATTGGGGCAGAAGTGAGAAATGGGACCGAGGAGTGGTCTTCGACTGAGGGCGGGGGGGGGGGGGGGAGAGATTGTATATAGTTCTATTTTTCGTTTCATGCTGTGATATGTGTTAAATGGGGTGAAGTTGCCTATTTGGCTAAGGTAGGAGGTGGGGTCTTTTTTTTTGAATGACGGAATTGGCACATTCTCCCTATGTCTGTGTGGGTCTCAATCCCACAACCCAAAGATGTGCAGGGTAAGTGAATTGGCCCCTAAATTGCCCCTTAATTGGAAAAAAAGTGAATGAATTTATATTGAGACCAAATTTGCAGCTTTGACTATTACCAAGCATTGACAAAAATCGCAGCATTTTAAGATCAGATAGATGGTCAAGATCTGATGGTTACTTTGCCAATATTACGGAGTGAATCCACCCATTGTGACTTTAACAGAGGCAGAATGGATTTAAAGCCGTTGTCGGACAAGCTAAACTTGAATTTTGAAACAGATGGAGTATAATGACACATTTTCATTGTAAGCAGCTGTTTATAAAAAGAAAAATCATTCAGAAATTGGGCATGTCCCAAGACAGTCTAATAATAAATCACTGCCAAACATCCGCATTCCAAATTCAAGTTGCAGTGTCTCAGCTTCCTCATGAAGTCTCCAAAAGCACAAAAGGACACAGGTCATTCCTCGCGGCATCCAATTCCAACATAATACAGTTTCCCCATCAATCGTTCCCTCCACTCACTCTCCTAACAAAATGGCGTTGGGGGTTGACGTTGGATAGGAGAGGAGTTGCAAGGTTCATAACGAGCTTTTCCGTCAGCTGTACAACATGCCCAATATTCACTTGTATTGCGTCGATGGAACTGAATATTGGAACAATGCAGTGTCCCAGCTATTCACCACCCCCCACAGACTCAACATCACCTCGGTTTAACATGGATTATCTGGGGTCTGGGTTCCACGGGCACCATCAATGCTTGTGAGTGTTAGATGGTGCGTGCTGGTTGGCTGTAGGGAAAACAGAGAAAGGACAGCCTGTCCTCATCCAGTGTCCACAAACAGACGCTACTGGCAAAAAGTGATTGGGTATCAACCTGGGGTGGGAACTCTGGGCCATTATCCCTTTCCTGAGAGGAGGGGGGGGGGAATAATTTAATGCCTCCATTGCCACTCCCACTCCGATCATCGAACTCCGTCAAGAGTGGGCAACAAACCAACATTCTGTTCTGGATAGCTTGTCGATTCATTGCCTTAAACCAGCTGATCCACCTGACAGCTCTAATTCATTATCGAAATTGGCCTGGATTCTGTGATCGTGATGAAAATAAACTATCAGTGATCACTGTCACCATTAGGAGCAACCACTCAATTCTTGAACTTCTGCTAAGGGTGGATTTTGAATGGATTAAAAGAATCGATAAAATCGAGCCGCTGGAAGGAATCAGCTCTCCTACATTTGTTTCCTTTATTCTTTCATGGGATGTGGGCATTTCCCAATTGCCCTTGAACAGGGTGGCTGACTGGGCCATTTAAACATGGAAATCGTCGGCGTTGCTGTCAGAGGATCAGTGGTCGAGGTCCCCGCACACTGCAATCAATTAGAAATCATTAAACTGACAAGGACCTCCAACCTTACACCCCAGTCTTACTGTGAAACAAAATAACAGCATTGAGAAAAAGTGACCTCTTATTGAAATAATGGGCAACGGATTTTAAAAAACAAAAAACGGCATATTGGCTCAATGATTGCCGCCAAACGACCTCACTGACCCTGAAAAACTAATTCTGCTGGGTGCCATTCACTTGAGACTGCACAGGCCTGAGGCCAAACCATGAGCTGAAAGGAAGCGGCTATACAGAAAGATATAGGCCTGAATGCGAACCTCGAGCTGAAGGCCCAGTTTGGTAAGGAATAATGCGTCTCTCCAGAAAGCCTGTTGCCGTTAAGTGAATCATTGACTGCAAGGAAGACCATTACCAGCCATAAACCAGAGACTTTGTGATGAACCAGCGTGCTGTGAGGAAAGCGTGCTAAAGAACCACCATTTCAACTAAAGGCTTATATTTGACCTACATCCTTATTATTTTACCCCTTTCCACCGCTCTCTGTATTTGTCTGCCTTGTGAGTGAGGGTGGAGGGTTTGACTGTTAAAGGGGGGTGCTATCTGGTTGTTATTCAATGTATTTACTGCGATAGTTCCTGGTATAAATAAACAGTAATTGTTTTTCAACTTTTAAAAAATGAAAAACTAATTTTTGTATTTGTTGAATGTCAAATTTCTCCCTGATAAAAAAGTCCACATTTAAAAAATATGTTTAAGCTTTATGATATTTCAGGTTTACGTTAACCCTCGGTCTGTGTTCCAATCGTTAATTTTTAAAATTTGAAGTGAAAGGGATTCAGTGTTGCTTCCTGGTTTGCTGCCTGCGGGAATACTTCAATACGATTGGCTACTTACCTACCTTGCTGACATCACTGCTGCTGCACACTTGGGACCCCCCCCCCCAAGGCTCAAGTGCCAAACTCAAACGGACTTTGGGAAAGGGGGAATCCGTACCACAGAAATGGCTAAATCCTTTTGGGCCACATCCTTGGCAAGCACAGTTGCTGACCCTGAAATCCGAGTTGTTATATCGATGGACAGGAGCTGGATTTGGCAGCAGCTATAACCAGCGACTAAGTCGTTGGCAAGTAACAGATATCCTTTCCTATTTAGTGAATATTTGTTCTGAAGAATTAGTTTAACCACTTGTATGTATAACGGAGCACGAGGATATTTAAATTTCCCTAAACTGAGCCTTTATTTATCTGCAAACCAAGCGATGCCTCATTTAACGTAGAGAGTAAACATTTTTTAAAAATGATTTTAAAAAGATTTGCAAAGAAAACATTCTGGTTTCATCTGGAAAGTGTTTTTTTTAAACTGATTCCCCCAAGACAACGCTGAAGTTGCAGGACACAACACCAACGTTGGTGTTTCTGGGGTTGGTTTAGCACACTGGGCTAAATCGCTGGCTTTGAAAGCAGACCAAGGCAGGCCAGCAGCACGGGTTCAATTCCCGTACCAGCCTCCCTGAACAGACGCCGGAATGTGGCGACTAGGGACTTTTCACAGTAATTTCATTTGAAGCCTACTTGTGACAATAAATGATTTTCATTTTCATTTCATGAACTTCAGTGTGTTAGGAAGGCGGCTTTGAGCAGTGACACGAATCCGGGTGTGTCAAAACTCAAGGCGACGAAATAAAAACGAGCAGCCTTTCCCTGAAACGTTTTCGAGGTATGTCAGTGAGGCCTGACTCTGCCAACTTCATACAGGCATCAATAGAAGCTCTGTTGGTGTTAAAGGGTAGTAATGAGGCCCGGTTTGTTTGAACATATCCTGAAGTTATATTTTTTTTAACTTCCTTGTTATTTTAATATAAAACGGATTTTCATTTACACACAACATGAACTTTGTATTTATATCGCACCTTTAATCTCATGAAGCGATCAAGATACTTCACTGGATCACTATTAGACAAAACCTGACCCTGAAGCACGTAAGGAGAAATGAGAGACAGGTGACCAAAAGCTTGGGTCAAAGAGGAAGATTTTAAGGAGCATTATAAAAGGGAGAGTGAGGGGTAGAGAGAGAGACGGAGAGGTTTAGGCAGGAAGTTTCACAGTGCAAGGCCACATTAACTGAAGGCCCATTCACCAGCGATGAAGCAATTAAAGACGAGGGAAGAATTGGAAGATTGCAGGTATCTTGGGAGGACTGAGAAGCTGGAGGAGATTGCAGAGATAAAGGTGGGGCGAGACCATGGAAGGATTTGAAAACAAGGATGAGCATTTTGAAATCAAGACGTTCTCAAATGGCCAGAATAATTCAGGTCGAACAGGGGAGATGGGACTGGTGGTGAGTTAAGCCAACAGCCGTAACAGAGTTTTGTATGACTTCAAATTTACGGGTACACAGGCAAGCAATATCCCAATGTTGTTATCGACACAACTTTATGAGCACGCTAAAAAGGGGATTAGGGACAGCATCTCACGGCGCCGAGGACCCGGGTTCGCTCCCGGCCCCTGTCTGTGTGGAGTTTTAAGGAGAATTATAAAAGAGAGCGTGAGGGGTAGAGAGAGACATTCTCCCCGTGTCTCTCACCCCCACTATCCAAAATGATGTACAGGGTAGGTGAATGGCCATGCTAAATTGCCCCTTAATTGGAAAAAAATAATTGAGTACTTTAAATTAAAAATAAATAAAAATAAAAATAGGATCAACACAAAGTTCACCTGCCAAAATACTCCTTGCATGTCCGACTCCCAAGGCAGACAGCAAAACGCCCTTGCGAAGTCCAACTCACATACAGCACACATTACCCAATCAACAGCCCAACATTATGACACAGAGCTCAGCAATACATTCGATGCCCCGCCCTCACATGACATGTTTTCATGCCATACATTGCCCCTTTTGTAACTTTCCTGATGGCTGCAGAAGGTTATAAATGTAGCAGAGAAACACGATGGTTATCTGCAGGAGTCAGAAAGAATGGCAACAGGGGATGGTGATATTCCAGTCCCAGGGAATAACATTTTACGAAATACTCCAGCAGGAATAACACTGCCCCATTTATATCACAGCAACGTGGCTGTTGGAAATGCAAAGGAACTTTAGCTGTGAATATGCATCATGACAGATTCAAGATTGGAATAAAGCTCACTAGATCAAAGTGTTTACCCAATCCTTATTAGGGGTTGTTGCCATCTCTTGTACAGTAAATAAGCCAAAGGTATTAGATCATTACAATGCAGCATATACAAGAGTAGAATACCAGCTTGTACATCATCATTGTGGATAATGAGCACCCAAGAATGTGGACCTTTAACTGGTATATTGCACGCTCAGCTAATCCATGTCAATCTAAGCATTCTGCCGGCGTCTTCCTTAAGCAAGTTGGGAAGTGTGTGGGGGGGGAGGGCAGTACGGGAGATGGATAAACCGATGGAAATTGGGAAACAAATCAGCCTGCAATTGCATATCCGCCATTTGAAAAGTTCATTCGTATAGGGCTTTGTGAGACTATACCTGGAATAGTGTACAGTTTTGTTGTTCCTGTGTAAGGAAGGATATATTGCATTGGACATGGTTCACTAAATGGTCCCTCGGGAGAGGATCCAGTGATGAGGGACTAAGTAAATTGCCCTGAAGTTAGAAGAATGAGAGGTGATCTCATTGAAACAGACAAGATTCTGAGGGGGCGTAACTGGGTAGGGTCTGAGAGATGTATTCCACTGGTTAGGGAGTCGCAAACACTGGGACATAGTTTCAGGATAACTGGCTGATCATTCAGGACCAAGATGAGGAGAAATTACTTCACTCCGAGGGCTGTGAGTCTTTGGAATTGTCTACCCCAGTGGATACTCAATTGTTGAATATATTGAAGGCTGGGACAGACTGATTTTAGTTCTCTCAGGGAGATTGAGATATGGAGCAAGGACAGGAAAGTAAAATTGAAGCCCAAGATCAGCCATGATCGTATTAAATGGCAGAGCAGGCTCGACAGGCCGTCTGGTCTAATCGTGCTCCAATTTCTTGTTTGCCTGTTTGACCTACAGAGCGCCCAAGAAAAGGAAAACTGGAAATAAAACGCAAGATTTGAACTCACTCACTTTCGGAACTGGACTCCATTGGCCCAACTGAACAGCCTCATCGTGCCTGACTTGGGACGCAACGCGGCTGTGAAATCTCACAAAGCGGCCTCTCGAGATCGGTGATGCTCGGGACGCCTCGAGAGATCTAACGAGAGAGCGAGATCCAGATTTGCATAATTGCTCACTTAAATATGTTGGCGCCAGATTAACCCAATGGCACCCTGGGGTGGAGGGTGGTACAGACTCGCTGGGGCACTGGAAGGGATCGGGCCAGGGGGTGTATTACCTTATGAGGTGGGGTAAGGTTGGGGCCCTGACGGCCCCCTAACAGGTAAGTTGGGTTGTGTGTGTGTGTGTGTGTGTGTGTGTGGGGAGGGGTGGTGGGTGTTGTTTAGATGCTATGGTGGTCCAGAGATTGGGGCAGCATTTAAAAATGGGGCCCTGATCTCTTCCTGCACTGACGGCGGCCTCGTTCGCGCATTCCTTGCCGCGGACCAAAAACGCCAAAGTCCTGTTTCATGGCAGGGTCGTTTTCGGCACTGTAGCCGTCTGGAAACACCCCGCTAAACGTGCCCAAAACAGTTTTATTTTCCCCCATTAAATCACACCCTGTATTTTTCCTCAGTTAACTTCCTTCGCTTCCTCTCCTGAAGGTACTGACTTTCGTGTTACCCGCTACAAAAATCTCAATCAAGGCACAATCTCAGTTCAGAAGAACAAATTCCAGAATTGTACTGTTGACCAAGGCAGGCCAGCAGCACGGTTCAATTCCCGTACCAGCCTCCCCGAACAGGCACCGGAATGTGGCGACTAGGGGCTTTTCACAGTAACTTCATTTGAAGCCTACTCGTGACAATAAGCGATTTTTATTTTCATTTCATTGGGCGAAATTCTCCATTTGGGCAAGTGTTGATGCCAGGACTGGATTGAGAGGGGTTCGCGTTCCCATTGGGAGAGCTATTTGTGGAGCAATTCAGGACATGCTAATGGGCCAACACTCTGCCCACCTGAATCTGGAGCAATCTGTATTCCTGACGGCATCGTTTCAGTGGGGGTGAGGCTGATGGCAGGATTGGAACACATGGTTGCAAATTTTCAAGTCAAGGGGTAATAGATTAGTGACTATTCCAACCTGACTAGAACCCAGCCTCACACCTTGTGAAACACAGACCCATACATATCAGTATTGGCAAAAGTACGTTGTTTCCACTCACGGGCGCTCAAGATGTCATCCCACCCATCTCTACATCAAAAACAGCAACCCACTACCAGCACAACAAACTGTTTAGATTTGCTACCACGATCAGGGAAACAGGTTGGCCTTTGAAAGGAGGCAAATGAGGGCATCGGATGATGTCTTTTTTTTGACAAACACCGTCACCTTTACCCTGAAATTCACACCAGGGCCAAATATAATTGACTTACAACCCCCTCACAGCCCCTCCCTGGGGAAAAAACCTTAATAACCAGCTGGAAACTACTTCATAGGGAGAGACTGAACAAGATACTTCACCGAGATTAGTTCATTAGAGGCGAAGTGCAAGATCAGGCCATGTATTCACTAAATCCCACATTCAATTGGGTTCAATGAGTGTTCTCTTACACAACAACATGAGCTGTGTTGTTGGGCCTGACAACAACTAAAGTTTAAAGAAGCCAAGGTGATTTAGAGCAATGGACCATTCATAGTCGGTAATATATCTTTAAGATTTTGTTTGGAATCGTTCCGCCCCCCGGTATTAATGGTCACCCATCATTTGTCAAGGTGGCATTTGAAACTGTGCAAAGCCATGGGAGTGAGCAAGGAGCTCACAGAGGCAGAATAATTAGGAGGTGCAGAGTGGGAACATCTGAGACCAAACATTCAGTGCCGTTACCTTTGAATGTTAAATGAACCGCACAGTTCACTTGGGAGCACTATTGATGTTACTGGCATGCAATGAAATGCAAAACCGCCAATCAATTAACAGCTGTTAGGGATGCTGTAACCCGTAATATCATAATTACACCTCGGAGAGAGGAAAATGGATTAACAAACAGAGATCCCAGGTAGACTCTATATTGCATTACACTGCACACTATACACCCGCATGATTTCCATTTGAAAGCCGGACCATATAATGGACTGTGCAGTTGGTTCAATACCTACTCTCCCCCGATTCCTTGCTTCATCATTTTAGGGACTCGCTGGAATTTGAAACAATAAATGTCTGAATTCAGGGAATGTGCAATTTATTTAATAAGTGAAGTTTGCCTTTTGTTTTATCATGGAATTTACAGTGCAGAAGGAAGCCATTCGGCCCATCGGGTCTGCACCGGCTCTTGGAAAGAGCACCCTACCAAAGGTCAACACCTCCACCCTATCCCCATAACCCAGTAACCCCGCCCAACACTAAGGGCAATTTTGGATACTAAGGGCAATTTATCATGGCCAATCCACCTAACCTGCACATCTTTGGACTGTGGGAGGAAACCGGAGCACCTGGAGGAAACCCACGCACACACGGGGAGGATGTGCAGACTCCGCACAGACAGTGACCCAAGCCGGAATCGAACCTGGGACCCTGGAGCTGTGAATCCACAGTGCTAACCACTATGCTACCGTGCTGCCCCGAAAGGGAAGCTTAGGATTCTTGAAAAATGGTCGAGGTAAATTCTGCACAAGGTAAACTAAAATCAATGACAACAAATTGTGATTATTTGGACAAAGGCAAGATGTGGGACAAAGTGAGACCAGAAAGTTCTCTCTTGATTCTATTCTTATCTCTTCAATAATAGTCAGACTATCTCCCGCCATGGGGTTTCTTGCTGCCCTCCCACAAATAACTCCGTGGAATATATTCTTGACACCACCACCACCCCTCCTCTTCTTATCTACATGCTGCACACCTTGGTGACACCCAAGATTTGGGTTCTATGAGTAGGTTGACACCTAGCTCTACTTATCAACCGTCTCTGTATTGTCCTGGATGAGCCGCCATTTCCTCTAGTTAAACACCATCAACGCCCACCACAAAGATCGCACTTGCATAATTGAGTCCATCCCCGTCCCCATCCAGACACTGTCCCAGGTTGAGTCGGACTGTTCGCAACCTTGGCCGCGCGAGGACGCTGACGTGTGCTGGGCCCGTATCCTTTCCATCATAAAGGGTGTCTGCCTACTTCATACTTTGTAACGTTGGGCCTCAGTCCTTCAGTTCATCTGCTGCTGAAACACTCAGGCGAAGCCTTTGTCACCTCAAGACTTTACTATTCCAATGTTCTGCACCCTCCAGAAACAATGTATTTGTGTAAAAGACAATCTGTTCGTTGAAGTAAAGTTAACTTGGCTGTTTGAATTGGGTGTGTTTATCAATTCTAAATCAGATTCATTGGCTTGTTATTTTGCTTCATTTCTCACAGGTCCCATATGCCAGTTCACATATAATCACGACAAAGTGATCATGAACATGGTATATATTCTCCAAAAGGGGGTTTTGCAAATAGTGAAATGCAAATCCTGCTACATTTTTATAGATTAGCAACGGGTTGAAGATATGTAATAAGGGCGAGTGGGGTTTAATGGAAGTGTGAATTATTGGATCCTTTTGGAGGACATAAGTGAATGGAGAAAAGGCAAGATCTTGAAGACAGGTAGACTTCCTTACTCATTATTTTCACTATTGTTGAATTCTGATGTGATGGAGATGAACTGGTTGCACAGAACGTTGTGCTATTTCTGTGCAATTTACTAGTTTTGTGGAATGTGGGCATCACTGGCAATGCCAGCACTTGTTGCCCATCCCCAGCTGCCCAGTCAATCACATTAGAGTCACATGTACGCCAGACCAGATTCATTCAAGAACCACAACAGGGTTTTACAACAGTTGATGACAATTTCATGGCCAACATTACAGCTTTCAACAGTCCCCAGAGGACGTGGGCCTCAGGATTACTTAGTCCAGCAGCATTACCACTGGACCACTGCCTCCCACTATGCTCCAGCCTTCCCAGTGACTATCTGAGCTTCACAAACCAGGGAAGCCTCAGCTGTGATCCACACTCTTGTGCTGGTCTAAAATTAAATACTTTATACATCACCTTTCACAACTTCGGGACATCCCAAAGTTTTTTTTAAAGACAGTCAAGTGTAAAAGTAAAGTCATCGTTGTCCCAAACGACCATAGGCTGTTTTCTGCTATTAGTGGAGAGAGATGATTGGTGGGGGTTTAACCCGAGGGTCACCACACCTCAGGCGAGGGGCGAGGTTTGCGAAGGCGGGGCCTTCATGATCAGCCGGTACAGGGGGCGGTTTAGCTCAGTTGGCTGGATAGCCCCCCTCCCCCCACATTCTCCCCCAGGAGGTACCACTGGCTAGTTACCTGGACAAGAAAACCTTGTTGATCTTTTATAACTCGGGGGTGAGAGCTCTACAGTTCCAATTCAGGCAGTTCCACTTCAGGCAGTCAACCCGTTCAAAACAATTACCAGGGCAGATATCAAATTCTTTTGATAGACTCTGCCCTACCATGAAATGTTTATTTGTACACTGCAGCAGAATTGGAGCTGAAAACATGCAATCGCGATGAATGGACAATAGCAGTCAGCTTTGGAAATTCCTCTTTTGTCAAATTGAGGTAGGTTTTAAGGCGTATCTGGTGGCAGGGAGCTGCAAGGAGCAAATTCCAGAGCTTAGGGCCTTGAAAGTTGAAGGCCCAGCAACCAATGGTGTCGAAGTTAAAATGGAGGGTTCTCAAAAGGCCAAACTTAGATGGATGCAGATATTTCAGAGGGTTGAGGAGACTACAGAGATATGGGGCGGGATTCTCCTTTCGCGGGACTAAGTCCCCCACGCCAGCGGGAAAACCGGCGCCAACCACTCCAGCGTCAACGGCCCCCGAAAGTGAGGAATTCTCCACACTTCCGGCGGCTAGGTAGACGCTGGAGGGGTTGGCGCCGCTCCAGCCGGCGGCGAAGGGATTGCGCGAGTCAGCGCATGCACCGAAGGGCCGGCGTGATCTCGAGCATAAGCGGAACCGCCAGCGTGGTTCCGCGCATGCGCAGACCAGCCGGCGTATTCTGCCACATGCACAGGGGGTTGTCTTCTCCACACCGGCCATGGCGGCCTACGGGGCAGGCGCAGAAGGAAGGAGTGCCCCCATGGCACAGGCCCACCTGCAGATCAGTGGGCCCCAATCGCGGGTTGGGCCACCATGGGCCCCCCCCCTTGAGGACCGCCTCCGCCGCATTCCCCCCCCCCCCCCCCCCCAAGGACCGCCCCCGCCGACGTACCTGTCAGGTCCCACCGTGTGGGACCATGCCTAACCCACGCCGGTGGGACTGACCAAAAACCAGATGACTGTTCGGTCCATCGGCACCTGGAGAATTGCCGGGGGTGGTGGGGGTGGTGGGGGAGGGGGCTGCCAACGGCCCCCGACCGGCGTGAACCCCGGCCCCACCTGAAAACCGGTGCCAGAGAATATGACAGCTGGTGTCGGGCCGGTGGGGCGGGATTCACGCCGCCCTACGGGGAATCTCCGACCCAGCGGGGGAGGGGAGGGGGTCGGAGAATCCCGCTGACAGAATCCCGATAGTACGAGGCCATTTGGTCCATCGAGTCTGCCCTGACTCTCTGAAAGAGCACCCCACTCCAACCTTTAGACATCAGGGAGCAATTTGGCATGGCGAATCCACCTTTGGACTGTGGAAGGAAAACCGGAGCACCCGGAGGAAACCCACGCAGACACGGGGAGAACGTGCAGACTCCACACAGACAGTGACCCAAGGCCGGGATTGAACCCGGGTCCTCAGCGTCATAGGCAGCAGTGCTAACCACTGTGCCACCGTGCTGCCTGGCCTAGTGCTGTTTCTGAATCTTTTATTTCATTGAGAAAGTGGGGTCACCATTAGCGAGAGGGAATGTTGCCCGTGTTCGATCCCAACAGCGTCGCCAGTACTGTTACTAATATTAATGATAATGTTGGTGAACCACAAGCCTTCCCTTATATCGATCAAATGACCGCACAGCCAGTTAGTTAGTTCAAAAGATGGTTTATTTACATACACAAGAGTTACCTCGACATGCAAACACAATATCTACTACGAGTTAAACTACACCCATCAGTGACAATAACCTATACTTAACTTCAGGGCGACCGTCACTGTGCACTTGGAATATTGCGCACAATTCTGGTCGCCACATTACCAGAAGGATGTGGAGGCTTTGGAGAGGGTGTAGAGGACGTTTACCAGGATGTTGCCTGGTTTGGAGGGTGTTAGCTATGTGGAGGGGCTGAATAGACGCGGACTGTTTTCATTAGAACTACAGAGGTTGAGGGATGACCTAATAGAGGTCTACAAGATCATGAGGGGAATGCATAGAGTGGATGGACAGGCACTCTTTCCCAGGGTGGAAGGGTCAGTCACTAGGGGGCGTAGGTTTAAGGTCCGTGGGGCAAAGTTTAGAGGAGATGTGCGAGGCAGGTTTTTTACGCAGAGGGTGGTGAGTGCCTGGAACACGTTGCCAGGGGAGGCTGTGGAAGCAGATACATTAACGGCGTTCAAAAGGCATCTTGACAAACTCATGGATAGGATGTGTAGAGAGGGATACGGTACAAGGAAGTGCTGAGGGTTTTGGCCAAGGTTGGTATCATGACAGATACAGACTCGGAGGGCCAAAGGGCCTGTTCCTGTGCTGGATTGTTCTTTGAAAACAAGATGCAGAAATATATTACCAGTCTATGGCCCAACTTTGAATTTTCTCCACTGAACAGACCCCACAAAACAAACGCTGACTTTCAGCAGGGACAGACCATCCCGGCAGGGGGTGGGGATGGATAATCCCACTCCGGAGGGGGGGGGGGGGGCTGCAGTGAGTCAGAACCTCAGCACTGAAGGGATGTAGGGAAGGGGAATGTGAGCAGGACAGGGGAAAGATCAGAAAAACCTTGACCAAAAAGATAGTTAAAATTGCAGGAAAAGAGAGAGAAAGAGTGCTCCAGAGAGAATGTGATAGCGAGAGAGAGAGAGAGAGAGAGAATGTGATAGAGAGAGAGAGAGAGAATATGATAGAGAGAGAGAGAGAATATGATAGAGAGAGAGAATGTGATAGCGAGAGAGAGTGCTCCAGAGAGAGAGAGAGAGTGCTCCAGAGAGAGAGAGAGTGCTCCAGAGAGAATGTGATAGCGAGAGAGAGAATGTGATAGAGAGAGAGAGAGAGAGAATATGATAGAGAGAGAGAATGTGATAGCGAGAGAGAGAGAGAGAGAGAGAATGTGATAGAGAGAGAGAGAGAGAATATGATAGAGAGAGAGAGAGAGAATATGATAGAGAGAATGTGATAGCGAGAGAGAGAGAGAGAGAGAGTGCTCCAGAGAGAGAGAGAGTGCTCCAGAGAGAATGTGATAGCGAGAGAGAGAGAGAGAATGTGATAGAGAGAGAGAGAGAATATGATAGAGAGAGAGAATGTGATTGCGAGAGAGAGAGAGAATATGATAGTGAGAGAATGTGATAGAGAGAGAGAGAGAATATGATAGAGAGAGAGAGAGAGAATGTGATAGCGAGAGAGAGAATGTGATAGCAAGAGAGAGAGAGAGAGGATAGAATGTGATAGAGAGAGAGAGAGAATGTGATAGAGAGAGAGAGAGAATATGATAGAGAGAGAGAATGTGATAGCGAGAGAGAGAGAATGCGATAGCGAGAGAGAGAGAGAGAGAGTGCTCCAGAGAGAATGTGATAGTGAGAGAATGTGATAGAGAGAGAGAGAGAGAATATGATAGAGAGAGAGAATGTGATAGCGAGAGAGAGAATATGATAGTGAGAGAATGTGATAGAGAGAGAGAGAGAGAATGTGATAGAGAGAGAGAGAGAGAATGTGATAGAAGAGAGAGAATGTGATAGCAAGAGAGAGAGAGAGAATGTGATAGCAAGAGAGAGAGAGAATGTGATAGCAAGAGAGAGAGAGAGAGAGAGAGAATGTGTGGAAGGGAGGCCGAGAATGGCAAATTCTTACAATTAGAAATCTTGGAATAGCCCAATGAATTGCTATTATAGCGTCAGTGTTAAGTCAGTGTTAAGTCAGTGTTAAGTGTGCCGTATTTCTATCACTTTGTGCCCCTATAACCGTTAGGGGAGGAGGTGGTGGTGTAGTGGAATTGTCACTGGGCTCGTAGACTCTGTCAAACTAACAACTTGCATTGTTCTGTAAAGAGATAGTAGACAGATGACTAAACATTTGGTCAAAGAAGCAGAGAGTCTAAAGTAGAAAAGGGAGGGGGTGGTGGGGAGGTGGGGATAGGGAATTCCAGAGTTTAGAAGAGATTAAACTGGAGGAGCGTAGAGGCCTCGAGCAGTGGTGTTGAAGGAGATGACAGAGTCAGGGAGAGGGCAAGGCCATGGAGGAATTTTAAAGGCATTGGCTTACTCAATCTGTTTCGATTCTGGCAACAGCACACCCATCTCCGCTATCCTGGTAGCAAAACTGACCTCATAATATTGGATTTTTGAAAACCAAACTAAACAAGATCCAGTGGAAAAATTTGCAATTTAGACAACGTTTTAAGCTAACGAGGCCAGTTTTTAAGCTTAGGTCTATGTTTTCACATACCAGCCTCCCCGAACAGGCGCTGGAATGTGGCGACTAGGGGGTTTTCACAGTAACTTCATTGAAGCCTACTCGTGACAATAAGTGATAATTATTATTATTGTTGTTGGCCCCTGTTTGTGGTCACCATCTTCTTGAGCCATCAAGTTTGGACTCAATGTGGGAGGAGGGGAAGGGTCTGGTGAGGTTTGGCAACTTGTTCGTGGAGGGTCAGTTTGCCAGCTTTGGGGAGCTTTTGGTAAAGTTTCAACTCTCTGGGATGAACATGTTCCAGATTCATAGCTTTGTGCAAAAGACCTTCCCTTCATTTCCCTTGCCGCCACCATCATCCCTGGATTCTGTCTTTAGCCGGTGTCTGGTGGTGGTGGTGGCGCGGGAAGGGGAGCACATCTTACAAGTGGAGTCAGCCACAGTGGAGGAAGTGGAAGCAAAGTGGTAGGGAAAATTGAGATCCATTTTGGATGGGGTGTGGAGTCAGGCCCTTCACAAGGTAAACTCCACGTCCCCTTGTGTGTGTGCGGTTCCGTTTAAAATGGTGCATAGAGCTTAGAGCTCATCTGACCAAGGCTTGGAGTGGTTTCTTTTTGGGAGTGGAGTGATGTTCTTGGAGGCCGAGCACGCTCAGATATTCTGGTCACATCCCAAATTGCTAAGCTTTTGGGTCTCCTTTTTGAACACCATGTCAGTAATTCAGAATGCCTTGCCCGCTGGTGGCCATTTTCCGGGTATCAGATCCACTGGTGCTGCAGACGGGAGTGAAGGTGGATGTCCTCTCCTTTGCCTCGTTGATAGCGCGGAGGCGAGTTCTGTTTGGGTGGAGGCCCCCGACTCCGCCCAATGCCTCAGCCCTGGTTTGAGTGACCTCATGGAATTTTGTATTTGGAGAAGGTCAAATACACCATCAGGGGGTCAGGTGAGGCGGGGGGGGGGAGGGGGGGGGATCTACCAGAGATGGCAGCCATTAATTTCACTTTTTAAAGAGTTAGTTACCGTCGGTTGTTTGGGGGTGGGGGTTTAGTTTACGGTTGAGGGTTTGTTGGATGTGATCTATCTTGTTGGTTATGTGTTTTTTAAATTAGGTAACTTGTAGCATCCGTGGGCAGCACTGTGGCGCAGTGACCCCGACCCTGTGTCACGGCCCGTGTCTGCGTGATTCTCACCCCCACAACCCAAAGGTGTGCAGGGTAGGTGGCTGGGCCATGATGAAGTTGCCCCTTAATTGGAATAAAAAAAGAGAATTGGGTACTCTAAATTTATTTTTTAAAACTTGTAACATCTGTTTTTTTAAATTCCTTTCTCAGAGTTACGAAGCCAGAGCGCAAAATGTGGACAGGGTCGAACCCCTAATCCAGCTTCTCGCCTGCTCCAAAAACCAATTCAAATTGAATCCAATTCATGGTCCCCACAAGAGAGACAGCCCAGATCCAGGCATTACACCTGACCTCGCGCTCAATCCCGGCCACAAGACCAAGAAGCAATGCAATATCCATTTTTATATGGTTAAATTGTTAAAAATGAAAACTTTCCAATAGAAATATAATTCTTAAAAATTAAAAATAAACCCTGTGAGGCCATGTGGAAACTGGGGTGTTGGTTATTTCTGGATCTGAAGTTAATGACAGCAAGGCTGATTACATAGAAATTATAGTCACCAAACAGTAGGTTCTCACTAATTGACTTATACTCTACACAGTGTCCTCCCACCCTATCTCCTCTCCCACTATCAGTCCCTCCTTCTATTCCTTACTACCTGACAAAGTAATGAACATTCACTCCCTTCACCACTAGGGCACGGCAGCAGCCGTGTGTACCATCAGCAAGGTAGGGGCTGGTTTAGCACACTGGGCTAAATCGCTGGCTTTTAAAAGCAGACCAAGGCAGGCCAGCAGCAATTCCCGTACCAGCCACCCCGAACAGGCACTGGAATGTGGGGGCTGGGGGCTTTTCACAGTAACTTCATTTGAAGCCTACTTGTGACAATACGCGATTTTCATTTCATTTTTTCATTTTCATTCAGGTGCACTGCAGTAACTCGCCAAGTGTCTTTGACAGCATCTTCAAAACCCATGACATCTACCACCGAGAAAGACCAAAAACTGTCCCACAAGAACACCACCCGCTGTGATTTCCCCTCCTAGCTGCTCGCCATCCCAACTTGGAAATATATTGTCCTTCCTTCACTGTCACTGGGTCAAAACCCTCAAACTACCATCGAACAGCACTCTGGCACACCTACACCATTTGGACAGCAGCAGATTGAGAAGGTGGCTCACAGCAGCCTTTTCAAGGGCTATTACACAAAGGGAAATAAATGCCGTCAGTCATGCACACATCATAAGAACAAACTGAAAAAAGCTTTCCGCTTCAACACATTCAATTAGAAACAGATTTGACTCGACAATGTTTTTTTTAAATTCATGCACGGGATGTGGGCGTCACCGGTCAGGTCAGTATTTATTGCCCATCCCTAGTTATAGAATTTACAGTGCAGAAGGAGGACATTCGACCCATCGAGTCTGTACCGGCCCTTGGAAAGAGCACCACACGACTCCACCCTATCCCCGCAACCCAATAATCCGACCCAACCTTTAGGAAACTAAGGGGAAATTTATCATGGCCAATCCACATAACTTGCACATCTTTGGACTGTGGGAGGAAACCGGAGCACCCGGAGGAAACCCACGCAGACACGGGGAGAAAGTGCAAACTCCACAGTCGCCCGAGGCTGGAATTGAACCTGGGATTCTGGAGCTGTGAGGCAGCAGTGCTAACCACTGTGCCACCTTCAGAATGTGGTGGTGAGCTGCCTTCATGAACTGCTGCAGTCCCAGAGGTACAGGTACACCCACTGCGCTGTTAGAGAGGGATTTCCAGGATTTTGACCCAGCGACAGTGAAGGAACGGCGATATATTTCCAAGTCGGGGTAGGAGGGGAACCTCCAGGTGGTGGGGTTCCCAGGTTTCTGCTGCTCTTATCCTTCTAGCTGGTTGTGGTCTTGGGAAGATGCTGCCAAGGAATCTTGGTGACATGTTGCAGTGGATCTTGTAGATGGTTGCCACGGCTGCCACTGTTAGTCGGTGGTGGAGGGAGTGAATGTTTGTGGAAGGGGAGCAATCAAGCAGGCAGCTTTGTCCTGGATGGTGTCGAGCTTCTTGAGTGTTGTTGGAGCTGCACTCATCCAGGCAAGCGGAGAGTATTCCATCACACTCCTGACTTGTACCTTGTAGATGATAGACAGGCTTTGAGAGGGGAGGGGTCAGGAGAGGAGTTACTCGCTGTAGGATTCCTAGTCTTTGACCTGCCCTGGTAGCCACAGTATTAATCCCTCTAGACCAGTTCAGTTTCTGAACAGTGGTAACCCCCAACGATGTTGTTTATGAGGGATGGTAATGCTATTGAATGTCAAGGGGTGCTGATTAGATCCTCTCTTGTAGGAGATGGTTGATGGTCTTGCCAAGCACTTGTGTGGCGCAAATGTAACTTCCTATTTGTCAGACGTGCATGAAGTTTGTCATGGCAGCATGGTAGCACAGTGGCTAGCACTGTGACGTCACAGAGGCACTGGTCCCAGGTTCCATTCCCGCTGGGTCACTATCTGCATGGAGTCTGCATGTTCTCCCTGTGTCTGCGTGGGTTTCCTCCGGGTGCTCCGGTTTCCTCCCACAGTCCAAAGACGTGCAGGTTAGGTGGATTGGCCATGATAAATTGTCCTTAGTGTCCAAAGGGTTAGGAGCGATTATTGAGTTATGGGGATAGGGTGGAAGTGAGGGCTTAAGTGGGTTGGTGCAGACTCGATGGGCCGAATGGCCTCCTTCTGCACTGTATGTATGTTCTATGTTAGGTCTTGTTACATTAGGACATGGACTGCTTCATTATCGGAGGATAGCAAATTTTGTCTGCGAACATCCCCACTTCTGACCTTATGATGGAAGGGAGGTCATTGATGAAGCAGCTGAAGATGGTTTGGCCGAGGACACGACCCTGAGGAACTCCTGCAGTGATGTCCTGGAGTTGAGATGATTGACCTCCAACCACCACAACCATCTTCCTTTGTGCCAGGTATGACTCCAACCAGCCGAGAGTTTTCCTCCATATTCCCTTGACTCTAGTTTAACTACGGCTCGTTGATGCCACGCTAGGTCAAATGCTGCCTTGGATGTCAAGGGCAGTCACTCTCACTTCACCTCTGGCATTCAGCTCTTTTGTCCTTGTTTGAACCAAGGCTGTAAGGAGGTCAGGAGCTGAGTGACCCTGGCAGAATCCAAAATGAGCAATGGTGAGCAGGCTATTGCTGAGTAACTGTTGCTTGTTGCATTGGTTTGTACCCAATTCATTTTTTCCAATTAAGGGGCAATTTAGCGTGGCCAATCCACCTACCCTGCACATGTTTGGGTTGTGGGGACGAAACCCACGCAAACACGGGGAGAATGTGCAAACTCCATATGGACAATGACCCAACGCCGGGATTGAACCTGGGACCTTAGTGCCGTGAGGCAGCAGTGCTAACCACTACGCCACCGTGCTGCCTTGACAGCACTGTTCTTTTCCTTTTATAAATTTAGAGTACCCAATTATTTTTTCCAATTAAAAGGAGCAATTTAGCGTGGCCAATCCACCTATCCTGCACATCTTTGGGTTGTGTGGATGAAACCCAGAAAAATGTGCAAACTCCACCATGGACAGTGACCCAGGGCCGGGATTCGAACCCGATGTCCTCAGCGCCGTAGGCAGCAATGCTAACCACTGTGTCACCATGCTGCCCTTTGTTGCACTGTTGATGACTCGTTCCATCACTTTGCTGATGATAGAAAAGAGACTGATAGGGCAGTAATTGGCTGGGTTGGATTTGTTCTGTTTCTTGTGTGCAGAACACACTTGGGCATTTTTCCACATTGCCGGGTAGATGCCAGAGTTGTAGCTGTACCAGAACAGCTTGGTTAGGGGTGTGGCAAGTTCTGGAGCACAAGTCTTCAGTACTATTGCCGGGATATTGTCAGGCCCATGGCCTTTGGAGTATCCAATACCTTCAGCTGTTTCTTGATATCATGTGGAGTGAATTGTATTGGCTGAAGACTGACAGCCGGTGGAGACAGAGTTGGATCATCTATTCGGCACTTCTGGCTGAAGATTGTTGCGAATGCCTCAGTATTGTAGCACTGATGTGCTGGGTGCCTCTATCGTTGAGGATGGGGATATTTGTGGAACCTCCTCCTCCAGTGAGTTGTCTAATTGTCCACCACCATTCATGGCTGGAAGAGGCAGGACTGCAGAGCTTGGATCTGAGTTTGTTGTGGAATCACTTAGCTGTGTCTATTACTTGTTGCTTATGCTGTTTGGCTCACATGTAGTCTTGTGTTGTAGCTTCACAAGGATGACATTTCATTTTTAGGTATGCCTGATGTTGCTCCTGGCATGCTCTCCTGAATTCTTCATTCAACCAGGGTTGATGGTAATGGTAGAGTGGGGGGTATGCCAGGCCATGAAGTTGCAGATTGTGGTGGAGTACAATTCTACTGCTGCTGATGGTAACGGTATCTTATGGGCGCCCAGTCGAGATGCTAGTGCCACACAACATGAGGGAGGGTATCCTCAATGTGAAGATGGGACTTGGTCTCCACAAGGCCAGTGCGGTGGTCACTTTTACAGATACTGTCATGGACAGATGCATCTGCAGTAGGCAGGTTGGGGTCATGTATGTTTTTCCCTCATGTTGGTTCCCTCACCACCTGCTGCAGCCCGAGTCTATTATGCCAGTTCGCTCTGTGGTGGTACTACCGCGCCACTCTTGGTGATGGGCATTGATGTTCCCCCACCCAGAGCATATTCTGCGCCCTTACCACCCTCAGTGCTTCCTCCAAGTGGTGTTCAACATGGAGGAGTAACTGATTCATCAGCTGATGGTGGCTGGTACTGAAAATGAAATGAAAAACGAAAATCGCTTATTGTCACGAGTAGGCTTCAATGAAGTTACTGTGAAAAGCCCCTAGTCGCCACATTCCGGCGCCTGTCCGGGGAGGCTGGTACGGGAAGCGAACCGTGCTGCTGGCCTGCTTGGTCTGCTTTAAAAGCCAGCGATTTAGCCTGGTGAGCTAAACCAGCCCCTGGTAATCAGCTTGGTAATCAGCAGGCAGTTTCCTTGCCCATGTTTAACCTGAAGCCAGGAGACTTCATGGGGTCCAGGGTTGATGTTGCGGACTCCCAGGGCAACTCCCTCCCGACTGTATACCGCTGTGCTGCCACCTCTGCTGGGTCTGTCTTGCCGGTGTCTGGGACATTGTCTGTAAGGTATGATCCTGTGAGTATGACTAGGCTTTTGCTTGACTAGTCTGTGTGACAGCTCTCCCAACTTTTGGCACAAGCCCCCAGATGTTATTAAGGAGGACTTGGCAGGGTCAGCAGTTCTGGGTTTGCCGTTGTCGTTTCCAGTGCCTGGTTCAATGCTGGGTGGTCCGTCCCGTTTTATTCCTTTTTCGGGTTTTTATAGCAGTTGAATACAACTGAGTGTCTCGCTTGGCCAATCCAGGGTCAACCACATTGCTGTGGGGTCTGGAGTTACAGTAACATGTAGGCCAGACCAGGTAAGGGCGGCAGATTTCCTTCCCTAAAGGACATTAGTGAACCCGATGGGTTTTTACGATAAAATCGACAATGGTTTCATGGTCATCATTAAACTTTAAACTCCAGATTTTTTTTTGAGCTGGAATTCCACTACCTGCCGGGTCCCCAGATCGGGATTACTCATCCAGCGACAATACCACTACACCTCTACCTCCTCCCCGGCAATGTGAGATATGAAATGTAATGTTGGGTTAAAGGAGACAGTTTCTGTCTCCTTTATTTGAATGGCAGGGCAGCATGGTGGTTAGGGCAGCAGGGCCCTAAAGGGCAGCAGGGTAGCATGGTGGTTAGCATAAATGCTTCACAGCTCCAGGGTCCCAGGTTCGATTCCCGGCTGGGTCACTGTCTGTGTGGAGTCTGCACGTCCTCCCCCTGTGTGCATGGGTTTCCTCCGGGTGCTCCGGTTTCCTCCCACAGTCCAAAGATGCGCGGGTTAGGTGGATTGGCCATGCTAAATTGCCCGTAGTTGTCCTAATAAAAGTAAGGTTAAGGGGGGGGTTGTTGGGTTACGGGTATAGGGTGGATACGTGGGTTTGAGTAGGGTGATCATGGCTCGGCACAACATTGAGGGCCGAAGGGCCTGTTCTGTGCTGTACTGTTCTATGTTCTAGTTTCAATACACACATGGGCTTAGGAGTTAAGGGGTGGATTCACAGCAAATGCCTGTTTGCTCTCTAAACTGCAAATAGTTGTAGGGCCAGTGTTGGCAGGCACCACTATAGAGAATATAACAATGGAACCACACCAGAGAAAATCTGGGATGGGGGGGGGGGGGGGGAGAGAGAATCGGTCCCCCGCATCTTCACCGGTACAGAGTTTTTTGCATTCTAACAGCAAGCATATAATTGCCGCTCTTCATATTTAAGTGTCTGACTGAACAGCAATAAAGGGCGGGGGGGGGGGGGGGGGGGGGGGGGGGAGAGGGGGCAGCGATATTTAGAAGTCACCCTCTCCACTGGGGGGTGGGGGAATCACAAAACTGGATGGCGCAACACAAAACTGGATTTTTCCACAGATTCCAAGTTTAAAATATCTCGATACAACCTGTAATCAGTTAGAACCAGTTCGGGTGGGGCGGGTCACCTGTCCCCCACAGGCACCACAAACACTGAATGGGAGACAATAAACATGCATTCAAATAAAACACAGCATGTCACCTTACAGCTTGGCTGACAATTAGCAATGGCAGCAGCTACCTCTCACGTTGGATTTATTTCAGAATTATTCTGCCTCCTTCGCTCCATTGTGTGGTTTTGAATGGCCACTCAGCCACATTGTAAACACACTTTCATGTTCCGCTTAGCATGTGCATCCAGGAGAAATGTCTTCAGATAAGTCAAGACAGCGACAAACTGGGTCAAAAGCTGCCTTGATCAATGAAGGGTTAAGGTGAACAAATAAACTACCTTCACCTCAGATTAAAAGCTATCAGCACTATTCCTTTGCAAACTTGTATTTCTGACTTCTGAACGAAAGTGTTGGGTTGCTTTAGATTTTGAACACAGCAGAATAAATTAATAGTCTTTGATCAGCTACTGCTGGACTGGAGCAACATTCTTATTCATTTCTGATTTACTGTATATGGCTCTAAATTCATTGTTTTGATCTCTGCTGGTAAGATTACTCCTCTTTAATACTTTTTTTCTCTCCCTCCCTCCCCCCACCCTTTAAGAGCATTAAAGCTGGGGAAATTGCAGCACTTCTGGTACAGGGAGAAGGGCTGCTAAAGAATATATCAGGCCACTTTGCTGCCAAGTTGTTATAATAAGTTCTCCCCCTTGTGTCCTGCGCCCAAAGGCAAGCAGTTGGCAGTTATTCAATGCAACATAAGCCAAATACTGTCTGAATCCAACTTCCGGACTTTCCTCCCAATCCAAGTACTTTAGTTCTAAAAAGCAAACCTGATCAATATACATCAGTGATGGTCGTGCATCGGTCTTCTTATAAATCCCTCGTTCTTGGGAATCTACAGACCCATTCACAACTACAGACAGCACATCTGCAGGACCATTGCAGCAGATGTATTCAAATACCCAAGTGCTAGGCATCACGGTGGCGCAGTGGTTAGCATTGTTGCCTCACGGCGCTGAAGTGCCAGATTCGATCCCGGCTCTGGGTCACTGTCTGTGTGGAGTTTGCACATTCTCCCCGCGTTTGCGTGGGTTTGGCCTCCACATCCCAAAGATGTGCAGGGTAGGTGGATTGGCCATGCTAAATTGCCCCTTAATTGGAAAAAATGAATTGGGTACACTACTAAATTTACTTAAAATAAAATAAAAAATACCTAACTGCTGTCCAGGTATCGGCTGTAGAAAAGTTAGGAATTTTCTAAATTGGAGATTCTGCTGTAAAGTTGATAGATAATTTGAAAACCTGTTGTTTGGCAGGATAGCTTGCACTGCCTCCTAATGTTCTGGGTGCAGAAAGGGCGGAATATTACACCAATAACACAGAAGCAGCAATTATGACAGAGATGGAAGCCATTGAACTCATTATGGCCATGGCCAGCTCTTGGGCTGTAGTCCTGTTGGTTAGGGCATTTCAAGTGTTTTCCCAGGTATTTATTTTAAATGCGATGAGGGTTTTTGCCTCTGCTACTCTTTCAGGCAGCGGGTTCAAGACCCCTCCAGCATCCTCTGGGTGAAAAAGGTCTCTCAACTTCTCTTTAATCTTTCTACCAATTACTTTAAATCCACGCCTCCTGGTCATTGACTCCTCTGCTGAGGAAAATAGATCCTTCTGGTCCCATTCTATCATGGCCCCGCAATTGTACACACCCAAGTTGAAATTCCCCTCAGTCTCTGCTGTTTCCGAGAAGACAGTGGTACGCTGGAGGGGAAGGAATTAATTGGAGAAAAGGTGATTCATCGAAACGGGGAATGACATTAGACGTTTATTGCATTCCTAGCTTCGCTCCTGTCTATTTTTATGTGGTGGAGGCAAATTTAAAAGGGCAATGTAATGGAAATGAAGCATTTTTGTATTGTTGCATTATTAGCTTGAATTACTTTGGTTCAAATCCTACTCCAGAGGTTAAAAGATAAATTATACTGACCCAGTACTGAGAGGGAGTAATGCATTGTTGCAGCTGGCATATTTAAGGTGAGATGTTGCCCTGTATGCATGTACAGATTAATGCAAATAAAATCCAGCGGCCCTTTTGCTATGATCAGGGAGTTCTTCTGGTGAACTGGCTAATATTCATTCCCCAACTAATCCCATCAAAACAGATGCATGACTGAAATTAATAGAATCATAGTTTGGTTACAGCTGTCACAGGACAGAATGTATCTGTTTTCTTAATTCCCCAAATCAGCATGTATTGTATGGAAAGAGGTGTGTGCTTCCTTACCTCTTTGAATTCCTGTCCGATTCAAAAAAACAGAATCAGCAGCAAGCTTTTGTTTGTTTAAAAATAGAGGTTATTGAGTCCCACCCATTTACCCCAAATTAAATGCAATGTTACCAACGTGACCTCGCACACACACAAACAAAATTGAAAAGGGGGAAAATAAATGTTGTTTATAGGTTGTAGTTAGCTCAGCCAATCTCCAGTCTCCCACAAGACAAGCAGTTTCTCGAATGGTTTCCATGCTTTGAAGTGGAAGACGGGTTTTGTAAAGTGAAGGTTCCCGGCATGTTGTGAGGTTTTGTGTAATTGGACCAAGGTAGGAAGTTGGTACTCAGGTGAAATATAAACTCAAATGGAGGGGGGGGGGGGGGGGGGGGGGGGAGCTTAACAGTCCTTTTGTTGGGATCTCCCACTTGAACAGGTATTGCTGATAATTCCCTTGGCTTTGCGATGACTGGCAGGTTTGTGGTCTGTCTTTGTGAACACCTAATGACTGATAGCTGATTTCTAAAGCAGCCAAAAACATGGCTGGCCCATGTGACTTTTAGAGATGATGTTTATGTTGATATCACATCCTGCTGTTATGGGTTTCCATCTTCCCTTCCACTCAGTACGAGTGATATCGATGGGCAGTCTGATAACTCCACAGTCTTTTGTGGCCCTAAACAAAGAGATGTGTGAATTTCCCGCATAGCTGCAGGTGTCTATATTTAATTAGGTATTTAGCAATAACTTGATTGCCAAAGTTCACACGATTTGAAGTAGCCTTTTTAAAAACTCTACACAAACACGCTATTGAAAGTATTTTACAGAAAATTCATGACGTGCATAAAAGGGCCATTTGGAAGTGTAACACACACACAGTCCCACACCCCTGCCCTTTCCCCGTAACCCTGCAATTTTTTTTTTATTTTTAAAATCTGTTCAGGCAAATCCCCTTTTGAAAACCACAGTTGAATCTGCCTCCAGCAAACTCTCAGCCAGTGCATGCCGGATCCTAACCACTCAATACATAAACAACATTTTCTCAAGCCACCTCTAGTCAAGGTGATCGGCAAAAGAATTAAACATACAACGATTCAAATGAAGCGGAAAAAGAAGGCGTTTCACACATGCAAGGTTCATAACCGGGAGGTTATTCATGAATTATGGCAACTTTACCGTACCTTTACCAAAGACTCAATACACGAGAGAAGCAGACTGAAGGCAGAAAGTATCGAGGTCTAAAAAAGGGGAATGAAAGACATAAAAGAACGTAAGAGAATGGATGAACAGATTTGTAATCCAAATGTCTTTGATCAACACGTATATTGGAATGAGCTATCAAAGAGAGACCAATTACTTACAAAAGTAAATATCATGTGGAGGCAAAAGGCACATCTGAAGTACTAATAAATTCCTCAGAAATTACCCCATTCCTCTAATTCTGGTTTAGCAGGTGGCCCAGGTTTAGTGGCTCCGCCATCAAAGCCTCCAACTGCCCAGGCCCCGAGCTCTTGAGATTCCTTCCCTAAACCTCTCCACCTCACTTTTCCTCCTTCAAAATGCTCCATGAAAGCTATTTTCCTGCCCTTATATCTCCTTCTGTAGCTCTGTGTTACTGTGCCTCGAAGTACAATCTTCCTGTGGGGGGGGCTACATGATGTTGAGGGTGGAATGCAAATGCAGGTTGCTGTTATTGATCTGTTCCGTAGAGAGCATCACCTGCCATAGATGAAGAGGGGATGCAGGATGGCATGCATACATTCCAATAAGCTGGTACAGAGCGATATTTTAATCGGGATATCGAGCAGGAAGAACCGCAGAGCAGTCCAATGTTGTATCTTTTTCTTTTTTTTTAACCACCCAACTACAAAAGCAACTACAAAAACAAAAAAAGCAAACAACAAAAAGGAAAGAGATAACACCCGCCACATCCAACACACCCATGTACACAATTCTCCCTCCCACCGAACCAAATCCCGCCCCACCACCCCCCCCCCCCCCCACCCCTCCCGGGTTGCTGCTGCTGCCGGCCTATTTCCCTACCGTTCCGCCAGGAAGTCCAGGAAAGGCTGCCACCGCCTAAAGAACCCCTGTACTGATCCCCTCAGGGCAAATTTCACCCTCTCCAATTTGATGAACCCCGCCATATCATTGATCCAGGCCTCCACGCTTATGGGGCCTCGCATCCTTCCATTGAAGCAAGATCCTCCGCCGGGCTACTAGGCACGCAAAGGCCAGAACACCGGCCTCTATCGCCTCCTGCACTCCCGGCTCCACTGCCACCCCAAAAATTGCGAGTCCCCAGCCTGGCTTGACCCTGGATCCTACCACCCTCGACACCGTCCTTGCTACCCCCTTCCAAAACTCCCCCAGCGCTGGGCATGCCCAAAACATATGGGCGTGGTTCGCTGGGCTCCCTGAGCACCTAGCACACCTGTAATGTTGTATGTTTTCAAGAGTGGTTTATAAAGCTGAACATGAATAGAATACTGTGTCAAATCCAAGTAGGATCAATATATTGTCATCTCAGGGAAAATAAACTCAACAGAAAAAGTGGGGGGAAAAAATGATTTGACCATTTTTTGAATGGAACTGTGTAGTTTTTTTGTGTTTTCCTTCAGGCGTTTTTTTTTAAATCTAAGGAATGCAGCAATTAACATTTTTCTGTTCGTCAGCATTAGTCACTCCCATAGCAGATGGGCTGGAGGCAGGGTGCACAAATTGCCATTTTAAAAAATATAAAAAAACAGTCCCAGAATCGTGCCTTTAACAAATGTAACTTCAGATTCTTCCCTCTTTCCCCTCTAACCTCCCTCACCGTCCACTCTCTCCATCTCCTCTCCTGGCTATTGTGCATTTTCTCTTTTGCCATTGCAACCATAGAATCCCCCGCAGTACAGAGGAGGTTGTTTGGCCCATCGAGTCTGCACCGACCATCAAGAGAGCACCCCACGCCCGCCCTATCCCCGTGACCCCACCTAACTTGCACATCCCTCGACACTAAGGAGCAATGTAGCACAGCCAATCCACCTAACCTGCACATCTTTGGAATGCGGGAGGAAACCGGAGCAAACCCACGCAACACGGGGAGAGCGTGTAGACTCAGTATTGTTTCTCTGATGAGGGTGGGTACATGTTTCCTTGCTGAACTGTTTCAAGCATCAAGCAGCAGAGTCCTGCATTTTGACCTTTCCAGATTCGATTTTATCTAGAGCTGTACAACGTCCAGTACAGTATTAAGATATTTGGGTTGTAGATCCTCCAATTTTCAAGAGAATTATATGATGTAAGTAACGGTGAGTATTGAACATAAAAACGCAAATGTCCCAAAATACCAAAAGTAACAATTATGCTAACTTTCCTCATTTCCAAGTTCATTCTTCAGGTTAATATTCAGATGGTCCTTTTTTTTTTGCGATTGTGATCCCGTCATCTGCAATCAAATTTCCAAACTAGCCTGGTATACCTTCTGGAGTAGCTCTTCAAATCTCTTTCTGTCATTTCTACAATAAGAGGCATCATATTAAGTGCCTTCGGTTGCTATTACTTTTCCAATGGTCTTGAACCCAGAGTCAAAGTTATCAAGTTGCCTTGCATAGGAGTTCGGAGTATATTTTGAAAAGACTGTGATAGAATACATACGAGGGGCGGGATTCTCCCCTACCCGGCGGGGCGGGGGGTCCCGGCATAGGGGAGTGGCGCCAACCACTCCGGCGTCGGGCCTCCCCAAAGCTGCGGAATTCTTTGGGGGCTAAGCCCGTCCCAGAGTGGTTGGCACCACGCCGACTGGCACCAAAACCGGCACCAGCGGCCTTTGACGCCCGCTACCCGGCGCCGGGGCTGGCCGAAAGACCTTCGCCGGTTCGCGCATGCGCCGGTGGTGACGTCAGCGGCAGCTGCCGCACCACAGGCGCGTGCGCACTGGGGAATTCTCTTCCGCCTCCGCCATGGTGGAGGCAGTGGTGGCGGCGGAAGAGAAAGAGTGCCCCCACGGCACTGGCCCGCCCGCCGATCGGTGGGCCCCGATCATGGGGGCGCCCCCTGGGGTCCGATCGCCCCGCGCCCCCCCCCCCCCCCCCCCCAGGACCCCGGGGGCCCGCTCACGCCGCTGATCCCGCCGCCACCAGAGGTGGTTCAAACCTCGGCGGCGGGAGAGGCCTCCCAGCGGCGGGACTTTGGCCCATCGCAGGCCGGAGAATCGCCAGAGGGGGCCCGCCGATCGGCGTGGGGTGATTCCTGCCCCCACCAATTCCCGGGTGGCGGAGAATATCTGCCACGGCAGGGGCGGGATTTTTGACGGCCCCGGGCGATTCTCTGACACTGCGGGGGTCGGAGAATTTCGCCCGTCTTTCTTTTAAGTTGACAACATATTGTCAACTTAAAATACTTTATGTCTGTACTTGAAATCAATTTGATTTATATTCGTAGCACACAATTCTTTTATAATTTCCTAGAAGGGATACTATACTGAAACTCCTCGGTATTGTAAAATAATGTTTATTGTCACAAGTCTTACATTAACATTGCAGTGAAGTGACTGTGAATATCCCCTAGTCGCCACATTCCGGCGCCTGTTTGGGTACACCGAGGGAGAATTCAGAATGTCCAATTCACCTAACAGCGCGTCTTTTGGGACTTGTGGGAGGAAACCGGAGCACTCGGAGGAAACCCACGCAGACACGGGGAGAACGTGCAGACTCCGGATAGTGACCCAAGCCAAGAATCGAGTCTGTGACCCTGGCTCTGTGAGGCAACGGTGCTAACTATTGTGCTACGCCACTTGCACAGAAATGGACATCATCCACTACAGATCACAATTTATAGTCTCTTGTTCAATCAGATTTAAAGTTGTTAGCTTTCAAATGTATTGGGCTAACGGCAAATATAATTATGTGGCTGCCCATGAGGTCTGTCAAAAGTATCTTTAGTGCGGAGGAGAATGAGCAGCATGTTTTTAAATCACGCTGATGAGGTCTACAGCACATAAAAGGCCCTTCAGCCCATCGCATGGGTGGATTGGCCATGATAAATTGCCCTTAGTGTCCAAAATTGCCCTTAGTGTTGGGTGGAGTTACTGGGTTATGGGGATAGGGTGGAGGTGTTGACCTTGGGTAGGGTGCTCGTTCCAAGAGCTGGTGCAGACTCGATGGGCCAAATGGCCTCCTTCTGCACTGTAAATTGTGTGTGCATCTGCGTCGGCTAAAAACAACCACCCAAATATTCAAATCCCATTTTCCAGCACGGTCCATAGCCTGGTTTGCCTTGACATCGCAAGAGCACATCCAAATACCTATCAAAACGTTATGAGGGTCTCTGCTTCCACCGCCCTTTCAGGCAGCGAGTTCCAAACTCCCACCACCCTCTGGGTGAAAAGGTTTTTCCTCACACCCCCTCTAAACCTCCTGCCCCTTACCTTAAATCTCTGCCCCTTGGTCATTGATCCCTCCACCAAGGGGAAAAGTTCCTTCCTATTTTATCTGTGCCCCTCATAATTTTCTGCATCTCAATCATGTTTCCCCCTCCATCTCCTCTGCTCCACGGAAAACAATCCAAGTTTATCTAATCTCCCTTCATAGCTAAAACTCTCCAGCCCAGGCAACATCCTGGTAAATCTCTGTACCCTATTCAGTGCTATCACATCCCTCCTATAATGTGGATTCCAGAACTGCACACAATAATCTTACTGTGGCCTACGCAATGTTTTATACAGTTCCAGTGTCTTAAAACTTTGAGGCTGAACTCCTTTGAAGCCCAGCAACATGAAGGCATTCATAGCAAATCGTCACCCTACTTCACGCTCTGCTTCATTCCTTTGCCTACAAAGTAAATGGGAAGAAAGTTGTCCCAGTGTGGAACAGGCCACCAATTCGCAGTGAGTCCATTACGCGCTCCTGCCATTAACCAAATCCCTGTTCGTCTCTGGTTCCAACGGCATCAAGTGCGTGCTGTTCAGTCAGCAACCCTGTCCTTCTTTGTCTGTGCGTCGCGGTTGTGAATGTCAGCCAAGTATTCGAACTTGGGAGAGGAGGGGAGGGTAGTTATCCGAGATGAACCACTCACACTGCACTGATCCACTGTCCTGCATTCATGCTCACTCCTGGAAGAAATCTGGCGGAGAAAGCCGTGAGTGATTTTACTCCCAAAAATGTGATTGCCTCCATTTGGAACTTTGGAAAAATAAAAAAAATAATGAGCATGCCAGTCACACTTTTTCCCCTCTGGACTAGACGGTAGTTTGTCCCACCTCACTTATGTTTCACAATGTTTTTTAAAAACTTCTCTTTTCAAACAGAACATGCATTTGGTGGCTGAAAATATCCAATTTGTCAATCCTAACCAGGGTTCAACTGGTGGCTTGAATAATGTTGAAACCCCAGGTGTAGGCAAGTTAACCTTACTGTGTGCATGATTGATGAGTGAAAATATCCCTCCTGGCTGAATTTAGCCACCTTAATTGGGGGCTGGGGATATCCTCTGGCCACAGAGTACCTCTAGCATCAGAAACACGACTGGAAAACCTTCTGCCAAATGTTCTAACAACATATCAAAAGGGAATATATTAAAAAGATTTTCCAGGAAATCTTACCACTCTTGTTTATGAAGTCACTAACAAACAGACACCACAGGAAATCTTCACCCCCTCAGGAGACGCAAGATACTGCTGCACTTCGAATCATGGAATAGGCACACTGGTGAGGCCATTTGACCCTTTGAGCCTGTTCGACCATTCAACAAGTCCTAATCCATCTCAATTACACTTTCCCACCCACTCCCCTGTCGCTAGATTCCCTTAATATCAAACAGTCTACTGATTTTTGAAATAAATACTTTTGAGGGAGCAGGGAAGAGAGGTGAACCAAACACATTTTTCGCAGGAACTTCATTGCAGTGTTAATGTAAGCCTACTTGTGACAATAATTTTTTTTTAAAACATTTATACTCCTGGATTTCTACCACAGCAGACTGGACATTGCAATCCACTTGTCCTTTCTCATACAAGTCCCACATTCTCAACTCTCCAAATTCCACTCAGTTTCTCCATCCTAAGGAATTCTCCCCCCCCCCCCTCATACACACACACTTTTCAATCTCTCTGTTACCATATGTCCAACTTGCACTAAGTTCTGCCCTCCCATATCAGTCGGGCTCACCAAGCTACACCCGCGTTCCCCCCGTTTGGCACCAGATCGATTTTAAAATTCTCATCCTCATTTTCAAAACCCTCCGTGGCCTCAGCGCTTCCCAGTCCTACAAGCCACCACCCCCCCCCCACCAATATCTCTGCACTCCTCCAATTCCAACCTCCCCAACATCCCTGATTTTATAACTGGTGCTCGGAACTGCCAATAAAGCTCCTGTGTTGGGAATTCCCTCCCTAAACCTCCCCGCCATCATTTCCCCTCCTACTACAGGCCTTCGAATCTCCCACTTTTAGACCATACGACATAGGAGCACAAACAGACCATTCGGCCCATTGAGCCTGCTGCGCCATTCAGGGAGATCATGACTGATCAGATATGATGTTCTGTGCATTTGTATCGAGTGTCCTAATATCTCCTTATTTAGCCCGGTGTTAAATTTTGTTCGATAAGCACCTCGGGGTGATTATGTTACATCAGGAGGTGCTACGGAAATACAAGTTGTTGTGATCTTGCTCCCGCTCGCTCTGCACTCGAAATTCCTCCCATCTTAAGGCAAGACTTTCTAAATCTCTAGAAAGCAAATGACTAAATGTGAGCAGCCATTTCGCTTAATTTCTGCACCTCAATGATAGCACTTAATGCAGAAAATAGAATTGATTCACAGAATGGCTTCAGCACAGGGGTAGGTGGGGGAGCCTATAACCCTGCAAATATTTTGACTTCAGATCCTTAAAGAGAACGTCACTCGGTACAAATGTGAAACACACACATTTGTATTATTTAATTTAGCAAATGCAAACCCCTAAAGCTAAAAATGATAAACACACGAGTGTAAAGGTGATTGGACTGCCGCTTATACTGTGAAGGGGACAGTCCTGGCTGACGTACAGCATTGTTTCTGTCTCCCTACAGGTACATGAGGGGTTTTACTGAGGCCCAGGCAGTGGAGCGTGTCTGCACAGGGACTCTGGCCTGTCCTGAACCGGTTTAACAAGAACCCTTGTCGCCCTGGTAGTTCAAATCCTGCCGTTTGATAGATGGGGTTTGTCACCAGGATCTTGTTGGGGACTTTCGTGTTCCTCATTCTTGTACAATCTTTGTATCTTGTTTTTTCTCACGAAAGGCAGTGACTCAATCTGAGGTTTTGTTCTGGCAACACCCCTCCACCCAAATAAACATTATTCTCTGTCTGAAGCCAGACAGCCAATGCTGGGAGATTACTGCCTCAGCGCCAAGCCGGTCCTGCCCTCATTCCACAACCAGATGTTTTCACCTTTCAGCAAGGATTTCAATCGGATGATCAGCCACAAGAAACTTGGCTGCTTCCCCCCCTCCCCCTCCATCTTCCCTAGGCCCGGAATGTAGAGGCTCATCACCACCTCCGTTGACATTAGATAACTCAACGCAGACTGCATGCCAAGTTTGGCACTGCATCTGGACAATGACACCATCAAGGGAACTTGTTAATATGATATCCCTTCCCAAATGAGGGGTAGCTTCCGTATATCAAAGTCTAGTTTCAGAGTCTGGATGGGTGGATTTGGAATGAATCATTTACAATGACAAGGTACACTGCAAGTGCACGCTAAATACATACTGGCAAGGTGTGTTAACAGAACACACCTTATTACGTACAGCAACAAATCAGTCAAACTGACATGTGTCAACATGACACACCAACATGGTTCACCATTACCTGTATGTGACACAATAGGTACAGGAACTCACCCTGGTGCTTGATTCATATGCGATCACTTGACATGGGAAATGCTAATTAATATGGTACACTGAAACATACGCAAGACTGACATGCAACAATTACGATCTCATGGGTAATCAACTCAATAATGGTATGCCAAAACAGGTATCACCCCCCCCCCCCCCCCCAACACAGAGTGGCCACACGCCCCCCCCCCCAACCCAACACAGGACTTCCCACACATTCCCCCCAAAACAGGAATGCCAAACCCCCCCCCCACCACCACCACCGCCGCCCAAACAGAGGGACACCAACACGGGGGCACACAACATATCGTCTGCTCCATTTCACAAGCTCCCCTCTCCCAGGCAAAACTATGTTCCAGCTTGACTAGCTCTTGTGTTGGTCGTACCTCCATTGATGGCACTCTCGACCCGCGTCAGAAGGTTGTGGGGGCACAGGGGTAGTGGCGACTAGGGTCTAATACTCTGGAGAATCCAGGTTGGATTCCCACCACGGCAGGAGGTGAAAAATTACGTAAAAGCCGAATGATGACCATGAAACTAATGTCGATTGTTGCAAAAACCCATCTGGTTCATTAATGCCCTCTAGGGCAGGAAATCTGCCACTCTTACCCGGTCTGGCCTACATGTGACTCCAGACCCACAGCAATGTGATCAACCCTTAAATGCGCTGGAGATGGAGGAGCAAGCCATTCCAGTTCCAGGGCAATTAGGGAGGAGAAATAAATGCTGGTCCAGCCTGTGACGCCCACATTCCGTGCAGGAACACAAAAAAAATCCCACTTCAGGAATCGAGCGCAACAAATCAACACGGACACTCCCACGCAATACCGCTGGAGTGCGACACTGTCTGAGACTTTCCTGGTGACGTGGGGTGGTTACAATGAGAAATCCCATTGACAAGCGGCGGGAAGATAGGATTCCACCGCCAGCGAAATGGCGTGCGGCCAAGGAACACATAGCTGGGGGGGGGGGGGGGGGGGGGGAGAGAGAATCTTGCCCACCACCTTTCACACACGACGATAATAGTGAGGCCCCTTCTGCCCTCTGAGCTCAATGTGAAAAGATTCCATGGAGAAGGAGGGATGGAGGTACCCCTGCAGTGCCCTGGGGCCGATATTTATCCATCAGCCATGGCAATCACACCTCACCTGGTCAATATCCCATCGCTGTCTGTGGGAGCTTGCTGTGCACACGACAAACTGGCTGCCACGTTTCCTACTTGACAGCAGTGACACTTCAACGACAAACAAAAAAAAAAATCCTTCATTGGGCTGCAATGTACCGTGGAACGCCCTGTGGTCGCGTTGGCGCTATGCAAATGCAAAGTCCTCTGATTTAAAAAAATAATTAATTCCCCATCATACGGAATTTCACAAAGGATTCTAAATGACAAGTCAGTATCTGTAACAATCTGTGCTGGATGGGGATCAATGACATGTAAAATATGCCGCGTACAGAGCAAACAGTTTGCAAACATGTACAGAACTCCCCCCAAACTGTAACCTTGCCAGGCAGAGAGGGTTCGGTCCTGGCTCAAGCACAGGAGGACGCGGTAAAACAGATAAGGAGTGGGGTTTTTTTTAAATGCCTGGATTTCCAGCACCGACAGATTGCAACACATCAGCCAGGAAGAGTGTCCTCATTCAGGAGGAGGAAAGGTCTTTCCAAAGCAAAGCCCCCCCGCACCCAGTCGCAGTGATTTACCTGAACAAGTGATGGAGTTCTCCCAGCAGCAGGCAGCAACAAACAGGGGGTCTCTGTGTACCTGTGCCAATGGCTAATCTCTCATCCTCTCCCCCCTCCTCCTCTCTCTCTCAGATGGATCTGGATGTCCGCCTGCCAGTTCACTCCTTGAGCTTTGGGTTCAGTCCCTCTTGCCAGCGAGTTACTGATTAATTCTCCATTTAAAGAGCTCCCATTTCTAGGCAACTGCCCGTGCGCAACAGCCCGCTGTCAATAATAGACCTCAGCAACATGTGGGAGGGAGAGAGGGAGAGAGAGAGGGAGGGAGTCTTTCAAAAGGGGCGAGGACTAGTTGCATCGTTTCCACTTTTTTATTTTGCCACGCCTGCATTCGCTGGAATGGAGTGCTCTGCTCGAGTATTTAATTTTTGGGGCAGGGAGATGTGTACATTTCCTTTCAAATGCACTGGGGGGTGTGGATGCAAGATTGTGTGCATGAATTGCACATGACATCATTGTTGGACACTTGCCTTAGCCACAGAACAGGACTTGGTGTTAATCTCACTGGGCAGCCGGTGGGGTATTTGCTGTAAATCCCCACCCCCTTTCCAGTGTCCTCTTCTTCTTGGGCACTGAGAGATATTCAGAATATCACCTCTTCCTTATTTAAAAAAAAAATTAAAAATTCAGTTTCTTATCTGATTGCAGGAAATTAATTGAAAGACCGCCACCTGCTGACAATTTATGGCTCCCTGGGTATTTGGAAGGTTCTGGGAGCCAGATTCCTGCCCAGATTGAGATGTCTTTGTGTTGGGTTGAGGCCAGCGTCCAGTGGCCATCCTTCATTGCCCTTGAACCGAATGGTGTTGCCGGGCTTTTTCAGAGGGGAGGTTAAGAGTCAGGCATATTGCTGCGTGGGTCTGGAGTCACATGTAGGCCAGACCGGGTAAGGGCAGCAGATTGCTCTCCCATAAAGGTCATCAGTCAGCAGGCTGGGTTTTTACAACATAGAATCATAGAGTGTCTACAGTGCAAAAGGAGGCCATTGGGCCCATCGAGTCTGCATTGACCCTCTGAAAGAGCACCCAGCCTAGGCTCACTCCCCTGTTCTATCTCCGTAACCCCGCCTAACCTGCACATCTTTGGACACTGAGGGACAGCTTCAGCCCGGCCAAGCCACCGACCCTTTTTTTTCTATATGTATATATTTTTTAATTTTTCCAATTAAGGATCAATTTAGCGTGGCCAATCCACCTACCCTGCACATCTTTTTGGGTTGTGGGGGGTGAGACCCACGCAGACACGGGGAGAATGTGCAAACTCCACATGGACAGTGACCCGGGCCAGGATCGAACCCGGAACCTCGGCACCGTGAGGCATCGATCCACCTAACTGTCAGGTCTTTGGGAGGAAGCCATTATCACTTCACCACCATCTCCCCACTTGCCCTATTGGTGGGGGGTTGGGGGGGGGCAGCTGGTACCCAAATGAACAAATTAATTAAACGGAATCAGGTCAGATCTATAACTGACAGTCAGAATAAATAAGAGCGGGAGTAGAGACAGCCAATATGGTTGCTCAAGCCTGTTCCAACATTCAGTAGGATCATTACTGATTCTCTACCTTAATTCCACTTTCCCGTCCTATCCTCTAACTCCTTCATTTCCCCAAAATCTGTTGGTTGCTGCCTATGATTATACTCAACATCTGATCACCCACAGCTCCCTGGATTTTGACACCGTCAGTACGAAGAGGCTGTTTCTCCTGCTTGGAGAGGGGAGGGGGGGAGGGGGTGCAGGTTAAAGGGTCAGCCATTGAAGATTGACGTGAGAAATTCTTTCGCTCAGAGGGCTGGGCACCTTTCAAATTCTCCAGCTTGAACACAATTAGAACAAGCTGTCAGGTATGGACAGCTAAACGTAGCACAGATGGGGAATTAAACCTGAGATTTCTCTGTAGCCTCCTCCCGCCCTGCAATCCTTCGAAGTCACTGCGCTCCCCTCATTCTGGTCTCTTGCCCACCCTGATTTTAATCGGCCCACCGCTCTTGGCCATTGTCTGGGCCCTGAGGTCTGAAAGTCCCTCACTAAACCTCTCCCAACTTCCCAACCTCGCATTCCTCTATTCAGGCACTCTACCTCTTCAACCAAGCTTTTGAACATCTGCCGAATATCCAATTACGTAACGCAGTGTCAGATTCTATTTGCTTCAACACTCCTGTGAAGTGCCTTGGGATTTTTTTTTAACCGCCTTTAAGGTGCTATATTATTGCAAGTTATTGTTACGACACAGGTTGACTGCAGGTGTCTTTGCTGCAAGGTGGGAGAGCTCAGCAAGTAGCTGCCGGCTGACCTTGGGGACTGCACACCCAGTGTCCCAGGTCACTGGCGGGATAAGTCTGCCAAGACCTTCAGGTACTATTGCAACATAATGGCAGGTGTGGCCAGTGCAGCTTAAGTGCTCGGCGGTCGCCCTGCACGGCTTTCTTTTATCCTGTAGCACTTCAGCTATGAAGCACTTGTACTTGAGCCACATCCAAACCAACTCCCATGTTGAACATTACCTTCGTTTACTGTGGACCAGAAATGTGCAGCTTGGAGCCACATCCTGTGTGGCTTCCTCATGTCCTGTGGAATTTGATATTGGAAGAACGTTTTTTTTTCCCAGTCGCTATTCGGCTGAGGTCCTGTAAATGATTCACACGTTTCTGAAAACGTTACTGGGTGTTAATGGACCTTTTGTTTTGGAAATGTTGGAAACCAAAATTACCATAACTAAATAAAAATTGACCTCAGAAAAATAATGCTGCAAATTCATATCAATAAATATATCAGTGGCACTGAGGTTTGGCATCAATTGAAAGTTTCTAAACTGCGATTGGTAGATTTTCCTTGGGCAAGAATATCGCTGGTAAAGAACCCAAGGTGGGTGGATGGAGTGTAAATACAGATCAGCCATGAAGGATGGAATGGACATGGAGCAGCATGGTGGCGCACTGGTTAGCACTGGGACTGCAGCGCTGAGGACCCGGGTTCGAATCCCATCCTGGGTCACTGTCAGTGTGGAGTCTGCACATTTGTCTACGTGGGTTTCACCCTCACAACCCAAAAAGATGTGCAGGTTAGGTACATTGGCCACACTAAATTGCCCCTTAATTGGAAAAAAAATAAAAATTGGGTACTGTAAATTTTTAAAAGTTTAAGGATGGAACGGGCTGGATGTGTTGGATTGCCTCTGCCTGTTGCTATGTCCCAAAGATGGTGAACATCATATTTTGCCCCAGTGGTGCAGTCCACGGTGAAGATATGGAATCAGCTGAGGAGGCATTTTAGGGTGGAAGGGATGTCGGTGCTAACGCCGCTGTGCGAGAATGATGGGTTTGAGCCACGGGGTGGGGGGGGGGGGGGGGGGTGGATAATGTATACAGGAGGTGGAGGGAAGTGGAGCTGGTCAAGGTGAGGGATTTGTATTTGGTGGAAGGGTTCGCCAGTCGGGAGGAGCTCAGGGAGAGTGTAGAGCTGCCGAGGGGTAGTGAGTTCAGGTATCTACAGGTTAGGGACTTTGCACGAAAGGTCTGGACGGGGTTCCCAAGGTTGCCGGGATACACCCTGCTGGAGCGACTGCTGCTTCCGGATGTGGAAGGGGAGGGAAGAATTGGGGATATATACAAGTGGCTGGGGGAGCAGGGAGGCGAGCGGATGGTGAAGATCAAGGAGAAATGGGAAGCGGAGTTGGGAATGGAGATCAATTGGGGAGTATAGAGTGAGGCACTGAGAAGGGTAAACGGGACCTCCTCTTGTGCAAGGATGAGCCTGATACATTTTAAGGTGGTGCGCAGGGTGCATATGACTCGGGCGAGAATGAGTGGGTTCTTTCAGGGGGTAGCAGATGAGTGTGAGAGGTGTGGGCGGGGGCCAGCGAATCACGCGCACATGCTTTGGGGTTGCAAAAAATTGGGAAGATTCTGGGCGGGAGTGTTCGGGGTCTTAGCCAGGATAGTGGAGGAGGAGGTGGACCCGGACCCTTTGGTGGCGATATTTGGGGTTTCAGAGAAGCCGGAGCTCATGGAGAGGAGGAAGGCCGATGTCATGGCCTTCGCCTCTCTGATTGCACGGCGGCGAATTTTGCTGGGGTGGTGGTCAGCATCGCCACCAGGGGTAGTGGCATGGTTGGGTGACCCAGGGCCGGCCCAAGGCACCGGCAACTCGGGCAGTCGCCCGGGGCGCCATGTGCTAGGGGGCGCCAGACTCGGGTCCCGCGCATGCGCAGTTGGGCCGGTGCCAAATGCGCATGCGCGGTGGCCGCCCTCCCCCAGGGCGGCCCCCTCCGCCCCCGCGCCTCGGGCCCGCCCCCCTCGCCTCAGGCCCGCCTCCGGCTCACCCCGGGCCCGCCCACCCCGCCTCGGGCCCGCCCACCCCGCCTCCGCCTCGCCCCCCCCCCCCGCCTCGGGCTCGGCCCCCCCCGCCTCGGGCTCGGCCCCCCCCCGCCTCGGGCTCGGCCCCCCCCCCCCCCGCCTCGGGCTCGGACCCCCCCCGCCTCGGGCTCGGCCCCGCCCCCCCCCCCGCCCCCGCCCCCCCCCCCCCCCGAAGGGCGCCGAAGTTCAGCTTGCCTGGGGCGCCAGCAACCCTAGGGCCGGCGCTGGGGTGACCTGTAAGACTTCCTGCGGTTGGAGGAGATAAAGTATGAGTTAAGGGAATCTTCTTCAGGTGGGTTTGAGAAAAGGCGGGTGGCAGGCCCGATACCTCAGAGATCGGGGTGCCATTTTAAAGGATGGCCTAAAGTGACCCCCCCCCCCCCCCCCCGCCCAGTTAGCACTGCCAGGGTTCTAGGTGGCACTGCCAGTACCATTGCATCATCCAGTCATGCCACTGGCCAACTAAGGGCTCCAAAGGCCCCCAGAACCACCCCCCCCCCCCCCCCCCGGGCGTGGTCATAATATCTATTCAGAAAATTAAACAGTGGCTGCGAGAAGGTCCGCATTGAGGAACCCTTGGACTTTATTTTCTGAGTTGTGCCAGCTTCTTCATTGGCTGAAAACAACCTCCAGTACAGGAATGTTGTTCCGGCGTAAGAGGTTGAAAAAGACGCACCGTGAAAAAAAAGCAGCCAGACAGAGCACATAGCCTTTCTAGGACGGACTTCAGAACAGAGGAAACCCCAGCACAAAAGAACTGAGGTTAGAAACAACACCTGCTCAAAAGAGGGAGTATTTCAGAATTAATGGACCGTGAAGAGCTATAAAAACAAAGTTAAGCCCACCTTTGAAATAGCCTGGCCATATCAATCAAGAGGCTTGTAAAAGGTAATGGGCCGTCAAATTGAATGTGAACAATGCAGTTCAAAGCTTTTTGGTTTCTCAGCAAGCCTAGAGGCTTGAAAACACTAAAGGAGAATGAAATAGAATGTGAAACAAAGCACTTCAAAGGTTTTCAGCCCATCAGAGGCGAGACTTTTCCCTTCATCAGACAGATATTTGAAACTGACATGTTGGAAGAGACATCAACAGTTTCCAACACCTTTAACTGTTTAACTATAACTATGTTGAACTATAACTGACAGCTCTTTGAAATTGACAAGCTGAACAAGAGTTTAAAGATTTTCAAAGCTGCAGAGGGACGTGTCCCCATCTCAGGAAAAGCCCCTGACTTGAGCCCCTCCAGCCCAGCCTGAGCCCCCCGAGCCCATGACGCCTGAAGGACCCCGCTCGACACCCTGGAGGTAAGCCCCTCGGTTCTCGCAGCACTTGATCTCAGCTTTTTGCGACCAGTAGTGACTCACGCCCCTGGGACCTGTTGCTCGGGAGATCCTGATGAACTGGAGAGGGTGGGGAGATTTACCATCGGTTTATGCCCCGAGGCCATCCCGTTTTGGGGCTTGTGCCAAATTTTCCCGATACGCCAGTATTTGCACTGGCCGCAACATGGCCTTGGAATTGCCCCCCTTTACCTTGCTTGCTTGTGCTCATATCCCTTGCTACTCAGTTTCCCCATAAAACGTGCAGAGACTAATTCGCTGGCCTGCTTTGCAAAAGTTCAATTCTTCAAGATGTGTTACCAAAACCAAAGTTCATTAAAACTTGTGCTTTATTGAATGCAGGGTTGGTATTTTGTTGCATCGAGTTACTTGCATTAGTTTAATTTGCAGTGCAGGATGAATTTTTTTGCAGTCTATTACTAGCCACACCGTATTGTTGCAGCATCGGAATTGCATCAAACAAAGGGTTTCTGACAGTGCTATACATTTTAGATATCTCGGATCTATGCACACCAGCTTCTTTGGTGTGAATCACACTGCGTACTCTATGCTTCTAGCTCTATCTTCCAGCTCTTTCTATGGCTTTGTCTGGCAGGTTGGGGTGGATTGGCCGTGCTAAATGTTCCTTAGTGTCCAAAAAGATTAGGGGTTACAGGGGTAGGGTGGAGGTGTGGGCTTAAGTGGGGCACTCTTTCCAAGGGCCGGTGCAGACTCGATGGGCCGAATGGCCTCCTTCTGCACTGTAAATTCTCTGATTCTCTGATTCTGATTCAATCAAACATAGTGAGCATCAATGGGGCTGGTTTAGCACAGGGCTAAATTGCTGGCTTTTAGACCAAGGCAGGCCAGCAGCACGGTTCAATTCCCGAACCAGCCTCCCCGAACAGGCGCCAGAATGTGGCGACTAGGGGCTTTTCACAGCAACTTCATTTGAAGCCTACTTGTGACAATAAGCCAGTTTCATTTCATTTCATTTTCAATCGTAAACAGACACACATAATTTTTTGTTTTATAAATTTAGAGTACCCAATTCATTTTTTCCAATTAAGGGGCAATTTAGCGTGGCCAATCCACCTACTCTGCACATCTTTGGGTTGTGGGGGCGAAACCCACACAGACGCGGGGAGAATGTGCAAACTCCACACGGATATTGACCCAGAGCCGGAATCGAACCTGGGACCTCGGCGCTGTGAGGCTAACCCACTCCGCCACCCTGCTGCCAGACATACATAATTACGCACAGAAGAATTGAGCACGAAAGATAGGAATTCCTTTTGGGGTTACTACTGTGCACCATGAATCGGAGGAGGCAGCGGGTTTGTGACAGAACATCAAACACAACTACAGATCTGTTATGTTTGCCCTGTAAGGGACGGCAGTGCCAGTCTTTCATTCACAAAACCCAGCGAACGTCAGCACAGATTCCCTTTTCTTCCTTTCTCCACCCCCTCCCAGTGTAAACCAGCTCTTGTATACTTAAGAACATTGCCCTCACCTTTCCCCAATTTAGATTTAGATTTATTGTCACGTGTACCGAGGTACAGTGAAAAGTATTGTCTTGTGTACAGTCCAGACCGATCGTTCCATACATGAAAAACATAGGATATCTGCTAAATACACACTGTAAATATATAAATATAGACATTGGGTGAAGCATACAGAGTGTAGTGCTACTCAGTAGAGAAGATGTGTGGAGAGATCAGTTCAATCCTTAAGAGGGTTGTTTCGGAGTCTGGTAACAGTGGGGAAGAAACTGTCTTTGAACCTGTTGGTGTGTGTTCTTAGACTTTTGCATCTCTTGCCCGTTGGAAGAGGTTGGAAGAGAGAATAACCCGGGTGGGAGGGGTCTTTGATTATGCTGCCCACTTCCCCAAGGCAGCGGGAGGTGCAGACAGGGTCAATGGATGGGAGGCGGGTTTTCGTGATGGACTGTGGCCATGACTCTATAGTTTCTTACAGTCTTGGGCCGAGCAGTTGCCACACCAGGCTGTGATGCAGCCAAATAGGATGCTTTCTTTGGTGCACCTGTAAAAATTGCTAAGTGTCAATGTGGACATGCCGAATTTCCTACTAGCATTGCAGTGTGACAAGATTGCAACGTTAACGCCTTGTCTTCTTTAAGACATTCCTTAAAATCAACCTTTGTCCAAACTTATAGCTACCTGTCCTATTATCTCCTTTGGTTCAATGTTAATTTTTGTCTGATTATCCTTCAGTGAGGCACCTTGGAGTGTTTTTCTATGTTAAAGGTGCGATTCAAATGCAAGCTATTCATGCTGCTGGTGTGCGGAGGTTGACGGTTTCTGCATTGAAAGCTCATGGACTGGGCTGGGTGGATTGATAGCTGGCTGGCTGCTGGGAGACCAGGTTACCCTCTGCAGTCCTGATTGATAATCCCATTGAAAAGCTCCCAAGCAGCAGTGGAATGTGAACACAATGAAGCATCCTGCTGAAACCGGAATTAACAGCAGCAGCTCACCATTCGTACGTTCAAGTAAAGGTTTGGATTAGTCAGGCAAGGTGCTTCTCTCCAGCCTTGCAAAGGTGTTGTGTCCAGTTTTGCAGAAAGGATTTCACAACCAGGGTTCCAGGATTGAGGGACTTCAGTTCCCCGGAAAGATTGGAAAAGTTGGGACAGTTCTCCAGAGGGAATAGAGGCTGGAGAAGAGATTAGATTCCGTGATTAGGCTGGTTCAGAATCATGAGGGGTCTGAGCAGAGTAGATAGTTACTGGAAGGCTCGAAAACAAGAGGCTACCGATGCAAGGTGATTGGCAAAAGGACCAGAAGTTTGATGAGGAAAATCGGTTCTTCCTCCGCAAGTGGCGTGGATCTAGAATTCACGTCTATTCATGTAATTGAAGTTTCTCATCCGCAGAACCGTAATTATAAATGTTTTCTGCATCTCTTTGATGGCTTCACATCCTTCCTAAAGTCTGGTGCCCAGAATTGAGTACAGTACTTTTGCAAGGTGGTGTGTTCTTTGTGTTGCTTATTTAGGATGGTTGGCGTAGTGTCCACAAAGACCACAGTATAGCTTTTACTTAAACAAAGCTATGATTTTATTTATATTATTAAACTGGGTTTTGACACGTAGTCCTTTGGAATACAGAATTGATCAATAACATCTAACTAATCTCGTCTACTGCTAATCCCACTACTGGTATAAACTATAATCTAACCTTCTTACACTAACTGCTCTGATGACCTTCTCTAGCTATCTCTTGCATACAATCCTCCCCTAAAGTCTAGCATCACTGCCTTATATAGTTGTATCTGCAGCTCCCTCTAGTGGCTACTCTCAGCACTACATTAATCCTTGTAATGCTGATAGTTATGATGAATGCAAAATAAAATGAAAATCACTTATTGTCACAGGTAGGCTTCAATGAAATTACTGTGGAAAGCCCCTAGTCGCCACATTCCGGCTCCAGTTCGGGGAGGCTGGTACGGGAATTGAACCGGGCTGCTGGCCTGCCTTGGTCTGCTTTCAAAGCCAGCGATTTAGCCCAGTGTGCTAAACCAGCCAGGTGGGAGAGAAGCACCAGGCCTGAGTAACCCAACCACTGGAGTTTCTGCCTGAATGTACAGATGGTGCAGTGGGAGTAAGTCCAGTTGTAGCTTTCGCTATAGGACAATCATCCGAAGAGAACAGGTTTTTCAGGACCCCTGGGGAAAAGGCTGGGGAATGGGATTCGCTGAGTAGGTCTTATATAAAGCTGGCGCAGACGTGGCCGACCTTTATCCTGTAACCACGATTCTATGAAACGTCCACAATAAACAGCGCCTGCTTCTGGTTTCGTAACTTTACAATTCAGAAGAGAAATCATCACACTTTAGACCAGAGAAGGACCCACAGTCAGTTCCAGATTAATTAATGCATTTCGGAACCTTTTTCCAGTCTAGAATCATGCAACTATAAAGTACTTTGGGTGACACACAAACTCTGCCTCCCTGCAAAGCAAATAAGATAGTGGTTGCATTAGCAGAGACAGATATGGCATAAATAAAGTGAGGCGACATTGTTGTTCGATAAAGAAAGACTCACAATGAAGTAACAAATCATTGTGTCTTTCAAAAACATGTCAAAGCACATCTCAAAACATCTCAAAGAAGGAAATCTGCTGTCCTCACCTGGCCTAGTCTCCATGCCCCCGCTGAGCATTTGGGATAATTAGGGATGGGCAACAAATGCTGGCCTTGCAATGCCCACTTCCCAAGTAAGGAAAAGAAAAGGGATGTTAGGATTAAAGTTCGTTCCCACAAAACAACTCATTCTTCATAAACCTAGTGACAGGTCAGTAAGACATGAAGGAAATCAAAACTGTGTACATCAAACTTAACTCCACCTGTTCTGGAAGCTTCCAGCAAGAACAAAATGGTTCCCCTCTCATCCCTGTGGAAACTCGTTGTAGGGACATCTTAATCACAAAACCAGGGACGTTGCAGAGTTCAAAACTCATTCTTCCCGCAGGGAACTGGCAGCATGGGTTGGTACCTGGGACTTCGATGTTGTGGCCATTTCAGAGACATGGATAGAGCAGGGACAGGAATGGTTGTTGCAGGTTCCGGGGTTTAGGTGTTTTAGTAAGTTCAGAGAAGAGGGCAAAAGAGGGGGAGGTGTGGCGCTGCTAGTCAAGGACAGTATTACGGTGGCGGAAAGGATGCTAGATGGGGACTCTTCTTCTGAGGTAGTATGGGCTGAGGTTAGAAACAGGAAAGGAGAGGTCACCCTGTTGGGAGTTTTCTATAGGCCACCTAATAGTTCTAGGGATGTGGAGGAAAGGATGGCGAAGATGATTCTGGAAAAGAGCGAAAGTAACAGGGTAGTTGTTATGGGAGACTTTAACTTTCCAAATATTGACTGGAAAAGATATAGTTCGAGTACATTAGATGGGTCATTCTTTGTACAATGTGTGCAGGAGGGTTTCCTGACACAATATGTTGACAGGCCAACAAGAGGCGAGGCCACATTGGATTTGGTTTTGGGTAATGAACCAGGCCAGGTGTTAGATCTGGAGGTAGGTGAGCACTTTGGAAACAGTGACCACAATTCGGTGACCTTTACGTTAGTGATGGAAAGGGATAAGTATGCCCCGCAGGGCAAGAGTTATAGCTGGGGGAAGGGCAATTATGATGCCATTAGACATGACTTAGGATGTGTTGGTTGGAGAAGTAGGCTGCAAGGGTTGGGCACACTGGATATGTGGAGCTTGTTCAAGGAACAGCTATTGCATGTTCTTGATAAGTACGTACCAGTCAGGCAGGGAGGAAGGGGTCGAGCGAGGGAACCGTGGTTTACCAAAGAAGTGGAATCTCTTGTTAAGAGGAAGAAGGAGGCCTATGTGAAGATGAGGCGTGAAGTTTCAGTTGGGGCGCTTGATATTTACAAGGAAGCGAGGAAGGATCTAAAGAGAGAGCTGAGACGAGCAAGGAGGGGACATGAGAAGTCTTTGGCAGGTAGGATCAAGGAAAACCCAAAAGCTTTCTATAGGTATGTCAGGAATAAAAGAATGACTAGGGTAAGAGTAGGGCCAGTCAAGGACAGTGGTGGGAAGTTGTGTGTGGAGGCTGAGGAGATAAGCGAGATACTAAATGAATACTTTTCGTCAGTATTCACTCAAGAAAAAGATAATATTGTGGAGGAGAATGCTGAGACCCAGGCTATTAGAATAGATGGCATTGAGGTGCGTAGGGAAGAAGTGTTGGCAATTCTGGACAAGGTGAAAATAGATAAGTCCCCGGGGCCTGATGGGATTTATCCTAGGATTCTCTGGGAAGCCAGGGAAGAGATTGCTGAGCCTTTGGCTTTGATTTTTAGGTCATCATTGGCTACAGGAATAGTGCCAGAGGACTGGAGGATAGCAAATGTGGTCCCTTTGTTCAAGAAGGGGAGTAGAGATAACCCCGGTAACTATAGGCCGGTGAGCCTAACGTCTGTGGTGGGTAAAGTCTTGGACAGGATTATAAAAGATACGATTTATAATCATCTAGATAGGAATAATATGATTAGGGACAGTCAGCATGGTTTTGTGAAGGGTAGGTCATGCCTCACAAACCTTATCGAGTTCTTTGAGAAGGTGACTGAACAGGTAGACGAGGGTAGAGCAGTTGATGTGGTGTATATGGATTTCAGTAAAGCGTTTGATAAGGTTCCCCACGGTCGTCTATTGCAGAAAATACGGAGGCTGGGGATTGAGGGTGATTTAGAGATGTGGATCAGAAATTGGCTAGTTGAAAGAAGACAGAGAGTGGTAGTTGATGGGAAATGTTCAGAATGGAGTTCAGTTACGAGTGGCGTACCACAAGGATCTGTTCTGGGGCCGTTGCTGTTTGTCATTTTTATAAATGACCTAGAGGAGGGCGCAGAAGGATGGGTGAGTAAATTTGCAGACGACACTAAAGTCGGTGGAGTTGTAGACAGTGCGGAAGGATGTTGCAGGTTACAGAGGGACATAGATAAGCTGCAGAGCTGGGCTGAGAGGTGGCAAATGGAGTTTAATGTGGAGAAGTGTGAGGTGATTCACTTTGGAAAGAATAACAGAAATGCGGAATATTTGGCTAATGGTAAAATTCTTGGTAGTGTGGATGAGCAGAGGGATCTCGGTGTCCATGTACATAGATCCCTGAAAGTTGCCACCCAGGTTGATAGGGTTGTGAAGAAGGCCTATGGTGTGTTGGCCTTTATTGGTAGAGGGATTGAGTTCCGGAGCCATGAGGTCATGTTGCAGTTGTACAAAACTCTAGTACGGCCGCATTTGGAGTATTGCGTACAGTTCTGGTCGCCTCATTATAGGAAGGACGTGGAAGCTTTGGAACGGGTGCAGAGGAGATTTACCAGGATGTTGCCTGGTATGGAGGGAAAATCTTATGAGGAAAGGCTGATGGACTTGAGGTTGTTTTCGTTAGAGAGAAGAAGGTTAAGAGGTGACTTAATAGAGGCATACAAAATGATCAGAGGGTTAGATAGGGTGGACAGCGAGAGCCTTCTCCCGCGGATGGAGGTGGCTAGCACGAGGGGACATAGCCTTAAATTGAGGGGTAATAGATATAGGACAGAGGTCAGAGGTGGGTTTTTTACGCAAAGAGTGGTGAGGCCGTGGAATGCCCTACCTGCAACAGTAGTGAACTCGCCAACATTGAGGGAATTTAAAAATTTATTGGATAAGCATATGGATGATAAGGGCATAGTGTAGGTTAGATGGCCTTTAGATTTTTTCCATGTCGGTGCAACATCGAGGGCCGAAGGGCCTGTACTGCGCTGTATCGTTCTATCTATGTAAGGTGTTAGCAGAATCATCTCACTCCTGGGACTGTCGAGGTCCATTTCAAAAAAGGACCATTGAGGGGAAAATGGATGTCATTTGCATCTTGATAAGCTTATCCTTGTAGGGGAGTCACAGGGTATGTCCGGAATATGGCTCCCCACAACAAGATTCTCAGCAGGGATGGTGACTCTTTCAGAAGCTAATGATTGGGAAATGATAAAACAAAAGCCAGACCCAGGCACGAGATAAACATTCCTTTTTAAATCATTGTGAAGGAAGGAGGTCACAATACACAAATATAAATCTCTATATTCAGTTGAGAACTGGGAAACAAGGTGTCTGGAGATTGCCTCGAACCCTGTAAAGATCAACAGCAGGTCCCCCAGCTGATCAAGTAGCTGGCCACCACTCTCCAACCATCAAAGCCTGTTTTCTTTTAAAACCATCTGAGCATTGCCTGTCAAACAGTCTCTGTGTAGAAACAACATTGTGCTGCCTCATCAGTCACTTTAAAGGACTTTTGCAGTGCTCTCTCCAAACATGGACTCACCTGAATCGAATTCTCCATGAAGGAAACTCTCTCTGGACTTCGACTTTCTGGACTCTGAAAATCATGCAAACTAATATTCATTTCTGTGGTTCTTTTACTATTGTGATCCATAGTTGTAAAGCTCCTCTTTTCTATCCCTCTTTGTGTGTCTGTGTGTGCGTATGTGTGGAGTTACAAATGTTCCCCCCACCCCTCTGGTTTGATAATGCAATAAACTAACCTTCTGAGTTGATCATAAAGATTTAAAATTGGACCATGCAAACTGAGGGCTTTAAAACAATTAAAAACATCTCTGCCTACAGGCAGGCAGTAAGAGGATAAAGAAGTCTGCCTCGCTCTCTCCTGCCTGTGACGTGAAAAAGAGCAGATGCTGGAAATCAGAGACAACAAGCTAGAAACACTCAGCAGCTCAGAATCCATAGGATCCCGACAATGCAGGAGGAGGCCATTCGGCCCATCGAGTCTGCACCGACCCTCTGAGCACAATGCCTCACCCTATTCCCGCAACTGCCCAATCTTTGGGCATTAAGGGGCGATTTAGCATGGCCAATCATCCTAACCTACACTCCTTTCGGACTGTGGGGGGAAACCGGACCACCCGGAGGAAACTCGTGCAGACACGGGGAGAACGTGCAGACTCCGCACAGACAGTCACCCAACTCGGGTCCCTGGTGCTGTGAGGCAGCAGTGCTAAACATTGTACCACCCTGTGTGCCATTCAGCCATGGTCTGTGGTGAGGACAGACTGCACTGGCATTAATAAGGCACCTGTATTAAATAATCAGCTTCTACTATTTTATTGTAAAGCATGATTTGAGTTTAAGAATAAAATGCTGTTTGTGGGATCCTGCTGTAAGCTATTTGGCTGCTGCATTTCCTACATTACAATAGTGACTACACTTAAATAGAACTTCATTAGTTGTAAAGTGTTTTGAGATGTCCCGAGATCATAAAAGATATAAATGCAAGTCTCCCTTTTACTTAGGTCCGTCCTTGAACTGTGAGGTGCTTTGGGACATACTATTTCAGTGTTTGTAGTTGTAATAGTTTCTGCTATGCAAGGGCAGATGCGTAAGATCCTTACTATAACACTGCTGTTCTTTCACCGTCCCACAATATAAAATGGTCCAACGCAGCAAGGGTAACGCTGTATGGAGGTCTAATCTTGGAATTAACTCCAAAAACTCTGAAGCCTTTTTTTAAAAGAAAAAAATCACAACACATCCGTGAAGAACTGGTTCTTTAATGCACTGGTTCTGTACAAGGTGAGGCACATTCCAAACACTGATGTCGACAGACAGACGACTGTCCTAATGCAACTCTTCCCTGTTGGCTGACCTCCAGCCAGCAATAACAATGTTCCTCACAGATAGAGGCAGCATTCATATTTGATATCCCAGCTGTTTCCAGAGGAGCTGGGGTGGCATCTTGTTTATATTGGTTCCCCAAAGGTCTGGCACTACCGGATTCTATTTACAGAGTTGTTACTCAGAGTTGGGGTGGATACTGCCCCAAGTTCAGATGTAATCTAAATGGCTCTCTGGCATCTCTCCCCCAGACCTTCCCTCAATGACGAACAACTGACAATCTGCTTCTATTCTTTTTTTTTAATGTATATTATTACAAACATGTATTAAAACAGGTGACAGCAAATAAATACCCCAGAAACCCACCGACGTAGGATCCCATTGCGATTCTCCCAATGGCGGGTTAATGGTGAGTCACTCCTCCCGCTAGCAGGTGGTGCAAATGGCACTTGTGTTAATTTGCATCTCATTAAAGCAGCTGCCCGCTGGAATTCCATCAGGCCTTTCAATCTTGTGTCACACCAGCGGGTATTTACGTCGGCGTCAAACCCAATCGCCAATGGGGTGGTGGGCGCAAAACGGTTCACCAGAGACTTGGGGGTGAGTGCAGAAGCTTTCTTCCACAGTGCTGACCTGCTCCTGATGTCCTGTTCACCACTCTGAACTGGGGCAGACTGGTTCCTGCCTCCGTCTCCGAGCTGGTCTTCAAGGACAGCACCCTGCGGCGGGACCTCCCGTGTCGCCATCTTGGATCAGTACTGCACCTGGGGTTGGGGAACACAGGGGTCTCCTTCTCCCGGTGCCAGTGCTTCTGGACAGCGCTGTGCTGCAGGGCCCATGCAGCCACTGCAGCAAAGGGCCAAAGTTCAGCCAGGGGTGGAGTGCACGGTAAGGCTGAGGGTGGGGCGGGGGGGGGGGGGGGGGGCAGGGTTATTAGTTATGGGGCGTGGGCGTCGTTGGCTGTGCCAGCATTTATTGCCCATCCCTAATTGCCCTTGAGGGGGAATTTAAGAGTCAACCACATTGCTGTGGGTCTGGAGTCACATGTAGGCCAGACCGGGTAAGGATGGCAGATTCCTCTCCCGAAAGTACATTAGTGAACCAGATGGGTTTACGACAATCGACAATGGTTTCAGGGTCACCATCAGACTAATAATTCCAGATTTTTTATTAAATTCGAATTCCATCATCAGCAGCGGAAGGATTCGAACCTGGGTGCCGAGAGCCTTACTCTGCGTCTCTGGTTTACTGGTCCGGTGACAATACCACTACGCCACCTCCTCCCCTTATGAAGAAAAAGGGGGAAATGTGGAAGGGACCTGCACAAGGGGGGGGTGGCGAGGGCTCACGGTGGCAGGCAGAGTGCCAAGGAGGTGGATGAAGAAGATGAGCAATGAAGGGCAGCAGGAAGACGTAGGAGAGGGGAGAGGGACCCCGACAAGGCTGCATGAAAAGCTTACTCACAAGGAGGGTCAAAGGCATAGCATCGTTTACTGGAAGGAGGTGGATGAAGACCCCAGATGTGGTGGGTCTAGGTCCATATGGGGCAGGGGCGCCTCGCAGATGATGGGCTCAGGGGGAAGGCGTTTGAATCGAGGAGCAGACTTCTCCTGGCGTCTGCTGTCCCTTTCCCTCTGGGTTGCTGGCATCCTGCACAGTCTGGTGAGGACAGGTGCGCTGGAGAGTGTGATACGAGTGCGCTGGACAAGTATTTAAATATGCCGCTTGGACCATTGAACCCGTCCGCTGATGCTGGGAGAACAAACCAGCTGCCCGTCCACAAGGAGATTCGGGGTGGGGGGGTGGGGGGAGGTCAACTCGCTTGTGCATAATTAACGAGATTCCAAGCACAGAATTTGGCCGGTATCCCGCCATTCTGGTCGGTGGGACAGGCGCTGCACTGCGCCTCGAAATGGGAGAATTCCACCTCAGGCGCCTGCCGCTAGGCTACAGCAACAGATTTAACAGCACCAATCTCACCTGCTCGGGCTGCCGAAATACAAATTGAAGGAAGAATATGGCCCGGATTTTGTGGTCAGTGATGAAGGAACGGCTCCAGCCATTCGTTGCACTGACATTTTTAAAAAATAAATTTAGAGTACCCATTTCATTTTTTCCAATTAAGGGGCAATTTAGGGTGGCCAATCCCCCCACCCTGCACATCTTTGGGTTTTTTTTTAAGAATTAGAACAGTACAGCACAGAACAGGCCCTTCGGCCCTCAATGTTGTGCCGAGCAATGATCACCCTACTCAAGCCCACGTATCCACCCTATACCAGTAACCCAACAACCCCCATTAACATTATTTTTTAGGACACTAAGGGCAATTTAGCATGGCCAATCCACCTAACCCGCACATCTTTGGACTGTGGGAGGAAACCGGAGCACCCGGAGGAAACCCACGCACACACGGGGAGGACGTGCAGACTCCACACAGACAGTGACCCAGCCGGGAATCGAACCTGGGACCCTGGAGCTGTGAAGCATTGATGCTAACCACCATGCTACCGTGGTGCCCGGTTGTGGGGGCGAAACCCACGCAGACACAGGGAGAATGTGCAAACTCCACACGGACAGTGACCCAGAGCCGGGATCGAACCTGGGACCTCAGAGCCCTGAAGTCACTGCGCCACCATGCCACCCTCGTTACACTGGCTCTTGACCGCAGGCTTTTATTGTGGGTTTTTTGTGCCTGAGCTTGTGGTGGATTAGAAATCCTGAATTGCACGGCCTCCACTACGTCAACCTGGGGCTTTGGGGAACAGGCCCAGTAACTCGCCATGTCCAGCAATTGAGGAATCCTGTTCAAGACACACAGGGGGGCGATCTTTACTGGGGTTGGATAACGAGGCCAGAGCTGTGGGTTTGGAGGGAGGGCATTGTGCTGGTTGGAAACCTAATTACCCCAACACTCTGGAATTTTAACTGGCTGCATGCCAGATGAGGAATGCTGTCAAATTAGCCGCAGCTGGGAGCAGGTAAATGCTGCTTTGGCCGGGGGTGGGTGGTTGGGGGGGGGAGTAGCGGTTCAGCTCAGTTGGCTGGTCAGCTGTTTTGTGATGCAGAATGAGATCATCAGCGCAGGTTCAATTCCCGTACCGACTGGGTCATTCATGTGGGTCTCGCCTCCTCAACCTCACCCCTCGCCTGAGGTGTGGCGACTCTCAGGTTAAACCCCCACCAGCTCTCCCCATCAAACAGCAAAACCTGTGGTCATCTGGGACTGTGGCGATTTTCCTGACGAGAGATTGCGAATGGTTGATGGTACAGCTCACTGTGACTTGACTGTTCAGTGGTGATTGCAGAGGATTGGACACAGATTGAGAGCAGAAATGAGGGAGCAATGGTGGGGGAGGGAGGGTGATCACAGGGAATAGGGCTCTAATCATGTATCGGTTCCAATTGCACGAGGGGGAAATGGGCTAGCTTGGGAGATGGGGACAGGGAGGCTTCGGGAGGTAGCCAGGAAACAGCCCTGCTCCTCCTGGACCACAAGCAGTGACAAAAAGGCACTTCCCTATTTCATCCCTTGCCTCCCTTTAGCTGCCAGAGTTCCTGAGGCCCAGGAAACCAATATTAAAGCTGGAAGAGAGATTAAACCTGAGGCACACATCCTTATTAAAATATTTAAACGAGAAACCAATTTACTCCTTAATAATTAGTGAGAAGTCTTACAACACCAGGTTAAAGTCCAACAGGTTTGTTTCAAACACTAGCTTTCGGAGAACTGCTCCTTCCTCAGGTGAATGAAGAGGTATGTTCCAGAAACATATATATAGACAAATGGAACATACCTCTTCATGGAACATACCTCTTCATTCACCTGAGGAAGGAGCAGTACTCTGAAAGCTAGTGTTTGAAACAAACCTATTGGACTTTAACCTGGTGTTGTAAGACTTCTTACTGTACCCACCCCAGTCCAGAGTTGGCATCTCCACATTACTCCTTAATAATGATGAGTGCTTAATCTCACTGCAAAATCCAGGCCACTGTTTAACAAAATTTTTTAAAGATGGAAAATTTCTGAAGCGTGAGATCAGTCAAATCTTTAACTCTCATGTCTGCTGCACCTGTTGCACATTTTGATTCTTTTTGCAGTTTCCTTATTTTCCCATACATTTGTACGGAGGTGAATTTAACAATGAAATATACCACACTGCAGAGCGGGGCTACGGCCAATGGGGCAGCCCCATACTGAGGTGGGTGTGGTGTGGGAGCACCAATCAGAGCTCTGAATTTTCTGATAGGCTCATATGAGTTTCTTGAACCTGCTAGCAGACAATACAGGACAGCATTGGACGTTGATTGGTGGACTCCTCTTTCGAGCGAGGAAACAGTGTGCCAAGCGTTGAGAGGTGGTGGTGACGACGGGCAGTTCAGACGGATCTCCTGATTCTCGGGTGTGAGGTTTCCTGGAGGGAAGCAGCAGTCGGGTTTCTGACATTCGGCCCGGCAGCCTGAGGCAAACGTGACCTCACATCAGGGTGCGAGCCTGCGAAGTCTCGCAGCGAGGCGCTGGCCAATGGCCATCGAGGGAAGCAGCAGGGCGACACCCGCCCTCTAGGCCGGGGCTGAGGAGGGAGGCTGGGCAACCAACCAAAGAAAGAACGGAGACCAGGGCAGGCCAGATAAGGCTAGGCCCTGCAGCCAGCCAGGCAGCCAGCCAGGAGCACATGTGGCCGTTGAGGCTCAAGGCCTGGCCACCTGAGCGAGAGGTGAACAGTCGGTAGGTGCGAGGGCCAGGCAAGGGCTGGATCGGGGTTTTCAGGGTGCAATGGCCAGCGGGGTAATTGACCAGAGCCAGAGGCCAGGGCTGAGAATGAGAGGTGGAAACCGGACCAGCGAGGGTGAGTCAGGAGGTCAGACCAGATAGTCAGGCAGCCAGCGAGTCACCATTAGCACTCCTGCGAGCTGATGTCGTCGAAGGGAGCTGCGACAGAGGGGTCCCCACCTCCAGGCCAGTGCTGAGGAGGGCAAAGAAGCCTGCTCTTTCTGAAAATTCACACTGAAATCAAGACTGACCAGTCAATATGAAGAGACATTATGAATCTGGAAGTATGTCAAAAACGCAGAAAGTTGAAGGCAAGGCAAGAGGACGAAGCGAGGCAAAAGACACTTCAGCACTTTACTTTAAAAGGTTTGAAGTATTGAGCAGTACTGAACATTCATCCTCAATGACATCAAAAGTTTCAGTGACCTGTCTGATCACTTCGACCTGCTGATTTCCAGAGACAACACATTGCCTGAAAAATGATTCCCTGACTCTAGTGAAAGGAAGCAATTATTTGTCTGTCGATGGGCTCTCTAACTGGAGGAATGTTGGGCAGGATATCGCTGATCATGAAACTTCCAAAAGTCACATTGCGGCTGTATGTGCGTTTGTTCAAAGGTATAAATTAGCTGGAAGAATTGATTCAGCGTTATCGGCTCAGATTGAAAAGGTGTTTTCTTACTCAGGGAAGTGTTGAGATGTGTTGTTGTCTCAGTCAAACTGCTGAACTCCTTGGGCCTACCCCTGTGAGGACGTGATGAGTCATCAGTGTCAAGTCAAAGAGATAAGTTTTTTCCAGCCTTGAATATCTCAGTGAATGTGACAAGCTTCTCAAAGAGCATTTGAAAAGTTATCAATATTGAGGCTCAGTGAAGACCAGCTTTTTAATCACACAGAATCGACGATACCTTCATCACTATAATGGCAGAGAGGCTTAGAAACCAATTTACTAATGAAGTCAAAGATGCCAAATACTATTCCATGGGGCGGCACGGTAGAACAGTGGTTAGCACTGTTGCTTCACTGCGCCAGGGACCCGGGTTCAGGTGAAGATCACGCATGATCAAATTGAATAGTATCTGTTATTTATTTATAGCACAGAAGGAGGCCATTCGTCCCACTGTGTCTGCACCGGCTCCCATAAGAGCAACCAAGCTAGTCCCATTCCCCAGCCCTATCTCCGTTGCCCTCTAAATTCGTCATTTTCAAATATATATCCAGCTCTCTTTTGAAACCTCCCGTGGAATCCACCTCCACCGCTCTCCCAGGCAGCGCATTCCAAACCCCAACAACCCTCTGAGTAAAGACGTTTCTCCTCATTTCACTCCTAGCTGGGCGGCACGGTAGCACAGTGGTTAGCACTGTTGCTTCACAACGCCAGGGACCTGGGTTCGATTCCCGGCTTGGGTCACTGTCTGTGCGGAGTCTGCACGTTCTCCCCGTGTCTGCGTGGGTTTCCTCCGGCTGCTCCGGTTTCCTCCCACAGTCCCGAAAGACGTGCTTGTTAGGTGAATTGGACATTCTGAATTCTCCCTCAGTGTACCCGAACAGCCGCCAGAATGTGGCAACGAGGGGATTTTCACAGTAACGTCATTACAGTGTTAATGTAACCGTACGTGTGACACTAATGAAGATTATTATTATTAGCTCTCTTGCTGATCATCTTGAAATTGTGACCCCCCTAGTCACCGACATACCAACATACCCTGTCAACATTGTTCAGAATTTTGAACACCTCTATAAGGTTGCCTCTTAATCTTGTCTGCTCTAAGGAGAACAAGCCAACAGGGTGGATGGGCGAAATGGCCTCCTGTGCAATGATTAGACATCTTTGGCAATTTTAGCTCCCAAAATTCTAGACCAACCCTGCTCTTTCTTTCCATGGGCGGCATTCTCCCCTACCCGGCGTGACGGAGGGTGCCGGCGTAGGGGAGTAGCGGCAACCACTCAGGGGTCAAGAATTCTCCCCACCTTTGGGGGCCAGCCCCGCGCCGGAGCGGTTTGCACCAGAAGACTGGTGCAAAAAACCGGCACCCCCGGCAGCGGGGCTGGCCGAAAGGCTTTCGCCGGTCGGTGCATGCGCGATGTGGGTTTCTCTTCTGCTTCCACCATGGCGGAGGTCATGGCGGCCGCGGAGGAAAATAGTGCACCCAGGGCACTGGCCCGGAGTCTGAGCGGGGGGCCCCGATCGTGGGCCTGGCCACCGTGGGGGCACTCCCCGGGGTTCGATCGCCCCCCCGCCCCACCCCCCCCAGGACCCCGGGGCCCGCTCGCGCTGCCGATCCCGCCATTACAGAGGTGGTTCAAACCTCGGCGGCGGGAGAGGCCTCCCAGCGGCGGGACTTCGGCCCAGTCGGGCCGGAGAATCACCGCAGGGGCCTCTCCGATCGGAGTGGCGAGATTCCCGCCACCGCCACTTCCCGGGTGGCGGAGAATCTCTGCCACGGCGGGAGCGGGATTTTCGGCGGCCCCAGGCGATTCTCCGACCCTGCTGGGGGGTCGGAGAATTTCGCCCCATGTTTGTACAATAATAGCTGAGGAGACTGGTGACACAGAGGGCAGCCTCTCTGCCTCGGAGGCGGACGCTCTGGCTCCAGGACTTGATGACTAAGGAAGGTATATTCATAATATGGTCAAACAGGTTGAGTATCAACTTGTAAATTCTTCCAACACATGCCAATGGCAGGTGCTAAGAGCGGGGGAGATTCCTGGAAGTCATGTGATGGAAAGGAATTGAAGCCACGACCATCACTACCCATCGCTCCATACGTGCAAAAGAGCAACTCAACTCCCTTGGAGGCCGCATGGCTCGGTTGTGTTGATGGCTGATGTGCATTGGTTTGGTGCCAACAACACGGGGTTCGATCCCTTTTCCAGTTGGGGGGCGGGTTCTGGGAGCTGCTGCCTTGCCCTAATTGCGGCGGAGATCACGGTGCCTAGAGTCAGACCAGCAAAGAACTCAACACAAGACTCAAGAATAGGAGTTTAGTTGTTAGAGTTGTTGGAGCTAGAGTTGTTGGGGTTTGGAATGTGCTGCCTGGGAGAGCGGTGGAGGTGGATTCCAGAGGAGGCTTCAAAAGAGAGCTGGATATATACTTGAAAGTGATGGATTTGGAGGGCTACGGATACAGGCTGGGGAATGGGACTAGCTTGGCTGTTCATATCGGAGCCGGTGCAGATTCCATGGGTCGAATGGCCTCCTTCTGGTGCTGCAAATAAATAACAAAATACAGTTGAATTTGATCATGCCTAATCTTTACCTGAACTCCAGATACATGTTTTGGTTCCTGTAATAACCTTGCCCAGAAAGAATATCTACCAACCTTTGTTTTCGCCTGACCCCCAGCCAATTATTTCTCAATACACCATTAATTATCTTTAAAACGAAGTTGGGGAAATGAGTTGGTTTGGGATCAGATAGTAATCCATTTTGAAGTAAAAGATAATCTGGAAATGCACATGTGGCCCATCAGAATCTGCAAATGAAAGGGGATTAATGTGATCCTTCACCAAAACCTGGAACATAGACGTTCAATCAATGAATGGAAGGATGTCCAACCTTAAGCTGCATAAAAATCTGTGAGTGAGACAGATTTCATTACATAGGGACTTAAGTTCCAACGTAGGTCAACACCGGCCCCCAACAAAAGATCCAACACCCTCCCAAACACACTAGAAGGATGGCCCTTGCCATATTGAGCTGGGTGTCAGAGCCGCAGTGGGGAGCCTATCTATCAGCTGGAAAGTCAGTGGCAACCCTGCCAAAGCCATTTCTAGGAGCCTTGAATGGATTCAATCCCAATTCACACTTCATTGCCTGTTGCTGAGGTTTCCAGGGCCTCCAGGACAGATGCCCTGCCTCCAAACGCTGCTGGCCAAACAGAGGTGGGTAGATTTGTCAGTCCCAGCGTTGGCACAGGGAGTGGTGGCCCAGCTGGGTCTCTAGGCGGCCCGGGACAAGGAACAGTGCTTCAGGCCCTGGAACCCAGGTTAGAGGTGGAGGGGCCCTAGCTGAGGCAGTCAGCCAGGCCCTGTCGAGGAGATTGGAGGGGAGGGGTCAGTTTGAAAGATAGCGAGGATGCCTTCCTTTGGGATTGTCCCTTGATGTCACGGGAGCTCACTTGATTAAAGGGTGCTCGAGCAGGAGGGAGGCTTCAGTCTTTGACAGTGAACCTGGCAGTTCACAAGGAGGCTTACATTAACACTGCAATGAAGTTACTGTGAAAAACCCCTAGTCACCACACTCCGGCACCTGTTCGGGTACAAGAGGGAGAATTCAGAATGTCCAATTCATGTAACAGCACGTCTTTTGAGACTTGTGGGAGGAAACCCACACAGACACGGGGAGAACGTGCAGACTCCGCACACAGTTACCCAAGCCGGGAATCGAACCCGGGTCCCTGGTGCTGTGAAGCAACAGTGCTAACCACCGTGCTACCCTGCTCCTTCCACCCCCTGTGTTTAAGCTTCTGTGTTGCTGTAGAGTAAAAGAGACAAGAGTTCTGCTGTTCTACAAAACACCTTTATTACTTTGATCCAACTTCACACACAAAGTTGGGCGGCACGGTTGCACAAGCATGGGCGGCACGGTAACACAGTGGATAACACTATGGCTTCACAGCGCCACGGTCCCAGGTTCGATTCCCGGCTTGGGTCACTGCCTGTGTGGAGTCTGCACGTTCTCCCTGTGTGTGCGTGGGTTTCCTCCGGGGGGTCCGGTTTCCTCCCACAGTCCAAAGAAGTGCAGGTTAGGTGGATTGGCCATGATAAATTGTCCTTAGTTATAAAAAAGGTTAGGAGGGGTTATTGGGTTACAGGGATAGGGTGGCAGGGTGCTTCCGTGCCCAGAGTCCAACTACCTGGAGGCCTCTGATGGCCTGGGACCACCCCCCCCCCCAATCCGCACGTTTGTGTGGACACAACGTTCCTGGATCTCGGCACAATCGGGTGGCGACAGAAGCCTAATGGCTGTGTTAGATCTTGCGAGGCGTTCCGAGCTTCGCAAATCTCACGAAAGGCCCCTCACGAGATTTAGCGGCCTTGCTGCGTCACCGAGGTCGAGCGCGGCGAGACCGTTCGATCGCGCCCGTTAACTCTCTTCCTTTTTCCAGGTGCTGCCGGAGCTGCTGGGTGTTTCCAGCACTTCCTGTTTTTATTTCAGATTTCCAACATCTGCAGTAGTTTGTTTTGATGTCATTAATGTGTCGTTAGGAGGTCCAGTTGGTGATGTGAAAATGGAGATTTGAGGGTATGCGCCGGGCTTTGTGTTCTGTGAGGGAATGAACAAAGAGAGATCAAAAATAGGCTCTGCCGTGAACGAGTAGTCTGTGATCCGCACTGAAACATGATTGAAGAGACAGGCAAGGACCAGAATGTCTTGTAATCTCCTCGAGGTGGCCACTCTGTAGGGATTTACCTAAAGACGGAAAGCATCTGTCTCGCCTGATCTTCCTGGCACAGGCTTGGAGAGACTGGAAGAGCGAAGCATTACCGCATTATTGCCGTAAAACAGGTGAGTTAAAGGTCCTTTGAAAGGGAGAAGATAGGTTTCTACGATAGGTGAAGGGAATGTGGGTTTAGGACATTGGCAGGGGAATCCAGACATCGCAGGTGGGTGGAGTTGGACATTGAGAGGGGGGGGGGTTCGGATGTTGGGGAGGGTCAGGTTGGTGGGGGGGGGGGGGGGGGGATTGAGTTGGGTCAGGTTGGCTTGGGGATGTCAGGTCGGGGTGGGGGGAGGGGGTTGGAGTTGAGTTGTGTCAGATTACATTGGAGGGGTTGCGTCGGAGGGCTGGGTTGGGTGTGTCTGGTCCGGGGGTGGGGGAGGGGGGGGGGTTTGGGTTGGGGGTTGGCTTGAGTTGGGTCGGGTCTGTCGCTTGGAGGTCAGGGGGGGTCATTCGGGTCGGCGGTGTTGGGTCAGGGAGGGGTGGGTGGGTGTGTGTGGGGGGGGGTCAGGTCGGGGAGTCATTCAGGTCGTGGGGGGGGTTTGGGTTGGAGGGATCGAGCATGGGGTAGGTGCCTTTTGGATTGGGGAGGAAGTCGGGGTTGTTCAGATCGGTGGGGAGTTTGGGTGGTTGGGGTGGGGGTTGTCATTCAGGTTGGGGGTTTGGTGTGTCTGGTGTGGGGTTGGGCCCGGTTGAGACAGCGGGCCAGGTAGAGAGGGGGAGCAGTGGAAGGTGGGGTGCTTGGTTGGACTTTGTGTGTGGGGTGTCCTGAGCAGGGCTTGCTCTGGGAGTTTAAACTAATTACTCGGAAGTTGGAAGTGCTTTATTTTCCCCTCTAACTCGTCCAGAGTAACTATGAAAGTAACACTGGCAGAAACATCGAAGTGAGCGATTTAAATCACTAAATCGGACGGTTCCCAGCCCAGTACAATTGTCCAGGGGAGGTCTGGGCAATTGCCGGGTAAAACCTTATCCAGAAACTTCCCAGAAGGATTCCCCAGCGTATCATTGGGGTATACCTCCTAAATGTGATGTCGGGGAGCCAGGAAGTTATTGCCCATTGAGTTACTGTTAAACTGAGTAGAAAGGTGCAGAACTTCAAAGTTGCAAGGGTAAGTGTTGAGTTAAGAAAAGCTTCTCTTTGATGCTGCAAGCGATGTTCACAGTTGTTTGTTTAATTGTGTAATCGAGATGAATTTGCAGTTTGCATGTTTACCGTTGTTCTTTGTAACACAAGAGCTGATCAGAGTTTTATCTGGTGTTTACAGACCACATGACTTCTTTCAAACCAATCAGTGTCAAACACGGAGAAACCACATTAGCCCACTAGCATTGTATCGAATGAGGAATTTACCACTTGTTCTGCCATCAGATTGGGCAGTAATGTTGCTTTGTTGATGTTGCCAAGGATCAAACAGGCCCTACAAAATAATAAGACAACAATAAAATATTTCCAATACTTCTTATTGGACGGATCTGTCTTTATTGCAACAATATAGATTGGTGAGACCTGTTTGCGGGTGATATCAATACGATAAGCTCTATGACCCTTTTACAATGACAAATGCATGTGAACTCTGTGCTCAAAGGTGCGGTGGCCCAGATCCAGTGGACCCTGCTCACAATGATGGGGTGGAAAATGATATTTGGGGTCACCGTGGGAGTCGTAGGCCTTGTTTGGATAATTGTGGGACGTCCGTTCTCCGAGATAGAAGTGTCAAGGAAGTGAATGAAAGTCGAAGGTGAGAGATGGGGAGAAGTCAGAAATAAAATGAACAAGATTTCAAAGATCCAGACGAGAACTGAAACATGCGCTGACTTTTTAGATCAGAGTTTTGGTCATCTGTCCTAACATCTCCTTCAGATGCACACGAGGGGCCTGGACCTGGACCAACAGGATGAAGGATTTGCGGAATTCTGGATCGTAGCTGGTCTGCCACAGACTCAGGGTGCGATGAACCACGCTCATTTTGCTCCCCGCGCCTCGTGGCATCAGGGCATTCCGTTCACCAACAGGAAGGAGTTCCACTCCCTTGTATTAAAAAATCTATTTTATTCCAAACACACACAGGCACGTCAACACAGTTAAAAAAAATAAACAAAATACAGTTTGTTCAATTTTCCCAACCCCCCCCCCCGCGACGAACAATTCCTCAAACATGGACAGAAAAGCCTCTGTCGTACATAAAACGATCGCTAAGGGTGAAACTCTCAACCAAACCACGACCCCCGACAGCACTGCCGACCTCCAGTTCAGTGGTATCCGTCGCTGGGCAACCAGAGAGGCAAAGGCCACCACGTCGGCCCCCTTCCCCTCATATAGCCCCGGAACCTCCGACACCCCAAAGACCCACAGAGTAGGGTCCGGTGTCATCCTCAGCCCCACAACCCCCCGACAGACCCCCCTGACTGCCTCCCAGAATCTATCCAACTTTGCACCCCCCCCAAACATGTGAACATGGTTTGCCAGCCCCACCTCCCACACATCTTCCACTCCCGGGAAGAACCCACTCATCCAGATCCATATGAACCCTATGCACCACCTTAAACTGTACAAAGCTCATCCTCCAACCTTGCAAACATACCCTCAACAAACAGATCCCTGACCTGCTCTATCGCTTCCTTCCACCCGCCATCTCCCATACATCCCATGTCACCAGAGCACCTCAAACACATCCCCTTACAAGATTCCTCCTCCAGCCGGACCCAGGAGGAGGTTCAGCTGATTCGGTGCATTATCTCGCTCCAAATTGCCCACCCATCTCGATCCCCAACTCCTCCTCCCACTTCCGCTTGATCCGTTCCACTAGGGCCGACCCCCTCTCTCCCAACCACCCACAGATATCCCCAATTATCCTCCCCCCGACTCATCTGGGACCAACAACGTCTCCAACAGCGTACAGTCCAGCAGTTAAACAAGGGCAGTTCCTTCCACGCAAACTCCCTCACCTGCTAATATTTAAACTCGCTCCCCCTTGGCAACTCAAACCTTTCTCGCACGTTCTCCAACTTTGCAAACATACCCTCAACAAACAGACCCCTGACCTGCTCTATCCCTTCCTTCCACCCGCCATCTCCCATACATCCCATGTCACCAGAGCACCTCAAACTCATCCCCTTACCGCCCGCCGTAGAATCCTGTTTGGCTGGCGGTCAGCAGCACCACCCAAAGCTGCAGACTGGCTGTCCGACCTCTCGGAATCTCTCCAAATGGAGAAAATCAAATTCGCCATCGGAGGGTCGGACGACGGCTTCCACAGAACGTGGGAGCCATTCACGCGACTGTTCCGGGACCTGTTTGTGGCCAACGAACAAGAGGAAGAATAGCCAGGTAGCCAAGAATCAGGAGAAAGTAGCCAAAGCATGAAAGGGAGAGAGAGACCGGGAGGGTGGGGGGGTGGGGGGGGGGGGGGGGGGGGGAGGGAGACAGCTAAACCGAAAGAAAGGTGAACCGCTGGGGAGGGGTGGGGGGGGGGGGAGAGATAGGGAACAAGAGAGGAGAACCAGGGAGGTGGGGGGAGGCAGGGAAATGAGAGCCGGAAGGAAGGCCCGGGATACAAAAACGAGCATGGCATCTCCAGGAGCAGGGAACGAGGAGAATAAAGACGGAAGACGGGATGAACGGCAGAAGCGGAGGCAAGCGCGAGACGGCAGCGAGATCCGTCCAGGAGAAGAGAGCGACAACAACACGAAACACAGCCAAGTATCGCCCACTGTAATTATCTTTTTGGCACCCGAATGTATATTTGCCTCCCCAATCCCCCACCCCCCCCCCCCCCCCCCCCCCCCCGGCAAACAGTCGCCCACTTATGTGTTGTAAATAATTTTGCCAGGTGTACAGAGTTGCTGCTGTTGAGCTGGTGCACAATACCCTACCAGTTATTCTATTTTATTTTTTATTGTATTTTTTTTACTATGTACTATCTTCTTTTCTTCGGTATGTTTGGGTGTGCCCTTCTCTTCTATATATGTGTATATATATATATATATGTTTCTTATCCTGTGTACATAACGGTAAATATACCTTGTTCAAAAACCCAATAAAAAACATTTATAAAAAAACACTCATCCCCTTCCAAGATTCCTCCTCCAGCCGGACCCATTCCGATCCCCCTTCCCCCACCATCTTCTCATCTTCTGGGCATTAACCGCCCAGTAATAATACAGCAGGTTGGGGAGCGTCTGCCTCTCCTCCCGTCTCCTTGTTTGCAATAGGCCCTACTAACCCTCACCGTCTTGCCTGCCCAAAGAAACTCCAAAATCAGTTTGTCCAGCCTTCGAAAAAAAAGGCCTTGGCAAGGAAAATTGGGAAGGATTGAAAAATAAACAAGAACCTTGGCAACACATTCATCTTTACCACCTGTACCCTCCCCGCCAGCGTCAAAGGCTGGGTGTCTCACCTTTTGGAATCCCCCCTAACTCTCTCTATCAGGCCCGTCAACTTCCACTTATGCACAGTGGCCCAGTGATGCGCCACCTGAATCTCTAGATACCGCAATCTAACCCTAGCTACCTTAAACGGCAGGGCCCCCAAATTCGCATTCTGCCCCAAAGCGTTCATCGGGAACATCTCACTTCTCCCGACATTCAATTGGTACCCGGAAAAGGCCCCAAACTTCCCCAATAAGTCCAAACTCTCCCCATACTCTCCAGTGGATTCACCACATACAACAATAAATCATCAGCGTAGAGAGACACCCTCTCTTTATCCCCCTCACAATCTCACCAACGTGAATAACTGGTGACAATGGGCACCCCTGCCGTGCCCCCCCTATACAGCCCCAAATACCCCGCATTTGCCTCGTCCGTTCTCACACTCGCCTTGGGGGATACGTAGAGTAGCCGTATCCAGGCCACGAACTTCGACCCAAATCCAAACCTCCCAAGGACCTCAAACAAGTACCGCTACTCCACTTGGTCAAAGGCCTTGTCTGCATCCATGGATAAAATCACCTCAGGCACCCTCCCTCACGAGGGGGGTCATAACCACATTGAATGACCTAATATTACTGGAGAGTTGCCTGATCCTCTGAGACCATATCCGGAGCATGCCCCTCCAGCCTCCTTGCCAGTAGCTTAGTTAATACATTCACTTCTGTGTTCAACAGCGAGAAAGGCCGATACGACCCACACTCTATTGGGATCATTGTCTGGCTTGCGCCAGTGTATCCGGCAGCTCCCCCCTCCCCACCACCTCATTAAACCTACTCAAACGATGGAGGCCATCTCTGCTGAGAACTGTTTATAAAAACTGCCGGAAAACCATGTGGCCCTGGCGCCCTCCCCAACTGCATCAGACCAACACACTCCACTACCTCCTGCAACGATAGTGGCTCCTCCAATGCTTGCTGCTTCCCCTCCTCTACCTCTAGGTGCACCAACCCATTCAAAAACCTGCTATATCTGCCTCCTCCCCCTAGGCTCAGCTCTGTACAACACTCGACAAAAAGGCCGCATATACTTCATTTATGGTCTCTGGTTCCATCACCACCTCCCCCCGGCCCCCCCTCCGCCGCCCTCACCTGCACAGTTTCCCTTACGACTGCCCGCCGTCCCAACTGATGGGCAATCGGGCGACTCGCTAACCACTGTGGCACCGTGCTGGCCCAATACTTTACAGCAACCTCCCTCTCTCCACCTTATCTCTGTGGGCCTTAAACTAAATAATTTCATCCCGAACCACCGCCTTCTAAGCCCCCCCCCCCCAGAACATGGCCGCAGAGACCTCCCCATTTTGATTGAGCTCAACATAGTTCTTAATCATCCACCCAAGATGGCCGCTCCCTCCGTCCTCACCCAATCTCAACCAACCTTTGAACTGCACCAGGGCTCCACTCCCTTAATGTCCAGCTAGTGTGTGAGGACCAGGTGGGATTCATGCACGTGTATGCACGTTTTCCAGGGAGCGTGCATGATAGCCACATCCTTGGGCAATTGCAAATCCCTGGAATATTCGAGGGTCAGCCAGGCCTGCCGGGTTGGTTTGTTGGGGATAAAACCCAGTGAGGTCTTGGCTGATGACACGCGTGCGGAGGCCTGAGACCGAAGCAGCGGCCCACTACAACGAGACTCACAGTCTGTGATTGAGCCGAGCATCGGGCTCCTTGAGAAATGTTTCCGCTACCTCAACAGGTCCAGTGGGGCCTCACGGTACAGTCCCCAGAGGGTCGCCCACATCAAGCTGGTCTGCTGTCCACTACATAGCTTGGCACAGCCATGGGGTGACCACCTCGGTGATGAAGACTTGGAGGAGCGTCACGTTTCCTCGGATGATGAGGAAGACTATGAGGGAGTGGAGGAAGCGACCAGAGAAGTGTCGGAGGACAGGTGGGGGTGAGGGTTCGCATGGCCAGGAGGGCTACCCTCATCACTGCCCACTTCAAGGGCTTTCAAAAGGAAATTAGTAAGTATTTAAGGTGAAGAAATGAGCAGCGCCATGGCGAAAAGATGGGGGAGTGGGACCAGATCACTTTCACAGAAAGCTGGCGTGGACTAGACAGGCTGATGGGTCTCCTTCTCTGCTGGAACATTTTTAATGAGGTACAACATACACAAACCTTTCTTTCGATAAGAGACACAAGGGGCAAAAGGTTTAATTTACCGAACTCTCCCGGCACGGTGGCACAGTGGTTAGCACTGCTACCTCACAGCGGCAGGGTCCCGGGTTCAATTCCGGTCTCTGGGGACAGTCTGTGTGGAGTTTGCATGTTCTCCCCGTGTGTGCGTGGGTTTCCTCCGGGTGCTCTGGTTTCCTCCCACAGTCCAAAGATGTGCAGGTTAGGTGGATTGACCATGCTAAAATCGCCCCTGAAAATGTCCAATGGTTAGATGGAGTTACAGGGATAGGGCGGGGGAGTGGGCCTATCTGGGGTGCTCTTTCATAGGTGAGGACCCGATGGGCCAAATGGCCTCCTTCTGCACTGTTTTTTCTTTTAAATTTAGATGACCCAATTATTCTTTCCAATTAAGGGTCAATTTAGCGTGGCCAATCCACCTACCCTGCATATCCTTGGGTTGTGGGGGTGAGACCCGCACAGTGATAATGTGTAAACTCCACACGGACAGTGACTTGGGACCGGTATTGAACCCAGGCCCTCGGTGCCGTGAGGCAGCAGTGCTAACCACTGCGCCACCATACCGTCCCGAGACTGTAAGAATTCGACTGCATTTATATATATTTAAAGCTTGCTAATCGAAGTTCCTCAATCCATTGATGGTTTATATCTTTTAATATTAACCAAAGTTTTATGCTTGATTTCTTTATGTGATTGTTAAAACCTGTTTTAAGTTTACAATCTGCTGTTCCAAAATGTATATGGCAGTGTGACGTAAATCTATGTTTGACAAAGATAATTAAAGGCTGAATAATGGTTAATCCTTGTGTTATGTAATTGGCAAAGAATGCATTATTGAAGAAGGACGGCTGGTGGACTGCAGATTGGAAGGTTTATTTGTTGGAATTTGTTTATTGGATCATCTGTGAAAGGTGACAGAGCAAACAGTGCAACAAAATCTAAAACTGCAACAACCAGTGTGTGAAAACACACTCAAATAACGCATCTCACACCTTTGCAGAATCCTGTCTCAAACTCTGGTTTAGGGGCTGGTTTAGCTCACTCGGCTAAATCGCTGGCTTTTAAAGCAGACCAAGCAGGCCAGCAGCACGGTTCGATTCCCGTACCAGCCTCCCCGGACAGGCGCCGGAATGTGGCGACTAGGGGCTTTTCACAGTAACTTCATTTGAAGCCTACTCGTGACAATAAGCAATTTTAGTTTTCATTTCATACAAGTCCTTGAAAATATTTAACTTTGGTATCCCGTAACAGCCTCCCCGAACAGGCGCCGGAATGTGGCGACTGGGGGCTTTTCACAGTAACTTCATTTGAAGCCTACTCGTGACAATAAGCGATTTTCATTTCATTTCACCTTGTGGCTTCATTCGTTTGAAGGTTGTTGGATACGTTTGCAATCTACTGCCACCTTCAGGATGAATGGAGCTGTAACGTTCCGCTGAGATGTAAATTTCAGGCCGGGATACGATTATAAGAAATAGTAGTGGGAGAAGGCTGGCCGGATCTTAGCCTCAACTCCATTTCCCCACCTGTCCCCCGTAACCCTTGACAGCGTTGTCAATCAAAAACTTATCTAACTCCACCTTTGATACATCCAATGATTCAGCCTCTGGGGTTGAGCCTTCCAAAGATTGGCAACCCTCTGACAGAATAGATTTCTCCTCTTCTCTGTCCTAACTGGGCCACCTCCCCATATTTTGAAATACCGATATTTGTAGATTCGACTTACCATCCACACATCCCTCCTCCCCACCACCACCCACTCTGAAGGAAACACAGCCATTTAAAAAAATTTTTTTTTTTAATTAAGGGGCAATTTAGCGTGGCCAATCCACCAACTCTGCACATTTTTGGGTTGTGGGGGCGAAACCCACGCAGACACGGGGAGAATGTGCAAACTCCACACGGACAGTGACCCAGAGCCGGGATCGAACCTGGGACCTCGGCGCCGTGAGGCGGTTGTGCTAACCACTAGGCCACCGTGCTGCCCTCCGGGGGAACACAGCCATGTCGAGCCCCCTCAGAATCTTCTGTGATTCAATAAGGTCACCTTCATTCCTCTAAACTCCAACCTGTTCAACCTTTCTTCACAGGACAGCGCCTTCCCAGGAATCCTCGAGCAAAGTAAAAAGAGAAAATACCGGAAAAACCCAGGTGCTCGTTTAGCACAGGGCTAAAGAGCTGGCTTTGAAAGCAGACCAAGGCAGGCCAGCAGCACGGTTCAATTCCTGTACCAGCCTCCCCAAACAGGCGCCGTAATGTGGCGACTAGGGGCTTTTCACATTAACTTCATTTGAAGCCTACTTGTGACAATAAGCAAATTTCATTTCGTTTGGCAGTATCTGTGGAGAGAGAAACAGTTTTGACATTTCGAGTCCTCCCAACTCTTCATCAGAGGCAAAGAACCTTCTTTGAAGTTGTTTGTTGGACATATTCCTGTTCTTGACTGAAGGAATTGGTTCCATACCGGGATATGCATCCAAAGACCCCGTGCCTGGTCCCAAGTGACTACTGTGCATTTGGAAATGTTGACAGTGAGTGTTGGCAGACTGTAGGGCAGGGGAGAGTCACGATAGGACTGATCGCAGCCTCACCCATACTCTCACAAAGTGTATCTTCGTGAGCAATCAGTGGTAGACACCTCAGTTGATGTGTAACCCACTAATATTGAAGACTATTGTACCATCATCAATGGCCCCCTGTGAAAAAGAGAAGCGGAAACATGCTTGGGCCCGTAACCCAGAGGCCAATGGATCGAAACCATGCTCTGCCACTTACCAACAGAAAGCATGTTGAAGTTGTACAGCAGCTCACCTAGATTTTATTTGCACCAAATTAGTATCCGAATCCAGTCAGATCTGGATATTTGCCCCAAGAATGAAGCAGACAGTGTTACAACATTGTGAAGTTCCACGTAAACAAATTGGCAAACTTTCAATCGACTCGCTGAGGGAAACAGACATCTGCTGCGGTGTGTGAGTATTGGGCGTCATGGTGGCACAGTGGTTAGCACTGCTGCCTCACTGAGCCGAGGACCCGGGTTCGATTCCGGCCTCGGGTCACTGTCCGTGTGCACTTTCTCCCCGTGTTTGCATGGGTCTCACCCCCACAACCCAAAGAGATGTGCAGGGTAGGTGGATTGGCCACGCTAAATTGCCCCTTAATTGGAAAAAAATTAATTGGGTACTCTAAATTTATTTTTAAAAAGCCCAATAGCCCCCAAGCTAAGGCGATGTAAAATAAACCTGGATTAGCCACATCCATTTAATTTTTTAAAAATAAATGGAATTACCCAATTATTTTTTGTCTCATTAAGGGGCAATTTATTGTGGCCAATCCACCTACCCTGCACATCTTTGGGTTGTGGGGGTGAGACCCACGCAGACATGGGGAGAATGTGCAAAATCCACACGGACAGTGACCCAGGGCCGGGATTGAGCCTGGGTCCTCGACGCCGTGCGGCAACAGTGTTAACCACTGTGCCACCGTGCTGCCCCCCATCCACATAGCTGAGCTACTACATACACACTGGTGAAACTCACTGAGCTATCAGGAAACTCAGAATCATCTTTCATTGCTTTGCAGAATAATAATCCGATAGCTAACCCTGGCTGCAGGCCCAGTAACCAGATGACACAGATATGTGGTGACTGGCAAAACAACCAGGCCCAAGAGAAGGAGACGTTTTTTAAGCATGAGTTGACTTAATCTGGAATGTGGTGTCTGAAAGGGTGAGGCAAATAGATTGAATAATAACTTGGATACTTGGAATTGGATAAGTACTTGCAAAGGGAAAAATTAACCTGGCAATCGTGGGACTCAGGGCACTGATCTGATGGACCGAATGGCTTCCTTCTGTGCGGCAACGCTTTATAATTCAAAGTCGTGTTTCATCGTTTAAAAATAAAAACTTTGCAGTTTGAATATAAAATTCCACCGCAAATTAAATTTTCTTTTATTTACAATAACGTCTATTTTCTGTCTGCAATTCATTTCACGTCGGTAGAAATCATTCTTCCCCGAAGTGGATTGCAGCTCACGCTGGGAAATTTACAGAGTTGGTAAGCAGGTTTCATGCCCGTTCTCTTTTTGGAAACACTCATCAAATCACCGCACACAACGAAACGACAGAGATGGTTATTCATCTGCCTTCTCTGCGGAATGTGTCCAAACAGGTTTCCTCTTTTGGATAAAGGAGAGGATTCCTTCCTGGCCGTCCTTCAGTGTTAGGTTGTCCACCATGACCTGGGCGGCGATTTGGTAGGCCTCATTTCGGTTTCGGGCCATCTGTTTGTAAAATGTGGCTTTTCCCAGCGCCATGACGGACCTGCTGGTTTCGCATATCTTGCCGGCGATTTTCATGGTCACCTCGTCCAGCTTGTCCTCGGGCACCACTCTGCTGACCAGCCCGTGCAGCAGCGCGTCGTGAGCGGAAATTGGCTCTCCCGTGAACAGCATTTCTAAGGTGACCTGTGGCGAATAGAGTTTCCGTATTTGCATTAAAAGAAAACTGAGCAAAGGGATACGTTTCCGCCCCGATTTTGTTTTACGTTGACACAGAGCTGGAGTATTTCATAGAATTTCATAGAATTTACAGTGCAGAAGGAGGCCATTTGGCCCATCGAGTCTGCACTGGCTCTTGGAAAGAGCACCCTACCCAAGGTCAGCACCTCCACCCCATCACCATAACCCAGCAACCCCACCCAACACTAAGGGCAATTTTGAACATGAAGGGCAATTTATCATTGCCAATCCACCTAACCTGCACATCTTTGGACTGTGGGAGGAAACCGGAGCACCCGGAGGGAACCCACGCACACGGGGAGGATGTGCAGATTTCACACAGACAGTGACCCAAGCCAGAATCGAACCTGGGACCCTGGAGCTGTGAAGCGATTGTGCTATCCACAATGCTACCGTACTTTTTATCATTTTTCTCTTGGATTGGGGAGGATCGGGGGCAGGAAGACTACAACAGGAAATCATTTCTCAGAGGGAAAGAAAAGATCAACCTGAATCGGAATGTGTGGGTTCAAGTCCCACTCCAGGGCTTGAGCCCAGAAATCAAGTTTGACACTCCAGGGCAGTACTGAGGGAGTGCTGCACTGTCGGACGTGCCACGCTTTGGATGAGGCATTCATGGTAGCGCAGTGGTCAGCACTGTTGATTCACAGCGCCAGGGTCCCAGGTTCGATTCCCGGCTTGGACCACTGTCTGTGCGGAGTCTGCACGTTCTCCCCGTGTCTGCGTGGGTTTCCTCCGGGTGCTCCGGTTTCCTACCACAAGTCCAGAAAGACGTGCTTGTTAGGTGAATTGGACATTCTGAATTCCCCCTCTGTGTACCTGAGCTGGCGCCAGAGTGTGGGGACTAGGGGCTTTTCACAGGAACTTCATTGCAGTGTTAATGTGAGCCTACGGGGCCTCACGGTAGCATGGTGGTTAGCATGAATGCTTCACAGCTCCAGGGTCCCAGGTTCGATTCCCGGCTGGGTCACTGTCTGTGTGGAGTCTGCACGTCCTCCCCGTGTGTGCGTGGGTTTCCTCCGGGTGCTCCGGTTTCCTCCCACAGTCCAAAGATGTGCGGGTTAGGTGGATTGGCCATGTTAAATTGCCCGTAGTGTAAAAGGTTAATGGGGGGGATTGTTGGGTTAGGGGTATGTGGGTTTAAGTGGGGTGATCATTGCTCGGCACAACATCGAGGGCCGAAGGGCCTGTTCTGTGCTGTACTGTTCTATGTTCTATGAAATGAAATGAAATGAAAATCGCTTATTGTCACGAGTAGGCTTCAATGAAGTTACTGTGAAAAGCCCCTAGTCGCCACATTCCGGCGCCTGTTCGGGGAGGCTGTTACGGGAATCGAACCGTGCTGCTGGCCTGCCTTGGTCTGCTTTCAAAGCCAGCGATTAGCCCTGTGAGCTAAACAGCCCCTATGTTCTACTTGTGACACTAATAAAGATTATTATAATTATTATAAACTGAGGGCCTGTGTGCTCTCTGAGGCGGACATAAAACCTTCCACGGCATTGTTTTGGAGAAGGACAGAGGTGTTACCCCAATATACCAACCAATATGTATCCCTCAATAAACATCGATAAAAGAAAGCAGATTCTCTGCTCATTATCACATTGATGTTTGTAGCGGTCAATTATATTTTTATTATATTTAAAATTCTAAAACTGTTACCGGTCATGGGGCGCACGTTCTGTGATTCTGCCCAATTATTTTCTGAAAACGTTAAAGTGGACTTGGTTATAGGTCTCTAAGAACGTGCAAAAGAAGCAGATTTAGATTTAGGGGCTGGTTTAGCACACTGGGCTAAATAGCTGGCTTTTAAAGCCGACCAAGCAGGCCAGCAGTGCGGGTTCAATTCCCGTACTAGCCTCCCCGAACAGGTGCCGGAATGTGGCGACTAGGGGCTTTTCACAGTAACTTCACTGAAGCCTACTCGTGACAATAAGCGATTTTTATTTTTCATTTCATTTCATTTAGAGTGTTTGCGGGATTGAAGGAAGCTTTAATTTTGATTGAAAACACTGAGCACGCCTATAAGAGCACTCTTCTAGCTTTTGCAATATGCACGACAGTGGTTAGCACTGTTGCTTCGCAGCGCCAGGGTCCCAGGTCCGATTCCCGGCTGGGTCACTGTCTGTGCGGAGTCTGCACGTTCTCCCCGTGTCTGCGTGGGTTTCCTCCGGGTGCTCCCGTTTCCTCCCCCAGCCCAAAGACGTGCTTCTTAGGTCTCTAAGAACTAGCAAAAGAAGCAAATTTAGAGTGATTGTGGGATTGTAGGAAGCTTTAATTTTGACTTCTACAAACATCAATGTGATAATGAGCAGAGAATCTGCTTTCTTTTATCGATGTATAATTGGACATTCTGAATCCACCCTCTGTGTACCCGAACAGGCGCCGGAATGTGGCAACTAGGGGCTTTTCACAGTAACTTCATTGCAGTGTTAATGTAAGCCTACTTGTGACAATAATAAAGATGAAAATTATATGCCGACAACAGCACAAACACATAGCGGTGAAATTTAACCCAGCTGAAATGATGCCGAGACGTACCTTTCGAGGAAGAGACCGCCCCACTGCGACAGCTGGTGTGGAACAGAAGAGTCCCACGTTGACTCCTGGAGTGGAAAACTTTGACTTGTCCGACACCACGGCAACGTCGCAACTGGCAACCAGCTGGCAGCCAGCAGCTGTGGCCAAACCGTTAACCTTCGCAATGACTGGCACCGGTATATCCTGAAGCAGGGTCATGACCTACAAGTTATGAAAAGTGTGAGAGGCAGAGCTAACCTGGTGACATTTCATTTGACTGCTCCTGATTATTCACGGTCATATAGGACACAGGAAGGTCGGACGTAGGAGCAGGATCGGCAATTTTGCCCTTTGAGCCTGCTCCACCATTCGATAAGATCATGGCCGATCTGGATGTAATACCAACTCTGCTTTCCTCTCCGTCCCAACAACAACCCTCGACTCCCTTGACAATCAAAAGGCCTTTAAGGACCCAGCCGCCACTGCCCTCTGGGGAAAAACATTCCACATGTTAATGGCCCTGAAAGGGAGAACAAAATTCTCCTCATCTCTATTAAAAAAGAACCTTGTATTCTTAAACAGTGTCCCATAGTTCTCGTCTCCCCCGCAAGAGGAAATATCCTTCTGGAATCCACCCTCTCGAGTTCCCTCAGGATTTTACATGCTTCAATGAGATCACCTCCCATTTTCCAAACCACAAATTGTTTTAGATCCAACCTTCATCAGAAAAGCCCTTCAACCCAGGAATGAGTCAAGTGAACCTTACCTGAACTGCTTCTAACCCAATGATATCCTTTTTCAACAAAGGAGAACAAAACTGCTCACAGTACTCCGGATGTGGACTCACTAAGGCCCGTTACAGCATTAGTAAAACTTCCCTGCTTTTATATTCCGTTCCCCTTGCAATAAACACCAACGTTCCTTCCTGACCACTTGCTGTACCTGCAGACTAACTTTTTGAGAGTCGTGCATCAGGACACCCGATCCCTCTGTACCTCCGAGTTCTTCAATCTCTCGCCGTTTCAATAACATTCTGTTTCCTATTCTTTAACTCCTTACCCCTTTCTTGAGCCTTTGTAGCAACTTTCTCCCATCCTGAATGACTTGTCGCCAGAAGGGTTATTGCCTATTTCACAAGCACCCTTGCCCTCTAGTATCGCTCCAAAGTGACCATTCTTCACTTGGGCATCTACACCGAGAATGCCACAAGGTAATTTGACCACGCGGGAATCATATGGCGGGGACCCCCCCCCCCCCCCCCCCCCGCAACCTTCCAACCTCCCCCCCCTCCCCCCGGTAATTCTCCAAACCCCCCCCCCCCCGCCGCCGATTGCGGCGTTCCTACTGTTTGCACCCTTCTCTGCCCAGGAATGTGTCACAGGGCCCGCCTTCGTCGGGATTGGTGATCCCGTCGGCAGGAACGGGCGGAAAATCCCTCCCACTGTCCTATTGAGACAGAGAAGGCCCTGAGGGAATTGACAAGGTGGGCGTTGAGGGGAGGTTTCCTCTTGTCAGACTGTCTGGAACCGGGAGACACAGTTTTAAAATGAGGGGTCTCCCATTTAATGCTTTACTTTTTTTCCAATTAAGGGGCAATTTAGCGTGGCCAATCCACCTACCCTGCACATCTTTGGGTTGTGGGTGTGACACCCACGCAGACACGGGGAGAATGTGCAAATTCCACACGGACAGTGACCTGGAGCCGGGATCGAACCTGGGACCTCAGCGTCGCAGGCAGCAGTGCTAACCACTGCGCCACCGTGCCGCCCCTGGATCTCCCATTCAAGTCAGAAATGAGGAGGAATGTTTTCTCTCAGAGGGTCATTAGTCTGTGAAACTCCTGAAGACCGAATTAGAATGATTCTTGACTGACAAGTGAGTCAAAGGATTTGGAGGCAGACAGGGAAGTAGAGACCCCAGTCAGATCATGATCTTATCAAACGGTGGGGCTGGATCGAGGGGCCGAATGGCCATATCCTGTTCCTAATTGGTATGCTCGTCTGCACGGTTGAGCCTGATCCTGTCCGCTGTACCGCTCCGCTTGATGGTTCAACCTCTCACTCCTTTACAACACTAAGCCAATGGTTAAGGCAATGAAAGGTTGAGTCATGTCTTGTATGTTGTTTATTGCCAGACGAGATCTCGGGTCAGATTCTCCGGCCCCCCAGCCGTGTGTGCCTCGGCATCGTGCCGTTGGCTGGTGGCGGGATTCTGTCTTCCTGCTGCCTGTCAATGGGATTTCCCATTGAAACCCACGCCACGCCGCCAGGAAACCCCTGGGCGGGGTGTGCTGCCGATGGAAAACGTGAATCGCAACAGATGGAGAATTCCCGCCCTGACTAATAAACCATGAATATATTCATTCTCATACTTTATGCCATTGTGTCCATCACTTCTATATATTACTTTACCTAAACTAACTTACCCAATTTCATTCGCTTCACCATTGGTGGCCATGCTATTGCGTGCTAAAGTTCCCTCTCTAAACCTCTCCACCTCCTTCTTGAAGACGCTCTTTAAACACACCTCAATATCTCCTTTTGTGATACATGTTAAACTTTTGTTGCATAGTCTTTGCACTGCCCTTGTTCTGTAGAGGCGTTATATAAATGCAAGCTCCTGTCGTTACTCAATACATCAATTATAAATTGATCAGCTTACTTCAGTGCAGACTGCGAAGACCTCGGCATGGTGATCCCATCCTTGAGCAGACGTCAGTTCCTTGAGATCATGTCCAGATGAGAATACCGGCCCTTCAGCTGCCCACATGAATCACACAGGATAAGCCTCAAATGGAAATAGGACACTAATATTGCATTTAGTATAAATGAAAATATTTCTAGCGATCGCTCATATTAACACGTTCTCTTGCTCAGCACCAATTTATTGTTTTCTCCTTCCTGTACCCTAGAGCAGAGGGCATGGAGAGCGAGAGAGAGAGAGAGAGTGATAGAGAGAGAGCCTATTCCCAGGTCTCCCACAGATATGTAACGGTGAGGGAGACCATTCAGCCCATCAAGCTCATCCTTCCTCAGCGGAACCCAAACAGGCTCAGTCGCATTATGACTATTTAACTGGGGAGTGATCCAGCGACATGGGACAGAACCTTTCTGGAGTCAGACCTATGGATAGGTTGCTGGGAATGCATCCCTGGGATTCCGAGCAGCCATTTAATGCTCTGAGCAACGCGAATGGGCTGGAGGTGACATGCCCGCCCCTCGCTCAGAATGACTGGCTGGGAGCTCCGTAAGACCCAGCAGTCCCACCCAATCCACACAGCTGAGCAGAAGAAACCCGGAGCAGAAGCACCCGCTGATTTCCCACTTGGGGCTAATCACTGCACCTTGGTCGTTGCGGTGGATGGGACGAACCATCTAATGCGGCTAAAGGCAGCTATTGAATTTGGCTTCATTCTGGTTTCCCTGGCCAGGTTGCACACCTTACCCCATGGGCTTGACCTGAGATCTAAGTCGATCTGTTGGGCCTTATTAAACTTGGTAATACAGAACTGAATATTACTGAAAAGAGAGACGTGTTGCCGAAGCTTTTCACCTTGCACTCACCTGAACAAACACAAGTGTGGTATTACCATAACCGTCAGTACTGCAAGGGTTAATGAAGTGTCGACAGTAGCCACTAGAGGGAGCTACAGTTACAACTATATAAGACAGCAATGCTGAGCCTTGTGGGAGTGTGCAGGGGTTAGCTTGTGAGAGTCTGAAGTACAGAGAGTGTAAGTGAGAGCAGATCATAGTTTAAACCAGTAGTGAGATTAGCTGTAGATGAGTGTAGTTTAGATGTTATTAATCAACTGTGTATTCTTTAGGAGTACGTGTCAAATCCAAGTTAGTAGTCTTAATAAATTTATAGCTTTGTTTAAGTTCAAGCAATTTTCTGGTCTTTGTGAACACTATGCCAACCATCCTGAAATAAGCAACACAACAAGGATGCCAAATGTCAAACAATTACAACAATTTGTACCGCATGAGAAAAGGGTGGTGATTGGTTGGCATGCCGACTCTGATTCGCCAAGATGTTGCTAGGGAGAAAGCAACAGGAAACTATAGGCTCCCCAAACCCCCAGGTAATTCAAAGAAGATACAAGGCTTGAGCATATTCCTTTTGCTTGCAGCATACGGGTCCTGGGTATGAATGTAAGTCACTTCTAGCAAGGGTAAATGTGCCACATTAGGAGCTTGACTGATTATCTTAAATTGGTTGTTATTAACTTGTTTAGTAAATCTTAAACCGAGCCTCGAATTACCTGAAATCACGATAACTCGGAGGTCATTGCTCTCTGCTTCATGGAGGAGGTCAGTACGCAGAGATTCTAACATGGTCAGTGATAGAGCATTCCGCTTCTTTGGGTTATTCAGAATGATGGTCCTAAACAGAAGACAAACTATTTTCCAGCAGATAAAGTTAGGTGGCAGTTACCCGTACAGCATTTACTGAGATATATGTAATTTTTCATTCACCTTGTGTAAAAGTCAATCCTAGTTTCCACGGGCTCAAAGTTCAAAAGTTTCAGAACGAAAGTGTAATCCTGGAGACGGTAATGATTTAATTTCATTGTAAATGTATAAATTATAATGATAATGTATACTGGTAAGTAAATGTTTAAAATGTTCCGATGTTTAAAATTTGTATTTTCTTATTCAAATTATTAAAGTAATCAAATTAGGAATGATAATTAACATGATTTTCTGAAGCATTTTATTTTGTTTCATTGGGACAGCCATTTTTATAAACCTAAGTCAAGCCTACATGTCAACATCTCAAATACATTACCCGTGTAAAAAACATTTGGCCTCAAAAGTTTAACTTTTGCACGAATCTATGCCATTGGCAGTATGTCACGCTTGTTATACAACCTGCCAATTTTCACCTTGTTGCTATCGACTAACAATCAGACACGTTCTACAGTGGGAAGGTGACGTCCTCTGCCATCTCTGGCTCAGTTTCGTAGCACTCGCACCTCGGACCGATTTCAAGGTTCTGGATCCAAGACCCACTCCAGGGCTTGAACGCCTGCAGTTGAAGGTTGGTACCCCAGTGCAGTACTGATGGAACACCCCACTGTTAAAGACACTGTCCTTCAGATGGGATGTTAAACTGAGGCCCTATATGTTCATTCAGATGGGTGTAAAATTATGCTAAATCATAATGCTCATTTGGAGAGCCGGTGCGGACATCATGGGCCAAATGGCCTCCTTCAACGTGATAAAAATACTGCGATCGGTATTGCCTGGGTGCTGCGAATTAAAATTAATATTCTTGTTTTTTTAATTCATTGTAGGGGATGCGGGCGTCCAGCATTTATTGCCCATCCCTAATTGCCCTCGAGAATGTTAGCTGCCTTCTTGAACCGCTGCTGTCCCTGAGGTGTAGGTACACCCACAGTGCTGTTAGGAAGGGAGTTCCAGGATTTTGTCCCAGCGACAGTGAAGGAACGGCGATATATTTCGAAGTCAGGGTAGTGAGTGACTTGGAGGGGAACCTCCAGGTGGTGGGGTTCCCATGTGTCTGCTGCTCTGGTCCTTCTAGATGGTAATGGTCATGGGTTTGGAAGGTGCTGCGTAAGGAGCTTTGGTGAGATCATTTAGTGTATCTTGTAGATGGTACACACTGTTGCCACAGTACGTCAGTGATGGAGGGAGTGAATGTTTATGGATGAACAATCAAGCGGGCTGCTTTGTCCTGGATGGTGTCGAGCATCTTGAGTGTTGTTGGAGCCGCACTCATCCAGGCAAGTGGGGAGTATTCCTTGTAGATGGTGGACGGGCTTTGGGGATTCAGGAGGTGAGCTACTCGCTGAAGGATTCCTAGCCTGAGCTGTTCTTGTAGCACTATATTGTATTTATATGGCTGGTCCAGTTTCTGAATGTGTTTAACATTATCCTCTAAATGATTAGGCCTTGACTAAATACCATTGGTCTGAAATTGCACAGTCCATTATTACTCCTCCCTCCTCAGGCCGTTGACAACGGTGGACTCCGATTGGATTGGTCCATGATTATGTTTGACAAAGTATTGCAGTGGTTTTCCATTGCCTTCTGCAGTCCAGCTAACCAGGGAATGCTCCCGTTCTTTATCCTATGGGAAGGATGATCGGCCTGTTTGGTCACACTATGAACACACCTTCAGTGGCCATCAAGTCCTGAAGTGGGATTTGAACCCAGAACTCTGGCCCAGAGGTGAGAACGCTAGCCGCTGTGTCACATGACCGCCTCCGCAATTACTAATCAATGAATGCTGTTTCAATGTAGGGGTGAAACATCCAGTGATGTGGAGATGCCGGCGTGGGACTGGGGTGTGCACAGTAAGAAGTCTTACAACACCAGGTTAAAGTCCAACAGGTTTGTTTCAAACATTAGCTTTCGGAACACTGCTCCTTCGTCAGGTGAAAGTGTTAACCTGGTGTTGTCAGACTTCTTACTATAAAAACAGTGGACAGGGGAACTTCACATAAGTAAATTCTCCTGTGACTTGTCGGAGATGGGAGAGTCGTGAGAGGCCAGGGAATTTGGAGGGCTGGGGAGAAATGGTCAGAGTTCCACTGCTTGAGTTGTCTAAGCTGAGAGACAGATCACTGCTTTACAGTAATTGCCCACTTGATGGCCCTAAATGGCGGCTGGGCGGGGAGACAGGTCCACTGGCCTTCCCGTCAAGAATTTAAATTGAACTGGTCATTCTGATTAAATGCCCCCCCCCCAATCAAATTTGTCAAGGAGGAGTGCACAAGATTCTGAATGTTGGTTGATATGTATCCAGAGTTCCATCACTCACCACCGCATGGCAGCCAGCTTCCCAAACAACTATGTCTCAGTCCATAGCACATTGCATGATCTGAGAAATAGATTGGATGAGGCTCCATCATCGGGTCTAAAAGTGTGATTACTTCAAACCCTCGGTACCGCAAGACACAGTGACATATGATTGAAAAAAAAATTAAAGGTTTGAAGAAGACTTTTTAAAGAGGAAAGGTAGTGCCGAGGCAAAGACGTTCACGAAAGGAGGTCTGGAGGGTTCAACTGGAATTTAGTCGACAAAATAAATCTGGCATAAAGGGCAAATTAAGCCTTCGTCATAGAAAGCCCAACTTGTTCACGAAGACACACCATTGGGGATTTGTGCCAGAATTGGGACAGTTGCCCTTCAGATCAATCAAACGGGGTCAAAATTGTAGCACTCCCTCCCTGACAGCACAGTGGGTGTACGTACCTGCACCGGACGGACTGCAGCGGGTTCAAGAAGGCAGCTCACCATCACCTTCTCCAGTAAACTGCAGTAAATTAAAACTGAATCAATTCTGAGTCAACACCAACCTGATCCCGTCCTTCTGCGTTCTAACAGTCAGTCGCTCACATTTGGCCGCAGCCGCCTCACTGGCAAAGCGGGTTTGGCCGTGAGCAGGAGCTACGATTTTCACCGTGTGCCACCCCTGCAAAAGCTGAGGCCTGGGTCTCGCCAAGCCTCTGATTTTCCCGAAACATCTTCCAGCAGCAGACAAACACCCCATGGTGCATCCAGGACACTTCGGTTCATACAGTACACCGGTCCCAACACAACCCGAAACTCAGATTTAAAGTTCCACCTCTGTTCCACTCCAACCGTGGGATTGCTGACTTATTGCTTACCCTTTTCCCCCTGATGAATGAAATGAAAATGAAAATTGCTTGTTGTCACGAGTAGACTTCACTGAAGTTACTGTGAAAAGCCCCTAGTCGCCACATTCCGGCGCCTGTTCGGGGAATCGAACCATACTGCTGGCCTGCTTTCAAAGCCAGCGATTTAGCCCAGTGTGCTAAACAGCCCCTGTACATAAATGCAAGCTGCTGTCGTTACTCAATACATCAATTATAAATTGATGTATATTATAAATACAATCAATTATAAACAACGCAGAATGTTGTTCAATTGTAAATTATTATCTTTTTTGTTTAACCTGCTCTAATAATACCTGAGTCGGTAAAAATGGCTATTTTATTTAAATGGGTTTCCCCTGTGTTTTTATTTTTTTTCCACCTTTTTTCCACACTTCTGCAAATGTTGATGCTGGTGATGTTTAAAACCCTTTAGTATCGTGAGCCACGCCACAGGTCAACTGGCTAACTCTCACCTCTGCACCAGAAGCTTGTGGGACTTGAGCACAACTCACTTTCCAGTAGGGCAGCACGGTGGTACAGTGGTTAGCACTGCTGCCTCACAGCGCCGAGGACCCGTGTTCGATCCCGACCCTGGGTCGCTGTCCGTGTGGAGTTTGCACATTCTTCCCATGTCTGCATGGGTTTCGCCCCCACAACCCAAAGATATGCAGGGTAGGTGGATTGGTCATGATAAATTACCCCTTCATTGAAAATAAAAATTGGATACTCTAAATATTTTTAAAAACCTGATGGTCCCGTGCGATACCCCAACTTTCAGATGAGACATTCAACCAAGGTCTGTTTTACCTCTCGGCTCTATTCAAGAGGAGCGGAGGATATTTCCCGGCCGTCTTAGACAATCTTTATTCCTCAAGCAACGGTTCCAAAACAGACAATCGTTTGTGGGAGTTTGCAAATTGCTGCAGTGTTTCCGACACTACGACAGCAGTTCAGCTTTTTAAAAAGATACTCATTTTGACAGCAAACTGCTTTGAGACTTCTGGAGCTCACAAAAGGCTCGATATAAAAATGAAAGTCTTTCTTTCTCCCAACTGGGGGTGGTGGAACATTTGGACTCTGGGTTGCAGAAGGCAAAAGAGGCACAGTCTCACCCACCCCTCCTCTCTCACACCCAATGGGTATGAGTGACCCCTGGCAGAAGTGCAGGCTGTGGGGATGAAGACAGGATTGGCCGTGATGCCTACGGGGTTGCCAACTTTGGTTGGTTATATTCCTGGAGGTTATGGTCCCTCAATCCGGTACCTGGCCCAGTCGAGTAGCCTTCACCTTTGACGTTATTTAGTTTAATTAGGGCGGCACGGTAGCACAGTGTTGCTTCACAGCACCAGGGAGCCGTGTTCGATTCCCGGCTTGGGTCACTGTCTGTGCGGAGTCTGCACGTTCTCCCTGTGTCTGCGTGTGTTTCCTCCGGGTGCTCCGGTTTTCCTCCCGCAAGTCATGAAAGACGTGCTGTTAGGTGAATTGGACATTCTGAATTCTCCCTCAGTGTACCCAAACAGGCGCCGGGATGTGGTGACTGGGGGCTTTTCACAGTAACTTCATTGCAGTGTTAATTTAAGCCGAGTTGTGGCAATAATAATGATTACATTATATTATTATAATTGGCAAAGTTGTTAGAAGGATCCCCCCCCTCAAAAAAAATGTCTTTAATGACCCTCGAGGTTGCTCACAGCAGTGTCCAGGGGAATTAATCTTCAATTTCTGGAGAGTTCAGGGACACCCTGGATAATTGTCAACCCGAGATGCCCACCACAGTCGAATTGCCAAGTGTGTGGTTGAGGGAGGCAGAGAGCTGGAGGCTGAGGTGGGTGTTTTAGAGGGTGTCGGGGTGTTTTAGAGGGTGTCGGGGTGTTTTAGAGGGTGTCGGGGTGTTGAGGGGGTGGCTGGGACCCCAGTGGGAGTGGACAGGGGTCTGGGAGCAGCAGCAGCAGCAGGAGGAGGAGTGGGCGGGGCCGCTCCGGCCGCTCCGTGTTTCCCCCCGGAGCCCCGATGCGGACGGACCTGCTCCGACTTCCGGTGAGCGGCGCGGCGCTGAGGGCCCGGCGGGAGGAGAGAGACCGGCACCGGGAGCGGCACCGGGAGAGAGCGGCGGCCCTGCCGCCCGCACCGCCGAACGGTGAGACCCCGCCACACAGCGCAGGAGCCGTGCTCCAGGTGCCGGTGCAATTTAGCGCCGGGCCTCAGCTCCGTCCCCCCCATCATACCCCCTCCCCCCCCATCATATCCCCTCCCCCCCCATCATATCCCCCTCCCCCCCCCATCATATCCCCCCCCCCCCCCCACCATCTCCCCCCCCCCCCCCCATCACATCCCCCCCCCCCCCCCATCATATCCCCCTCCCCCCCCCATCATATCCCCCTCCCCCCCCCATCATATCCCCCTCCCCCCCCATCATATCCCCCTCCCCCCCCATCATATCCCCCTCCCCCCCATCATATCCCCCTCCCCCCCATCATATCCCCCTCCCCCCCCATCATATCCCCCTCCCCCCCCATCATATCCCCCTCCCCCCCCATCATATCCCCTCCCCCCCCCATCATATCCCCTCCCCCCCCCATCATATCCCCCTCCCCCCCATCATATCCCCCTCCCCCCCCATCATATCCCCCTCCCCCCCCATCATATCCCCCTCCCCCCCCATCATATCCCCCTCCCCCCCCATCATATCCCCCTCCCCCCCCATCATATCCCCCTCCCCCCCCATCATATCCCCCTCCCCCCCCATCATATCCCCCTCCCCCCCCATCATATCCCCCTCCCCCCCATCATATCCCCCTCCCCCCCCATCATATCCCCCTCCCCCCCCATCATATCCCCCTCCCCCCCATCATATCCCCCTCCCCCCCATCATATCCCCCTCCCCCCCATCATATCCCCCTCCCCCCCATCATATCCCCCTCCCCCCATCATATCCCCCTCCCCCCATCATATCCCCTCCCCCCATCATATCCCCCTCCCCCCATCATATCCCCCTCCCCCCATCATATCCCCCTCCCCCCATCATATCCCCCTCCCCCCATCATATCCCCCTCCCCCCATCATATCCCCCTCCCCCCATCATATCCCCCTCCCCCCATCATATCCCCCTCCCCCCATCATATCCCCCTCCCCCCATCATATCCCCCTCCCCCCATCATATCCCCCTCCCCCCATCATATCCCCCTCCCCCCATCATATCCCCCTCTCCCACCCCATCATATCCCCCTCTCCCCCCCCATCATATCCCCCTCTCCCCCCCCCCATCATATCCCCCTCTCCCCCCCCCATCATATCCCCCTCTCCCCCCCCCATCATATCCCCCTCTCCCCCCCCATCATATCCCCCTCTCCCCCCCCATCATATCCCCCTCTCCCCCCCCATCATATCCCCCTCTCCCCCCACCATCATATCCCCCTCTCCCCCCCCCCCCATCATATCCCCCTCTCCCCCCCCCATCATATCCCCCTCTCCCCCCCCCAATCATATCCCCCTCTCCCCCCCCATCATATCCCCCTCTCCCCCCCCCATCATATCCCCCTCTCCCCCCCCATCATATCCCCCTCTCCCCCCCCCATCATATCCCCCTCTCCCCCCCCCATCATATCCCCCTCTCCCCCCCCCCATCATATCCCCCTCTCCCCCCCCCCATCATATCCCCCTCCCCCCCCCCCATCATATCCCCCTCTCCCCCCCCCATCATATCCCCCTCTCCCCCCCCCCCATCATACCCCCCTCCCCCCCCCCATCATATCCCCCTCTCCCCCCCCATCATATCCCCCTCTCCCCCGCCATCATATCCCCCTCTCCCCCGCCATCATATCCCCCTCTCCCCCCCCATCATATCCCCCTCTCCCCCCCCATCATATCCCCCTCTCTCCCCCCATCATATCCCCCTCTCCCCCCCCATCATATCCCCCTCCTCCCCCCCCCATCATATCCCCCTCCCCCCCCATCATATCCCCCTCCCCCCCATCATATCCCCCTCCCCCCCATCATATCCCCCTCCCCCCCATCATATCCCCCTCCCCCCATCATATCCCCCTCCCCCCATCATATCCCCCTCCCCCCCATCATATCCCCCTCCCCCCCATCATATCCCCCTCCCCCCCATCATATCCCCCTCCCCCCCCATCATATCCCCCTCCCCCCCCATCATATCCCCCTCCCCCCCCATCATATCCCCCTCCCCCCCCATCATATCCCCCTCCCCCCCATCATATCCCCCTCCCCCCATCATATCCCCCTCCCCCCCATCATATCCCCCTCCCCCCCATCATATCCCCCTCCCCCCCATCATATCCCCCTCCCCCCCATCATATCCCCCTCCCCCCCATCATATCCCCCTCCCCCCCCATCATATCCCCCTCCCCCCCCATCATATCCCCCTCCCCCCCATCATATCCCCCTCCCCCCCATCATATCCCCCTCCCCCCCATCATATCCCCCTCCCCCCCCATCATATCCCCCTCCCCCCCATCATATCCCCCTCCCCCCCCATCATATCCCCCTCCCCCCCCATCATATCCCCCTCCCCCCCCATCATATCCCCCTCCCCCCCATCATATCCCCCTCCCCCCCATCATATCCCCCTCCCCCCCATCATATCCCCCCTCCCCCCATCATATCCCCCTCCCCCCATCATATCCCCCTCCCCCCCATCATATCCCCCTCCCCCCCCATCATATCCCCCTCCCCCCCATCATATCCCCCTCCCCCCCATCATATCCCCCTCCCCCCCATCATATCCCCCTCCCACCCATCATATCCCCCTCCCCCCCCATCATATCCCCCTCCCCCATCATATCCCCCTCCCCCCCATCATATCCCCCTCCCCCCATCATATCCCCCTCCCCCCATCATATCCCCCTCCCCCCCATCATATCCCCCTCCCCCCATCATATCCCCCTCCCCCCCATCATATCCCCCTCCCCCCCATCATATCCCCCTCCCCCCCATCATATCCCCCGCCCCCCATCATATCCCCCTCCCCCCCATCATATCCCCCTCCCCCCCCCATCATATCCCCCTCCCCCCCATCATATCCCCCTCCCCCCCCATCATATCCCCCTCCCCCCCCATCATATCCTCCTCCCACTCCCCCCCCCATCATATCCTCCTCCCCCCCATCATATCCTCCTCCCCCCCCCATCATATCCCCTCCCCCCCCCCATCATATCCCCCTCCCCCCCCATCATATCCCCCTCCCCCCCCCATCATATCCCCACCCCCCCCCATCATATCCCCCACCCCCCCCATCATATCCCCCATCATATCACCCCCCCCATCATATCCCCCCCCCCCCCCATCATATCCCCCCCCCCCCCCCATCATATCCCCCTCCCCCCCATCATATCCCCCTCCCCCCCCATCATATCCCCCTCCCCCCCATCATATCCCCCTCCCCCCCATCATATCCCCCTCCCCCCCATCATATCCCCCTCCCCCCCATCATATCCCCCTCCCCCCCCATCATATCCCCCTCCCCCCCATCATATCCCCTCCCCCCCCCATCATATCCCCCCCCCCCCCCATCATATCCCCCCCATCATATCCCCCCCATCATATCATATCCCCCCCATCATATCCCCCCATCATATCCCCCCCCATCATATCCCCCCCCATCATATCACCCCCCCATCATATCACCCCCCATCATATCCCCCCCCATCATATCCCCCCCCATCATATCCCCCCCCATCATATCCCCCCCATCATATCCCCCCCCATCATATCCCCCCCCCCATCATATCCCCCCCATCATATCCCCCCCCATCATATCCCCCCCCATCATATCCCCCCCCATCATATCCCCCCCCATCATATCCCCCCCCCATCATATCCCCCCCCCTCATATCCCCCCCCATCATATCCCCCCCCATCATATCCCCCCCCATCATATCCCCCCCCATCATATCCCCCCCCATCATATTCCCCCCCATCATATCCCCCCCCATCATATCCCCCCCCATCATATCCCCCCCCCATCATATCCCCCCCCATCATATCCCCCCCATCATATCCCCCCCATCATATCCCCCCCATCATCTACCCCCCATCATCTACCCCCCATCATCTACCCCCATCATCTACCCCCATCATCTACCCCCATCATCTACCCCCATCATCTACCCCCCATCATCTACCCCCCATCATCTACCCCCCATCATCTACCCCCCATCATCTACCCCCCATCATCTACCCCCCATCATCTACCCCCCATCATCTGCCCCCCATCATCTGCCCCCCATCATCTGCCCCCCATCATCTGCCCCCCATCATCTGCCCCCCATCATCTGCCCCCCATCATCTGCCCCCCATCATCTGCCCCCCATCACCTGCCCCCCATCACCTGCCCCCATCATCTGCCCCCCATCATCTGCCCCCCATCATCTGCCCCCCATCATCTGCCCCCCATCATCTGCCCCCCATCATCTGCCCCCCATCATCTGCCCCCCATCATCTGCCCCCCATCATCTGCCCCCCATCATCTGCCCCCCATCATCTGCCCCCCATCATCTGCCCCCCATCATCTGCCCCCCATCATCTGCCCCCCATCATCTGCCCCCCATCATCTGCCCCCCATCATCTGCCCCCCATCATCTGCCCCCATCATCTGCCCCCCATCATCTGCCCCCATCATCTGCCCCCCATCATCTGCCCCCATCATCTGCCCCCCATCATCTGCCCCCATCATCTGCCCCCCATCATCTGCCCCCCCATCATCTGCCCCCCATCATCTGCCCCCCATCATCTGCCCCCCATCATCTGCCCCCCATCATCTGCCCCCCATCATCTGCCCCCATCACCTGCCCCCCATCATCTGCCCCCCATCATCTGCCCCCCATCATCTGCCCCCCATCATCTGCCCCCCATCATCTGCCCCCCATCATCTGCCCCCCATCATCTGCCCCCCATCATCTGCCCCCCATCAGCTGCCCCCCATCATCTGCCCCCCATCATCCTGCCCCCCATCATCTGCCCCCCATCATCCTGCCCCCCATCACCTGCCCCCCATCACCTGCCCCCCATCACCTGCCCCCCATCACCTGCCCCCCATCACCTGCCCCCCATCACCTGCCCCCCATCACCTGCCCCCCATCACCTGCCCCCCATCACCTGCCCCCCATCACCTGCCCCCCCATCACCTGCCCCCCATCACCTGCCCCCCATCACCTGCCCCCCATCACCTGCCCCCCATCACCTGCCCCCCATCACCTGCCCCCCATCACCTGCCCCCCATCACCTGCCCCCCATCACCTGCCCCCCCATCACCTGCCCCCCATCACCTGCCCCCCATCACCTGCCCCCCATCACCTGCCCCCCATCACCTGCCCCCCATCACCTGCCCCCCATCACCTGCCCCCCATCACCTGCCCCCCATCACCTGCCCCCCATCACCTGCCCCCCATCACCTGCCCCCCATCACCTGCCCCCCATCACCTGCCCCCCATCACCTGCCCCCCATCACCTGCCCCCCATCACCTGCCCCCCATCACCTGCCCCCCATCACCTGCCCCCCATCACCTGCCCCCCATCACCTGCCCCCCATCACCTGCCCCCCATCACCTGCCCCCCATCACCTGCCCCCCATCACCTGCCCCCCATCACCTGCCCCCCATCACCTGCCCCCCATCACCTGCCCCCCATCATCTGCCCCCCATCACCTGCCCCCCATCACCTGCCCCCCATCACCTGCCCCCCATCACCTGCCCCCCATCACCTGCCCCCCATCACCTGCCCCCCATCACCTGCCCCCCATCACCTGCCCCCCATCACCTGCCCCCCATCACCTGCCCCCCATCACCTGCCCCCCATCACCTGCCCCCCATCACCTGCCCCCCATCACCTGCCCCCCATCACCTGCCCCCCATCACCTGCCCCCCATCACCTGCCCCCCATCACCTGCCCCCCATCACCTGCCCCCCATCACCTGCCCCCCATCACCTGCCCCCCATCACCTGCCCCCCATCACCTGCCCCCCATCACCTGCCCCCCATCACCTGCCCCCCATCACCTGCCCCCCATCACCTGCCCCCCATCACCTGCCCCCCATCACCTGCCCCCCATCACCTGCCCCCATCACCTGCCCCCCATCACCTGCCCCCCATCACCTGCCCCCCATCACCTGCCCCCCATCACCTGCCCCCCATCACCTGCCCCCCATCACCTGCCCCCCATCACCTGCCCCCCATCACCTGCCCCCATCACCTGCCCCCCATCACCTGCCCCCCATCACCTGCCCCCCATCACCTGCCCCCCATCACCTGCCCCCCATCACCTGCCCCCCATCACCTGCCCCCCATCACCTGCCCCCCATCACCTGCCCCCCATCACCTGCCCCCCATCACCTGCCCCCCATCACCTGCCCCCCATCACCTGCCCCCCATCACCTGCCCCCCATCACCCTGCCCCCCATCACCTGCCCCCCATCACCTGCCCCCCATCACCTGCCCCCATCACCTGCCCCCCATCACCTGCCCCCCATCACCTGCCCCCCATCACCTGCCCCCCATCACCTGCCCCCCATCACCTGCCCCCCATCACCTGCCCCCCATCACCTGCCCCCATCACCTGCCCCCCATCACCTGCCCCCCATCACCTGCCCCCCATCACCTGCCCCCCATCACCTTCCCCCCATCACCTGCCCCCCATCACCTGCCCCCCATCAACCTGCCCCCCATCACCTGCCCCCCATCACCTGCCCCCCATCACCTGCCCCCCATCACCTGCCCCCCATCACCTGCCCCCCATCACCTGCCCCCCATCACCTGCCCCCCATCACCTGCCCCCCATCACCTGCCCCCCATCACCTGCCCCCCATCACCTGCCCCCCATCACCTGCCCCCCATCACCTGCCCCCCATCACCTGCCCCCATACCTGCCCCCCATCACCTGCCCCCCATCACCTGCCCCCCATCACCTGCCCCCCATCACCTGCCCCCCATCACCTGCCCCCCATCACCTGCCCCCCATCACCTGCCCCCCATCACCTGCCCCCCATCACCTGCCCCCCATCACCTGCCCCCCATCACCTGCCCCCCATCACCTGCCCCCCATCACCTGCCCCCCAGCACCTGCCCCCCATCACCTGCCCCCCATCACCTGCCCCCCATCACCTGCCCCCCATCACCTGCCCCCCATCACCTGCCCCCCATCACCTGCCCCCCATCACCTGCCCCCCATCACCTGCCCCCCATCACCTGCCCCCCATCACCTGCCCCCCATCACCTGCCCCCCATCACCTGCCCCCCATCACCTGCCCCCCATCACCTGCCCCCCATCACCTGCCCCCCATCACCTGCCCCCCATCACCTGCCCCCCATCACCTGCCCCCCATCACCTGCCCCCCATCACCTGCCCCCCATCACCTGCCCCCCATCACCTGCCCCCCATCACCTGCCCCCCATCACCTGCCCCCCCATCACCTGCCCCCATCACCTGCCCCCCATCACCTGCCCCCCATCACCTGCCCCCCATCACCTGCCCCCCATCACCTGCCCCCCATCACCTGCCCCCCATCACCTGCCCCCCCATCACCTGCCCCCCATCACCTGCCCCCCATCACCTGCCCCCCATCACCTGCCCCCCATCACCTGCCCCCCATCACCTGCCCCCCATCACCTGCCCCCCATCACCTGCCCCCCCATCACCCTGCCCCCCATCACCTGCCCCCCATCACCTGCCCCCCATCCACCTGCCCCCCCATCACCTGCCCCCCATCACCTGCCACCCATCACCTGCCCCCCATCACCTGCCCCCATCACCTGCCCACCATCACCTGCCCCCCATCACTGCCCCCATCACCTGCCCCCCATCACCTGCCCCCCATCACCTGCCCCCCATCACCTGCCCCCCATCACCTGCCCCCCATCACCTGCCCCCATCACCTGCCCCCCCCATCACCTGCCCCCCATCACCTGCCCCCATCACCTGCCCCCCATCACCTGCCCCACCATCACCTGCTCCCCCCATCACCTGCCCCCCCCATCACCTGCCCCCCATCACCCTGCCCCCCATCACCTGCCCCCCATCACCTGCCCCCCATCACCTGCCCCCCCCCCCATCACCTGCCCCCCCCATCACACTGCCCCCCATCACCTGCCCCCCATCACCTGCCCCCCCATCACCTGCCCTCCCCCCATCACCTGCCCCCCATCACCTGCCCCCCATCACCTGCCCCCCATCACCTGCCCCCCATCACCTGCCCCCCATCACCTGCCCCCCATCACCTGCCCCCCATCACCTGCCCCCCATCACCTGCCCCCCATCACCTGCCCCCCATCACCTGCCCCCCATCACCTGCCCCCCATCACCTGCCCCCCATCACCTGCCCCCATCACCTGCCCATCACCTGCCCCCCATCACCTGCCCCCCATCACCTGCCCCCATCACCTGCCCCCCATCACCTGCCCCCCCCATCACCTGCCCCCCATCACCTGCCCCCCATCACCTGCCCCCCATCACCTGCCCCCCATCACCTGCCCCCCATCACCTGCCCCCCATCACCTGCCCCCCATCACCTGCCCCCCATCACCTGCCCCCCATCACCTGCCCCCCATCACCTGCCCCCCATCACCTGCCCCCCATCACCTGCCCCCCATCACCTGCCCCCCATCACCTGCCCCCATCACCTGCCCCCATCACCTGCCCCCATCACCTGCCCCCCATCACCTGCCCCCCATCACCTGCCCCCATCACCTGCCCCCCATCACCTGCCCCCCATCACCTGCCCCCCATCACCTGCCCCCCATCACCTGCCCCCCATCACCTGCCCCCCCATCACCTGCCCCCCCATCACCGTCTCCCCCCATCACCGTCTCCCCCATCACCGTCTCCCCCATCACCGTCTCCCCCATCACCGTCTCCCCCATCACCGTCTCCCCCATCACCGTCTCCCCCATCACCGTCTCCCCCATCACCGTCTCCCCCATCACCGTCTCCCCCATCACCGTCTCCCCCATCACCGTCTCCCCCATCACCGTCTCCCCCATCACCGTCTCCCCCATCACCGTCTCCCCCATCACCGTCTCCCCCATCACCGTCTCCCCCATCACCGTCTCCCCCATCACCGTCTCCCCCATCACCGTCTCCCCCCATCACCGTCTCCCCCCATCATCTCTCCCCCCGTCCCATCATCTACCCCCCATCAACTCCCCACCCCCCATCTCCCCCCCCCCCCCCCCCATCATCTTCCCCACCCCCATCATCTCCCCCCCATCATCTCTGCCCCCCCTCCCCTGTCATTTCTTCTCTCCCATTATCCCGCCTTATGTCAACTGATGTATGTTCACTTGATAGATTCTGCCTGACTTTCTCGAAGCTTTTTGGTTTTTGGTTCCGGTTTCCAACATACCTAATATTTTTATTTCATGTTTTGAACATGTTGTCTTACCCTTCTGTTCTTTCTCCACCGGGAAACGGGCTCCTGCTGATTTGTGCTGCTTTTGTCTACATGACTAAATACCAACCCCAATAATTGAATTATTTCTTTCACACTGTATTGATCACTTGCAGTGGATTGCTCAAACACATTGGGGGATTTGAAATGTTGTCAAAGAGCTTCATCATTAATTGCTTGCTGACTGAATTTATAACTGGAACAAAATGTGATTTTATGTTCTGCTTGTCGCAGTTGTACAGAGAAAGCACAATGTCTCTCTATGATGACTTGGGTGTGGAAACCAGCGATTCAAAGACAGAGGGCTGGTCCAAAAACTTCAAACTCCTTCAGTCTCAGCTGCAAGTGAAGAAAGCGACACTTACTCAGACAAAGGTAATACTTTAATAAAAGCAAAAACTCGGCATGTCTGACAAAATCTGTGGAGAGAGAAACAGTTGATATTTTGAGTCCAATTTGTGTCGTCTTCGGTGCGTTTTTCTCAAGAAGAGTAATATTGTACTTGAAATGTTAACTCTTGTTTCTCACTGCACAGATGCTGCCAGACTGGCTGAAATTTTCCAGAATTTCTGTTTTCACACCAAGAGGCACCTTGCACAGGCTTTTCTATGTTGTGCATTTTGTTTGCCTGAGCAGATACCTGCTTCTGCATTTCAACTTTGACATTAGCCACTAAAGTGTGCTGAATCTTGCCTGGACATTTCATCTTTGTCTCATGGCCAATACCCACTGAACTTGATATGGTGTCATGGATGTGATTGCGATAAACTGGTATGACATGAAATTCTGTGTCTTTGTGGTGCGTGAAGCTACCAGTTGCTGCTGTTGTGCCCAGTCTTCATCCAGTACTTTGCCACAGAGTTCAGGGGAAAATGGAAAATTGATGAGCGGTTCAGGCAGAGTGCCCCGACTGCAATACCTGGAGGCTGGATAATCAAGGGAAGCGTTTTCGAGCTCCCCGTTTTATGGCAGAAGAAAACATGGTTGGTGGGTAGAGAGGAATGAAAATTATTCCAGAAAGCAAAATGATGGGCTGTTTTTGATGAACCGGTCCAAATGACTTTTGTCCTTAACTGGTTATTCACATATTTTATCATCCGAGGTCCTGGTTATGGTAGTGTTTATCAGCAGGAGATATGTCTCTGTCAATGTAATCTGGTGGAACTATTTATTAAAGATATTCGATTGGTACTTGCCATCTTTTGCTGTGGCACTGGTTCTAATTCATGTCTGCCATTGTTTTCAGACTCAGCGTTCAAAGCAGAGCACAGTTTTAGCTCCAGTAATAGACCTAAAGCGAGGCAGCTCTGGGGATGACAGACAGATCATTGACACGCCGCCTCATATAGCATCTGGTTTAAAGGTAAGAGCCTCCGTAAAGTCTAATGTGTGCCTTTTATCATTTTAAAATATTACATTTGTTGTTCCTTCCTCCGGCTGTTGACTCCTTGCTGGAAGTATGTTTGGAGTTGGTGTAGTACCACAGTTTGAAACAATCCTGCGACCTCTCCCAAGCGGCTGTAGGGAATACTGAGGCTACCACTGATTCAGTGGAGATGACTGAATAGCGATCGGAAATGGAAGTCCTCAGTGATAGCTCCTTTAATCTAGGCTCCAATGCCAGGCTTGGATCAAGCGACAGAGAGCGGGTGGATTACATCTTATTTCAAACAAAAGCAATGAATCATGTATTGGCTTTTCAGAATTGCCTCTTTATGGTTTACCTGTAAGCTATAGTTCTGGTTGCATCCATAGCGGATAATCTGAGGCTAAAAAGAAAACCACAAACACTGGAAATCAGCTATAATACAGAGCATTCTGGAAGTACAGGGGATGAGGCCATACATCCTGTGGTAGCGATAAGTATGAATACTGTGGGTGGGATCCTTCATAATAAATGTTTTGAACACTATTTTGATGTCTCACATTTTAGGTTTTAAAACATTTGTAAAAAGGAATTCTTGAAGGAAAATCAGTTGAATAATTAGGATGTGATCTCACTTTTACATAAGAATGAGGAACAGGAGTCAGCCATTCAGCCCCTCGAGCCCGCTCTGCCATTCAATACGATCATGGCTGATCTAACCTCGACCTCAACTCCACTTTCCAGGGGCAGCACGGTGGCCTAGTGGTTAGCACAACTGCCTCACGGCGCTGAGGTCCCAGGTTCGATCCCGGCTCTGGGTCACTGTCCGTGTGGAGTTTGCACATTCTCCCCGTGTCTGCGTGGGTTTCGCCCCCACAACCAAAAAATGTGCAGAGTAGGTGGATTGGCCATGCTAAATTGCCCCTTAATTGGAAAAAATAATTGGGTAATCTAAATTTAAAAAAAACCAAAAAACAAAACTCCACTTTCCTGTCCGTTCTCCATAACCCTTCAATCCATTACTAATTAAATATCTGTCTATCTCCTCAAATTTATCCCAGCACCCACCAAACTCTGGGGTAGTGAATTCCGCACCTTTTTCACGATCCTTTGAGAGAAGTCATTTCTCCTCATCTCTGTTTTAAAACTGTTAGCCCTTATCCTAAAACTGTGACCTCTCGTTCTAGATTGCTCCACGAGAGGAAGCGTCTGCACCACGTCTACTTTGTCAGTATCTTTTATCATCTTATATATCCAAATTAAATCTCCTCTCATTCTTCTAAACTCTAGAGAGTATCGGCCTAAACTGCTCAATCTCCCTTCATATGACAAACCCCTCATCTCTGGAATCAATCAAGTGAACCTCCTCTGACACAACTACATCCCTCCTGAAATACGGGGACCAAAACTGTACACAGTACTCCAGATGCGGTCTCACCAACGCCTTGTCTAGTTGCAGTAATACTTTCCTCATTTTATACTCTATTCCTTTTAGTATAAATGCCAAAATTCCATGTTGCAAGATATAAATATATTGATCCATATAGGTGATATCAGAATGATATGATTTAAATCTGATCCTGGTAGGTGAATTGAAATGCTCAATCAACATTATAATTTTTACCCAACTTTGTGTGGCCCTGAATTGAAGGCATGGTGACAGTGGTTAGCGCTGCTGCCTCACAGCGCCAGGGACCTGGGTTCGATTCTGACCTTGACTGTCAGTGTGGAGTTGGCACGTCCTTCCCGTGTCTGCGTGGGTTTCCTCTGGGTGCTCTGGTTTCATCCCACAGTCCAAAGATGTGCAGGTTAGGCGGATTGGCCACGCTGAATTGTCCCTTTGTGTCCAAAGATGTGTAGGTGAGGTGGGGTTACAGGGATAGGCGGCGTGCTCTTTCAGTGGATCGGTGCAGACCCGATGGATGAAATGGCCTCCTCCTGCACTGCAGGGATTCTATGAAGGTTGTGGCTCCAGCTCAGGATTGTGTTCAGCAAGCGCTGACCTTCCCCCATGGCTTATTCTTGATTAATTACCTAGACATTGGTGTACAGGGCACTGTTTTAAAATTTGCAGATGCTACGAAACTTGGAAGCATTGTGTATCATGAGGAAGATGGAGTGGAACTTCAAAAGGAGGAAGACAGTTTGGTGGAATGGGCGGACAAGTGGCAGATCGAATTTAATGTAGAGAAGTGATTCATTTTGGTAAGACGAACAGTGTACAATCCTAAAGCGGGGAACAGCAGAACCTGGGTGTAAATGTGCATAAATCATTGGGAGGTCAGCTTGAGAGCGGAAATAATAAAGGACATGGCACTTTGGCAGATAGAGAGAAACTGTTCCCATTGATAGAAGAATCGAGAACCAGAGGACACAGATTTAAGGTGATTAGCAAAAGAAGTAATGGTGACATGAGGTCAAAGGGCAGGTTCTGGAATGTACTGTTTGAGAGTGTAGTGGAGGCAAAATCTCTTTCAGAAGATAATTGGATAATTATCTATCTCAAGGGGAAAAGTTTGAAGGCTATTGGAAAAAAGGTGGGGGTGTGGCATTAGGTGAATTGTCCTTGCGGAGAGACGGGCTGTGTCAAGTGGCCTCCTTGTGTGGTGTAACCAGTCTACGATTCCATTGTGATGCTTCATGTATGATTTAAGCAGCATACTTGACCATCTAAAGAGGATCAGGTATGTCACAGTATGTTTGTTTTATTATGGATAAATGTTAAATATTATTACTCCTTCCAAGGATCCTGTACCAAGTGGGTTCTCTACAGGAGAGGTCTTGATCCCACTGGCAGATGAGTATGACCCCATGTACCCAAATGACTATGAGAAAGTTGTGAAACGGCAGCGTGAGGACAGACAACGACAACGGGAACTGGAGCGACAGAAAGAAATTGAAGAAAGAGAAAAGTAAGTATTTGGGAACCCGTGAGTATTTACTTTTTTAAAATAATATTTTTCACAAATCCGGGGCAATCTAGCGTGGCCAATTCACGTACGCTGCACATCTTTGGTTTGTGGGGGTGAGACCTTCGCAGAAACGGGGAGAATGTGCAAACGCCACATGGACAGTGACCCGGGGCAGGGTTCAACCCGGGTCCTCGGCGCCGTGAGGCAGCAGTGCTAATCACCGTGCCACCTGTGAGTATTTTATTGACTCTGAAGGGAGAATGAAAGAATACTAGCTCACCACAAATGTGCATCTGCTGCATTAGCTTTTTGGGTAGTTTGGCTTAAGTTTGAGGGTTCTGCTTCTGCTCAGAAAGAATGGCATTGGCTCCATTAAATGATGTGCCAGATTGTCCAACTGGACCTATTGCAAAGTTTAAAAATTGCTTTTATGTCCTTGCATTTTCCTCAGTGCTACCTGGCAATTATCGAAATGCAAATATGCACAGTATCAAAAGTTTTGCACAAAGCAATGGGCACATCAAAAGTGTTGGGTATGTATTTTTCAGAGAAATGATTGGAGAGTATGAGAGTCGGGTAATGTATGGGAGGAGGTCTCACTCTGTCTCTGGACCCTATCCCCTGGGGTTTTTATGTGAGGAAGTGAAAACAAAGGGGACCTCGTGCATCGTTATGAACGCATTCAGGATTGGTGGTTTGGAATTCTTTTTTCCACTAGTTCAGAACGAGAGGGCATAAGTATAAGATAGCCACTAACACATCAAATAAAGAATTTTTTTTTTTTTTTTTTTATAAATTTAGATTACCCAATTATTTTTTCTATTAAGGGGCAATTTAGCGTGGCCAATCCACCTACTCTGCACATTTTTGGGTTGTGGGGGCGAAACCCACGCAGACACGGGGAGAATGTGCAAACTCCACACCAAATAAAGAATTTTGAAGGAATTTCTTTATTAAGAGGGTGATGTGTGAGTGGAGCACTCAACCACACAGATTGGTTGAAGTCAATACCATTGATACATTTCAAGAGGCAAACTGACATGTTCAAAGGGAGAAGGGAATAGAGAAATATGACGGGGCAAATGTGTGGGACTAGTGAGATATGGCGGGATCAGATGTACGGGAAAAGTGGGACATGGTGGGGCAGATGTATGGGACTAGTGGGATATGGCAGGGCAGGTAATAATAATAATAATCGCTTATTGTCACGAGTAGGCTTCAATGAAGTTACTGTCAAAAGCCCCTAGTCGCCACATTCTGCCGCCTGTTCGGGGAGGCTGGTACGGGAATTGAACCCGCGCTGCTGGCATTGTTCTGTATTACAAGCCAGCGATTTATCCTACTGTGATAAACCAGCGCCTGTATGGGACACTGGGGATATGGCAGGGGCCGATGTAATTAAATGTAAGGAAGCTCATGTGAAGCATTTATTTGGAATAGACCAGTTATGTCTGATACCCAGTCTTCTTGATTCACCCCGGATATTATCACTATAGATCTAGCAGCATTGTACAGTTATATAAAATAATATGTATTTGTCAAAGTAATTTCTATATTTATACATCCAGGCGAAGGAAAGAGAGACATGAACAACCTAGTGGGTTCGCGAGAAGACCAGATCCAGAATCGGATGAAGATGACGATGAAAGAGAAAAAGAAAGGCGAAAAAGGAGTAGGTATCTCTGTGGTCTTTACAGAGCGGTATTGTGACTGGTTAGAAGTAGACACCGTTGAGAGGTGTTAATGTTAAAGGAGATTGACAGGATAGGTGTAGAGCAGATGTTTCCCCTTGTTGGACATTCTGGAACGAGAGGCTACAGTTCTAGGCTAAGGGGCGGCAGATTTAAAACAGAAATGAGGAGAAATTACTTCACTCAAAGGATCGTTAATCTGTGGAATTCTCTACGCCAGAGTGCAGTGGATGGCAGAACACTAAACAAATTGAAGGAGGAGGTGGATAGGTTTTTAATTAGCAATGGGATGAAAGGTTTCAGGGAGCGAGGCAGGAAGGTGGCGATGAGATCAGCCATGATCGTGTTGAATAGCGGAGCAGGCTCGAGGGGCTGAATTGCCAACTCCTGCTTCTAGTTCTTATGTTCTTCGCAGGTTGGTGTTGTGACTGTTACGTTAGAAGTAGACACCATGGCGGTCTTTGCAGGTTGGTGTTGTGACTGTTGCTTTCAGTTTCTTTTCACTCTGAGATCGGCAATCATTCCTGCACGGGCAAATGTTTTCACCAGTTGAATAATCTTTATTTTATTGTATTTTAGGTATGGGAGGAGCAGCAATTGCCCCACCTTCGTCGCTTGTTGAAAAGGACAAAGAACGTATGTACAATGAATTACGCTGTAAACTCGGTTTGATTGTCAAATATTTTTCCCTGACGTTGGTTAAACATTTTGCAACGGCATACTACCTACAATGTAAATATTGCAAATATATCGGTGACTTGGAGCTCGCGCCTGTTTCCCTTAACCTCGTCGTTTTTGTTTCCTCGAGATTACAGATTTTTTATATGTTTAGTTTCAGAATGTTTGTGTCAGGGATCTTGTTTCTTTTGTGTCTTGGGAAGTCTTGGAATTTTTGTGTGTAATACTTTGCACATCTTTTGTTGGGGACTTGCACTGACGTATATTGCAACTTGGATTTCTTTGTATATAGATGTGGTTCACTATTGATTTTTATGCGGCTCTGAAAGGTTGGACATCCTTCCATTGAGGGGCTCACTGACCCTTAGTTTCCAGTTTTTGGTGAAGGATCATCATCCAAAACATGCAGACAATAAGACGTAGGAGCAGAAGTCGGCCACTTGGCCCATCAAGTCTGCTGTACCATTCACAGAGCATGATTGACCGGATATAATCCTCAAATCCATTTTCCTGCCACGTCACCATAACCCTTGATACCCTTACTGATGAAAAATATGTCCACCTCGGCCTTGAACATACTTAATGACCCGGCCTCTATAGCTCTCTGCGGTAAACAATTCCACAGATTCACTACCCTCAGAGAAGAAATTCCTCCTCATCTCTGTCTTAAATGGTTGACCCTCTCATTCTGAGATTCTGCCCTCTGGTCCTAGACTCTCCCACAAGGGGAAACAACCTCTCAGCAGCGACCCTGTCAAACCCCCTGAGAATCCTATATGTCTCAATAAGGTTGCCTCTTATTCTTCTCAACTCCAGTGAGTGTAGGTCCAACCTAATCAACTTTTCTTCGTAAGAAAATCCCTCCAAACCTGGGATCAACCTAGTGAACCTTCTCTGGACTGTCTCCATTGCCGATATATCTTTCTTCGACAAGGGGACCAAATTGTTCACCGTATTCATGTATTTTCCCTTTGCAGATGCTGATGGCTGTGCTGTGCATTTCCTATTTATATTTCGGATTTCTGGCATATACCGCTTGTTTTTATTTCAAAGCAGATTACTCTGATCTCAAACCTATTCATTTTCCATCCTCTGTTTCAAAGACCGTTTATACGATATTGAAAGAAAAGAATTGTCTAGTTAACATACAATGAGTAAAAACGTTCAACACTCGGGAAAGATTTAGTCTCACACAAACCTTCCGATGAGACTGCTCAGCTACCTCATTTCGATAATCAAATGTGTCAAAGCTTTGAGGAGGCAGTTAGTCGTAAAATAAATGGACACGTGAGTTGTGACTGGAAGATTAGGTGATGATCTAGCAGCTGTTTATGGTGATCAGAGGATTTTGTTGGATGGATCATAAGACAGCGGCCTAGTAACTGGCATATCCCTCACTCGAACCATCAAGCAAAGGATTCAGCCCTGGGTCAATGAAGGCTGCAGGAGGGCATGTCTGGAATAGCACCGGGCAAATATTAAAATTAGCTGTCAATCTGGTGATGCTACACCAGGTGAGATCTGAGCTCTGCACTCTTTCCGCATCCAGTTGTGAATGATGGTGGACAATTAAACAATGAGCAGGCAGAGGAGACAGAAATATCTCCATCATACATGATGGGGCAGCCTAGCACAGCAGTGCAGAGAAGCATTTGCTGAGTGAATGATCCGTCTCGGCCGCCTCTTGAGGTTCCCAGCATCTCAGATGCCGGACTTCCGCTTATTCAATTCACTCCATAGCATTGCTGCCTCACGGCGCCAATGTCCCAGGTTCGATCCCGGCTCTAGGTCACTGTCTGTGTGGAGTTTGCACATTCTCCCTGTGTTTGCGTGGGTTTCACCCCCACACCCAAAGATGTGCAGGGTAGGTAGATTGACCACGCTAAATTGCCCCTTAATTGGAAAAAATGAATTGGACATTAAGTTTTTTTTTTTAAATTCAATTCGCTCCACGTGAGATCAAGAAATGGTTGAAGGCACTGGATACTGCGGAGTTTGTGGGGCTTACAAGATCCAGGCAATAGTACTGAAGCCTCTAGCCAATACTGGCATTACATTGTGGAAAAGTTCCCAGGTATGTACTGTCCCCAAAAAGCAAGATAAATCCAATCTGCCAGTTACCGCCTCATCAGGCCCCCCCAGTCATCACCAAATTGAAGAAAGATGTCAGTATTATCAAGCAGCACTGTGCAAGTAGCCGCTCACTGCCTCTCCAGGTGGATTCCACCAGGGCCACTCAGCTCCTGACCTCAATACAGCCTTGGTCCAAGTATGGACAAATGAGCTCAACTCCAGAGATGAGGTGGGAATGAGTGCCTTTGACATGAGAGAGCCCTTACAAAATTAAAGTCAATGTGAATCGGGGAAACCTCTCCCTTGTCAGAGTCATACCTGGCACAAAGGAAGATGGTTATGGTTGTTGGAGACTAATCATCTCCCTTCCGAAACCTTGCTGCAGAAGACCCTCAGGTTAGTGTCTTAGGCCAACCATCTTCTGCTGCTTCATTAATGCCCTTCCTTCCATTGTAAGGTAAGTGGGCATGTTCATTCATTGCACAAAGTTCAGCACCATTTGAAGCAGTCTGTATGTACAAATGTAGCAAGGCCTGGACAATATTCATGCTTGGTCTGATAAGTGACAAGTAACATTCTTGCCACAAAGGTTCAGGCTGTGACCATCTCCAACAAGAGATAATCTCTCCCATTGGCATTCAATGGCATTACCATTGTAGAATTCCCCCACTATCAACCCCGAGTGTTACCATTGACCAGAAACGGAACTGACCAACCCTATAAATACTGTGGCTACAAGCGCAGGCCAGATGCTGGGAATTCTGCAGAAAATAACTTGTCCTGACTCACCAAAGCCTATCCACCATCTACAAGGCACAAGTCAGACGTGCGATGGAATACTCCCCACTTGACTGGATGAGTGCAGCTCCAACAATCTGAATAAGCCTTACCCCAACCAGGATAAAAGCAACCTGCTTGCTCAGAACCTCATCCACCAACCTTGACATTTACTCCCTCCACCCCGACGCACAGTGGCAACAGTTTGTACTATGTACAAGATGCACTGCGCCAGTGTTCCTTGACCTCACTAAGGAAAAGAGTAGCAAATGCAGGGAGCACCACCATTTGCAAGTTCCTCTGCAAGCGACACACCATTCCGAGTTGGAACAATATCGCTGTTCCTTCACTGTTGCTGGATCAAAATTCTGGATCTCCCTTCCTGAACAGCGCTGCATATGTACCTGCACCACACTTACTGCAGTGGCTCAAAAAGGTGGCTCACCTAACCCACCTACTCGAGGCCAATTAGGGATGGGCAACAAATGCCAACTTTGCCCACATCACAGGAGAGAGTAAAAGAAAGATAGAGAATATCAGTTTTCTGTGGTAAGGTCACCCAGAACAAGGGAGCATAACCTTTAAATTCAAGCTACGATGTGTGGAGTTGATGCCGGGGAGCAGTTCTTCATCAAAAGGGTCATAGAGATTTAGAGTTCTCTTGGCCAAAACGCTGCTGAGGTTGTGGGCTACATGGAAATTTCAAAACCAATCGATAAACTAACGTTCATAGGGATATCAGTATAAGAAACCAAAGCAGGTGAATGGAATTAAGATACCGATAAGGCATGATCTAATGGACTAATGAAACGGGTTTGAGGGGCGGAATGGCTTCCTCCTACACGGTGGTCACTCGTTGATCATTTCCACTGTATAAATTTATTGTGCTCCATTTTAGACCGACAACTCTCTTCCATGTCCTCAGAATGTTCTGAAACCAGTTCCTCTTTTGTTCTGACCAGTGTTAACCTTCTGGACGTTCTGTTATTGTTTCCAAGTCTCATTGGCGATAAAGTAAGTAAAGTCACCATAGTCCCAGATGACCACAGGCTGTTTTCCCCTTTGAAAGGGAGGGGGGGGGGGGGGGAGCTGACTGGTGGTGATTTAACCTCATGGCCACCATTACTGTGACCAGTTTTCAATTCAAGATGTTATTAATCAAATTCCATCAGCTGCCGTGGTGGGATTTGAGCCCATGTCCCTGAGCGTTGCCCTAGCCCACTGGGTTACTGGTCCAGTCACATTACCACTATTCCACAAACGTTCCCTCTTTTCCCTCCACTTTATCCCCTGATATTCCATCCCTTTTCATCGTTTATTATTCTCTGATTTACCTGATTTTTATATTAACTCTCTCTGAATTTGAGCTGTAAACGCCGTCTTTGGCTTCCGAGGAATCCATACTTCCTTTTCCAGCCCTGCATTCTAATTTAGTTCAGGAATCTTGTGTGTAAATACTATTACAGTCTCACACACCGGCCCTACAGATCAACTCCCCCATCCCAATTAAGATTACAAATCAATTCTATTTTAAAAAAAAAAAAAGTTCTTGTCAATCACTATCTGCTTCCAAAATAAACTCCCAAAATATTCTGGAGATTTTGTTTTCAGAAATAGAAACAATAACGTCAGGTTTGCACTTGTTTACTGTACTCTAGGAATAAAACGTGAAACGTTCTCATCTTGGTTGCTAATTTACTGTTTCCCTTTTTTTTATGCAAGTCATTGCACCTTTCCAGTATGAGGATGAATCCAGACCGCGCAGTGCACCTAGCAAGGCTGCGATCCCCCCTCCAATCTATGAGGAACCAGAGAGACCACGGTCACCGCCTGGGCCCACCAACTCCTTCATTGCAAACATGGGGTCGGTGAAAACTGAAACAAATTTCTGTATCAAAATTCGACGCAGTATGGATTGTCATTTGAATCTCTGACACACACAGTTGTTATTTTGAACAATGCAGATTTCTGTATGTGCATCTCCCAGCGTATTTATACTTGCCCCAAAAGTCTCACTCTTTCATTTATTAATTTTTTAAAAATCGCTTATTGTCACAAGTAGGGCAGCAGGGTAGCATGGTGGTTAGCATAAATGCTTCACAGCTCCAGGGTCCCAGGTTCGATTCCCGGCTGGGTCACTGTCTGTGTGGAGTCTGCACGTCCTCCCCCTGTGTGCGTGGGTTTCCTCCGGGTGCTCCGGTTTCCTCCCACAGTCCAAAGATGTGCGGGTTAGGTGGATTGGCCAGGCTAAATTGCCCCTAGTGTCCTAATAAAAGTAAGGTTAACGGGAGGGTTGTTGGGTTACGGGTATAGGGTGGATACGTGGGTTTGAGTAGGGTGATCATGGCTCGGCACAACATTGAGGGCCGAAGGGCCTGTTCTGTGCTGCACTGTTCTATGTTCTATGTTCTAGGCTTCAACGAAGCTACTGTGAAAAGCCCCTAGTCGCCACATTCCGGTGCCTGTTCGGGGAGGCTGGTACGGGAATTGAACCCGCGCTGCGGGGCTGCCTTGGTCTGCTTTAAAAGCCAGCTATTCAGCCCTGTGCTAAACCAGCCCTAGGCATTCACATGAAATTCGGTCTAAATTTGTTTAAAAAATAACTCTCCTCCTAACTCCCTGAAGCCTGCCCGCCAAGTCGCAGGTTAGAAGTGTGATGGAAAACTCCCCACTTGCCTAGATCCAACAACACTTGAAGCTTGACATCGTCCACGACAAAGCCAAGGTTGACACACCTTCCATCCTCTGTGCTTAGTGACAGCATTGTGTACCATAACAAGATGCAGTGCAGCAACTAACCAAGGCTTCTTAGATTGCAGCACCCTGCAAAATGTATCAAGGCAAAAGGTGCTTGAGAAATCTCCACTTTCCAGTCTCTCTCTCCCCCCCCCCCTCCCCCCAACACACACACACCAATTAATGGCATTTGGCGTGACCGATATATCTACTCTGCGCATCTTTGGGTTGTGGGAGTGAGACCCACGGGGGCAATGTGCAAACTCCACACAGGCATTGACCTGGAGCCAGGATCAAACCTGGGTCCTCGGCGCCATGAGGCAGCAGTGCTAACCACTGCGCCACTGTGCTGCCCTCTTAAGTTGGGAAGTTGATGTGATTGGTAAAGTGTTGATTTTCCACCCCAACCAATTCTACTCTCCATTGAAGTCAATGAGTAATATTGCCTGGGGTCCAAACTAAATTTCACCCGATCCTGTGGGTTCCTGGTTTGGTTAACATTGCCCTCAATATTGGAGCTGAAAGGACAGTAAAGTTATTGTGACTATGTTGCGACGTTCTTCTTAGCAGTAGTTTTAATGTATTGGCAACTCGAATTTTTTACACAGTTGAAAGGAAAGCTTGAAAAATGAAATTAATTAAAATAATTTAACGTATGAGCTATACAGCCACCTGAAGGGGGGGGTATGCCAAGCATCACCATACTTTGCAGACTTAGCTGTATTACCGAGACCTAGAAGAAGTGGTTGACGTCACTTTGAAGAGGTTGTTAGGAAAATTGCTTTCAATATAAATCATCTGAATTTGGGGTTAGAGGCCACAATATTAAAATGTGCAGATAACAAAGAAAGAGGGATTCAGTTACTTGTGAAACAAAGGTTTCTGCGGCTTTGTGGGGTGATGGGGGGGCGGGGGGGGGGGGGGGGAGTGGAGTGGCGTTGATAACAGATGAATAGATTGGGGAGATATATGAGGATGAAACTTAATGTGGGTGTGCAAGGTGATGCAAGTGGCGGTTTCCATACCAAACAACTGCTCATTTTGTTGCCCTTGGCCATCAGGTGGCAGTGTTAACCTCAAAAATGCTTAACAGCAAGACAACTCTAACCTGTGCTGGGGAGTACAGGGAAGGCACAAACTCACATTTAGGCTTCAGCGTTATTATATTAATGTGTATTTTTTCTGGTTTTAGTAGGGATAACCTTTTGCAAAGTTTAATTTCACATGTTTTGCTCGCCTGCAATCTGGTGTCATATGGTAACCACTCCTGCATAGATTTATATTTTTCCACCCTTGCTGAGAGGCCAATTCACAAATAAGATACTGACTTGATGCAATGGCTTACGATTAACATAGCAACAGTTCTTTTTGTCTGTGTGTTCGCCTCGTTGCGTTATTTTGCAGACACGTGGATTTAACTCTACCCCAGGTTGAGCTACACCTGTTGCTATATTGCAGTGTTCTTCAAAACGTGGACCTTGGAATTTTCCTGAAAATTGTATAATGTAGAAACAGATTCAGAGAGTAACAGCTTTTATTTATCCAGCACTTTTGATACATGCCACATTATTACAAGGAATTTCACAGGAGTGTTACCAAACCAAAGAGGAGAGAGATTGAGAAGGGAGGAAATTGCAGAGCTTGGGGCTTTGACAGCTGAACGCACAGCTAAAGGGCTATGAAATTGGATACAAAGTGCATCCACCAATTCCAATAGCTGGCTTTTCATTTACATACATCCTTCTTTTTTTGACAGTGGCACGGTGGCACACAAAATTATGCAGAAATATGGCTTCCGTGAGGGGCAAGGCCTAGGAAAACACGAACAAGGTTTGAGCACAGCACTGTCAGTGGAGAAGACAAGCAAACGAGGAGGAAAGATTATTGTTGGCGATAGCGCAGAAAAAGGTACCTGCACCCATGAGGCTACAGTACTGAATTGGGTCCAAATATTAATACTTTTATCAAAACTATTATACCTGCAAATAAAAATATCTAATGAGAAATATTAACAGAATAATGGGCTCCATACACCTTTTGTAATTTGAGATTAAATCTACAGTATTAATTTAAAACTTCTTCCTGTCCAGGTTGTGCTGCACACCAAGTGACACATTTGTGTAAATTCATTTGAATGCGCCATCCTCCATATGCAAACTTCACAGGGGAACAGAAGGGCTAAATCAGTGCGTGCCAGCGATGATATAAAAATATCAGAGCAGTGCTTTGTAAACTCATATTGGAGAAATGTATCACACAGACACAAAGGGCTGGATTCTCCGCTTCCTGGCGCTGAAATCGCATTCGGCAAGGGGACGGAGAATCCCCGATGACGCCAAAATCAGGGGCGGTGTCACTTTCGCGATGCACCGCCTCCTGAAAAGTGGCGTACTCTAGGAGTACGCCGCACGCCATATCCACGGCCTCAGGCCATTGCCTGAAGCCCGCCTCGCGGTGCTCCATCACTGACCGGCCGAGTTCACAATGGCGTGGGATTCTCATGGTCTCACCCGATGTGAACTTGGCGTGGCGGCTGCGGACTCAGTCCGTCCGGCCCCACCACTGTCAAGGGAGAGCCGATCCACGGACAGGGGGTGATGCTTCATTCGGGGCTGGGGCCGGTAATGTTCCGGGCTGTTTTGGCAGCTAGAGCTGGGAGCTCTACGCTGTCTATGTGCTAGCCCCCAGAAAAATGGGGAACCGGTGGCTGTTTTGCATCAGTTTTCCTGGCGTAAAACACCACTGCTTTCACGCCGGCGTGGGGACTTAGTCTCCCAAACGGAGAATCCAGCCCAATGTCTGGTATCTGTATTAAAGGGACATTGTTACTTCATTTCCCTTCACTGAAAATTACTTTATAGATTGCCATAAAATTATTATTTTTAGTTCTTCTGTGTGACGTGGGCGTCGAAGGCTGTGTCACCGTTTATTGCCCATCCCTAAATGCCTCCTTGAGGGGGCATTTAAAAGTCAACCACATTGCTGTGGGTCTGGGGTCACATGTAGGCTAGACCAGGTTAGGATGGCAGATTTCCTTCCCTAAAGGACATTAGTGAACCGGTTGAGGGTCATTTCCTCTCCTGTATCCCAAGTGATTAACCTTTTATACCTTTTATTTTATGTTATGCATTCTTGTTTCAAACACATCAAAATACGGCGCCGAAGTGTCTTGCTGACAACAGCAGCTGGCTTTGAAAACGCTACTGATTTAACCTGAATTTATTCCTGTCATCAGGAAGATCAGGGCAATCAGAATGATCAAATAATGGACATTAAAAGCAAAAGAAGAAGAAATGTCTCTTCCCCGCATGTTGTTTCTGTTTCTCGCTGTCCCTTTCAGGACCTTTTGCAAATGCACTTCTCGTTCAACCAGGATAAAATTCCAAGAAAAAGTACCAAACATTCCTATCCTCGCCCTGTGACCTTTATCACCCAAGTGACTTGCACAATTTGCTTTCTGTAACTTGCATTTCTTGGAAATTACATTACAGAATCGTAGAACGGTTACATCGCAGAAAGGTGCCATTCAGCCCATGCTGCCTCCCTGAAGGAGCAGTTCACCTAGTGCCACTCTTCCCCGCCTTCTCCCCATCGTCCTTTTTGGGTAGTATTCCAATCCCCTCTTGTAAACCACGATTGAACCTGCCTCCACCACACTCTCTGGTACTGCATGCCGGATTCTAACCACTCAGGCATTTCCCCTTGTCACCATTGCTTCTTTTGCCAATTACCTTAAATCTGTGCTCTCAATCTTTCCACCAAGAGGAACAGTTTCTCCCTATCTATTCGGTCCAGACCCCTCATGAGTTGCCACTCCTTAGCACCTTGCACAGTGATACTGGCCATGATTAGTGTTTGGGACTCTTGTTCTATTATTCTAGTCCAGTGCATGCACTATGCAGTAGGCATTTAGGATACTTTAACTTTTGCAATTTAGCATCATAGATTAAATTGTGTTTCAGTGAAACTTGGTAAAATGACAGTGTGTGAATTTATATTGACTTTTGGTTGACTTAACAGTGGAAATGCCTGTCAGTACCAAGAAATCAGAAGCAAACCCACTGACTGAGATCTTGAAAAATCCCACAAAAGTGGTCTTATTACGGGTAAGGAATGAAGGCGTTAACCTGTTTGCATTTTAAAATTTGGAATCAGAAACTAATAAGTTTTTTTAAAAAGATACACATTTTTGTAACTGATCTCGATACGTATGCAATTGATCTGTGCATCATTCACATGAAAATCCGACCTTGCATATAGATTTTCAGTTGCCATAAAGACAACGGTGATAGTCGTCACACTTCTGTTAAAATCTACCACAACAGCCTTTACCGAGTGATGAAAACTTGCTTGTGCTGGTGTACCAGGTGCAGTTTGAGTTTGCAGATGATTACATTCCTGTGTGAATCTCTGATTCATGCATCAGATATTGGGATGACTACTGTTCTATAATCTTGTGATTGTTTCCAAATTTACCTTCTGAGCAAGTTATAAAGTTACATCTTAAATTGTGGTACAGGGAGACATTACATTTTTCTGTGGAACCTATTGGACAGTGGCCATTTCTGTCTGACATTATAAAATAGAAATATTTCCCGCACCCCACAGCAAGATCGCCACGGGCGAGACGTGGACAATGGAGAAGTCCATTGACCTCGGGCAGGATTCTCCGGTCGCCGGGCGAATGTGGCCGGAGAATCCCTCCCATATAGTGCAAAGTACCCAATTCATTTTTTTCCCAATTACGGGGTAATTCAACGTGGCCATTTCATCTACCCTGCACATCTTTGGGTTGTAGGCGTGAGACCCATGCAGACACAGGGAGACTGCCATCTCCACACAGAGAGTGATCCGGGGCCAGGATCGAATCCGGGTCCTCAGTACTGTGAGGCAGCAGAGAACTGTGCCACCATTCCGGCCCTATATATAGTGCAAACTTGGTGGCAAATGGGAACCCTCACTTTTGTAACGCCCATGGGAAAGAATTTGATTTGAGCAGCAGAACAGCGTAAGCTTTTGGTATCCAAGAGCATATTTAGACTTTTGTCATTGAATGTTCATTTTTATGAGGAGTCCGGAATTTGCATGTTTTGCAAAGAAAAGCACATTCTGAGCGATAGTGTTGCTGGTGATTGCTTTTGACTTAAGTCGTTTGATATATTGATCCAATTAAGAAGAAATTGAATTTAGAAGCCACTTTAAATATATATTTTATTAAAACGCATGAAACATAAATCTAGCTCGCCCATGTCCTCATTTGTATTAGGGTTTCATATTGGTTAGTTTATATTTGGTTGATTTATTCTTAGAACATGGTCGGGGCCGGAGAAGTCGATGATGACCTGGAAGGTGAAACCAAGGAGGAGTGTGAAAAGTATGGAAAAGTGTCCAAATGTGTCATATTCGAGGTAGGAACTTTGTTGACGCATGCCCTATATTAAACAGGAGAGCAGTAACCTGTTATCTAATGTGCCTGTTTGCCAATTCTTCTTTCCTTCCCGGGATGTGGGAGTCGCTGGAATCACCAGCATTTATTATCCATCCCTAATTACCTTTGAGAAGATCCTGGCAACAATTGAGTGGCTCACTGGGCCATTTCGGGGATCTGCTAAAAGTCAACCACATTGTTGTGGGCCCGGATTCAAATGTAGGCCAGACTGGGCAAGGCTTCTTTCCCCAAAGAACATTGGTGAGCCAGTTGGGTTAGCAACATAGGGAATAGGAGTAGGTCATTCAGCCCTTGAGCCTGCTCTAACATTCAATTAGATTATGGCTAATCTGCTACTTCAATGCCATTTACCCTATTTTCCCCATGTCCTTTGATGTCTTTACTATCTAAAAATCTCTTGATTTCTGTCTTGGAACATACTCCACGGCCCTCATGGGTAGAGAATTCCAAAGATTCACCATCCTCTGAGTGAAGAAATTCCATAACATCTCAGTCTAAATGGCCTACCATTCATTCTGAGACTGCGTGCGCTGGTTTAGAACCCCACGCCTAGGGAAACCCTTTTCAGCCCTGTAAGAATTTTGTATGTCGCAATAATAATAATCTTTATTATTGTCACAAGTAGGCTTACATTAACACTGCAATGAAGTTACTGTGAAAATCCCCTAGTCGCCACATTCCAGCGCCTGTTCGGGTACGCAGAGTGGGAATTCAGAATGTCCAATTCACCTAACAGCACAAATGTTTAATATAGATTTACTTTTATATCTTGACTTTCATAGCGCAACATGAGGAAAAACCTTTTTCACGCAGCGAGTGGTTAGGGTCTGGAATGTACTGTCTGATTGTAGTGGAGGCAGGTTCACACAGCGAGTGGTTAGGATCCGGAATGTTTTCTGAGAGTGTGGTGGAGACGGATTGACACAGCGAGTGGTTAGGATCTGTAATGTACTGTCTGTGAGTGTGGTGGAGGCAGATTCACACAGCGAGTGGTTAGGATCTGGAATGTACTGTCTGTGAGTGTGGTGGAGACAGATTGACACAGCGAGTGGTTAGGATCTGGAATGTAGTGTCTGTGAGTGTGGTGGAGACAGATTGACACAGCGAGTGGTTAGGATCTGGAATGTACTGTCCGAGTGTGGTAGAGGCAGATTCACACAGCGCGAGTGGTTAGGATCTGGAATGTACTGTCTGTGAGTGTGGTGGAGGCAGGTTCACGCAGCGAGTGGTTAGGAACTGGAGTGTGCTGCCTGAGAGTGTGGTGGAGGCAGATTCACACAGCGAGTGGTTAGGAACTGGAATGTACTGTCTGAGAGTGTGGTGGAGGCAGATTCACATAGCGAGTGGTTAGGATCTGGAGTGCGCTACCTGAGAGTGTAGTGGAGGCAGATTCACTCAGCGAGTGGTTAGGATCTGGAATGTACTGTCTGTGAGTATGGTGGAGGCAGGTTCAATTGGAGCATTCAAAAGGGAATTGGACTTGACTTTTTTCCGAAGAGGAAGAATTTGGAGGGTTATGGGGATGATGTGGAAAAATGGCGTTAAATTAGTTCATTTGGAGAGCAGATGCAGACACTATGCGCTGAATGGCCTCGTCCTGTGCCATTACAATTACCTTTTGCCATAAAACCACCGTAGCATTAACATTCCTTCTGACTTTATCCACTTGAGATGCTATTTTAAATAATTTGTAAACTTGATCCCCCCAAATCCCTCCACATCACCCAGCTTTCCCCCATTTAAAGTATTATTGCGGTTTTTTGACCAATACTTGTTAGTTACTAAATTATCTGCAATTTTTATTTTTGTCCTTATCAGACTTCTCTTGAAGCTTACTTTGGTCTTCAGAATTATTTATTGTTCCTCTTATTTTAATATCCCTTACAAGATCCCTCCTGCCATGTATCCGCGTCATTGCTGAAGACGATGAATAGATGCGGTCCCAGGCAGTGATCCCTCTAAATTGTATTTGTTATGTGCAGCCTGTTAATTTCAATTTACTATGCCTTTTGATTCGTGAGACCGGGCAGCACGGTAGCACAGTGGTTAGCACTGTGGCTTCACAGCGCCAGGGACCCAGGTTCGATTCCCCGCTGGGTCACTGTCTGTGCGGAGTCTGTACGTTCTCCCCGTGTCTGCTTGGGTTTCCTCCGGGTATTCCAGTTTCATCCCACAGTCCAAAGATGTGCAGGTTAGGTGGATTGGCCATGCTTAATTGCCCGTAGTGTCCAAAAAGGTTAGGAGGGTCATTGGGTTACAGGTATAGGGTGGAAGTTAGGGCTTAAAGTGGGTCGGTGCAGACTCGATGGGCCGAATGGCTGCCTTCTGCACTGTATATTCTATGTAATTTATTTTTCCCACTGCCTTCACAATTGCTGTGCACAGTTTAAAGGGAACACAGGGCCCAGAACGGAACCATGTGGCTACCCACTTCTGAACACTCTTGAAAAGCTACCCTGTTCTTCTCTCCTATCCAGTTGTTAATCTGTTCCCCTCCTCCTGATTCCACACTCCCGAATCTCCAATGCTTGGCACCCCGTCAAAGACTTTCTGAAAATCCATGGTTAGCACATCCGCTGAGGAGGCACATTTTACCTTCCTTTATGCACATGCGTCACTCATGATCCTGTTGGATGTGTGCACATTACGACTCCGATAACCTTTGGGTATTCTGTACTTGCGACAGTCTTTCACAGGCAGCAATGGTTTAAAATGTCAGACTCAATCACCATGCTCTGGTGTGTGAACACTGCTCGTGTTCGTCATCCCGTTTTGTTGAAGAACCTCCTTTCAAATGGATTACCAATAATGGACACCCCTCATCGAAATTCCAAAATGCAAAAACAACACTCATAATTACTGCATGTAAAGCGTATTTTAATATTTATTTTACAAAAATGGGTATTTACTTACCGATATCAGCGCCTGCTTCTCTTTGTACAGCATACATTCATTAAATATTTAATAATAATATCTCCTTTCCTTGAACAAGGTTGAGCGCACCTGAGGCACAGCATCGGACTTTGAAACTGAGACTTTACCCCATGGTCTCCCGGCTGTTCTCGCTGTTCATACTCCCCTTGAAGTGGTTAGCACTGCTGCCTCACGACGCCGAGGTTCCAGGTTTGATCCTGGCCCCAGGTCACTGTCCATGTAGAGTTTGCGCATTCGCCCTGTGCTTGTGTGGGTCTCGCCCTACAACCCAAAAGATAGGAGGATTGGTCACGCTAAATTGCCCCTTAATTGGAAAAACAAATTGGAAACTCTTAAATTTATTTTTTAAAAAGACTCCCCTTGAAGATGAGACTGACAGCCCACCCTGCACTCCACATGTGGCTGCCTCCCCCTCTCTACGGACCGCCAGGAGTCTACGGACCTCAGTTTGCGAACAACTATAGTTGAAAGGTGTCAGAAAAGTTCACTACAGTGAAAAGTAATAATGAATGAAAATGAAATGAAAATCGCTTATTGTCACAAGTAGGCTTCAAATGAAGTTACTGTGAAAAGCCCCTCGTCGCCACATTCCGGCGCCTGTTCGGGGAGGCTGGTACGAGAAATGAACCCGCGCTGCTGGCCAGCCTTGGTCTGCTTTAAAATCCAGCGATTTAGCCCTGTGCTAAACCAGCCTCGCCAATACTTGGCAACGGTGTAGTGAACACTAGAGTAACATTAAACACAAATCAACACATGCCAAATGATATTTAGCCTGAGAGTTGTTAAGGCGAATAACATTTTATTATTTGGAAACAAATCTAATTGTCGACAATCTAGAATAAGTACACAGTTGATGAACATTTACATAGTGAACTGCCAAAAGAGAAAGAGAGCGAAAGCAGCGCTTCCATCAATACGGTTTCCCACCAGAGGGTTAGATAATTGAGCCTTTTCACTGCTTGTGCTATGATGCAGATGATCCAAGAATGCAGGGAATCCTAATCAGCGATGACATTTTTCTAAACTATATCTTGGTGAGTAGATGGAACTCGAGGTGAATTGAGAATGGAGTTCAATGCTTCGAGGGTATTTTAAACCTGATATATGGGTTTCTGTGATATAAACATATGCATAGTTTCAATGCTTATTTCAGTAACTGATGTCAAAACGTTACTTCTACACGTTTCAGCTGTTTCTTAATAATTTGGATTGAGGCAGAACTATATGTATTTTCTGCAGTTTTCCTCTCTAAGATTTTCTTGCTGGTGGCTAGAGACTGGGATTAACTCACCAATTGGATTGAAGCAGGTGTATTCCATCCGTTTCTGCAGCATTACGTTGGTGCACCAGCACATGATTGCTGAAAATTATTCTAAAGTTTACTTTCTACAAAACTGCGAGTGTGTAGAATGTCAGAACTAAAGGTTTAGCTTAAGCCCTGACTGTTTTCTTCAGTCGATATAAAAGATCCCATGACACCATTCAAAGAAGAGTTGGCCATGCCTCCCGGCCTGTGCTTATCTCTCAAATGACACCTAAAATGGATGAAAGCAAATTACTGCGGATACTGGAATCTGAAACGAAAGGGAAAATGCTGGAAAATCTCAGCAAGTCTGGCAGCATCTGTAGGGAGAGAAAAGAGCTAACTTTTCAGTCCGATGACTCTTTGTCAAAACTAACAGACCGAGAAAGTGGGAAATATTTATACTGTGAAGTGAGAATGAAAGGTGAGTCATAGCCACAGAAGCCCAGGGAAACCGTGTGCTAATGGTGCCGGGTAACATCAAATTCAACAACTTCACATGATCAGCCCCACCTCGACCCATTTGTTTTCATTTCATTTTAACTGTCTTTTACCATTTCTTTCTTTCCTGCACTTTTCCTGCACCTTTCTCCTCTTTGCTTCCCCTTCCCCTTCCCCCACACCTATAGTTAATCCTCTGATGTTAGTTTCCCTGCTGTTTGACCTTTCACATCTTTTGTCCTCTCTGGGGACTGCCATTAGCACTCTTTCCCCTTGGTATCTGTGGCCATTAGCACCCGGTTTCCCTGGGTTTCTGTGGCTATGACTCATCTTTCATTCTCACTCCACAGTATAAATATTTCCCACTCTCTCTGTCTGTTAGCTTTGACAAAGAATCATCGAACTCGAAACGTTAGCTCTTTTCTCTCCCTACAGATGCTGCCAGACTTGCTGAGATTTTCCAGCATTTTCCCTTTCACCTAAAATGGATGATCTGGTTACATATTTCATAACTGTTTGTCAGCTTGCCAAGTGAAAACAGCCATGCTTCCTCCGTAACAAAAGTATCTGCACTTGCAAACATACTTAATAAGCTATCAAATGCTTCGGGATGCCCTGAGGCTGTGGAAAGTGTGATATAAATGTAAGTTGAATGGCAGAGTTACTCCTCAGCCAGTGTGTGGAATGATGTCGCAATTCTCTGATGAAAAATCAGAATTTTACATGTTTTTGAATTGGGTGTATATTTGTAGCCTTGTGAGATCTTTTCTATCCAGCCGAGGGGCCAGGCAAGGGCTCAGTTTAATGAATCACCCAAATATCTCCTCCTTTAACTCTGAGACAGTGTTTAACATTTCCATAGATGGAGAAAACCTTCCTTTTGTGGCTCTGCTGTATTGTAGTTTCTTGTGTGTGCCCCAAATGCCAATATTCTCAGCTTCTCCACTCATTGATTTACATGAGCTGAAAGACAGAGATGCACTAAAAATGACAATATTGAGATTTGAGCGAGCTCCGATTTGGCAAATAATTGAGCTGTCAGAGTAACATAGTTGTGCTTTGCGGTTGACACTATATATGAAAGAATTATCAAATGAATAGTTCTGTGAACAAGATATTAATTTGTTTTGGATAGAAGTAGATTAAATTTCTGTAACGTTCTACTGCCCTGGACTCCAGAGAGGAAAATTCTCCTGCGGTTTCCAGTTTCCTCATTAAGCAAACACTTCAATACCTGGCATTGCTCCCAGCCTTTTCCTGTTGTAGTTTCCTTGACGAGTCTTCTGAAGGAGCTGTGACGTAAGCACTTTAATCGAGAAGTGTTTCTTTTCAGGAATAGCCTCAATTTGTGGCTTTACAAATTCAGCCAGAGAATTCAGCTGACCTGTATTGATCGTGGTGTACTGGTCAGCCAAGGGTCATTTAGGCTGAGTCGGAATCTCCCCAGCTCCCAGGAGAGTGCTAGTCAGCTGGAAGGTCCTTCTACAATCAGATTATTCACATGTTGGTACATGTTGTAACAAACTAGAGCAAACATTATGAACTTTCCATAGCTGTTATAGAATCACACCAGACACTCCTTTATTTATACGTTTAAACACCTGCTTGATTCTTGCATTTCTTCATTTACTTCTCCTTAAGTCAGTGAGTGATCAGACACTAACAAAGCCATACCACTAAATAGTGGGGCATTATTTGGCCTTGGGTGAAGGGAGAGAGGGCAAAGGTTATTATAGTGGAGATCAGTCCACATCATCCAGTATCGCCTACAAACACTTTTCAGTAGAAGTGACAAGACACCATTCAGGAGCGTGGGACTATTTAAAAAAAAGTCTTTCATTTCCTCTTTCCCAGGCTAAATAGAGACCTGATCAATGCATTGGTCAGGATTAACTAGCTCGTGGTTGAACCTGGACTTATGCTGGTGTGTGCAGTTTGGTACTGGACTACATTATACATTTATATCCACCAAGCTATCAGGGAAGCTCAATTCATTTTTAAGTAATTCATAAAGAGATGGGTTGTCCTATTTAATAACCCCCAGAGTGTAGCGAATTTTCAGAGAGCCTGAGACTTAAAAAGGAAAGGGCTGCGGTGACAGTCTCCAGTACTGTTTGTGCTGTAGTTTGGGGCCATTCAGATTTGAGGCAGGTAGCACAACTCTGCTGTATTTCCCTTGGATTGGAGCCTAGTCAGAGTCTCTCTGCAGGTGAATATGTCTTTGCTGTTTGCCAGTATGAGGATAATGGGGATGGGCACAGTACTCGAGTGTTGAAACACTAGCTGCTTGCTCCATTATTCCACCACCTCCTCTTGAAAAATTGCAACTTTCTCATTTTTCAGGGAGGAGAAACCTTTTGTTGATGCTCACAACAAGTGATGCAAAATATGACAGTCACAGAACCGATGGCTCAAGGCCCTACCTAGAGGAGTAGGGTGGAAAAAATGCAAAGATGCAACTTACAAAGCGGTAGTTCTTTTAACTGTTAAAATCTTATTCCTCCTCGCAAAGGCTGCCTCGCAGCCATGGGAGTCTGTTTCGCATGGGTCTTTAAAATTAGTCAGTGGAATTAGTGTAAATGGACTAAAATATCGAGTTATTCCAGTGATACGTTCTCACCTAAATTGTTGGAAGCTTATGACCCTGGTTTCAGTGGCTGTGAAAGATACACACCTGATTCAAAACATCCAGAGAATTGGTGCCATTGTCCTCCACCTACTCATTGACTCCTGTGCGTCCTCTGGGTCCCCTCAAATTAATACTTTTGTTCAATCTTTCAGATTCCTGGCGCACCTGATGATGAGGCAGTCAGGATATTTGTGGAATTTGAGCGGGTCGAGTCTGCAATCAAAGGTAACATTACTTTTCGTCATTTAAAAAAAAAATTAGAGCGTAACCGTATCCCCCGTGCTATCCCAGTGAGTATATATGGCAGATAGACCAGGAACTTTGCAGGTTTGATCCCTAATTGATGCTCAGCTGATCTTGGCCAGTCATACTATTACAGCAGCCCATATTACAGCCACACTTAATGACTGGGCCAGGAAGGAATGATAGACCCAGTTGCTGATCTCCATCTGGTGACTCTTAAGATGAAGGGTGCATGTTTGCGAATCTTGTGAGAACACGAGTTGAATTGGCTGTGAAGCTGCTTTGGCTGACTAGCCTATGAACATATGCACTGTGAACACACAAACGGTGGCTAATTGGCTGAGGTATTGGGAGGTATGTGATACCTGGTGAAATATGAATTAACAGATTAGTATCTCGAGGCTAGAAAGACATGAAATGGCATATGAATATTGTACGACAATAAACTTAAGAGTAGGAGTCATCCTTAATTTGGACTTTGTGACTTTATTGAAGTAAGATATTTACTCAGAAACATGTCTGTGCCACACCTGATAGTGTGTTGCCTCAGAAGGATAGTGTTCGATTCTTCACTTTCAACAACACATGGGCGACACAGTATCACAGTGGTTAGCACTGTTGCTTCACAGTGCCAGGGTCCCAGGTTCGATTCCTGTCTTGGGTCACTGTCTATGTGGAGTCTGCACGTTCTCCCCGTGTCTGCGTGGATTTCCTCCGGGTGCTCCGGTTTCCTCCCGCAAGTCCCGAAATATGTGCTTTTTAGGTGAATTGGACATTACTGAATTCTCTGTCCTTGTACCCGAACAGGCGCTGGAGTATGGCGACTAGGGGAATTTCACAGTAACTTCATTGCAGTGTTAATGTAAGCCTACTTGTGACACTAATAAAGATAATTATAATTATAATAACGACATCAATTCACCAAACTAAAGACCATGTTATTTGCTGATTGATTGCGCATGGATTTTAGTGAGATATTTATTCATGGATTTTTTTAAGTGAGGGGTAGGTTTGTGTCCACATAAGCTCCTTAATTTAAAAAGAAGAGATTGTTGGATGTACCCAGTAGATCTGGCAGCATCTGTGGAGGAAGAAGCACAGTTCATGTTTTAGGTCTGTGACCTTACAGCAGAACTAGAAAGAAAGTTAAGAGATGTAATAGGTTTTAAGCGAGCACAGAGGTTATTTGAAATTATTGAACTCGGAGTCCTTAATGCCCTGTATTTCTGGTCATGTGTGAAGTTTGGCTTTATTTTTAATTCAAGTCAATTTTAAAACTAGCACTAGTGTCATTTTCTTCAAATTTGAAATGAATTTTTAAAATATCAGAAGGAGCCCCTTTTTATATCTTGCACAAATTTATCAACAATATGTATGCATGCCTGTTCCATCCCTTTGAACCAAAATTACCCGTGTGATTAACTCCTGACTATAATTATTCTGTATTAATCACCTACCACCAGCGGTGATAGTTTCACGGATATGCTGCTAATTCTTTACTACTGCAAGTGTCTAGGCCCTGGAAATAGTGAATGATGCTCCTCTTATTCCAGCTGTTGTTGACCTGAATTCAAGATACTTTGGTGGCCGCGTGGTGAAGGCCTGTTTCTACAATCTGGATAAATTCCGTCAGCTGGACCTTGGTGACCTTTTCTAGAAGCACAAGCGAAAGTGTTACATCCATCGGCTGCCTGCACACGGCGTAAACAGTCCCCTCGGTCCGAAGTCATGAAGAAAGGGGAGGGGAATTATAATTCATTATGAAACGACATTAACCATTTTTAAGTTGTAGCCGGTAATTATATTTTCCCTTCCTTCCTTCACATCCTCAAGATGAGATATTGTTTCTTCCCAGGGGCACACGGGTGGTTTGGATTTCACAACAAGGTCACCGTGAATTAATGCTCCGTTGGCCAGTGTGACATTCTCCCATTGTTCTTGTTTCCTTCTGTATGGGAGGCTGTTTCCGACACTAGAGCTACATTGTAGTATTTTCCATCAGAATTTACCTTGGCTCTTGAAACCATTTCGAGTTTGTTTTTGTCAAATTCATTGACTTATTGAGGGATGGTAACCTGATCGGGCGACCCAATACATTTTTAGGAAATGCATTCTTTCATCAGCTTGAGCTCCTGGGGATTTCGTTGAACTTGCCGGGGACAGCAGTGACGTTGTTATTTCCATCTATTCAGTCAGTCCTTCTCTTCATCCATTGTTGATGTTTGTGAAAGAATTTGTAAAACGTTACACTTATTAATTTTTCAGTGAAGTGATTTGACTCTGAAGAAAGTAATTATACTGGAACTGTTATTTGATTACACTGTGCACTCGTTAAAAAAGGGTATCCGGTTGGAGACATTGGGACTTCTTGCATAGTTGCCATTCTTTTTCTGTTCAAAATTCATATGCAGCTGGTATGTATTTGGTTGTGTATTCATCTTGACGAAAAGCAAAGTAGTGGCAGAAAACCTTAAATGATTGTAATAATTTCTGTAAATTGAGTTGCGTTTTAAGTATAATTAGTTGGATTTTGTCATCTTTATACAGTGGTTATGATAAACTGTTTTATTATGATTTGCCGTACTTCAAGCTAATGAACATACTTTTATACTGTGCATGTGCTTCATGTCTTGGATCAGCATTGGAAAAGAGGTGATTATTTGTTTTGTATTATATTGAAGCAATGAACAGAAACCGTTAAAAAAAAATGTTGTGAAGACGGCAATTATAAGGTTCATTTCTGAGTTACTGCTTGCAAGCAGGACACTTTTATATCAGCTAATTGCCATAAGAATGAAGAGCCTCTTAATAAAGAGAGTTTATTCCTGTAGTTTCCTGTGCCGTCCCCTGGTAATGATGCACAAACATCCTCGCACAGTTTCCAAGAGCAAACTCCCTCAGCTACCACAGCCAGTGGTGTGAAGCATGGCAGCTATGAGGCACATCACAGCAACCCGAGGTCAACTCTCCTGCCAGCTGGGGCATGCTCAAATGGTTCGTTGTTTGATCAAACCGTTCTCAACTTTATTTGGAATATATCTCAGCGCTTTGACATTTCTTCAAACATCAGGACATTTTTCTCAGACACCAGAATGTGGTCCAACATAGCAATGTAAGAGTAACTTCTCCTTTGAAATTGTGTGGGTTTACATTTGGTGACTATCCCACTGCTTCATGTCACAGTTACTGTGCAACTTCCAAAATTAGGTTTAGCCGGCATCTGATACTCCCATCAGTCGGGAATTTTATTGCAATAATGAAGATAAGTTATTTGTCCGATGAGAATCTCAATACTTGTTTAGCGGCCACTCGATTCATTGGTGAGGCCAAGAGATAATCTGCCATGAAGAATATTTCAGTCTCTTTCTACTCATTCCACACTGGATACTTCATATCGGCAAGAACTGCTATCAGTGCACCCAGTGATAATGAGCAGGTTCCATTAACAGGCTACTCAGACTTGTAGACTGGATCATGGGACGAGTACCCTAAGAGGGCTGCTCTAATACATTATGCCAGCAGTTTCCCTTGTTTAATGTTTCCAGCAATACATACAACATAGCAATAGTGCTGCAACGTATCATTACACACCCATAACAGGTTACTCGATCTTGCATTCCAATTTAAAGAGTTGTGACAAATTAGTTGTTGGGTTTTGGAAGAACGTGCCCATCAAAAGGAATGACACGGGGACGTATGGTTCCAGGGGTAATGAATGCCCCCAGTACCTCGACTAACAAGTCTTTCTGCATAAATGGCCCACGGCAGTGAATGTCAGCAGTTTAGCCTTGCCCAATGTGCTTGACCTGTTTGGGGGAATTGAATCATTATTAATAGGGGGGAACTGGACAGTCACACTCAGCTTAGTCTTAAGTTCAGTAACCATAGAACCCCTACAGTGCAGAAGCAGGCCATTCGGCCCATTGGGTCAGCGCCGACCCTGTGAAAGAGCACTCTACCGAGGCCCACTCCCTGCCCTAATTCTGTAAGCCCGTGCATTGATCATGGCCAATCCACCTAACGTGCACATTTTTGTACTGAGAGGAAATCCATGCAGACACGGGGAGAATGTGCAAACTCCACACAGCCAGCCACCCTAGGCCGGTATTGAACCCGGGTCCCCGGCGCTGTGAGGCAGAAGTGTGCCGCCCGCTTCCTGCAGAAATTGAAATTGGCTCATTCATGATAGACCCACGGTTAAATCCATGACCCTGACTTAAAGTATCTTTTACAAACGGAACCATCAGGTGATACTCCTGAATATAATTACAGCTGTTTTTTGCACCATTCAGTTTGACTTGCTGCTGGTTTTTTTTTCAGTAACCCTGAATACAATGACGTTATTTGCATGGAGGCAAAAGCAAACTACTGAGGTGTGAAATCAAAAGAAAATGCTGAAAACACTGTAAGCCAGGCAGCATGTGTTGACGAAGAAACTTATTTTTTTCAGGCTGAGTTGTTGGACAGTGGTTAGCACTGCTGCCTCACAGTTCCAGGCTTCCAGGTTCAATTCCAGCCTCGGGTGACTGTCTGTGCTTGGCAGTTATCTGTCGGCCACTCTCAACTGGTGCATTCTTCATGCCAATGCCTCTATCAGAGTCCACTTGCCAACCAATCAGCATTCCTTTCTCATGCAGTATAAATTGTTGTTTTCCCCTTAAGTCGGTATTCTTCCAAAGTGTCTTGATGAGTGCAAGACAAAAAGCTTCGCCGTGTCTCTTTTTTGTCGGCAATACACAAATTCTGTTCAACCAAATGAATACTAACGGTATGAAGTTACGTTCTGAACGGTGGTAATCTATGGTGACTGTGCGGTGTCTGCACGTTCTCCCCGTGGGTTTCCTCCCGGTGCTCCGGTTTCCTCCCACAAGTCCCAAAAGATGTGCTTGTTGGGTGAATTGGACATTCTGAATTCTCCCTCTGTGTACCCGAACAGGCGCTGGAATGTGGCGACTAGGGGATTTTCACAGTAACTTCATTGCAGTGTTAATGTAAGCCTACTTGTGAGAATAATAAAGATTATTATTACATTGGTTGGGGTATTCCAATGCCATTCAGGGAAACGTGTTTGACAAGGTTCACACCCTTGGTTACTATCTGCTGAGCCCTCGTTCAAGTGTCTGCATATTTACATAGGTGCGATCTGGATCAGGTTTTGTGCAAAACCTGTTGCAACTCAGACGGGGAAAGATAATGAACGACTTGGTGTTCTAACTGCTGAGGAACTGTAACATCAAGGAAATGTATCTTGGCATTGAGAAAGGGAGGGCGAAAACCGGAGGATAAAGAGATTAAAGCCCCCTAGATGTGCAAGGCAAGATCCAGTTGGCTCACAGACTAGTGAGATGACCAATCTTGTTTGGTTGCCTGTTCTTCACATGTTAACATCCCTCACACACCAGGAACTATTTAGCTCGAGGGAATTACCATTTTTTTGTCATGCCATTTGAACAGTCTGTCATGCCAGCCCTGCTACTGTCTTTGCAAAGTCTCCGAACGTCAAACTATGACCTGTCTGTGTCTTGTCTGCTGATAATTTGTACCCATTTGTAATTTTTAAAATCATGGGTTACCCTGAAATCCTACATCAGATTAATCATTTTTGCTTCATTTAGTTCCTTCACGTGTAAGATTCCTCCGTGCTCGCAAAATCAAGAGCTTTTCTGATTATTTTTTCCCCTCGTACTTTAGTCATCGGACTTTCTTTTACAGCACTTTCAGGTCTTGCATTTCTAATGTGCTTTGGTTACCAAATTTGGCAATCATACAAGGTTTAGTCTGAAAGCACCATGTTCGAGGAAAAAACAAGGGTTGGACCTGGGACTGTCTGCTCTGTAAACACTCTGAGCCATCAGAGCAGCCAATTGTTGGAAAGCTTTTCAGAAAAAAGTTTTTTTTTTCCTACAGAATGTTTGTCCAGTGTTGCCCATTCCACATGCTCAGAATAATATCCCATTCAGCTTTTCCATGTTTCCACTTCTCTCACACTCTGGACACATTATCCAGTGCTTCTTTGGTACTGGTATAATAATAATCTTTTATTATTGTCGCCAGTAGGCTTACACAAGAAGGGGCTGGGTTAGCACAGTGGGCTAAACAGCTGGCTTGTAATGCAGAACAAGGCCAGCAGCGTGGGTTCAATTCCCCGAACAGGTGCCGGAATGTGGCGACTAGGGGCCTTTTACAGGAACTTCATTGAAGCCTACTTGCGACAATAAGTGATTATTATTATTACAATTACACTGCGATGACGTTCCTGTGAAGTTCCACATTCCAACGCCTGTTCAGGTACACAGAATGTCCAAATTATCTAACAAGCACGTCTTTCGGGACTTGTGGGAGGAAAGCGGAGCACCCGGAAGAAACCTACGCAGTCACGGGGAGAACATGCAGACTCTACCCAAGCAGTGAGCCAAGCCGGGACTCGAACCTGGGACCCTAGCGCTGTGAAGAAATAGTGCTAATCAATCACCTCTGTTGGGGACCCAAGGGTTCCATTTTCCGTCATTTTAATGTCCTTCAGAGGAGGCATTAAATAGAGTCAATGTTTTGTCTGACCTGGAAATTCATGGGGACATTAAAGACCCCAAATGACCCCAAGTTTCCTGGCCAACATTCTGCCCTAACAAAGACAGATTAACATAACATGGGGTTATTCACCACCATTCTTGTTCTACATTGTTAATTCTGATATGTAACAAAAACATGCCTGTGGGGTTGTGTGACTATAACACCCCTCACCCCGCCCCCCTCCCCCGTCTCAACCCCTCACAAAATTAAAGAGAAAACACTCAGCTCCGAAGAAGAGCCACCAGGACTTTCCCTCGCCACAAGATGCCTCTAGACATGCAGAGGTTCCCCCCTTAAGACACCTGCGTTCTAATTGGTTGCTCAGTCTCCTTTCCCATTGACCCCTTGTTTTAATAAAAGAAAACTCCCCTTCCTGTATGTGCGCCTAGGAAGTGGTGATGCTAAATTGGAGTGGCTGCCTGTGGCATTGACACCTGCACCAGCCTCGTACCATTTCCGTACCAGCCTCCCCGGACAGGTGCCGGAATGTGGCGACTAGGGGCTTTTCACAGTAACTTCATTGAAGCCTACTGGTGACAATAAGCGATTTTCATTTTTCATTTCATCTCTCCTTCCCTCCCCACCTCACACACACAGTTTGTGTGCCGGGCTGCCAGGGGTTAAATCTCCAGGCATGCATGCACGCACTTCCGAGATCGCAGTTTGACATCATTGTTGATGGGAGTAAGGCACTTGTGGAGATATTGCTGTCCCGGTGATTAGCAGCTCCAAATCTTCAGCCTGTGCGGAGATCACAGACAGACAGACTTCCAGGAGCTCAGTCCCCCTCTTCCCAGATCCACGGGAATCCCGGCGATTTTAAGATGCCTCGAGGAGTTGGTAAGTTTCATTGGCCTCAAGTGATTTCCCTGGCGTGTAGGCTTTGGGGCGAGGCTGTGGCTGCAGCTTTGCAATAAATAATTTCTGCAAAAACAACGAAGATTTATTGACACATTCTCAAAGTCAGCGGAGCCAGCGTGGAAGAGTCGTTTTGGGTTTTTTTTTTAACGAGAAATTGCTTTTCAGGGTATTATATTGATGTAAATACTCACGTAACAAACCATTCGGGACCGCCAGCTGACAGGGTTCTTACTGCCCCAGCATTCCTATATTGCCATTGATCCGCTTTGCCAGGGCGTTAGTTTGAAAATAAAACTGCGTGGAACATGTCCGGGCCACATGTATAAGTTGTGTTGAAATACATTGGACCTGTCCCCATATTTGTGATTGAAAACATCTTGCAGTGTCCCCCTGAGCTGGCTTGTATGTAAAAGGGTAAAAGCTGTGCCAATGTGAGGGAAGACCTGAAGTCACATCTTGCCCCGTCCTTGAAATTCATTGGCAGGATGTGGATTTTGCTGGCAAGTCCAGCATTTACTGCCCATCCCCTAATTGTCCTTGGCACCACTTTTTCCGGGTAGTTTAAGAGTCAGCCAAGGTTCTCTGGAGTCACATACGGACTGGGCTGGGTAAGGAAGGCAGATTTCATTCCCCAAAATACATTACTGAAGCAGATTGGATTTTATGATAATCTACCGTATGCAGTACGTAGCACAGTGGTTAGCACAATTGCATCACAGCTCCAGAGCCCCAGGTTCGATTCCCGACTTGGATCACTGTCTGTGCGGAGTCTGCATGTTCTCCCCGTGTCTGCGTGGGTTTCCTCCGGGTGCTCCGGTTTCCTCCCACAGTCCAAAGACGTGCAGGTTAGGTGGATTGGCCATGCTAAATTGCCCCTTAGTGTCCGAAAGGTTAGCTTGGGTTATGGGGATAGGGTGGAGGTGTGGGGTTAAGTAGGGTGCTCTTTCCAAGGGCTTGATGGGCCGAACGGCCTCCTTCTGCATTGTAAATTCTATGATCTATCAGCTCCTATCATTACATATAAATAGCATATCTATATTATCCATTAATCTGACTAGATCTAATAGAGTAGCAATGAGTCCACCTCCTGATTTATCATTACTGGTAACCATTGGGCAGCACAGTGGCCCAGTGGTCAGCATTGCTGCCTACGGCGCTGAGGATCCGGGTTCGAATCCCGGCCCTGGGTCACTGTCCGTGTGGGGTTTGCACATTCTCCCCGTGTCTGCGTGGGTTTCGCCCCCACAACCCAAAAAGATGTGCAGGATAGGTGGATTGGCCACGCTAAATTGCCCCTTAATTGTAAAAAATAATAATTGGGTACTCTAAATTTATGAAAAAAAAATTACCAGCAACCATTGATTATTGATGGTCGCACAATTATTGTATCACATGAGAAAAACAAAAAAAATAAATATCCACAACATAAAGTGCTTTGCAGCCATTGACATACCTCTGTATTGAGGGCACTGTTGTAAGGTAGGAAGCCATTTTTTACACAGCAAGCTGCCACGTGCAGCAATGTAATAATGACTAGACAGCCTTCTTTTTTTGCAATGTTGATTCCGACTAAACACAGCTGATACTGTGAATACGGTAACTACCGCTGTACATCCACAATGTTCTCCCACGGTTATCTAAATCAGTTCTCTCAGCATTTGTGAGGGCATCAGGCGAGATATGAACAAGAGACTTTAGAAGCTATAAGGGACCCTGTTGTTGCACCTAATCCACACACTAAAAATGGTGAGAAAAACATAACGTAAAAATATAAACAGAACTTTCTCTTATTTTCTTCCACCTTCTCCAATTTTCTTCCCCTCTTTCATTTCACTTATCTTCTCAGTGTTCAATATTCCTGCTCTTCATTATTCCTCTTTGCATTTTCTGCCTTGAGTTTGCCATTCAGCTGCAATGTGATCCTAAATGTATGCAAATTTAATCTAGCTCAAGTGCGAGAGTGGTGCTCATCAGAGGTATTTATATATATTTAAATATAATTTTAGAGTACCCAATTAATTAAGGAGCAATTTAGCATGGCCAATCCACCTATCCTGCACATCTTTGGGTTGTGGGAGCGAAACCGACGCAGACACAGGGAGAATGTGCAATCTCCACATGGACAGTGACCCAGAGCCGGGATCGAACCTGGGACCTCGGCGCCGTGAGGCTGCAGGGCTAACCCCCATCTGAGCTATTTATATGCAAATAGCTACAGGGATGAGTTCAGGCTTTCCCCCTTTGTTCATCAGGCATGATTATAAAAATAATAATCTTTATTGTCACAAGTAGGCTTACATTGCAACAAAGTTACTGTGAAAAGCCCCTAGTCGCCACATTCCGGCGCCTGTTCGGGTACACAGAGGGCGAATTCAGAATGTCCAGGTCACCTAACAAGCACGTCCTTCAGGACTTGTGGGAGGAAACCGGAGCACCTGGAGGAAACCCACACAGACACGGGGAGAACGTACAGACTCCGCACAGACAGTGACCCAAGCCGGGAATCGAACCTGGGACCTTGGCACCGTGAAGCCACAGTGCTAACTACTGTGCTACTGTGCTGTCCATAGTTTTGACAAATTGTGCGTGTTGCGAGTTGACATTTTAAATCAAAATTATGATGTTCCAACGAACCTTTTGGGACGTTATAAAGGATATAATTCATTGAAAAAAATATAACTCTTGTATAGATTTATATTAAATATAATTATCTGTCCCTTGGTTTTCCTAAGCAAACAGTTTTTGAAAGAAGTAGGTTCACGCCCCATTCCTAGGCTATTATCAGTCCTGTTCTGTTTCGTAGGGCCGGGAGGCATAGTTTTTCCAAGTCAGTTCTTCTTTTCTATCTTCGCCCCATCACCCTGTTCAACCCTGCCTCAAGCTTGCTTCTCTAGTTGGTTGGGATGGGTGGGGAGGGGGGTGTGTTGATGAGAGGGTTCTCCGCGTGCACAAACCTCCAGACCTCTCTTCCTAGATGACTATGTCTCATTTGCAACTCCAATGGGCCATTGCCTCCAGATGCCCGGGAACCACATCGCTTGGAAGCTTCTCTTCCAGCTCGCCATTGGCTAACACTCCATAAGGGTCACCAAAGGATATACTCAAGGCCACCCTAGCTAACCACCGTGCCACCGTGATGAACCCATGAATCCAGAATCGGGCTCCTCAATCATCCGAAGCCTGACAGACGTCATCCTTGATTTTGAGGGGTCGCCGATGACCACTTCTTCTATGCTTTGTCTGTTGGGGATGAATCTTGGAATCTCTAACCTCCTGCACTCAAGACATCTCTCCCTTCAAGTCTCTGCCTCATTTCTCCTCTTGCCACCATCAAAGGCCTTTCTCCGCGATTATTCCTTTGGCTTTCTCTCCCCACCTAAACCTTTCTCCTTGGGGTCCATCCTTTTTAAGCCATATTAGTTTCCATAAACAGTACAATAGATACACACGTAGTCGTCACTGTTGTGGGCAGGGTGTTTGTGCCTGTTTGCAGCAGCAAGACAGAGAATAGAAATCGTGTGGAGTGTGCTATTGTTCCCCTATTCACCACTGTGTAGAACCACCCACTCACTGCTGCATATTAAGCTGGGCGTTTTATTTGTAACCGTGTCGCAATTATTCAGTGTGAATTATAGTCCCATAAAACATTCTGGACATAGGAATTTCCAGGAATAGATTGCCGATTTTCATTTCTCAGTGGGCTCTCAGTAGTGATCTTCTGACCATTAGTCTTTCACTGTGAAAATGATTTGCCTCTTAAATGGTTTAAAGCTGCAATTTGATACAGTGAGTATAAACTACATAAGTGTCATTCTTGTGATTTATGAAAATGCCTGATCCCCTCAGTGTGATTGCTTCCCCAGTCACTCATTTGCTATCTGTATAAATGAGTGGATTTCCTTGGATTGGATTGGATTTGTTTATTGTCACGTGTACCGAGGTACAGTGAAAAGTATTTTTCTGCAAGCAGCTCAACAGATCATTCAGTACATGGAAGAAAAGGGAATTAAACAAAAGTCAAGAAAATACATGAGAATACATAATAGGGCAACACAAGATATACAATGTAACTACATAAGCATTGGCATCGGTTGAAGCATACAGGGTGTAGTGTTAATGAGGTCAGTCAATAAGAGGGTCATTTAGGAGTCGGGTGACAGTGGGGAAGAAGCTGTTTTTGAGTCTGTTCGTGCGTGTTCTCAGACTTCTGTATCTCCTGCCCGATGGAAGAAGTTGGAAAAGTGAGTACGCCGGGTGGGAGGGATCCTTGATTATGCTGCCTGCTTTCCCCCGGCAGCGGGAGGTGTAGATGGAGTCCATGGATGGGAGGCAGGTTCGTGTGATGGACTGGGCGGTATTCACGACTCTCTGAAGTTCCTTGCGGTCCTGGGCCGAGCAGTTGCCATACCAGGCTGTGATGCAGCCAGATAGGATGCTTTCTATAGTGCATCTGTAAAAGTTGGTAAGGGTTAATGTGGACATGCCGAATTTCCTTAGTTTCCTGAGGAAGTATAGGCACTGTTGTGCTTTCTTGGTGATAGCGTCGACGTGAGTGGACCAGGACAGATTTTTGGTGATGTGCACCCCTAGGAATTTGAAACTGTTAACCATCTCCACCTCGGTCCCGTTGATGCTGACAGGGGTGTGTACAGTACTTTGCTTCCTGAAGTCGATGACCAGCTCTTTAGTTTTGCTGGCATTGAGGGAGAGATTGTTGCCATTACGCCACTCCACAAGGTTCTCTATCTCCCTCCTGTATTCGGACTCGTCGTTATTCGAGATCCGGCCCACTATGGTCGTATCGTCAGCAAACTTGTAGATGGAGTTGGAACCAAGTTTTGCCACACAGTCGCGTGTGTACAGGGAGTAGAGTAGGGGGCTAATTACTCAGCCTTGCGGGGCACCGGTATTGAGAACTATTGGGGGGCAAGAGAAATAAAAGCTGCCGTTTATTTTACTTGTCCTCAGAAACACAATCCAGCTACACCTGACGTTGGCGGGGAGGGTTGGGGTGGTAAAAATGAACTTTCTGCCAAGGTTCCTGTTTGTGTTCCAAACCCTCCCGATCTTCATCCCAAAGGCCTTGTTCCAGAAACTGGATGCAGCAATTTCGGAGTCCACATGGGCGGGGAAGGTACCCAGGATGAAGAGGGCCCTGTTACAGACGTAGAGGCAGGAAGGTGGGGTTGGCGTTACCAAACCTGTTGCATTATTACTGGCCGGCGAATGCGGAGAAGGTGAGGCGGTGGAGGGAAGGAGAGGGGTTAGAGTGGGTTAGGATGGAGGAGGAGTTCTTTGGGCCTAAGGGCCATGGTGATGGTGTCACTTCCGTTGATGCCGGGGAAGTACATGGTGAGCCTGGCGGTACCGTCTACGATTAGGGTGTGGAAGTAGTTGAGACATTTTAGGATGGAGGGGATGTCGGTGTTGACACCGTCGTGTGAGAACTGCGGGTTTAAGCCGGGGGAGACGGATGGCATGTATAGGAGTTGGAGGGCTGGTGAGGGATCTATATCTGGAGGAGAGGTTTGAGGGTCTGGAAGCGCTGCGGGAGAGGGTGGAGCTGCCGAAGGGGAGCGGGTTCTGGTAGATGCAAGTGAGGGACTTTGTGTGGAAGGAATTGAGAGGATTTCCCAAGCTGCCAGGGTACATCCTGTTGGAGCGGTTGCTGCTCCCGGATGTGGAAGGGGAGGGCAGGATCGGTGATATATACGGGAGGCTGGGGAACAAGGGGGAGTGCAGTGGTAAGGATTAAGGAGAAATGGGAGGAGTAGCTGGGGGGGAGGGAGGTATAGGATGGGGAGTATGGAGTGAGACGATACGTGGGGTACGTTCGACCTCGTGTACCAGGATGAGTTTGATTCAGTTTAAGGTGGTGCACAGATGCACATGACTCAGGCGAGGATGAATGGGTTCTTCCAGAAAGTGCAGACGAGTGTGAGGAGTATGGGCGAGGACCAGCAAATCAATCACATACGTTCTGGGGCTGTGAGAAGTTGGAGAGATACTGGGAGGCGGTTCTCGGGACCCTATCGAAGATTGTGGGGGTACAGGCGGAGCTGGACCCAATGGTGGCGATTTATGGGGTATCGGAAATGCCGGAGTTGCTGGAGGGAAGGAAGGCCGACGTTGTGGCCTTCGCCTCTCTTGTTGCCCGGTGAAGGATTCTGTTGGAATGGCGGTCGACACCACCACCGGGGGTGGCGGCCTGGCTGGGGGACTTTTACAACTTTCTCCGGCTGGAAAATATCAAGCTCCAATTTGAGACGTGGTGGTGTTTGTTCATGACCATGTTTGAGGAATTGTTCATCGCCGGGGGGTGGGGGGAGAGGAAGGGGTGAAAAGGGGGAAAAACGTGCACAAACTATGGGATGTGGACAATGTTTTTTGATTTATATCTTTGTACGTTTGAATATGTTTGGAACAAAATACATTAAAAAACGAAGAAACAATCCTGTTCCACTTTCTGATCTATACCATTAATAGTAACCTGGGGCGATGTAGCGTTCCTTGAATCAATTGGATATTTGAGAGATACAATCCCTACATGACTGACATTGCTTAGTTCTCTCAGGTTTCCCCCCAGTTATTGAGGCCAATAACAATGAATTCTGCCATTATAGATTCGTGGAATTGCTACAGGGCAGGAGGCCATTCAGCCCATTGAGTCTGCACCGACCCTCTGAAAGAGCACCCTATCTAAGCCCACTCTCCCGCCCTATCGCCGTAACCCCACCTAGCCTGCACATATTTGGACATCATTGTGACCTAAAGGTTTCTTAGAAAATGTGTGGCAGGAATGGCAAATGAATCTACAAAGAATTGCATGGATTTGGCAAAAAAAAGTTTGAGAACTTTTGTGTCACATGAAGACAGAGGGAGGATGGGATCGTACTAGAGAGGGAGCAGAGATCACTTTTTGAAATTCCTTCATGGGATGTTACCCATCCCTAATTGTCTTTGCGAAGTTGGTGGTGAGTTGCCATCTTGAACCACTGCAGCCCATATGGTGTAGGTACACCCACAGTGCTGTTAGGGGGGGAGGGAGTTGCAGGATTTTGACCCAGCCACAGTAAAGGAACGGCGGTATATCTCCAAGTCAGGTGAGTAACTTGGAGGGGAACCTCCAGGTGTTTCCATTCACCTGCTGCCAATATCCTTCTAGGTGGCAAAGGTCATGTGATTGGAAGGGGCTGTCGAATACACACTGTGGCCACTGTCTATTATTGGTGGAGGGAGTGAATGTTTGTGGACTGGGACTGCTTTGTCCTGGATGGTGTCCAGCCTCTTGAGTGTTGTTGGAGCCCCACCCATCCAGGCAAGTGGAAAGTATTCCATCACAACAATTTGTTCACCCAGAGAGCTGGAGCTGACCTGATGGGCCAAATGGCCTCCTTCTGCACCATAATATTTCCGTGATTCTGTGATCACATTCCTGACTTGTACCTTGAGACAGTGGAGACAGGACGTGAGCCACTCACCTCAGGAAGATGTTGCCTGGACTGGAGGATTTTAGTTATGAGGGACATTTGGATAGGCTGGGATTCTTTTTGGATGAAGGAGGTTGAGGGGGGACCTAATTGAAATGAAAATTATGAGAGGTCTATCTCGATGGAATGGGTAGGAAGGGCGTTTTCCTCTTGGTTGTGTGCTCTATACGGGAGGGGGGGGGGGGGCACAGATTTAGGGTAAGAGGTCAGAGGTTCTGAGGAGATTCAAGGGGAAATGCTTTCATTCCCCCAGCTGGAACTCACTGCCTGAAAAAGTGAAAGAGGCAGAAACCCTCAAAACATTTACAAACTATTTGGCTATGCATTTGAATTGGTGTAGCCCACCCAGCTACTGACCAAGAATGGGAGAGTGGGATTACGCTGAATATTTCCTTGTCTGCCAAATGGATACGATTCTATTCTAGGAAGCTACTTTTGACTATCAGGTGACCACCGCCCACTAAAAAAGAAGCATCGCATTAGGGAGAGGAGGAGCTTTTATAGAATAGTTATCCTAGTCCTGGTATTTATAAGAGATCATAACACAATTCATGTACAGGCTTGCTGCAGATAGTAGTCCAAGTCAAGATTTGAGATAATGCCCATTAATCTTCTGAGTTTTTCTCACGTGATTTAGGGAACTATTTAAACACCTCCATGAGGTGCCAGACATTATGACTTAATGCTATCTCCGAATGTAAATTGAGAGAATTTAACATAATAATAATCATCTTTATTGTCACAAGTAGGCTTACATTAACACGACAATGAGTTACTGTGAAAAGCCCCTACATAGAACAGTACAGCCCCTTCGGCCCTCGATGTTGTGCCGAGCAATGATCACCCTACTTAAACCCACGTAACCCGTAACCCAACAATCCCCCCATTAACCTTACACTACAGGCAATTTAGCATGGCCAATCCACCTAACCCGCACATCTTTGGACTGTGGGAGGAAACCGGAGCACCCGGAGGAAACCCACGCACACACGGGGAGGACGTGCAGACTCCACACAGACAGTGACCCAGCCGGGAATCGAACCTGGGACCCTGGAGCTGTGAAGCATTGATGCTAACCACCATGCTACCGTGAGGCCCTATGTTGAGTAAAGATTCTGTACCAGGATAGACCCTGGTGGATTCTGTGTTGGTCACGTCTTCTCGGCTTTACTGCAAGCCGTGACATGTGACACAATTGCACGAGTGTCAAAAGCCCTTCCTCACTGTTCAAATGTAACGGTCGTTGGGAAGTTCAATTATGGGCCTTTAAAGCAAAATCCATTTGTGTATTTACCAGCCCTTTCCAGTAGTGCTGAGTGAATCTCAATCAGAAATTGGAACTCTGCTCCATTTGTTTTCATCATCCTAGGTGCAGGAATGAGGTATGCGTCCTGTATGGCAACTGAGAGAATGGCCTCACAACTGTACAGCGGGTATGGCAACTGAGAGAATGGCCTCACAACTGTACAGCGGGTATGGCAACTGAGAGAATGGCCTCACAACTGTACAGCGGGTATGGCAACTGAGAGAATGGCCTCACAACTGAACAGCGGGTATGGCAACTGAGAGAATGGCCTCACAACTGTACAGCGGGTATGGCAACTGAGAGAATGGCCTCACAACTGTACAGCGGGTTTTTACCTGTCGTGGAGAGGGAGTGTTGCCGAGTGATGCCCAGTTTTTGTTTTACTCTGGTTGCTCACTCCTTCCAGTTTTTTGCACTTGCTCTGGCCCATCCGAACCATATCCGCAACATCTTCAAGCAGTGATAGCGATGAAGAGGACAAACGTTCGGTCGGCCCAGGTCTCAAAGATTGAGATTTTTGTCACGTGTACCGAGGTACAGCGAAAAGTATTGTTCTGCATTGAGTCCAGTCAGATCGCTCCATACATGAAAAACATGGAACATATGATAAATAAATGAGGAAAATACATAGATAGCGGCTGACGTATATGGTATATACGGTATATATGGTATATAGTGCTAAGAGCATGGCTTTGTTCTAGCTGTGATTTACGTTGGCTCCCAAGGCCCCTTCGAACTGTCCGCAGAAACTCTGCCTGCACACTGACAGTCGATTTAAGTACCAGATAGTGACAACGACCATGTACAGGGAAGATTTGACCTGAGATTATCACCCCTCTTACAGCTGCATTCTTCCCGATGGACTTTGCGAAATGTTCAATACAACAAGCAAGGCAGGGTAGAGAGGACAGCCCTGCCTTACTCTAGATTGGATAGGACAGCTTTCCAATTCCCACTTGTTCAGTGAAACTGCGCCAGTGGGCAGCACGGTGGCTCAGTGGTTAGCACTGCTGCCTCACGGCGCTGAGGACCCAGGTTCGATCCCGGCCCCGGGTCACTGTCCGTGTGGAGTTTGCACATTCTTCCCGTGTTTGTGCGGGTGTCACCCCCACAACCCAAACATGAGCAGGGTAGGTGATTGGCTGCGCTAAATTGGGGAAAAAAAATAATTGGGTACTGTAAATTTTTTTAAAAACTGCGCTACTGATGTTTGCGTCGAGCATCAGGATGGATCGCCAACTCCAGAGCAGACTTGACTTGATTGGTGATGAGAGCTTGGACAGAATGTTATAGTCTAGGTTCAGCCAATGGATCAGCAATGGATCAATGGATCTTCCCTCTCTCGCTTCCCAGAAGGACAGCTCGGTAACGTCATCTCAGCCTGACATGCTGAGGATCTGTAAATCTTTTTATGCCGGATGGTATGATGCGAGTGCACAAGGCAGCACAGCCTCCCAGTCCTCCATCACACAGTTCTTAGCTGACAGCGAGCAGGCGAGGTTGGACAAACCGTTACTCTCTGGACAGACGCAGTCTGGTCCTCCGAGACGAATAAAACTCCCAGGAGCGAGGGCTTACCAGTGGACTTATATTCATCTGCACGTGACAGGATTGGCCAAAACCTGATTGAAGTGTGGGAGGATCTGCTTCTGGCTGGAAGCATGGAAAGCCTCATCCCTCTGGTCACAGAGCTGTCTCTGTGTACCGTTTGGAAGGAGAAACGCGAGTACATCCCATCCTGCCCTACGGAGCAGACTCCAGGGTTGGAAGATGACTTTGGAGGCCTCTGCAGCACAGTGAGGGCAGCCTGCTGGCTCTGCTTTTTATGCACCAGTGGACATTGCCCATCAAGTTCCTGGGTGATCTACTTGAACACACTCATTACCTTTATTAGTGTGCTAAAAACAGCACATTCAAGAGGGTTAATCTCCTTTCGTGTTATTAACCCACGCAGTAGTTGAATATCGTGTGTGTGGGTGATAGGGTAATGCTAATTATCAGGTGAAACGGGAAGAATTATAGATTAAATCCAGCAATCCTTGTGCAGTTTTGAAACCTGTTGCATCACAGGCAATGGTTGGCCACAGCTGTTCTATATCTGACTGTGTGTTTGAAAGATGTTTTGTATTGTAAAATGTTCATCAAGTGGTGACGTGTATTATTCACCAGACAACCATCTACTGCTTGGATAACGTGGCAGATTAATAGACTCAAGGTCAAACAATCAAATTGAGCTTGTTGAGAAGACTGTACAATAATGTTATTGTGTTTTAATTGATGTTTGATCTATTGAAATGACAGGGCCACCTAAACTATTTATAACTTCAATCATCCATGCACGCAATTAAAACTCTAATTTCCCTTGAAGCCTGTGCCACTAAAGCTTCTAATATTTTCAGGCAATGTAACACTTTGACGTCCTCATGGGTCCTTGCGGATTCGCGCCCTGCTGTGTCAGTGAAACCTTGCTGTCAACTGGTTCCCAGAATCCTGCTGCTACTGCCTTTGGGAAGCTGACGGGAGCAACAGAACTCAAAACTCCTCATCTTCTGCAGCGATTCTGCATTGTCTCTACTCACTGTGCTGTGTGCCTCCGAATTACATAGAATATGTAACAGGGAGATGCCATTTGGGCCAACCAGCCCCTGCTGGTATTTTATGCTCCACTCCAGAACATTCTCTCTTTAAAGACCGCCATTAGGTCACTCCTCAACCTACTCTTCAAGATAAAAACAATACTGTCTTCCTGTTCATCCTTGATGGGTGAAATCTCACGGTTTTGGCATCATCCAGTGAATGGATTTCTGTGAATTGTGATGGTGGGGCCAGGTCTACCATTCCTCCCACCAGGAGGTGGCGCTGCATGCCTGCATCCCAGTGTCCAATCACTGTGTCGATTTATACAAACTGGCTGTAAGCTCTCTTAATACACTTCAGTTTGGAAGGACCTGGACACTATCCAATGTAAGAATGAACTGAGCACAGTAACAACGTGAGATGTACGTTTCCAAGTTGGACTTGTGTTAAAGAATCTGCAGCACCAAAAATCAGCCCTAAAGTCATCGTTAAGGGCAAGTTTTATTCTGAGTTCATTACATTTTATTTCAAATGTACATTCCCCACGGCCTTATGTACAGATTGCTTTCCCTCCATCCTCTGAGGCACAACAATTTATATTTATATAGCACCTTCAATGTAATGGAACGTCCCAAGGCACTTCACCAGCACTTAATAAAACTAAAGTGTGAGACTGGAACGTGTGAGGCAATATTACTAAAACCGTGGTCAACGAGGCATGTTTGAAGAAGTGACGTAAAGGAGGGAAGCGAGATGGAGAGGCGGGGAGGGAATTCCGAGACAACTGAAGGTGCCCCCCCCCCCCCCCCCCCCCCTCCCCGCCACCCCCCCCAGCAGCCACGTCTGGGTCCCCTGTACAGCCCTGAGATGGCCAGGGTCTAATCAAAGGGGGAACTACCTGCTGTACAGATTCACTAACACACTGCAACAACCACAGGATATGTGTTCATTTAAACATATTGTCGTATCGGGGCAGTAGGAGCCCCTTGAATCTTCCAGCCATTCGTTGAGCAACACCTCAATTCTACCCACCTTATCCCATGTTCCTTGTTATCCTGAGCCAACACGGATAACAATAATTTGCTTTAAATGGTATCTGCTGCCAAGGAACTTCACAGGTGGAGATAGACCATCGCAATAAAACACAGAGAAACATGCTTGAGCTTCAGACAGAGGAGGCTACCATGCGGAAGACACCAGCTTTAACATGAGCCTATTGAGGGTTCTCGATGCATAGTCTCTAGGAGCAGGCGAACAAAGATTACTTTGGCCTAGCAGGTTTCTGGGTAAGAAATACTTATGACTATGCAGACCTCAACCAGGTGTGAGAATTTCTTCTGCCGAGCCAGTTTTAGGGTTCAGGAAGAATGCTCGGCTGGACAAAGGACGTTATCTCCTGTTATCAAAAGGATGTTAGTTCATAGGGCGCACTTGACAAAGGAGCGTATGAGTGTGTTCTCGGTGGGGGGGGGGGGGGGGGGGCAAGGGGCAAGGGGGAGGATAGCTGTGAGAGATGTTCTAGGGGGGCTGGCGTACGACGTGCACGTGTTTTGGTCTTACCCCAGGCTTGTTGATTTTTCGGTCTCCTTTTTCAAAAAAATATCAGGGATTCTAGGGGTTAAGGTGGAGCCGTGCACAATGGTGGCCATATTTGGAGTTTCAGACTTGCCAGAGCCGCGGGCGGGGAAGAAGGCAAATGTTATGGCCTTCACCGCTCTAATAACCAGGAGACGAGTCTTGCTCAGGTGGAGGCTTCGTCTTGGTTAGGGGACCTGGTGGATTTTCTGCACCTGGAGAAGTTAAAGTACACTGTGAGAGAGTTGGGGGGCGGGTTTTAATCAAGGTTGCTGCCGTTCATGACCTTTATTGAAGAGATGGTTACAGTCAGTTGTAAAGGGGGGGAAGGTTGGTCTGTTTGGTAGAGCTTTCTTTGGGAGAGGGGGAATGTGGGAGCATTACGAGGGGTTACTCTTGGTAGGAGGCTGGGTTAGGTTGGATGGGGTTGCGTTGGAGATATTTTGTTTCGTAATAATGTAACATTTGTTTCAATGATTTGGAATTTTGCATGTTACAAAAAACAATTCGAATAAAAATATATTTTGTTAAAAAGGCTGCTTGTTTCAGGAATCACTAAAAAGCACTTTAATCCCAGTTGTCCATGCTGTGGGAGTGCTGGCACAGTCATTTGTCATGTCATTTACTCTTCGACATCTCCGGTGTTGTTCCGTCAGCTTGTCGGACATTGCGTCTGAAATGTTAGGCCGTGCCCAGCTCAATGCTGGCAGCTGGTTTGAACTAGCAGAACACCGAGGATCCGCTAAATTCAACCGCAAGACAGACAACTAAGGATCCCTGGGAAAATAAAGGGCAACATTAAACAGCCCCACCCCCGTCCTGATGAACGGTTAGCGATCCGATGTTGGGCTGGATTGAGCGCGGGCACTGGGAGCCTGACGTTCGCCCAGTGCTGAGTGCCGAATCACACATTTCGGTCATGCCTGCTGGTTTTATTTTACGGGAGGCGGCCGGTTGGAAGGCCATGTCAATGTTAGCCACTCAATTTGGGATGATGGTCGGGTGGGTCAGGCGGAGTTTGGGGGGGGGGGGGGGGCAGTGGCTGGCAGCTCTGCTGGGGTAGGTGAACAAGCTGGGTTCACGAAAGGGTCCAAATGGCAGATGAAAGCTGTCAAGGGTGTCAGTCTGGAGGAGGATCAACTGCACATGAATGCCACTGAAAAGAGAGACATGTTGCTGAAGTTTTTCACCTTGCACTCATCATGACAAGTGCAGGAATATCAAATTTTAAAAGACCTCAATTTTAACTACAGGAGAAAAGGGTATTGAATGGTTGACAGTTCAACTCTGATTGGCCACGGGATTGCCTTGGAGAGAGTATTGCGGAACTAAAGGGCAGCACGGTAGCATTGTGGATAGCACAATTGCTTCACAGCTCCAGGGTCCCAGGTTCGATTCCGGCTTGGGTCACTGTCTGTGCGGAGTCTGCACATCCTCCCCGTGTGTGCGTGGATTTCCTCCGGGTGCTCCGGTTTCCTCCCACAGTCCAAAGATGTGCAGGTTAGGTGGATTGGCCATGCTAAATTGCCCTTAGTGTCCAAAATTTCCCTTAGTGTTGGGTGGGGTTGCTGGGTTATGGGGATAGGGTGGAGGTGTTGACCTTGGGTAGGGTGCTCATTCCAAGAGCCGGTGCAGACTCGATGGGCCAAGTGGCCTCCTTCTGCACTGTAGCTGGGTAATTCAAAAAATTGCATATTCCATTAGTTTGAACATACTCCATTAGTTTGCAGAGAACAGTTCCCTGAGGATGGATGTATGTCGCTTTGAGCAAGCTGGCTGTTAATGAAGGCCATACGAATCTTAATTGCCTGTCCGCCTCCATCCAGTGTATTCCTTTTTAAAAAAATTTAGAGTACCCAATAATTTTTTCCAATTAAGGGGCAGCCGAGTGTGGCCAATCCACCAAACCTGCACATCTTTTGGTTGTGGGGGTGAGACCCACACAGTCACGGGGAGAATGTGCAAACTCCACGTAGACAGTGACCCAAGGCTGGGATCGAACCCGGGTCCTCAGCGGCGTGAAGCAGCAGTGCTAACCACTGTGCCAGCGTGCTGCCCGATCCAGTGTGTTTCTGACTTCAGTGGCAGCCCTGTGACCAGCGAAACCCCTCCAGAGGAGAGACTGCACTGGGGAGGCATCCTTACGGAGTTTTCCCAGCCAGCCTGCCTCCTAATCCCACCTCCACAGGGCCATGAAAATCCCCTCCCCCCCCCCTCCCCCAAGGGTCTCTTGTGGGAGGCACTGGAAAGCTGCCAATACCAGCGGACCCACACTCCACTTTTTGGAATCATTGACAGGAAAGGAGAGAGAGAGAAAATCTTTGCCCCGGGAGAACTCATTCTCTTAACTGCAGCTTGATAACATTGAGGAGAAGTCCTGGTTGCGGTAAAAGAATATGGGCATTAGGAGAGGAGCGGGGTAAATTGACAACTGTTGTCCAACAACTGGCATTAATTGGAATAAGATTCTATACTCTAGACTGATGAAATAAGCTAAAAACGAACTCAGCCAGTTTTGATGTCTCACCTCTTGACGTTATGCTCGGTCTGTGTAAGGTTTCCTGGTGGCAGCATATCTATTCCAGTTCAATCTAATACACTCTAACAGGAGTAGTCAGGAGGAATCAGGTTAGCCAAAGGCAGTGGAAGAAATATTTTATATGTTGCTGCTAAAAATACACAGTGAAGCCGGACTGTCACAAAAAAATCTAAAACCAGATCGGAGGTCTGGGCTGCATTTAGAGACAGGACACATATAATGTTACTCTGTGCTGACAGTAGGTCATTTCAATTAAGACGTAAAAGGAAAGCTGCCCAGTGACATTCAGCTAATGAGGAATTAAATCCCTTCATTCCAGAATAAATCCCTCTTACGACTGATCTGAATCACCTATTTAACCTTCCTCGTGCGGCTGTATTTGATGCGATTCAGAATCCTTAAGACCAGGGATTGGTGCCAGCTCATGGCAACCATCACAGTGCTGTGCCCATTCAGCTATGCATTACAGGTGGTTCCTGGGACACTGGAGCAACTTAGATTCTTCGCTCAACCCTGGGAAGATTCAGCACAGCCTCGTTGTTCTAATTGAAAACAAGAGTAGGAGACTGATTTCTTCAACAGCATCTTTGAAATGTGCGTGCTCTGTGTGGCCTAGAAGGACAAGGGCAGCAGATACATGGAGACACCACCACCTGCAAACTCCCCTCCAATTCATTCACTGCCCTGACTTGGAAATACATCAGCTGTTCCTTCACTGTCGCTGGGTCAAAATCCTGAAACTCCGTCCCTAATAGCACTGAGGGTGTATCTACACCTCATGGACCGCAGCGGTCCAAGTAGGCGGCTCATCACCACCTTCTCAAGGGCAATTAGGGGTGGGCAATAAATGCTGATCTGATCTGTGACACCCCCATTTAGTCACTGAATAAAACAACATAAGTTAATAGTCCCTCAATCCTACTTTCCAAAACAGGAAAAAGTGCATGAACCAAAAAGAATGAATTGACTTTGCCCAAATATTCTTAACTTAATAATAATAATCATTATTAGTGTCACAAGTAGGCTTACATTAACACTGCAATGACGTTACTGTGAAAATCCCCTGCTCGCCTGTTCGGGTACACAGAGGGAGAATTCAGAATGTCCAATTCACCCAACAAGCACGTCTTTCCGGACCTGCGGCAGGAAACCGGAGCACCCGGAGGAAACCCACGCAGACACGGGGAGAACGTGCAGACTCCGCACACAGTGAGCCAAGCCGGGAATCAAACCTGGGACCCTGGAGCTGTGAAGCAACAGTGCTAACCACGTAATGAGTGGGCTCGAAGACGTGTGTCCTTGTCTTCATCCTCGGGGTGTGGGCTTCGCTGCTCGACCGGCATCTGTTTCTATCCCTAATTGCCTTTGCCAGTGAGCTGTCTCCTTTTGACCATTTGCCCACCAGCTTGATGAAGAACGTATCGTATCCTAAAGATGGGAGATGAGGGATGCAAATTTTTATATCGAGTACCCAAATATGTTTTTTACAATTAAGGGGCAATTTTGTGTGACCAGCCCACCTAACCTTTGGGTTGTGGGGGTGAAACCCACGCAGACACGGGGGTGGGACACAGATAGAGAATGGAGGTTCCACATTAGTCACTGGTGAGGGTGCTGGCCGTTACATTTTGCTGCGAATTAGTTGGAAGAGAAAATCTTCACTTGCTGATGACAGTAGTTCATGTGAACCATTTTTTGTACAATGAATAAGATTATGTTGCAGAAATAGCAATTAAATCTATTTTTATCAAGAATCGCAGATCAAGATCATCCTCCTGAAGAAAAATCTAATAACACTTAATAATTTTCGCTTTCACTGAAGGCGTCATTGAGATGATCTTTCATCCTTTTGTGATGTAAAGTGTAGGTGTATGTGGGATCCGTGTTATTTTTAAATGTGTTTCAGACAGCGACGAAGACATAAGGAGACAGAGTAAAATGCCAGACAGCATTAAGGCAAAGTGTGGATGAAAAACATTTGTGTAAATTGGTTTGAAATTGATGGTAGTGAGATCGCACTTCATCTTGGAGCCAGAGCCTGAGGCCGGAAGTTTCAGGCCCCCCCCCCCCATGCCCTCTAATCTCCCCGCACAAACGAAGGGTTTTCCCGTGACAGAGGAGGCTCGCCATTGGCCCAAGGTGGGATCTTCCAGTCCGCCAAAGTCAATGGCTATTTGTATGGCTGCGAACCCGGAACCAGGGTCGTCTTTGGTGGGACCGGAAGATGCTGCCGGCGGGGAAGGGCCGGACAATCCCACGGCCGGACAATCCCGCCCTATGGCATGGATTTGAAAGTGCACCTCACACCTTCCCCATGAGGCGAAGACTTGATGAAAATGAATTGCGTACATTAAAAATGGCAGGAGCGAGTTTCTGCTTTGGACGCAAACCACATTATAAGTGCAATTTGCGCTGAAGATTGCACTAGCGGCGCAGTGGATTGGCCCTGTTGCCTCACGGCGCCGAGGTCGCAGGTTCGATCCTGGCTCTGGGTCACTGTGTGGAGTTTGCATATTCTCCCCGTGTTTGGGTGGGTTTCGCCCCCACAACCCAAAGATGTGCAGAGTAGGTGGATTGGCCACGCTAAATTGCCCCTTAATTGGAAAAAATTAATTGGGTACTCTAAATTTATTTTTAAAAAAAGATTGCACTGGCTTCCTCCAAACTTTATTTGCATAATGCTGAATGTAGAATCTGCCGTGAACCAGCGCAATCGGACAATGTTGTCGTGTGTCATTTTGAAAAATAAAATTTGCATTAAGGAATAGATTTGAGAAAGGAGGCATCGCTGGAATTGGTTCTAGGGAATGAGGTGGGACAAGAGTAATTCGGGAAACATTTAGGAGATAGTGATCATTGTATCACTGGGCTTTGAGCTGGCTATGGAAAAAGACAAAGAACAATCCAGGAGAAGAACAATTAACTGGTGAAAAGCCCAACTTCACGGGGGTGAGAACAGTCCGATCCAGATGAAAATGAAATGAAAATCGCTTATTGTCACGAGTAGGCTTCAATTAAGTTACTATGAAAAGCCCCTAGTCGCCACATTCCGGCGCCTGTCCGGGGAGGCTGGTACGGGAATCGAACCGTGCTGCTGGCCTGCTTAGTCTGCTTTAAAAGCCAGCGATTTAGTCGAGTGAGCTAAACCAGCCCCTATTGGCAGGCAAAACCGGATCTAACACTGGGTTACCTTTTAAAGAAGAGATTATTCAAGGACATTCGAGGTACATTCCCGCAATGGGGAAAGGGAGGGTAAAGAAATCCAGAGGTCCCCAGATGACAAAAGAAGAAGAAATTAAGATGAAGCAGGAGGAGGGTGCTTGTAACAGATGTTAGGTGCATAATGCAATTGAGCACAATTGTGGTGTGCATTGATTTCCAGAAGTCGTGCGACCTGTGAGCAAAGTAAGAGCTCATGGAGTAAAAGTACAGGAGCAACATGGGTATGAAATTAGCCGAGCGACAGGAAACAGAGAGTTGTGGTGAATGGTCGGTTTTCAGACTGGAGAAATCTTTATCGTGGAGTTCCCCAAGGATCAAGTGTTAGGATCCCTGCTCCTGATTGAAATTAATGAGCTAGATCTTGGTGTAGACGGTGCAGTTTCAGAATTTGTGATTGATACACAACTTGGAAATATCATGAACTGTGAGGAGAATAGTGTAGACCGTCATAAAATCAGAGAATTTCCAGTACAGCAGGAGGCCATTCGGCCCATCGGGTCTGCACCGGCCCTTGGAAAGAGCACCCTACTTAAGCCCACACTTCCACCCTCTCCCCGTAACCCAACCCAATCTTTTTGGGCACTAGGGGCAATTTAGCATGTCCAATCCACCCAACCTGCACATCTTTGGACTGTGGGAGGAAATCGGAGCACCCGGAGGAAACCCACGCAGACACGGGGAGAACGTGCAGACTCCACACAGACAGTGACCCAAGCCGGGAATCGAACCTGGGACCCTGGAGCTGTGAGGCAACTGTGCTAACCACTGTGCTGCCGTTTAGAAGAACAAAGCCAAGTTGGTAGAATGGTCAGACAAGTGGCAGGAATCCGGAGAGGTGTGGAGGTTAATTTGCAGGGGGGGGGGGGGGGGGGGGGGGGGGGGGGGAGCCAGAGCAGAGATACTTAAGTGTATGTGCATTGAATGTAGCAGGATAGGGTGAGAGTGTGATTTAAAAAGCAGGCAGTATCCTTGGCTTTATGCATAGGGGCAGAGAGTAACAAAAGCAAGGAAGTTATGTTAAACCTGTATCAAACACTGGTTCGGCCTCAAGTGAAGTATTCCATTCGGTTCTGGGCACCACACTTTAGGAAGGATGTGAATACATTACAGAGCATGCAAAAAAGATTCACGAGAATAGTTTTATGGATAAGGAACTTCAGTTATATAGATAGATTGGAGAAGTTGGGAATAAAATCCTTGAAAAGAAATCTGAGAGGCGATTTGACAGCATGGTAGCACAGTGGTTAGCACAATTACTTCACAGCGCCAGGGTCCCAGGTTCGATTCCCTGCTGGGTCACTGTGTGTGTGGAGTCTGCACGTTCATCCCGTGTCTGCGTGGGTTTCCTCCGGGTGCTCCGGTTTCCTCCCACAGTCCAAAGATGTGCAGGTTAGGTGGATTGGCCAGGATAAATTGCCCTTAGTGTCCAAAACGGTTACAGGTATAAAGGGATAGGGTGGAGGTTGTGTAGGGTGCTCTTTCCAAGGGCCGGTGCAGACCCAATGGGCTGAATGGCCTCCTTCGGCACTGTAAATTCTATGATTCTATGATTGAGGCGTTCCAAATCATGAGGGGCCTGGCCAGAGTAGCCAGGGAGAAACCCTTCCTATTGGTGTAATGACAGCCACACCCGAGGGCAATTGTGCTCTGAATGCTGGATTCAATATTGAGACACAAACTCATCTTTCACCATCAGGGGGCAGCATTGCTTCACTTTCACATTCTGCATTCTTCACAGGACCTACGAGCACTCTTGGCTTCTGCTCCAGTCAACTCAGGGGCTTAATTCTCACAGATTTGTGGCTTAATTACAAGCTGAAAAGACTCCAGAAAATGCTTTGTAACTTTTAAGCTGTTTGTAAACGCGGAGATCATTTGAATCTAATCTGTTTGGTGAATCTGACAGGATGGGGTCCACCTCTGGTTTGACACTCCTGCCTGACTTTATTGGACACTGGGTTAAACTGATCCTGTGTGTTTCCTGACTGGCAACTTAGATTCCAGTCAGACCCTATAATCATTTTCAAATCGCACCGTATACATTTTAGCATGAGCCTCTTTATATCAGTATGCAATTCCTTAGTAAAAATAAACAGGTTAGTTATCTGAGTGTCTGATACCTGCAGTGTAACATCAGGACGGGAATGTTGCACACCAGAAAGGGTGGAAGAGGCGGGAACCCCCGCAACATTTGACAAGCATTTAGCCACAGCATGCAAGGCTACGGAGCAAGTGCTGGGAAATGGGGTTAGAACAGATGGGTGCTTGATGGCCAGCACCAACTCAATGGGCCAAAGGGCCTGTTTCCGTACTTTTAAACTCTATGGCTCTACGGAATTAAAAGACTAACGATGACGGTGAAACCATTGATGATTGTTGCTAAAAACCCACCTTAGGGCAGCACGATGGCGCAGTGGTTAACACTGCTGCCTCACAGCGTCGGGATCAATCCCGGCTCTGGGTCACTGTCCGTGTGCAGTTTGCACATTCTCCCCGTGTCTGCGTGGGTCTCGCCCCCACAACCCAAAGATGTGCAGGGTAGGTGGATTGGCCACACTAAATTGCCCCTTAATTGGAAAAAATGAATTGGGTACACAAAATTTATATTTAAAAAAAAACACCTTACTGTCCTTTAGGGAAGGACATCTCCCCTCCTGACCTGGTAAAATACGTGTGACTCATAATAAGAATAATCTTTATTAGTGTCACAAGTAGGCTTACAGAAACACTGCAACGAAGTTACTGTGAAAAGCCCCTAGTCGCCACACTCCGGCGCCTGTTCGGGTACACAGAGGGAGAATTCCAGAATATCCAATTCACCTAACAAACACGTCTTTCTGGACTTGTGGGAGGAAACCGGAGCACCCGGAGGAAACCCAGGCAGACACGGGGAGGACATGCAGACTCCGCACAGACAGTGACCCAAGCTGGGAATCGAACCTGGGGCTGTGAATCAATAGTGCTAATCACTGTGCTACTGTGCCACCCACAGCAATGTGGTTGTCTGTTAAATGCCATCTGATGTGGCCACGCAAGCAACACAGTCCAAGGGCAATTAGAGATGGACAACTAACAAGCGATGCCCACATTCCATGAATTGATAAAAAGATATACGATGTTAATACACAATTATGACTATAACAAGAAACCACCTTAAATTTAACTTGTGAAATAGACTTAGAATGTTACACGTCCTGTCCTGAATATTTAATAGATTTCCCTTGTTTAACTATCAGTTCCACAACAAGTGGGGCCTTTACCAAGTTTTGAGTAACTGTGTGTGAGGACTTTCCATGCTGAGCTGGCTCCATTGATGCCACATATGTGCTGCTGCCTTCGGCTTTTTAATTCATTCATGGGACAAGGTCATTGTTGGCAAGGCCAACCCTCATTGTTGCCCATTGACAAGGTGCTGCTGGAGCTGGCTTCTTGATTACAACTGAGTGAGTGAATGGCTTGGCCATCTTTAGAGTTGACCGTATTGCTGTGGGTCTGGAGTCACAGGTAGCCCAGAACAGGTAAGGACGGCAGATTTCTTTCCCTAAATGATATTGGTGAACCAAATGGGTTTTTACAACAATCCGAGACCCATGGTCACCATTACTGAGACTAGCATTTTAATTCCAAACTTATTGATTAAAAAAGTTAAATTTCCCAGCTGTACTGGTGGAGTTTGAACTCAAAGCTCCAGGGGTGGCACAGTGGTTAGCACTGCTGCCTCAGAGCATCAGGGTTCAATACCGGCCTTGGATGACTGTGCGGAGTTCACGCTTTCTCCCCGTGTCTATGTGGGTTTCCTCCGGGTACTCCGGTTTCCTCCCACCGTCCAAAGATGTGCAGGTCATGTGGATTGGCCGTGCTAAATAGCCCCATAGCTTCTAAGGATGTGGAGGTTGGGTGGGGTTAAGGGGAAGGGGCGTGAGAGGGGGCGGAGAGGGCCTAGGTTACGTGCTCTTTCAGAGGGTCGGTGCAGACATGATGGGCCAAATGGCCTTCTTCTGCACTGTCGGAATTCTATGGATCTCTGAGTTCAGTAACATAACCATTGTACACATAAATACTGAGCTCCACAGGCCAGTAAAATCCTGGTTTTGTGTTTAGTAGCTGACCTTAGCTGGAACATTGCAACCAATAGAAATGTTCCTTCTCCTAATCACTGGTTCCTGGAGATTACATATAGGTGGGCATTGGATGAGGGCAGGACTGTGATTCCTGCATGGTTGAACAGTTGGACACCACTCCTCAAGTGGGTTCCTGACAATTGGTCCCATTAGCTGAAGGAAATGGATCAAACTCCAAGTATGAAACAGCACTACGGTGATGAAAGCAACGAGAGGGAACGTTGAGAAAAGAAGGAAGTTTTCCCTGTGAAACGACCCATAATGACAGATACAGTAATGACGGACTCGAAAGTGATCAGCTACTCACACTGACATTTGGCCCATTTCCCCTTTCAGTTTTTATCTGCCATGGTACAGAACAGGCTCAGTCCACAGACGTGGTGCTTCGGCCTTCCCCATCCGGTGATGTGAGAAGATTCAACCCCCCCCCCCAATCCTCATCTCCGGATGTCACATTCCTAGCAGCAAGGCGAATAAAGAAGTTCCTTGTCATGGTCATTGAAGCAGGAAAGAAATCATGCAGCTGAAAGCAGTTTAGGACTGTGTGATAAAAATCAGAGAGTTGATAATTTGACCTCTAATCAAATGCGGTGCTTCCTTAGACAGTTTGTGAATGAAGATAGATTCAGTATGGGATAGTTTCACTGTCAGAATTCAGCTGGACCACGGAGTGGAGGATCTATTGCTCATAATAACCCCGCCACTCAGTCAAACACGATCAGATGTAATAGTTTCTTTAATAGCTGTGCCGTCGTTCATTTTGCTACCGAGATATGGAGATTGAAGCAACAGTCAAGCATTAAAAAAAAAAATCCTGGCCGGGTTAGATTCCATCAACTCTTCCACAAACCTATTCAAGTGGCTCGGAATACATTTTACGTTGTGCTTACTGTTGAAAATATGAAAGTTTTGGAGTGTCCTCTCCTATTTAGTAGTCACGTGGAGTCATAATGTGCCACATTTCGAAAACTCTCAGGAACTCAACTTCTGATGAAAGGTCACGTGGAGCATATTCTTTCCATTGGAATGTAATGCCAAAGATGGCCTACTCTAAAGTTTACCTGAACTCCTTGAAAAACCACAAACCCTGTTAGTGTTAGGAAAACAAAGTATTTGTATTTGTATTGGTAAACATTAGAAGTAAGGTATTGTTTTAGGTGGGTTTATTTTAATGTTTCCATGCCTGGAAGGGTAAAATCTACACTTAGATTATTGCTGGATAAAGGTGTCTGTATGTCTGAGGGTTGGTTAAGTTGTGCTTAGAGAGGGCTACAGCATGAAGAATAAATAAATGGCATAAGCCTGTGGGCGTTGCTTAGCAACTGGGGTCTTGTACGGTAGAGAAGCTTTTGAATTTTAGTGTAGCTAATTTGATTGCAGTTGGAGACAAGATATTGGGGAGTGAACAGCTCTTAACTCTGCCAGGTGAAGCTGGACAGGAAAAGGGAGTTGCAAAGATGCAATCCAGATAATCAGGGAATTGGGACATAAAGAATGTTTTAGACACCTGACGTTAAGAGAACAGAGGCCAAGGTGTTGTTCAAAAGAATTCAAGGAAGAGTAAACAAAGTGCTCTGAGTTAAAGAGACAATTGCAGTAACTAGATTCAAAGTGGGACAGCAGATTTCGCAGGTAGATGTCATTGTAGGACACTCTGGGAATCGAGAGTTAAAGCAACTGTGAACAGATTTCACAGCAATGAAGACAAAGAAATCATAAAGAGGTTGGTGTAAAATCCTGGGCTGAATTTGTTGTTTAAAGCGGAGCGGAAGCTTTGTTTAAAAGTGTCATTTGGAAAACCTGGTCTGGATTTCAGAATGCAAATCGCCAAGGGAAAACGTTATTATGAGAGAAGATTGTAAAGAGTGTTTTTTGGGAGTATAGTTTGGAAACTCTCGTGTGACAATCATCTGGGGGGGATTCTGAGGAGAAATCCAGACACAAACTTGGGTTCAGAGGGGAGTGTGTGTATTTGACCATAGTCATCTTGTGTGCTTAAAAGGGACATTTTGTGTGAATGTGACCAGTGTAGTTTAAGATGTACTTTGTAATCTGTTATATTTAAATCCGTATGTATTTGTTAATTTGTGTGAATATTGCATTATAATCCAATTTTTTGATGTTTCATTAATGTTTTTTCCTGTTGAATCTAATTAGCTGTCCTGTGATTCTGTTCTTCCATGTTTTATACAAAAAAGGTAAATAAACGTTACGGTTTTTTGAGCCAGGGTTCCATTTTGGGATCTTCCTGTCCACTTATAACATCAACTGGGATGGTAACACTCCCAAATTTGTGACAATCCACTTTGGGTTATCGCGTTACTTTACCTGATTTCAAAATGGCTTGATCTCCACTCTTCCTCTTCCCAAACTCTTTCTTTAATACCTCTATTTAAAGTCAATCGATTTTAAAAACTGCCTCTTGTGTGTGTGAAGGAGTCAGATGCTACAGTGAGAAAATAAGAAAATAGGAGCTGGGGGCGGCCACTTGGCCCCTTGAACCCGCTCTGCCATTCAGCAAGATCATGGCTGATCTCCGACCTCAACTACATCTTCTTGACCTATCCCCAGATCCCTTAATTTCCTTATTGCTGGGGCACTCAAAGATCCATCAAACCCTAACCACGAATGCACCCAACTGACATTCACAGCTCTCTGGGATAGAGGATCCCTTTGAGTGAAAACATTTCTTCCCATCTCAGTCCTCACTCTGAGACTGGTGACCTCATGTTCTTGCTTCCAAGCTAAGGGAAACATTTCTCAGATTCTAACCCCTTAATGTTTCAATTTTTCTCCTTGTGCTAATTCCTTTGGTGTGAAGCTCATTATATGTCAAGGGTGAGTGGGCAAGTCTTCTGTTCAATTGGCCAATGTCTAATCTACGCCTGTGTGACCCAAGGGTAGATACTCTCAGCGCGTATGATCAGAACAAGTCAACATAGTTTTACGAAAGGGTAATCCTATTCATCAAATTTGTTAGGGTATGTGGAGGTGGCATGCCTGGATTTCCCAAAGGCATTCAATAAGATATGGCACAAAAGATCAATACCAGGGCAGCACGGTGGCCTAGTGGTTAGCACAACCGCCTCACGGCGCTGAGGTCCCAGGTTCGATCCCGGCTCTGGGTCACTGTCCGTGTGGAGTTTGCACATTCTCCCCGTGTCTGCGTGGGTTTCGCCCCCACAACCCAAAAATGTGCAGAGTAGGTGGATTGGCCACGCTAAATTGCCCCTTAATTGGAAAAAAATAATTGGGTAATCTAAATTTATAAAAAAAAACAAAAGATCAATACCAAGAGAGGGGCTCGTGGAGTGGGGTAATATATTAGGGTATATAAAGGATTGGTTCATGGACTGGAGGCGGAAGGTGGGCATCAACAGAACATTTTCAAATAGGCAGGCCGTGACTAGTGGAGTGCCGCAATGATCAATGCTGCCTTACAATCTATATTAATGACCTATATGAAGAGAGAGAGGGTAATGTATCTAGGTTTGCTGACAATACAAAGCTAGGTGGAAAGGTAAGCTGTGGGAAGGACACAAAGAGGCTGCAAAGATATAGAGACAGGTTAAGTGAGTGGGGGAAACAAGGCTGCAGTTGGAGTTTAATGTGAGGTTATTTATTTTGCTTGTAAGAATAGAAATGTAGACTATATTTTAAAAGGTGTGAAATTTGTAAATGTTGATATTCAGAGATATGTGGGTGCACTTGTAGAATGAAGATGAGAGGTTAGCATGCAGGTACAACAAGCAATTGGGAAAGCAAATAATATGGTGGCCTTTATTGCAAGGAGATTAGAGTACTAGAATGAAGAAGTCTTGCTACAATTATGGATGGTTTTTGTGAGATCACATCTGAAATACTGCCTGCAATTTTGAATTCCGTATTTAAAAAGGATCTACTTACATTGGAGGGGGTGCTGTGCAGGTTAACTGGATTGATCTCTGGGCTAAGAGGCCGAGCAAACTGGGGTTCGAGTCTCTGCAGTTTAGAAGAATGAGAAATGGTCTCACTGAAATGTTCAAGGTTATGACAGAGGTGGAAGCGAGATGTAATTCAGAACAAGGGGGCCCCGGTTTCAGGTTGATCATTTAGGACTCAGATGAGGAGAAACATCATCACTCAGAGGGTTGTGAATCTTTGGAATTCACTGCCGACAAGGATTGTGAGTACACAATCATTCAACATACCTGAGGCTGAAGTAGACGGATGTTTGGTCTCCAAGGGGAATGGGTGGGAAAGTGGACTTGAAGCTCAGGATCAGCTGTTAATGGTGGAACAGGCTCGATGGTCTGTATAATCTCCTCCTGTTCCTATTTCTTATATTCTTAGGTTCTTACACAGTTTGCCCATTGTGGTGACAAGCATTTTCACAGAACCTGACAAAAGACCTTTACATTCCTTGTTCTGAATGTATATAACTGGTTTATTCCTGTTGTACACCAATTTGATAAGAGATTAAATGAGCATGAAGGAAGAGGAAATTAATTCTGGTTCCCCCGTATTGATGCAAAGACCTTTTTCAACTAAAGGAAAGCTTGGGGACAACTGTTCCTTGCTGTATTCTCTATGGCAATGCCTCAACCAATCAGAGTCCACTTGCTAACCAATCAGCACCATTTTCTCATGTTTTTTTCCTTTGATCAATGGGTATTCTTGCGAATCTATTCTGATCAGTGCAAGATGGAAAGCATCAACAGCAGGGCCCAGAAATTCAGCCTGGTTCGGGTGCACGGAATTGGGAGATTTCCCAGCTCAGTGAACCTGACCATACAAAAAAAATGTTGGGCGCGATTCTCCGCAAATCCAGCGTGCCGTGAAGGCTGGCGTGAAACTGGCCGTGTTTCATGCCAGCCTCGGAGCTCCGTCCTGGGACCCGATTCTCCCCCCCGGGCAGGGCTAGTACCGTGGCCGGGGGAATCACGGCGACGCGGAGTTAGCGAACGTCACTAACTCCGCCCACCAAGAGTCACGGCGGCAGACGCGCACGATGACGTCAGCCCGCATGCGCGGGTTGGACAGCTCCAACCCGCGCATGCGTGGATGACGTCATCACGCAGACGCGTCAAACCCGCGCATGCGCGGGCCGTCATGCCCCTCAGCCGCCCCGTGGACTGATCCTGCGGGGCGGCAGAAGAACAAATAGTGCGCGGGTATCGGACCCGCTGCCCGCGATCGATGCCCACCAATCGCAGGCCCATGCCACCCTTGGCACGGCCATGATGCGGCCGTGCCAATCGGTGCCATGGTTGTCCGGGACGGGTACTTTGCGGCTGTTTTCACGAACGCTGAAAGCAGGTGTGATCGCGGCCGTGAAAACGGCCGTAAACTACGCGGTATTCGGCCCATCGGCCTGCGGAGAATCGCTGTTCGCTGTGAAAAACGGCGAGCAGCGATTCGTGTCAGGGGGCTGCCGGAGGGGGGGGGGGGGGGGGGAGAATAGCGGGAGGCTGTGAAAATTGTCGGAAAGGCCCTCCCGCTATTCTCCGACCCGTCATGGGCAGCGGAAAATCGCGCCCCCTATGCCTCATCCATGCCAACTCATGCCGCGCCGTGCCCCACTCACCACACCTTTCCCCTTACTTCCTCCATACCAACTCACCTCGTATCTTTGGACACTTCCTGGACAACTTTGACATTTCTTGGACAGCTGGTCAGTTCCTCGACAGCTGAGCAGTTCCTTGACAGCTGGACAGTTCCAACGAATTTGTACGCAGAAAGTGTTTAGTCATGTTTAATAATAACAACCCCAAAGGGAGTCTTATCCAAAGGAACACCTAAACTCCCCGGAGGGTTACTCTGGTTATCCAAACAATCCACCAAGTTGAGACCTCCCCTTAGGTGATCTGCTCTGCGCACTCCAGGATTCGCACAGCCCGAGTCCAGAAATCGGAAGTCAGTGAAGGCAGCTGGTGATTTAAATGGTCAGCTGCCTCCACGAATTGCGCTCGTGTGAACCCCGGCCCAGCTCCAGACCCCCCTCCATGAAGGTGGCAAATGCCGGGTTTGGGGTGGGACTTAAAAAATGTAGCCATTTCCGGGATTTCCGCTGCGACGGGCAGTCTCTCCGACATTGCGAAAACCTGGGCTCATGTCTCGTTTCCCAGCAATACTCAAATGAGCTTTTCCATGATATTCCAGTAGCAATTTGCGAAGATGTACAAACTGCGAACACCAAAAAAAACCCACTTGTTGGGAACACTACCAACATTTTAGTACATTTTGTACCAATAATTAGATAAAGCTTTTTTCAGTTACAGTGAGTCAATGATAGGGATTTGAGGTGGTGATCAGTTACCTCCGATTAAATGGCTTGGTGTTCTAGTTAGATATTAATCTGATGATCCAATTGATATAATTGGATCTTAATCTAATAATACCCAATAAAGCTCATTCACAAAACTCAATAACTTAAGGACAAACGGGGTATTATGTGATTTGACCTTGTTAACCTTTACCGTCTCACATCAACAGAAGTTTCTTAGTGGAGAAGCAAATGCTTTGTAAAGGATTAGGAAGGCATTGCCCATTATTCCCTGGAGTGCAACACACATTGTACAACACATTGTGTATTCATGAAATAGTAACAAAATGTACACTCCATTACAGATTAGCCTGAGGCCATGAGCAGGATCTTCACCCCATTGCCAGACTCAAATAGGAGCCAGAGGCCTGAACCGCATGGGAGGCTGGCACGCCCCCACAATTTTCCCCAATTTTGGTGCTCAGAGGGGGAAGCTGGTGGGCTCTCTTTGGCGAGCCATTCAGGCCTTCAAGCTTCAAAACAGTAACAAGGTGCCACGACGGGTCTGTCAGGGAGAGAGCGGACCCAAATTGGATTTCTGGTTGGTGGTGCAAAATTCTAAAGCCGCCCATCTCCATGGCAACCTCGTGTGGGCTAAATATCCGGCCCCACTTCTGAGTTGCGAATGACGGCCGAATGAGATTAGTCCTTTCCCAGCATTGTGAGCTATCAGCTCGCCTTGTCGCCTCACCAGGAACATGGACTCATTGAATTAAGGCATATTTTTACCGTTGAAACTAAAGGCATCAGCGAGTTGGGTGTTAATTTCTTTCTTCATTTACAAATCCATGGCTGCAGAGGAGATTTACCAGGATGTTGCCTGGCATGGAGGGAAGATCTTATGAGTAAAGCCTGAGGGACCTGAGGCTGTTTTCGTTAGAGAGAAGAAGGTTAAGAGGTGACTTAATAGAGGCATACAAGATGATCCATTGTGGATGGAGCATCAGGTGACGTCCTGAGGCCGTCCCAATGACGTGTGGCGTACTCCTCGGTGACGCTGTTTTGGAGGGGGCGCAAAACAGGCACCGCCCCCGATTCGGTCATAAAAATGGAATCTCTGCCCGATCAGCAATTGCGAAATCGGCATCGGGAAACGTAGTCCCGCCCAAGGACTGTGGGCCTTTGGCATTCTCTACCCCAGGGAGCTGTGAATGGTCAGTCGTTGAGTATGTCCAAGGCTTAGGTCGATAGAACTTTGGACACTAAGGGAATTAAGGCAGGTGGGGATGGGGGAGGAAGGTGCAGCTGAGGAAGAAGACCAGCCATGATCTTACTGGATGGCGGAGCAGGCTCATGGGGCTGAATGGCTGGCTCCGGCTCCTATTTCTTACGCTCCTGCGTACCTCAAAGGAAAAACCGTGCTCGAATTCAGAGAATCGATGAAGTAAGGAAGGTCAAGAGTCAAAGGGCAAAGGTGGGCCGGAATTCCCCAGTCCTGGGGATTCTTTGTTCTCACTGGCAGCGCATCCCCGTTCGTGGGTTTCCCGGCGGTGTGGGGAGGCTTCAATGGGAAATCCCATTGCCAAGCAGCGGGAATATAGAATCCAGCCGCCAGCCAACGGCACAGCTCTGAGGAACACACGGCTGGGGACCGGAGAATCCAGCCCACCTGGCGGCGTCTTCGATGTCATTTTTCTCTCCCCCTTCCCGATGTTGGCTTGGTGGCTGCATTCCTGTTGGGTGATAGAATGATGCAAATAATAGTACTGCAGGAGGCCACTCTGCCATGTACTCGTTCTAGCTCTTTGAACTTAGCTATCTATTTTGTCATTGTTTTCCCCCCCGAAGCAGCAGCTTCATGTGTTTCTGCAAGGGACTGCCTTCACGCTCACTTCTCCAAGCGGTCAGTGTCATTCTGCAATCTTCTGGATTCCCCCTCAGTTTCTCACATCCTGTGATTCAGTGCCATCAACAATGTTCAATTCTGTCCGTGTGGAGTTTGCACATTCTCACCGTATCTGCGTGGGTTTCACCCCCACAACCCAAAAGATGTGCAGGATAGGTAGATTGGCCATGCTAAATTGCCCCTTAATTGGAAAAAATAATTGGGTACTCTAAATGTTCAATTATCTTCCTCTTGCCCGATTTTATTTCCCCGTACCTCATTCTTGTTCTCCCCCTTTTTAAACACTTTCAAAATTGCACTTTGATCTCTACGTCAGTGACCATTTGTGTTGAAATAGTCCTTGCTCTAATGACCCTCACCGTGGAAACGTCTTGCTCGGGTGAATATATGTTCTCTTGTTAACAATTTGCCAATCAGTGGAAACAGTTTTGGAAACCTTCCTGCATTGCTGACATTATCCCGTGAGCAGTCCCAGTGACCTTTCTTTCGTCTGCTCCATTACCATTCCTCTAATTGGCTGCCCAGTACTCCAGCTGTGGCCTTTACATCAAAAAGAAGACCATTGACCTATATTTACAACTCTGGGCGGACGGGAACAACTTCTTACTTGAAGGTTGCAAAGTTTTAAAAAATTTCCAATAAAATTACCCTTTTATAAAAAGTTGCTGATGCCATTCTTATTAAATGCCACAGCTTTTACCTCAACTTTGTGTATATGTGTGTGCGTAAACATGTGAGTGTTAGTGTGTGCGTGTATCTGCATATATTTGTGTGTGTGTGTGTGCATATAATAATGATCTTTATAATGATCTTTATTGTCACAAGTAGGCTTACGTTAACACTGCAATGAAGTTACTGTGAAAATCTCCCACGCAGATATGGTGAGAAAGTGCAAACTCCAAACAGACAATGACCCAAGCCGGGGATTGAACCAGGGACCCTCGAGCGGTGACGCAACCTCGCCGCCATGAGGCAGCAGTGCTAACCACTGCGCCGCCCTGCCAGGACAGATTTTAAAATCCTCCAATAATTTCTGACCTTCCTGAACAGATAATAAATGTATTCACTCTGATTAATATTTTGAAAAGGGGGAATTCCTACCCCGCACCCCAAGCGAAAACTGCTTACATTTATTTGGCAATCCTAACACCCAATGACTCTTTGCAGGAGTGTTATTGGACATAACTGGAGGACGCTGGCATGGAGCTGAACCACTAGCAAGGTCATGTTGGCACGAATGGCCTGCTTCAGTGTCCTGAATACTGAGACCATAAAGAGACATGAAGACGGGTGAACAAAAGCTTGGTCGAAGAATTAAAGTTTAAGGAGTATCTAAAAGAAGGTGTGAGAGGTGTAGAGAGTTAGGAAGTTTCAGGCAGTTGAAGATGTGGTGCAGTGAAGGAATCACAGAAGAGGGCTGAATCGGTGGACGGGAGATTTGTCAAGCAGAATCTCACTCCTGGTGAGCAGGCTGCATTTCACAGCCGGGTGTAGCCGGCAGAATGAATCCTGCCCGTTGTGCTTTACACTCTGTAGGAACCAGTCACCAACCAGCTTTTGTGGAACAGTCCAACCTCGAAGCGCGGGAAGTAGAAGTACAGGAAGTAGCAAAAGCACAGCTGCCTGGTTTTGATTTGTTGTTTAAGGACACAATCAACCCTCGCTCCCGTCATACCCCCATCAATCCACAAACCAGGAACCCAGGATTCAGCAGGGACAAATCGCAAGCCTTATCTCCTGGGAACACACTGTGGCCAAGTATCCACTCCTTATAGGCCCAGCGAGCAGGTTTTGATAGACATTGTTTTGACTGCGGAGGGTCTTACAGCCCAAGGTTCTCGTCTGACAAAGGAACGTGGGAAATCGGTTAGTGATTAGCAATTCAGGAGCGGCAACCCTTGCTGCTTTTCCATTGCCTGCTCAGTTGAACGGCAATTAGAAAACCCTGACTGTTGCCTCATAAAATCACCTAACTTGGAGAACCAGGCTGGTAACTGCACCTGTGAAGGTCCAGTTTTGGGTGAAACCATTTGGGAGTTTACCAATTGTCTTCTATTTTAAATCTTGCTTGTAAATCCTTTAGATTAACCAGACACTCCATAGGAAAAGGGTTTCAATACTTTCACTTTATGCCAAAGTAAATAGATTTCACACAATTGCCTTCCTCAAGATGTTAAATTATTTATAACGTGAATTTAGTTTACATAAAGATGATTAGCTTCTGTAAGAGTGTCAGAAATGTAGCAGTTTTTTGTACTGCACAATGTCACTTTTTCCATATGCCTAAAATACCTCAATAAAATTGTTTGTTAAAGAAAAAGAAATGTAGCAGGTTGTGAAGGAAAGGTCAACCTTGGGTCAGGCCTTTCTGAAAATGAAAATCGCTTATTGTCACGAGTAGGCTTCAGTGAAGTTACTGTGAAAAGCCCCTAGTCACCACATTCCAGCACCTGTCCGGGGAGGCTGGTACGGGAATTGAATCGTGCTGCTGGCCTGCTTTAAAAGCCAGCGATTTAGCCCAGTGAGCTAAATCAGCCCCTAAATCTGAACTCCAGGTTCTATTCATGGCCCTGAAGATGGCATTGTGTGTGAAGACTAGGGTGCTCTGCATATGTTCCATCTCCTGTGCCTCAATGATCGGAGCTGCCTTGATTCTTTTTAGGGCTAAGCGAGATTAAGTTACCTCCTTCATGCAGGCACGGCGATTTTCAATACAAGTGGACTTGTTTCTCCAGTGTGAAACTTGTAGCCCAGGTTAACTCGAGGTCAAGAGGTGGCCAGTTGCAATAATTAGAATTGGGGAACAGGAGCAAGGAGTTGGTCCAACTGTCCCTCACGCCCATTCTGCTGTTTTCACATCAGAATCCTTGGTGTAAGTGTTATTCTTTGTTACGTTTTTGGCAGAGTCAATCTCTCCAATTCCTGTGCAGCAAAGTGCGAATCCACTAAAAAGAACAGTTAAGAATTTGGCATTTATAAGACATAGGAGCAGAATTAGGCCACTCGGCCCATCGAGTCTGCTCCACCATTCAATCATGGCTGATATTTTTATCACCCCTTTCTCCTGCTTTCTCCCCATAACCCCTGATCCCCTTATTAATAAGATATATAATTTTCATTCTGTTCTATCCGTATGTAATGTCCGCACAGGATGGTGACATGGACTGGCTTGTAGTATTGTCAAGGACTTTGCGGTCTGTGGTTTAAGAGTTCAACTTCATCAATTATTATTATTACCATTCAACCATCAACACTTGGCGAGGTTGCTTTTCCAAGATATTCTTAACTTCTCTGTGTTTAGGTAAGTGGATTGTGTCTGTACAAAGTGAGACTGTGCATTCACTGTGGGCCAAAAGGAAACTGTATTTAAGTAATTTGGTTTGCAATCCCTTCCACACGGTGGAGATGCCAGACAATCGAAAAAGGCTGGACAGATTAACTGGGTCAATCGTCTTGTTGTCTGTACATTCCTGATAGCCCAAATATGCTGCCTCGTTTGCCGACATAACAGTTACCGTACTTCAAATTAATTTACTGTAGTTGTTTAGTGGTCCAGCACTTGGGTCTCGCTGAAGAAAGACCCATGTCGAAGCATTTCATCTTGCACTCATCAGATCATTTGCAAATCTAAAGGGAACAACAATTTGTACTTCCTGAGAAGAGAGTGCTGATTGATTGGCAAGTGGACTTTGATTGGTCGAGGCGTTATCGTGGAGAATGCACCAGTTAACTGATGATTGACAATTAACTACTGAGTGTTGGTTCAATTCAAGCCTGGTAGGTTGACTCTGATTGGTCAAGATATTGTCCCAGAGAATTGCAGTCACCTATTTCATCCATTTGAAACAGGCTCAATGTCTGTACATGTCTTTTCTGACTGCAAAGACCATTGCCCTGTGCATTAATATATGTAGATTCGAGCATAAGTCCAAATCACTATGGGCCCTGTTGTGATGCTCTGATGAGTGTCAAACGAAAAACTTTAACATGTGTCTTTCTTCAGTGATACTAATTGCCTCTACATGAATGGCTTGGAAAGGTTTCTGAGAAACAGGATCAGGCATTATGTACAAGAGCAACAGTATCATGGGGACATCATCCCAATGTCCCCCCCCACATGTCAAGCATTATCTTGATGTGAACATAAAATGCAAATCCTTCATCACTTGTGGGTCCCTGGTTCAATCCCCGGCTTGGGTCATTGTCTGTTTGGAGTTTGGAGTTTGCACTTTCTCACCATTCCTCACAACTGTCATCATGGCCAGCACTGGGGCGGCACGGTGGCGCAGTGGCTATCACTGCTGCCTCGCGGCGCCAAGAACCCGGGTTTGATCCTGGTCCTGGGTTACTGTCTGTGTGGAGTTTGCACATTCTCCCTGTATCTGCGTGGGCCTCACCCCCACAAGCCAAAGATGTGCAGAGTAGGTGGATTGGACATGCTAAATTGCCAATTAATTGGAATTTAAAAAAAAAAATCATGGCCAGCATTGCTTTCATACGGACTACAGGGATTCCAGATGATGGTCCAGCAGGGCAGCTAAACAAGGACAATAAATGCCCTTGACAGCAACACCCAACACTTGGGTCAAATAGAATTTAAATTTTTGTTTGCAACACAATTCACAAAACCTTTTCCATCAGCCACCTGGAGTGTTGGTGAAACTTCCAGCTGGCCATAAACTTTGCAGCAGTCACCTGTTTGAAATAATCTCGACCGCATTCCTGTTAATTCTGACCCCTCAACCCACACTGCATTATTGATTAAAAAGTTAAGCAGTAAAGTTAGCTGGTCAGCAGACACCAACCTGACGACGTTCCCGCATTTTAAAAATCTAGGTTAAACATTCCGACAAGCTGGAGAAGAATGTGTTTAAGGCAGGGTTGACCAGGTTCAGACGGTGAGCATTTAAAGGTCAGTGGTGCTGAAGTTAGCACGGGAAGATATCTTTCAGTGATCTGTCATTTATGGAGGTCACAATGCGTACGTAATACACAACCTTTACTTCCCTGTGCCGTGTGTCTAATTCATTATTATATTACTGCAGGCTAACCCTCAAGGTTGGCTTGTGATTCTAATTACGCAACATACTTCCATTGTTGGTTCTTGTACCGTGTAGTCCTGCTCACCATGTGTCAATGTGACCTACCAGAGCAACTGACTTTCTCCACCTTCAGGGGCAGTGATCCATTATGGAATGCAGGAGGCTTTTAATAATGACAGAAAAGTCAACAAATTGGATTGGAAACTCTGCTGAATATTAACTTGCGTGCAGCTGCAGATCTAGACAGGACGTAGTGTATGAGAAATATTTAATGGGCACACAATGCTTCTTCACTTAGACGGCCATAATCTTTGCCACTTTCCTTCCCAGAGGGCTGTGGGCGCTCAGGCGGCAAATATATTTGAGGCTGAGACCAATAGATTGATGAATTCTAAGGGAATCAAAAAATAATGGTGATTGGGGGAGAAAGCTAAGTTAAACTATGATGTGCAGGAGCAGAATTTGGCCATTTGGCCCATCGAGTCTGCTCCCCCAGTCAATCATTTAAAAAAATATATTTTTATTGGCATTTCTCATATTTATAAACATTTTTCTTACCCGCGTTAATTTACTTTATTGTACAGAGAGGTTTATTTTGTCTTTCATTTAATTGACCGTATATACATTTTGCCACCCTCTGGATCGGTCTATAGTCCCTCCCCCCCTTTGGTTTGAGCTATGGTTTGGTTTAATTTTCAGGGAAAGCTCCCTCCTCTGCACTTCTTTTCTGGTTTCCCCACCTCCCTTCCGTCTTCTCCCCGCTGACCCCAACTGCACCCAAGTATCCAGGAAGCCTCCCTCTGACCCTCGGATGGCGTACTTAATCTTCTCCAGGTGGAGAAATTCCGAGAGGTCAGCGAGCCAGTCTGCAGCTTTGGGTGGTGCTGCCGATCGCCAGCCGAGCAGGATTCTCCGGCGTGCGATTAGAGAAGCGAAAGGGAGGGCGTTGGCCGCCTTCCCCATGTGTAACTCTGGCTGCTCCGATACACCCTCACCCCCACAACCTTGGACATTGCCTCGGAGAAGGCTGACCCAGAACATGTGGGTGTGGTTGGCCGGGCCCCTCTGGCATCGCTCACATTTATCCTCCCCCTCCAGGAAGAACCTGCTCATTCGGGTTCTGGTCAGGTGCGCTCTGTGCATCACTTTGAGCTGCATTAGGCTTAGCCTTGGGCAGGAGGAGGTGGAGTTCGCCCTGCTCAGTGCTTCGCTCCAGAGTCCCCACCCGACCTCTGTCCCCAGTTTGTTTTCCCATTTCTGCCTGATCTCGTCCAGTGTTCGAGCTCTGTCCAGTAGCTGTCCGTATAGTTTACCACATCGCCCCTCCTTCTTGCTGCTTGTGCCTATCAGTTCTTCCAGTAGTGTGGTTTCTGGGGCCCCGGGGTACCCTACTGTCTCTTCGCGGAGGAAGTGTTTTATTTGGAGGTGTCTCATTTCCTGTCCTTTTGCAAGTTTCCACTTCCGCGTCGGTTCATCCAGTGTCGCCAGTCTGTGCCCTATGTAGAAGTCACCGACCGTCAGTGTGCCCCCGACCCACCTCCATCGTTTGAAGGTGGTATCTAGCATGGCTGGGGGGGGGGGGGGTAATCTGTGATTGCCGCAGATGGGAGCCACAGGGGACATATTGGTTATCCGGAAGTGTGAAGTGTTGTCTCAGCTGGGACCTCGTTTGCCATTCAATCATGGCTGATATTTTTCTCATCCCCATTCTCCTGCCTTCTCCCCATAACCCTTGATCCCTTATTAATCAAGAACCTATCTATCTCTGTCTTAAAGACACTCAGTGAATTGGCCTCCACAGCCTTCTGCGGCAAAGAGTTCCACAGATTCACCACCCTCTGGCTGAAGAAATTCCTCCTCATCTCTGTTTTAAAGGATCGTCCCTTTAGTCTGAGATGGTGTCCTCTGGTTCTAGTTTTTCCTCCAAGTGGAAACACCCTCTCCATGTTCACTCTATCCAGGCCTCGCTGTATTATGTAAATTTCAATGAGATCCCCCTCATCCTTCTAAACATCATCAAGTACAGACCCAGAGTCCTCAACCGCTCCTCCTATGACAAGCTCTTCATTCCCGTGATAATTCTTGTGAACCTCCTCTGGAAGCTTTTCAAGGCCAGCCCATCCTTCCTTACACATGGGACCCAAAACTGCTCACGATACTCCAAATGAGGTCTGACCAGAGCCTTATTCAGCCTCAGAATGCTCTTGTAGTCTAGCCCTCTTGACATGAATGCTAACATTGCATTTGCCTTCTGAACTGCCAATTTAACCTGCGAGTTAACCTTAAGAAAATCCTAAGGCGACATGGTGGCACAGTGGTTAGCACTGCTGCCTCACAGTGCTGAGGACCCGGGTTTGATCCCGGCCCTGGGTCACTGTCTGTGTGGAGTTTGCACTTTCTCCCTGTGCCTGTGTGGGCACTGTGTGGCGCTGTGAAGCCGTGGGCAGCACGGTAGCATGGTGGTTAGCATCAATGCTTCACAGCTCCAGGGTCCCAGGTTCGATTCCCGGCTGGGTCACTGTCTGTGTGGAGTCTGCACGTCCTCCCCGTGTGTGCGTGGGTTTCCTCCGGGTGTTCCGGTTTCCTCCCACAGTCCAAAGATGTGCGGGTTAGGTGGATTGGCCAGGCTAAATTGCCCATAGTGTCCTAAAAAATAAGATTAATGGGGGTTGTTGGGTTACTGGTAGATACGTGGGCTTGAGTAGGGTGATCATTGCTTGGCACAACATCGAGGGCCGAAGGGCCTGTTCTGTGCTGTACTGTTCTAATTCTAATTCTAACCCAAAGATGTGCAGGTTAGGTGGATTAGCCACACTAAATTGCCCCTTAATTGGAAAAAAAAATAATTGGGTACTCTTCATTTAAAAAAAAATCTTGAGCGAATCCTGAACAAGGACACCAAATCTCTTTGTGCTTCAAATTTCTGAAGCCTTTCCCCATTTAGGAAATAATCACTGCCTCTATTCTTCCCACCAAAGTTGAGGTTGAAGATTAGGCATGCACTGAATTTTCAGGCCCTCCCGCGGCATGTTTTCTGGTAGCAGAGGCGGCTTGGCATTCACCAGCAGCGATTTCTTGCAGTCCCACTGCGCCCCAGCACTGGGGGTTCACGTCGCGGACGATCCCGCTGGTGGGAAGGGTGGAGAAATCCCACCCTTGATCTTACTGAATGGCGAAGAAGGCATGAGGTATAGAACATAGAACATACAGTGCAGAAGGAGGCCATTCGGCCCATCGAGTCTGCACCGACGTACCTAAGCACTCACTTCCACCCTATCCCAATAACCCATCCTAAACTTTTTTGGACACAAAGGGCAATTTAGCATGGCCAATCCACCTAATCTGCGCATCTTTGGACTGTGGGAGGAAACCGGAGCACCCGGAGGAAACCCACGCAGACACGGGGAGAACGTGCAGACTCCGCACAGACAGTGACCCAGCGGGGAATCGAACCTGGGACCCTGGCGCTGTGAAGCCACAGTGCTAGCCACCTGTGCTACCGTGCTGCCCGTATGTCCTACTGACCTGGTTCTTACAGCTTTATGGGCTTAGTATCCTACTATCTATAGCGTTTGCATTGTCAGCTTTCCTAGAGGATGTCACTCATGTTGTGCAGCAACTTGATTTAGTTTCCATATATAGAACATAAATCTTGTATAATGCTACAATAACAGGCAGGTAGGTGGTGGCACAATAAAACATTCCGAATTGATTACACCATCGAAAGCAGTACAGAAATTGAATGAGAAAGTGAAGACACTGACTAATCACGCCAAGCTCTCTTGCGAAGTGTGCCTGCCAAGTACACCCGCAGGTCACCGCCCGATGATGCGCACTTTCACTAACCTCAAATTTGGCATTGATTCCCAGTAGAGAAGATTTCTGTCTGGGTGTTCGGTGTGGCACAGTTTTTAAAGTCTACCCAATGCCATGGTGGATGGTGGGGGGGGTGGGGTGGTGGGGTGGTGGGGTGGGGTGGGGTGGGGTGGGGTGGTGGGGTGGGGTGGGGGGGGTGGGTGGGGAGGGGGGGTTGGGGGTGGGTGGGGGGTGGGGGGGTGGGGTGGGGGTGTAGAAAAGCGGCTCCTTAAACTTCACAAATTTTTGGGTTGTCCCACAAGCGTGCAGAGTCGTGATCCTTCTGCCTGATGGTGCTGCTCAACATGGGGCGGGGGTTATGCCCCCCCCCCCCCACACCCTCAGGTTTGGACCGGAATTGGACGGTGCCAAACAGTAAAGGCGCTGGCCGGTGTGCCGGCTACCCAACTCCCTCCACGGCGTCAGCCATTTTGAACACGGCGGATTGGAGGCTGCACGGCTGCCGGGGAAGGCAGCCAATTGAGCTCCTATCACATAATTTATAATAATAATAATCTTTGGTCTCACAAGTAGGCTGACATTAACACTGCTATGAAGTTACTGTGAAAAGCCCCTAGTCGCCACATTCCGGCGCCGGTTCGGGTACACGGAGGGAAAATTCAGAATGTCCAATTCATAAGAACATAAGAACTAGGAGCAGGAGTCGGCCATCTGACCCCTCGAGCCTGCTCCACCATTCAATGAGATCATGGCTGATCTTTTGTGGACTCAGCTCCACTTTCCGGCCCGAACACCATAACCCTTAATCCCTTTATTATTCAAAAAACTATCTATCTTTACCTTAAAAACATGTAATGAAGGAGCCTCAACTGCTTCACTGGGCAAGGAATTCCATAGATTCACAACCCTTTGGGTGAAGAAGTTCCTCCTAAACTCAGTCCTAAATCTACTTCCCCTTATTTTGAGGCTATGTCCCCTAGTTCTGCTTTCACCCGCCAGTGGAAACAACCTGCCCACATCTATCCTAACTACTCCCTTCATAATTTTATATGTTTCTATAGGATCTCCCCGCATCCTTCTAAATTCCAACGGGTATAGTCCCAGTCTACTCAACCTCTCCTCGTAATCCAACTCCTTCAGCTCTGGGATTAACCTAGTGAATCTCCTCTACACACCCTCCACCTAACAGCACGTCTTTCGGGACTTGTGGGAGGAAACCGGAGCACCCGGACGAAACCCATGCAGACACGGGGAGAACATGCAGACTCCGCACAGACAGTGACCCAAACCGGGAATCGAACCTGGGACCCTGGCGCTTTGAAGCGACTATGCTAACCACTGTGTTACCGTGCCGCTCTTATGAGTTATCAATAGTTAAAGGAGGCAAACTGAGATTTTCCAGTCAAGCCTTGGCATTTCCTGACATGGGGGGGGGGGGGGGTGCAGTTCAACTGCCTGGAGATGGAAACTAAATGACAGGCTAGGGTGTCATCATTCCAGACATGCCTACAGGCCCTTCCGGCCTGCTCTGGATGCAGGCCCAGCCAAAGAAATTCCCCCTCCTCCCTCATCATCAATCCTCTGCCACACCGATATCCTTTTTTCTATTTTTTACATTAATTTGCAAAACTGCGGGTGAGCGCCCTCTAGTTATTTACCCATTATTGCAGCCTGCTGCGTCTCTGCAGCTGCAATGCCTATGATTGGACGTCCGTCTTCTAGAGTCCTTTGGCCAACCCCTAATTGAACAGGGAACATGCCTTCGTGCAATTGATCAGACCGATGGTCAAAGTCTCAATGAGTGGCTGATTCCCCTCCCCAGGGGTGATCATTCGCCCCATGGGGTGAGGTAATTTAAGCATCGATAGGTTAATTGGAACAGACCTCCGGATTGCTCCCCCTTCCACAAACATTCAAACCCTCCACCACCGACCAACAGTAGCAGCCGTGTGTATCATCGACAAGATGCACTGCAGGAACCCACTGTTGTGTTATGTACTCTGGGATAACACAGGCTGCAACTTGATGCAGCTTTGACCAAAAGATACTCCAGACTTTGAAATAAGCTCAATATGATTTATTGAACCATTAGCACAGTTCTCTATGAGTTTGACTCTCCTGCTAATCTTGCTATAGTAACTCAGTCTAACTAACCAGTCTGCTCTAAGCCACGTGGTGGGTGTGATGCTTCTGATCTGCCCCTGTCCTACTCCCTAAGTGTTGCCTGTGGAAAGAGACAGAGCATGTGTGCCCTGTCCTTATATATGGGTTGTGTAAATGCCCCCTTGTAGTAGTGTCACCTCTGGGCGTCTTGATTGCCCATTGGTCGTGTCCTATTCTATGTGTTCATTAGCTGTATGTCTGCATGTCATGATGTCTCTAGTGCTCCCTCTAGTGTTTACTTAGTTGTAGTGCATTTACATTAACCCCTTGTGTATTTACAGTGATGCATATCATCACACCCACCAAGGTTCCTTACACAACACCTTCCAAACTCATGTCTTCTACCATCTAGAAGGACAAGAGCAGCAGATACATGGGAACCCCACCACCTGGAGGTTCCCCTCGAAAACACTCACCATCCTGAGTTGGAAATATATCAGCCTTTCCTTCACTATCGCTGGGTTAAAATCCTGGAACTCCCTCCCTAACAGCACAGTGGTTGTACCTACACCTCAGGAACTGCAGTGGTTCAAGAAGGCAGCTCACCACCACCTTCTGAAGGGCAACTAGGGATGGGCAATAAATGCTGGCCTAACCAGCGACGCACACGTCCCGTAAATGATTTAAAAAAAGAACTACCATGGTTCCAGGGGCTGGTTTAGCACACTCGGCTAAATCGCTGGCTTTTAAAGCAGACCAAGGCAGGCCAGCAGCACGGTTCAATTCCCGTACCAGCCTCCCCGGACAGGCGCCGGAATGTGGCGACTAGGGGCTTTTCACAGTAACTTCATTGAAGCCTACTCGTGACAATAAGCGATTTTCATTTTCATTTTTTCATTTTCATTTCCTTCACACTTTGGCACCAATACCTCGATCTAATAGCACTTCAAATACCAGTCTTACCATCCCATGTTCCCCCTTCCTAATAATGAGAATGAGGGTGGTGAGGGATAAGTTATCCGAGAATCCCTGCGTCACTTGCTTTTGCGCTGCACGCTGTGGTTCAATAGTTTCCAAAGTTTCTATCTTCCAATATGTGGTTTGCATCTTCCGATACGAGACAGCTTAAAAAAGCCTTTCCTTTAACATTAACAGGATTCTATTAGCCGACCTGTTTCAACAACTAATGGATGCAAACCCACACCTTGCCCGTGGTATCCGTGTAAAAGAGCAAACCTCCGGACTGGAACAGACCTTGTCTCTCACTGCCTCCTCAGTCTGTAAGGGTTCCTTCCACTTAAGTGGATCGGTGCAGACTCTTTACTTGTGGGTCCATTGAAGCAATGGAACTGGGGTAAAGAAATAAAGAGAAAAAGGAGGTAGAAAGTTCATTCTCGTGGATTGTAATATAATGATGATAGCGATGAAGACCAGCTCGTAAAGAATCTGGTTTGCACTGTGTTCTTTTACCTGTTCCGTCACTTGCTTGCTCATTCCCATACACCAGTCAGAAACTTTTACTCTGGATGTTGTCGGAGTGGTTTAAACAAAACTGTGACGCTTGAGGTAAAATCCCTTCCTCACCTACCCAGTCAGCTAAACCAATTCTCCTACTGCCTCAGGCTCGTGATCTAAAGATCCCTGTGGATGTTTGAACGGAGCCACTGGCGAGGGTATTCCCATGACCCGGGAAACACTGCTTTCGCAGACGTTGTTGGCCACTTGCCTGCTAGCTCCTGCATTCGTCTACTGTAGGGATCCTGACCGAGCCCTGCTTGACCTTCGCACCCTCCTGTGGTATTTTGCGAACGCTGCGTCACTTTATCTGTCAGCACACCTTTTATTTTTAAGAAATAATGAGCAAGGAGTGCCGGTGAGGATTCCATGTTGCTGACTCAGAACCTCGTGGGGAAATGTTCAGCTTTTTCTCCGGTGTTTCCCCCGACTGTTTTAGGCAAGATCAATTCTGACTAAAGCAAATGGATACCTCTCCAAATTCTCAGGTAACCCCAGCAATCACTCTCTGAAGCTTCCCTCAGCCACTGACTGCAACGGCAGACTTTAGTGTCAGTTGCAGAATCTAAATCGCTGGCTTTGAAAGCAGACCAAGGCAGGCCAGCAGCACGGTTCAATTCCCGTACCAGCCTTCCCGAACAGGCGCCGGAATGTGGCGACTAGGGGCTTTTCACAGTAACTTCATTTGAAGCCTGCTTGTGACAATAAGCGATTTTCATTTCATTTCAATGTAGAAGGAGGCCATTCGGCCCATCGAGTCTGCAGCAACGCTCTAAAGAAGCACTCTACCTAGCCCACTCCCCGACCCTATCCACCGCACCTGCACATCTTTGGACTGTGGGAGGAAACCGGAGCACCCGGAGGAAACCCTCGCAGACACGGGGAGAATGTGCAGACTCCACCCCGGCAGTTACCCAAGGCGGGAATCAAACCCTGGTCCCTGGCACTGGGAGGCAGTCGTGCTAATCACTGTGCCGCCCCGCTCAATTGCTGGAACAATAATGTCTCTTGCTTGTTGCGTGGGAGCATCTGTGCTGTGATTTTGGTGCCGTTACGCCATGCCCGTCATTCTAAAGTGGGTGACTGAAGAATCAGCCAGTGTCAATACGGGGTGGAATCATGCTGTGAATCCCAATTCACAGGCCTCAGTACCGTTCCAGTGCCAAGGTTGCTGTGGAAACACTGAGTTAACCTGGGTTCCCTGCAGTGGATTTTATTCTGGAAGTTGCTGGCAAGGCCTATGTTGCCCATCGCTAATTACCCTTGAACCGAGGGACTTGCAAGACCACTTCAGAGGCAGGTAAAGGTCAATCAGATGTGGGTCAGACCAGCTAAGGACGGAAGGTTTCCTACCTTAATGAACATTCGTGAACCGGATGTGTTTATTTATTTACTTAAATTTAGATTACCCGTGGGCAGCACGGTGGCGCAGTGGGTTAGCCCTGCGGCCTCACGGCGCTGAGGTCCCAGGTTCGATCCCGGCTCTGGGTCACTGTCCGTGTGGAGTTTGCACATTCTCCCTGTGTTTGCGTGGGTTTCGCCCCCACAACCCAAAAACGTGCAAGCTAGGTGGATTGGCCACTCTAAATTGCCCCTTAATTGGAAAAATGATTGGGTACACTAAATTTTAAAAAAAAAATAAGAAAAAAAAAAAAAATTTAGATTACCCAATATATTTTTTTCCCAATTGAGGGACATTTTAGCGTGGCCAATCCACCTACCCTGCACTCCTTTGGGTTGTGGGGGTGAAACCCACGCAGACACGGGGAGAATGTGCAAACTCCACACGGACACTGACCCGGGGCCGGGATCGAACCCGGGTCCTCAGCGCCGTGATACAGCAGTGCTATGGGGGATTTAGGGGGTGGCAAAGGGTGGGCATCAGTAAATTGAGGGACCTGTTTATTGGTGGGAGGTTTGCGGGCCTGGGGGAACTGGAAGATAAATTTGGGCTCCCCCAAGGGAACATGTTCAGATACCTGCAGGTAAAGGCGTTTGCTAGGCGACAGGTGGAGGAATTTCCTTTGCTGCCCTCGCGGGGGGCGATGGACAGAGTGCTTTCTGGGCTGTGGGTCAGAGAGGGGAAGGTGTCTGACATTTATAAGGTAATGCAGGAGGTGGAGGAGTCGTCAGTGGAGGAGGTGAAGGCTAAATGGGAGGGGGAACTAGGGCAGCAGATAGAGAATGGGACTTGGGCGGATGCCTTGGAGAGGGTTAACTCTTCCTCCTCTTGTGCGAGGCTTAGTCTTATCCAATTTAAGGTGCTGCATCTGGCCCATATGTCTATGACTCGGATGAGTAGGTTCTTTGGGGGTGAGGAAAGGTGCACCAGGTGTTCGGGGAGTCCAGCGAATCATGCCCACATGTTCTGGGCATGCCCGGCACTGGAAGAATTCTGGAAGGGGGTGGCGGAGACGGTGTCGAGGGTGGTTGGATCCAGGGTCAAACCAGGTTGGGGACTCGCGATTTTTGGAGTTGCGGTGGAGCCGGGAGTGCAGGAGGCGAAAGAGGCCGGTGTTCTGACCTTTGCGTCCCTAGTAGCCCGGCGGAGGATCTTGATGCAGTGGAAAGATGCAAGGCCCCCAAGTGTGGAGACCTGGATCAATGGAGGGTGTTCTTTACTGTTTCTTGGTTTTTTTTCCTATGGTTATTTAACTTAATATTGTGTTAACTTAAGTTGTTGTTAGTATGTTTTGTTGTTCATTAGGGATGGGCGAATGTTTCTGACTGTGATCATTATTGTTATTGTTGGTATTTTATTGCGGTTCGTTGTTGTTATATAAATACAAAATTTTTCAATAAAAATTATTTTAAAAATAAGATACAGCAGTGCTAACCACTGCACCACCGTGCCGCCCCCTCAGACGGGTTTTTATGACAATCGACAATGGTTTATTTCATTGCTCATTGAAGCCATTCAATTTATGAATTGAGTTGATTTCCTACCAGCTGCCGCGGTGGGATTTGAACCTGTGAACATCAGCCGGAATGTTAGCCTGGATTTCTGGATTACTAGCCCAGTGGCATTAGCACCACACCAGTTTGCAGCTGCTGGTAAGAACACTGAGGTTGGAAGGAGAGGGGAGGGGAAGCGGGGGGGGGGGGGGAAGAGGTGCAGAGAGCGAGGGGAGAGAGATTTCTGTTTCACATTTCCATTTCCACATGTCGAGCTGAATTTGTCAGTGCTTCCAACATGAAGCCATTACACCAATGCTGACGTTATCCTGAGACATAATTACCCCAACAGGTCTTTATAACTGAAAGCAGTGAGGGAAAATCACTTTTCCAGCCTTGAGGGGCAATGGCCATCAGTGGGACATTGTGTGGCTGCTGTCTCGAATATCCTGTTGAGCGTCAGTTCAGGAAAGGAAATCTCCTGTTTATCATCACCACCGCTGAAGGGGGTGGATACAAGGAGTGAGGCTCAATACTCAGAAGCGTCGTTCTATTTTACACTCCTGCCAGTGGAAAGTGATGATGGGAAGGGCGTTGACATCACGTTGGCTCATTATTGTGAAATCAGCATTCTTTTAATTACTCCAGGCACAAACACACCATCCAGAAATCCCTAGGCAACGCAAAACAGGTAGTAAACTAATGCAATGTGCCTCTGACTTTTCTCACCTCAGCTTTGTGCCAGGGCAGAATACAAGCATTCCCCGTGTGCAGAAGAGTGGGAAAGCAGCCCTAATAAGCTTGAAATCAGACTGCGCCAAGTTAATAGCATTGCATTGAGTTGCTCCTTTGAAACTTGCCTGTGATTTTAGTAAGAAATAGAGACCAATTCATTTTTTATATTACACACGTGGTTTGGAGACCAGTCTGCGTGTACTCAGAGGCATGTTGAAATTTGCAGCTTTATGTAACCGGGTTAGCACTGTTGCTTCACAGCGCCAGGGTCTCAGGTTCGACACCGGGCTTGGGTTACTGTCTGTGCGGAGTTCTCCCCGTGTCTGGGGGGTTTCCTCCGGGTGCTCCGGTTTCCTCCCACAAGTCCCAAAAGACATGCTGATAGCTGGATTGGACATTCTGAATTCTCCCTCTGTGTACCCGAACAGGTGCCGGAGTGTGGTGACGAGGGGCTTTTCACAGTAACTTCATTGCACTGTTAATGTAAGCCTACTTGTGACAGTAATAAAGATTATTATTAATAGGGATTTTTAGGAGACGAGGTTAGGATTCCACTGCCCTCCTACAGCATTGAACACAGATGAACCTTTTTTTAAATAAATATTTTATTGAGGTATTTTTTGGTATTATAACAACAACACAATAAACAATGTACATGAAACTATAAACATTGTGCAAAAGCCGTCTCCCTTTATTAACCCCACTACTCTAAGCTAAACTAACCCCCCCACCCCTTCTGCTGACGATTAATTTTCCGCAAAGAAGTCGACAAACGGTTGCCACCTCCGGGTGAACCCGAACAGTGACCCTCTCAAGGAGAACTTGATTTTCTCCAAACAGAGAAAGCTAGCCATGTCCGATAGCCAGGTCTCCGACTTCGGGAGCTTTGGGTCCCTCTAAGCTAATAGTATCCGTCTCCGGGCTACCAGGGAAGCAAAGGCCAGAACGTCTGCCTGTTTCTCCTCCTGGATTCCCAGATCTTCCGACACTCCGAAAATCGCCACCTCTGGACTCAGTGCCACCCTTGTTTTTAACACCGTGGACATGACATCTGCAAACCCCTGCCAAAATCCCCCAAGCTTCGGACATGCCCAGAACATGTGGACATGGTTCGCTGGTCCTCCCGCACATTTTGCACATTGTCTTCCACCCCAAAGAATCTGCTCATCCAGGCCACTGTCATGTGAGCCCGGTGAACGACCTTGAATTGTATCAGGCTGGGCCTGGCACATGTTGCGGATGCATTGACTCTATTCAACGTGTCCGTCCATAGACCATTCTCTATCTCTCCTCCCAGCTCCTCCTCCCACTTGCGCTTCAGCTCCTCAGTCTGCGTCTCCTCTGACCCCATAAGTTCCTTGTAAATGTCCGAGACGCTCCCTTCTCCTACCCACCCTCTGGAAACTACCCTGTCCTGAATCTCCCTTAGTGGTAGGAGCAGGAAGGTTGATACCTGTTTATGTAGGAAGTCCCGCACCTGCAGGTACCTGAATTTGTTTCCCCTCACCAACCCAAACTTGTCCTCCAGCACCCTCATACTCGGAAAGCTCCCCTCTCTAAACATATCCCCCATCCTCTCAACCCTGCTCTCTGCCATATCCGGAACCCCTCATCCATACTTCCCGGGGCAAATTGGTGATTATTACAGATTGGGGACCAGACTGATGCTCCCTCTGCTCTCACATGTCTCCTCCATTGCCCCCAGACTCCCAGGGCCGCCACCACCACGGGTCTGTCCCTTGACCCAAGTCCCTCCCTCATCAGCTGAACATTTCCCCCTCTCCCCCCCCCCCAAGTAACAACACTCTGTAACCCAACCCCTTTGATAAACCAAACATATGCACACTCCCCACTGCACTTCTGTGAACTAGCCCACCCAGCTAGCTTGGTGGCCCCCATCCCTGGCACCGGATAGTCTCCCACCTATTGTTCCTCCCCCCCCCCTCATACAAACGTACTCCAACATCAAACATTCCCCACACAATTGCCCGACAGAAAAAAACACCAAAATCTAAACAAGCACACCTCCATCCCCCAACAGTGCAAATGAAAACCATAACTCACTCGGCTCTGCCACTGGTTCCAAACCAATACAGACGGCATTACAAAAGCTTCCACAAAATTAAAAACAAAAACTTTTTTTTTAAAGAACAGAGAAACAAAAAGAAAAAAAACATATGAACGTTGCAGCAAAGTTCAAAAGTTCTCAGTCCACCACCAGTCCTTTCCTTTTCACGAAGTCCAGTGCGTCCTCAGGCGACTCAAAATAAAAGTACTGTTTCTCGTACGTGACCCAGAGACGGGCCGGATACAACAGTCCGAACTTCACCTTTTTCTTAAAAAGGATCAACCTAATCTGGTTGAAGCCTGCTCTTCTCCTGGCCAACTCCACACTCGGGTCTTGGTAGACCCGCAGGATACTATTGTCCCACTTACAGCTCCGTGTCTGCTTGGCCCACTGTAGAATGCGCTCCTTATCCAAGTACCTGTGGAATCTCACCACCATTGCCCTCGGGGGGGTCTCCCATTCGTGGCTTCTTCGCGAGTGCTCTATGACCCCTGTCCACCTCCAAGGGTCGGGAGAATGCCCCATCCCCCAGCAGCTTCTCAAACATACCCGCTATGTATGCCCCAGCGTCCGCTCCTTCACACCCCTCCGGGAGCCCAACGATTCTCAAGTTCTGCCGGCGGGACCTATTCTCTAGGTCCTCCACCTTCTCCAGGAGCTTCTTCTGCTGGTCTCTCAGCATCCCCACCTCCAACTCCACCGCAGTTTGATGTTCCTCCTGCTCAGCCAGCGCCTTCTCCGCTTTCTGGATCGCCCGATCTTGGGCGTCTAATCTAAGCTCCAGCTGCTCAATGACTCTTGTATCGGGTCCAAGCAGTCCCGTTTCTGCTTAGCAAAGCCTTCCTGAATAACTTGCATCAGCTGCTCTGTTGACCGCTGGGTCGACAAGCCAGAGGTCCGGTCCTCCGCCATGCTGTCTCCCCCATGCTGTCTCCCCATGCTGTCTCCCCCATGCTGTCTCCCCCATGCTGTCTCCCCCATGCTGTCTCCCCCATGCTGTCTCCCCCATGCTGTCTCCGCCATGCTGTCTCCCCCATGCTGTCTCCCCCATGCTGTCTCCCCCATGCTGTCTCCCCCATGCTGTCTCCCCCATGCTGTCTCCCCCATGCTGTCTCCGCCATGCTGTCTCCCCCATGCTGTCTCCCCCATGCTGTCTCTGCCATGCTGTCTCCTGCTGCAGCTTCAGCCCAAGCCTTCTCTGTCTTTCTGTTTCTGCCTTTACCAGCACTTCTAGTCTTACTCACCATGCACCGATGTGGGAATTCAGTACACAATTGCCTCTGTCTTCAGTTTTTACAGTTCAAGTCCGGTAGAAAATCGGGGGGAAAGGTCCAAAAGCGGGAGCCACCAAATGTGCGACTTACTCCTTCATAGCCGCCACCGGAAGTCACAGATGAACCTTTTTGACTATCAAATGTTTCTTGAGACCTACGCATTTGTTGACTGCTGAAAATGATTTTGCTTCGCACAAGCTGCTGGAGATAGCCTTCAATGTGCTGGGTTGATGGATGTATTTGTTTATTGTCACGTGTACCAAGGTACAGTGAAAAGTATTGTTCTGCATACAAGGGAACATACACAGTATGTACATAGTAATGCATCAACAAATAGTGATTGGTCACAATGTGAAACAAGGCCAAACAAGAGCAGCATAGGGCGTTGTGAATAGTGTTATTGCATGAAAAGAAAATCCATGGAACAAACATAAAATACACAATGTCAATACATAGACATAGACATTGGGTGAAGCATACAGGAATGTAGTACTACTCAGTAGAGAAGATGTGTGAAGAGATCAGGGGCTGGATTCTCCCCTACCCGGCGTGACGGAGGGTCCCGGCGTAGGGGAGTGGCGTCAACCACTCAGGGGTCGGGCCTCCCCAAAGGTGGGGAATTCTCCCCACCTTTGGGGGCTAGCCCCGCGCTGGAGCGGTTGGCACCAGAAGACTGGCGCAAAAAACCGGCGCCCCCGGCAGCGGGGCTGGCCGAAAGGCTTTCGCCGGTCGGCGCATGCGTCGGCAGTGATGTCAGCGGCCAGCTGCCACTGACGTCAACACCGGCGCATGCACGATGTGCACCCAGGGCACTGGCCCGGAGTCTGAGCGGGGGGCCCCAATCGCGGGCCTGGCCACTGTGGGGGCACCCCCCGGGGTTCGATCGCCCCCGCCCCCCCCAGGACCCCGGGGCCCACTCGCGCCGCTGATCCCGCCGTTACAGAGGTGGTTCAAAACTCGGCGGCGGGAGAGGCCTCCCAGCGGCGGGACTTCGGCCCATCCGGGCCGGAGAATCACCGCAGGGGCCTCGCCGATCGGAGTGGCGTGATTCCCGCCCCCGCCAATTCCCGGGTGGCGGAGAATCTCTGCCACAGCGGGGGCGGGATTTTCGGCGGCCCCAGGCGATTCTCCGACCCTGCTGGGGGTCGGAGAATTTCGCCCCAGATCAGAGAGAACCTTGCGTTGTTGAAAAGGCTGCAACCTGCTTCTTGTAGTGAATACCTCATTGGCCATAATCCGATAGAAATGGGCTGTATCTGATGGTGGTAAAACTTGGAAAGAACACTGAAGGTTTCAATACAGTCGAAAAACTGTGGATGCTGTTAAGCTGAAACAAAACCCGGGAATGCTGGATAAACCCAGCAGATCCTGCGAGGTCTGTGGAGGGACGTTTCGAGTCCATTAACCCTTTTACGGAATTGAAAGTTTCAATCTCTGCTTAAACGGGGAATGTTCTGGGACCAGGCAGCAAATTTATACGGCCAATATTTGACTGCGAGGCTAACTGGCGCAGGAACAAGCAGCAAATAGGAAGGAGAGTGGATGAAGCCTGGTTTGCAGGAATTGGGGTGAGCAGTTGAATTTTGTGTTTGGGTGTATCCCCTCACACCATTTGTTTTCGGGTTTGTAATGCATTGTAATCATATTTATTATTAATGCCGCTGCTCACGTTTTCCTGCAGATTTTGACCACTCTTCGGCAGATTTTCAGGTCCTTCTCCCTTCTGGTTCAAGCTGATTTACAGAATCTAACCAGACCCTGACTCACACAAGAATAAACCAAGGGTTGGGTTCTCCGATTTTGAGGGTATGTTCGGAGGAAGTATCTAGTTTTACGACGTAAAAATCAACAAGGCCCCAGCACCGACCCTCTGACCGGTGAGGGGCTCGCAGCCGCGCCACGTAAAACATACGGCTTTCACGAAATAAACGGCCGGAGATCGGCGGGTCTGTGGCCGCGCATGCGCATGGCGACGACCTGCAGCGGTCGTACCGTACAACATGGCGCCGGCCGCCGACCGAACCGACCTGCCAGATAGTGGCCCCCCTGGAAACCCCCTCGCCACCACAGGCCACCCCCCCAGCCCTCGCCGAAGCCCCCCCGTCCCCCACCCCCCACCAGCAGCAGGGCTTCCACCCGACTGTGACGGCGCTGGACGCAGTCCGCAGCCACCACGGCGGCTTCACGAAAACTGAGAGCACAAGTGTCCAGCACGGTCAGGAACTCGGCACACTGGGGGCGGAGCAACGGGGAAGGGCCTTCAGGCGTGCAGTGTGCTCCTCGATTACGCCGTCTTGGAGGGGGCGGAGCATCCAAAAACAGGTGCCGCCCACGATTCTGTGGTAAACCGGGATTCTCTGCCCGATCACCGATTACGATATTGGCGTCGGAGAACGGAGAATCCTGCCCCACGTCACAGCAGGACACTGGAGTAAAATCCTAAATGTGGGATTCTCAGTGTGCCTTCCATAAATGAACATTTCTTTATCTCCAAATCCGAGCAAATGTCTCATGTGCAGCAGGCAGAATGTTCAATCAAAGCAGTTAATACTTTAATACACCAAGGAATCTCCCCGCCTCAAAAAGCAGCTGGAGCCAGTGTTGAAGAAGAAGAAAATAAGCCTCCACATACACCACAACCGGACATGCGTCAGCAAGTTCCTATGGAGAAAACAGAGAGACCAGGAGTTCTCGCACGTTTATGCTGCTTTCTCTTATCTGCTGATGGGGTGGAAATGACAGTGGGATTTTAAGTACATCTGTCTCAGCTGGATTCAAACCCAGATCCTGTAGTACACCCAGAACTCCAAACAATCCATTCGGAGATTCAGTCAATTCAAGTGCATACAATTTAAAAAAAAATTCTATAAATTTAGAGTACCCAATTAATTTTTTTCCAATTAAGGGGCAACTTAGCATGGCCAATTCACCTACCCTGCACATCTTTGGGTTGTGGGGCGGAACCCACACAAACACGGGGAGAATGTGCAAACTCCACACGGACAGTGACCCAGAGCCGGGATCGAACCTGGGACCTCGGCGCCGTGAGGCAGCAGGGCTAACCACTAGGCCACCGTGCTGCCCTCCAAGTGCATACAACTTGAATTCCCATGGCAATTCCACCTGACTGCTTCGTGATGCAAACTTTTCTCCTCGATACGTCATGGTACAGGGCAGTTTCTCATTGATAGATCGACGCCTGGTGAATGTTATGGAGTCACCCCCTGCTCCTACGTAGCTGTTACAGTACAAGAATTGTTCATTTTCTGCTGCTTTATAATGCAAATAATCCTTCCAGTAACCGGCATATTCAAATTGTGGTTTGAGTGTTATCCAGTGTGTCCTTCAGAATTAATTGCAACCGGTTGTGTGGCTTCTCATGCCTGTATTCTGTTTCTCTGCTGGGTAATTTAGGTCACGAGCCATGCTTTCAGCAGACATTCCCAAAAGCTTGTGTTGCTCTATTTAAAGGACCATGCAAATGGCTAAAGATGGAATCATGTGTTTTCCATGATTTTGCAACATTTTTGTGTATTGCAGACTATTGCATATATGCAAAGTTTGAAAACTCTTGTGACTGATTCATGTCATCATATTGACTGCTATCAGCTGTATATTAGCACATGCAACAGATAACCACATCCAGAAACCCGGGGAACCCAACTGTGTTGTAATCTTTCTTCTTTTTTTTTAAGTGTCACAAGTAGGCTGCAATGAAGTTACTCCGGCACCTGTGTGGGTACACTGAGGGAGAATTCAGGATGTCCAATTCACCTAACAAGTCTTTCGGGGCTTTGTGGGAGGAAAGCGGAGCACCCGGAGGAAATCCACGCAGACACAGGGAGAACGTGCGGATTCCGCATAGGCAGTGACCCAAGCGGGAAATCGAACCCTGGTCCCTAGCGCTGTGAAACAACAGTGCTAACCACTGTGCTACCGGGCCGTCCCTATAATTGCGTGCGTCTTTTTAAAAAAAACTCTTTGACTTTCTCCTCCAATTTCCTCTTTTCTTTTGAAAGCTCTCCATGGCATTTAGCTGTACAGGTGTCTGTATCAACTCTGGTTCTTGGGTCAAGTGGCTATTATTGATCCATAGTTGCGAGCTGCCGTGAATAAACTGCGTGACTTGCTGGGCCTTTCCTGGGTCTAGTGAAAAGTCAACTCCATTCCTCTGGGTCTGGAGTCACAAACAGGCCCAGACTGGGTGACGAGGGCAACATCCCTTCATGGAAGGTCATGAATGAACCAGATGGGTTTTTGTGACAATCCAGTGATTTCGTGGTTATGAATACAAATGCCAGTTTGTTGTACTAGAATTATTCAATTGACCATTTTAAACGCACATAAAAATTGTCAGTAGCTACCTGAATTGACCAGATGAATTAAATAATTTCAGGAAACAATAAATGCTTCAGGTGTAAAGCCTGGTGTCCTCGGTGCCGTGAAGCAGCAGTGCTAACCACTGCGCCACCTTACTGCCCCTTAAATGCACCTATACTATTCACTTCAATACTCTGTGTGGCAACTGTTTGCAAGTTCTACAATCTCACTACTCTTTGAATAAAGACGTTTCTTCTGAATTTCCTATTGGAATTTTTTCGGTAACGGTGATATATCGATGACGTCTAGCCTTGCACTATCCCACTAAAGTAAACATTCTCTCTCCATTCACGAGATCAAAACCTTTCAGAATTTTAAAGACCTGTACTAGGTCACCCCTCCGCCTTTTCTTGAGAAAGAATCCTTTCCTGACATAATTTAGTAGCTGGAGTTGTACGCAGTACTCCAGGTGTGGTCTAGCCAAGGATCCATACACTTTTACAATAGTATTTTTACTATTCAATTCTATTCCTTTAGAAAATAACTGTTTACGTTCCTCCCAAAGGGTACACTGGTTGCTAATTGTGTACTCGTGTACGTTCCAGAAGGTGAAAAGATCACCTTCAGGCTAAAACTAATAGTCAAATCTATTCAAAGAATTAAGACTAAACAGAAGCACGAAATACAGCTCGAAATAGGTGATATAAATGCACATAAAACAACAATTCAGAAGTTTTCCTCTTTGAAAGCTTTGGACACTGACCTTTCTAAAACCAGCCTCCCTGAACAGTCGCCAGAATGTGGCGACTAGGGGCTTTTCACAGTAACTTCATTTGAAGCCTACTTGTGACAATAAGCGATTTTCATTTCTTGAGAAGATGCTTGTACATGGTTGATGTGGTGTTTTTCTCCCAGGCGCACGTAGCTCAGCTGTTGCCTGAGACATCACTGAAAACGGAACTAAAGATTATACGAATCAATGTAATTGATTTTTCTGGATTGACAACTTCCAGTCAAGCATGCTCAAAGTATACTGTTGTACTTGTTACATCAAATAACAGGATAAGCTGCTGATTAATATTTTGATTATGTTTAACCTAATTAACCCCAATGTTCCTGCATCATTGCTATCCTTCAGTATAATGGCTTTGTTGCCATTTGCTTCAAACAGCCTGGCAGTCTGGAAACAGCAAACCTGGCCCTGAAAATAAGTTTGAGTAACAATCAGACATCCGGAATGTTGCAAACTTTTAGCATTTCAATGTGACAAGGGAGATTGTCGCGGGATATGGCCATTACTGGCAAGTGCTGGCATTTTCTACCCATCCAGCTTGCCCTGAGAGTTAGCGATATAACTGAATGACCTGCTTGGCATTTCAGAGGCTATTGTGTTGGTGTGTGACTGGAACGATATGTGGGCCAGACCAGGCCAGAGGCTATTGTGTTGGTGTATGACTGGAACGATATGTAGGCCAGACCAGGTGAGAGTGGCAGACTTCTTTCCCAAAAGGAGATTGGCGAACCAGGTAAACTTTTCCAACAACCTGCCAACTTCAACCATGATCACTTTCATTGACACCAGCTTTATATTTCCAAATTTATTGAACTGAAATCCAAATCTCAAGCTATCATGGTGGAATTTGTGCTCTATTTTTGTGCTATATTTTTGGAGTCCATGGGCTGGATTCTCTGTTTGGGAGACTAAGTCCCCATGCCGGCGTGAAAATGGCGGTGTTTTACGGCAGGAAAGCTGGCGCAAAACAGCTACCGATTCCCTGTTTTGCTGGGGGCCAGCAGCCAGGCAGCGTAGACCTCCCAGCTCTGGCTGCCGATATGGGGCAGAGTATTGCCGGTCCGTGGCCGTGCATGCGCACAGCGGCAGCCTGCAGCGGCCGCGCCGTGCTTCATGGCGGACTCAGCCCGCGGACCCAGACCACAAAAATAGTAACCCGTTTTGGCTGCTCGCGTGCCCCGAACCGACCGCCCGCAGTGCCCCCTGCTCCGAAGCCCCCCCAAGCCCGTGGATCGGCCCTTCCCCGACTGTGGCGGCCCCAGACGGAGTCTGCAGCCGCCAAGCTGAGTTCATGACGGATGAACGTTTCCCACGCCATCGGGAACTCGGCCGGTCTGGGACGGACCATCGCACGGCGAGCCTCAGGCAATGTTCGTACTCTTCGAGTATGCCGCTTTTCAGGGGGCGGAGAGTCCGAAAACCGGTGCCACCCCCGATTTTGCCGTCAAACCGGATTCTCCGTTCCGTCGCCAAACGCGAATTTGGGGTCGGGGAGCAGCAAATCCAGCCCCATTCCGTTTGATTACCAGCCCAATAACATAGCTGCAATGCCACCATATCCAGAGGGGACAAAAACCAAGGGTGTATAACTAGGTTCTGTATGGCATTACAGGCCTCTAATGTTCCTAATTCTAACTAAGAAACTTCTGTAAGCTTCTCTAATGTCCTCACTAAGACTTCACCAAACTTTATGTATTGTAGGTCTGACTCTGACAGGAACATAAAAAGAGCCTCGCTCGTTGGCATGCTAATTCCCAAGCTCCTTCCCATCTCCACACTGTTTTTGCAGAGGCAGGATCAGGATGGTGAGGTGGAGGATGGGGGTAACCGTCCTGGCTCATTAAGAGCCTAATTGAAGCCGATGAAAGAGATAGAGATAGAGAAATGCAGCACAGAACAGGCCCTTCGGCCCATGATGTTGTGCCGAACGTTTGTCCCAGGTTAATCACAGATCATCGAATTTTGAACCCACTAGTATTGCCCAGTCAGCCTCCGGGTCCCTGTTTGTAGTGGGGCCAGATTAGTTGCCTTGAGGCCATCTCCTGGTGACGGAACCAGTGTTGCAGACAGGGCTCGACCCCCTCCATGCCTGCCTGGCTGCAGGAGCATCCACAGGCTGTCCGAGAAGGGTATCCCACCTCCACCCCCTACTGCGATGACCTGGCTGCAAAAGCCATTTTAAATTAGAACAATTCCTGTTCAAAGCGGAGTCTCGATGGGTAAAAGCTCTGTCAGCCTCTGCATGTCTGCCCCTAACCGACCCATTACCCTGGGTTGGAGAACATTGTATATGCACAGTGGTCTCCGGGTCGGATTCAAAAGGAAGTCCTCCAAGGTAAGCATAGAAATTTGGCTGTGGCGTGGCAGGGATATTGCTGCATTACCAGAAGAGACGGTGAGGGTCTTTAAAGAGGCAGAAGGCTCTCACTTACGTCCTTGGGCACAATTGAGGCCTTCAGTGGTTAGTTGTCTGGGGTTGTCTGGGAGGAGAGAAGGCCAATACAAGGCCTCTCTCTCCAATGGGGTAACTCGGAGCCTCTATCGCTGCTTCCTGGGGACTGTCATCACTTTCCTCATTGGGAACAGCAATGAAGAGATGTGTGAGAAACATATTGGGAACCTGAGTCCTGGATTTCACCTCCCACCCCGGCTGCTAACAGTCGTTTCGTGTCCTGCTGATGCTGCCTGACAGATTTAGGTACAGATAAGAGAGGACATGTTCTTTACTCAGCTCTAGGGGGCAGCATGTGGCGCAGTGGATAGCACTGGGACTGCGGTGCTGAGGACCCGGGTTCGAATCCCGGCCCTGGGTCACTGTCTGTGTGGAGTTTGCACATTCTCCCCATGTCTGCGTGGGCTTCACCCCCACAACCCAAAGATGTAGGGGCTGGTTTAGCTCACAAGGCTAAATCGCTGGCTTATAAAGCAGACCAAGCAGGCCAGCAGCACGGTTCGATTCACGTACCAGCCTCCCCGGACAGGCGCCGGAATGTGGCGACTAGGGGCTTTTCACAGTAACTTCATTGAAGCCTACTCGTGACAATAAGCGATTTTCATTTTCATTTCATTTCATTTCATCCATCCCAATCCTACTACAGAATCTAAATACCTACATTGGGAAAACCTGATCAATTGTATTCCACAGATCACCTTTTAAGTGTAATTATTTATCTTAATATAAAGAATTCCTAATGTAAAAAAGCCAAATCATCCAAGTGATTGGGACTATCTCATGGGTTGGTGGATAAAACTCTACCATACTTCCATAAATCACCATCCTCCAACTTTATTATGTATCGTTTTGTTATAGTTTTGAATTGTGGCATGTTATGCCCTCCTGCAACGGATTTCGCTCCTGCTCTTTATTGGGAGCTTAAACCCGAGGAGGTAAAATGATGGAAGAGCCTCACTGGGGTGCTGCTTTCAGCTGTCAATAGCTGAAGCTCTGGGGTTCCCTCCCCATCTTTCCATGTCTGGCTCTTTTACAAGTTGCTCCTTCACACCTCTTTGCAAACATTTGCTTCTCTGACCTGGCATCGTCTTCTGTGACCCAGTGTCACTTTTGTTTTCAATTAATAATTCCTGCCGAGTGCCTCGGGAGGTTTTGCTACATTAAAGGCGCGACACATAATGCAAGTTGTGAGTTCTAGAGCGGGCTTTCAGCTTTCGATTCTGTGCAATGTTGTATAATTTTGAACAGAGCTTTTGGCAGTGGTTGGGGGCAACAGCGATAAAACAAGTCACTGGCCTGAACATGTGGATCGAGCAACTGAGACTGCCAGTGGCGGGGGGCTTGGTGGCGGTTTTGGAGTTGACGTTGCTGCTCTGGCATTTTCGTCTCTAGGGGCGGTGAAGAGACACCAGCTGTGCCACATTTACATAAAGGTAGTGGCACCTGAAGCAAGGCTGTCGATAGTCAGAGTGCGATCAAATCGTTAACAGTGTTAGTCACTTGGTCCTGGGACCTGCCTGTGGGGTAAGGGACCCCCGTTTACCCATGTAAAATAAGTCTCTGCAAGTTACTCAGTTTGGGGTGACGTTTGAAATAAAGCTAATTGACGGGCTAGTACAGGTACGACAGACCGAATGGACTCCAGCATCATTCTATGCTTCGGGGAAATCTAATTGGACTGGGGCTGATCTGGGTTGGTGTTGTTCTTCTGGCCCCTTGCAGCCAAACGTGAGTGGCTAAGCAGTGACACCGAGGGTAGCTGCTGACACGGGTACGAGCAGCACCCACACATCTTTGTGAACCATAGTACTGTCTGTGGAATTTAACGAGTCATGGGGGCAGTGGCATGGTGGTGATGTTACTGGGCTAACAATCCAGAGATGTGGTTTAATACCCTGGAGACATGAGTTCAAATCCCACCCCAGTAGCTGGGGAACTTATACACGTTCAATTAATACATTTGGAACAAGATGTCAGCCTCACCAATAGGTTACAGGAGGGAACCTGCCACCCTATCCCAGCTTGGCCTCCGTGTAACTCAAGATCCACAGCAATAACCCGCTGAAGTGATCCAGCAAGCCACTCGAGTTGTATCAAGCCCGACAGAGGGAAAAGCACTGGGGGTGTACGTACCTACAGCACATGGACCAGGGCAATTCCCACATGGACCACGGCAATACCTACAGCACATGGACCACGGCAATACCTACAGCACATGGACCACGGCAATACCCACAGCACATGGACCACGGCAATACCTACAGCACATGGACCACGGCAATACCTACAGCACATGGACCAGGGCAATACCCACATGGACCAGGGCAATACCTACAGCACATGGACCAGGGCAATACCTACAGCACATGGACCAGGGCAATTCCCACATGGACCACGGCAATACCTACAGCACATGGACCACGGCAATTCCCACATGGACCACGGCAATACCTACAGCACATGGACCACGGCAATTCCCACATGGACCACGGCAATACCTACAGCACATGGACCACGGCAATTCCCACATGGACCACGGCAATACCCACAGCACATGGACCAGGGCAATACCTACAGCACATGGACCACGGCAATTCCCACATGGACCACGGCAATACCTACAGCACATGGACCAGGGCAATACCCACAGCACATGGACCAGGGCAATACCTACAGCACATGGACCAGGGCAATACCTACAGCACATGGACCAGGGCAATACCCACAGCACATGGACCAGGGCAATACCTACAGCACATGGACCAGGGCAATACCTACAGCACATGGATCACGGCAATTCCCACATGGACCACGGCAATACCCACAGCACATGGACCAGGGCAATACCTACAGCACATGGACCAGGGCAATACCTACAGCACATGGACCAGGGCAATACCCACAGCACATGGACCACGGCAATACCCACAGCACATGGACCACGGCAATTCCCACGTGGACCAGGGCAATACCTACAGCACATGGACCAGGGCAATACCTACAGCACATGGACCAGGGCAATACCCACAGCACATGGACCAGGGCAATACCTACAGCACATGGACCAGGGCAATACCTACAGCACATGGACCAGGGCAATACCTACAGCACATGGACCAGGGCAATACCTACAGCACATGGACCAGGGCAATTCCCACATGGACCACGGCAATACCTACAGCACATGGACCACGGCAATTCCCACATGGACCACGGCAATACCCACAGTACATGGACCAGGGCAATACCTACAGCACATGGACCACGGCAATACCCACAGCACATGGACCAGGGCAATACCTACAGCACATGGACCACGGCAATTCCCACATGGACCAGGGCAATACCTACAGCACATGGACCACGGCAATTCCCACATGGACCAGGGCAATTCCCACAGCACATGGACCACGGCAATACCTACAGCACATGGACCACGGCAATACCCACAGCACATGGACCACGGCAATACCTACAGCACATGGACCAGGGCAATACCTACAGCACATGGACCAGGGCAATACCTACAGCACATGGACCAGGGCAATACCTACAGCACATGGACCAGGGCAATACCTACAGCACATGGACCAGGGCAATACCTACAGCACATGGACCAGGGCAATACCTACAGCACATGGACCAGGGCAATTCCCACATGGACCAGGGCAATACCTACAGCACATGGACCAGGGCAATACCTACAGCACATGGACCACGGCAATTCCCACATGGACCAGGGCAATACCTACAGCACATGGACCAGGGCAATTCCCACATGGACCACGGCAATACCTACAGCACATGGACCAGGGCAATACCTACAGCACATGGACCAGGGCAATACCTACAGCACATGGACCACGGCAATTCCCACATGGACCAGGGCAATACCCACAGCACATGGACCACGGCAATTCCCACATGGACCAGGGCAATACCTACAGCACATGGACCACGGCAATTCCCACATGGACCACGGCAATACCCACAGCACGTGGACCAGGGCAATTCAAGAAGACGGCAACAACAGGCCTTGCCAGTGATGCACACACGCCGGGAACAAATAACAAAATAAAAAGATGTCCCGGTTAAATTGCACCTGTCGGAAATGCATGGATTTGGAAAATTTGCTTTACGATTTATTCACCAATGAGAGAGTAGTTAAGCTCTTTCCAAAATCAATAAGACACTAGCCCATTAGAACTGTGTTACGAGGTTTTCATTTAAAAAATATATATTTAGAGTACCCAATTATTTTTTTCCAATTAAGGGGTAATGTAGCATGGCCAATCCACCGACCCTGCACATCTTTTTGGGGTTGTGGGGGCGAAACCCACGCAGACACGGGGAAAAATGTGCAAACTCCACACGGGCAGTGACCCAGAGTCGGGATTCGAACCCGGGTCCTCCGCGCCGTGAGGCAGCAGTGCTAACCACTGCGCCACTGTGCTTCTCAAGGTTTTCATGATGGAATGAAATGAAAAAAAATGAATTGAAATGAAAATCGCTTATTGTCACAAGTAGGCTTCAAATGACGTTACTGTGAAAAGCCCCTAGTCACCACATTCCGGCACCTGTTCGTGGGAGGCTGGTATGGGAATTGAACCGTGCTGCTGGCCAGCCTTGGTCTGCTTTAAAAGCCAGCTATTTAGCCCTGTGCTATACCAGTCCCTTATAGGCTTCAATGAAGTTATTGTGAAAAGCCCCTAGTCGCCACATTCCGGCGCCTGTTCGGGGAGGCTGGTACGGGAATTGAACCCGCGCTGCTGCATTGTTCTGCACTACAATCCAGCTGTGCCAAACCAGCCCAGGTTTTAGGTGCATCACTGTGTTACACAGTTGGATTTCCATCAGTTCCCCACAGCCAGCAAAACCAACTTGATTGTGTTAAGTACGCATCCAGAAGCTGGCTACAAAGCAGATGGCAATGTGCTGCCAAAGATGCCAATTACATCAATTTGTTCATCAACCTTTTTAAACTGGACCTAAATTAAGTGCACAGCGAGCTATTTGACAGAGCCCATGTTATTTTGCCATTCAGTCCTGTTTACAGGTTCTGTTTTTTTTGGCTGTGCCATGTATGTTGTTTACTGAAGCTGTGGGACTTATTAATAGTTGTTTTGATAAATGTGTCATATTTACTCCTGCTATCTATTGTTTTTAAAATGTTGTGGATGATAAATGTCAAGGGCTACAGAGCCTGGATAAAGCTAGACAAACTCTCATTAAACAGAGTTGAGTTTTGCTATTCTGTCTGCGTATATTGGCCATTACAGGCAGTAGCAGATTTGGAGGGAGAGAGGGACATGTAACTGCAAACCTGCCATTTTAACATCAGTTGTGGGGAGGTTACTGGAACCTGTCATCAGAGACAAAGGGGAGGGGAGTTTTATTAATGTTTCGGAGTCAGGGACAAAGAGAAAATCCAAGATAAAGTGTGGGCCAGTTTGACGTTGTGCTCCCTCCTCTGATCACTTTTCCAGGGGTGAACTTAATCCAATGTCGGCAACCTGCACATCAACATTGGGAAGCCAGTTAAGGCAGCCTAGGGGGCACTTTTTTCCAGCTATTTTCCCACTGCTGCGCATTTTCTGCAGCGGTGTCTGGGGTCAAAGTTGTGTCCACCCCTCGTTAGCTCAGAGGTGACGACAACACAGCAGGAGGTGGGAGCAGCGCATAAATTCAATGCACTCCGACCGTTAACGGGACAAAATAGTGTTATGGGCCAGGGTTTAGGAAACTCCAAAGTAGAGTTCACCTGACCTACAACTGTTTATTGATTTTGTTTACGAGGAGCACAAGGACCTGCCTTTCCGATGTTATTCAACAGGGGCCTCAAGCACTTTTAATCAAAAACAAAGTTTATTCTCTGAATTTAGTTAACATTTTCATAAACACGCACTTTTATCAACTACCAACATAAATACCCCACACAGCTACAGTACTCTATGTATAACACTTAATAAATTCCTCCTTTAACTGTTCCAATTTAATAACAAGATCCCATAAACCAGAAAACTATTTTCGAAGGTGTGGCCCAGCACACAGCACTCAGACCTGGTTTGGATTCTCCTGTTTCCTTCCCAAAACAGCAGGTGTGAATTTCTTCCAAACAACAGTTATTTCTTTTCAGGTTATCAAGCAGCCTGGAAACAGCTTTTAAAATGCAGATAGAGAAAAAAACCTTCTTTCAACCTGTGCAGAATAAAACCAGTTCAAACTCAAAGCGAAAGTAAAACCAACTCCCAGAGCCACAGCCCAGCTCCACCCACACAATGACATCACTGAAGCTATGTGATAAGACAAAAACATTTCTTAAAGGGACACTCGCACGACAATAGCAAGACTGAGGCCTTGCTCAGGGCGAGTCTTGCCTTTAGCTCTGGGAGACTGATGTCTCCGATGGTGCTTGCTGCAAGCACATCGCACCTCTGTTTCATCTCTCCCAGCCCTTGCTGCATTCCCCTCAGCAGCAGTCCCACTGCAGATAGAATGAAGGCTGCTGACAGGCCCTTCAATGGTGTGTTCAATTGATCCCCCACCCCCTCAGCACACCTTCCATCCTTAATTGGACAGCCTTCTGAAGCATTGAGCTGCTTCCGTGGCCCGGTAACAGACACAGGAATGGTCCAGATTATTAATATTAGCTGTTAGTGTATGGTGGAGGAATAATACAGCAGCTTGTCTTTTACCTTCAGCAAGTTTATTCTGTTTTCAACTCAGCAGGGATACAAACCCCATATAAAATCTCCACGGCAGCTGTGTCCATTTATACTCTTTTGGAGGTTGATCCAATAACCATTACCTTTCTTCAATAAGGCCAGTTTCTTAACAATGTAATTGACACTGCATGCACTTGCTAATATATTGGCATCAATAGCCAAAAATATTCTATGTTGGTAAAATTTAATCCCAGAGTGACTGAGTACTCGACCGGTTGACTAAACTGAATAAGCATGGATTTGTGATGGGTAGGTCATGCCTGATTAACCTTGTTTGTTTTGATGAGATATTTCACGTGAAAGATGGTGGAATGTCCATGGATGTTGTCCACATGGAATCCAGAAGGTATTTGTTCACGAGAGATTAATTGTTAAAAGGAGCGCGTGGAATTGAATTAACCAGGGGCAGCACGGTAGCATAGTGGTTAGCACAGTTTCTTCACAGCTCGAGGGTCCCAGGTTCAGTTCCTAGCTTGGGTCACTGTCTGTGCGGAGTCTGCACGTTCTCCCCGTGTCTGCGTGGGTTTCCTCCGGGTGCTCCGGTTTCCTCCCACAGTCCAAAGATGTGCAGGGTTAGGTGGATTGGCCATGCTAAATTGCCCTTAGTGACCTGAAAGGTAAGGTGGGGGGTTACTGGGTTATGGGGATAAAGGGGATAGGGTGGAGGTGTGGGCTTAAGTAGGGTGCCCTTTCTAAGGGCCGGTGCAGACTTGATGGACTGAATGGCCTTCTTCTGCACTGTAAGTTCTATGATTCTATGAATCTATGAACCTTGTGACAGGATTGGAGATTGTTTGGGAGACAGAGAATCAGGATAAGGGATAGATTCTCCGATTGACAGGATGTGACAAGTGGTGTTTCCCAGGGATCTGTACTGAAGTCCCTCAATGACCCGGGCGACAGAACTGAAAGTTGCATACCAAACCTCTAGTTGACACGACGTTAGGAGGCACAGTATGTGTTGTGGATGGAATCAGAAAGTTGCAAAGCTCTATGATAAGCGAGTGGGCCAAGTTGAGGCAGATGGGGTTCAATGTGGGGGAAAGACAATTTGGAGCGTTAATGGTGAGGGACCAGGGCACAAGATACACTTGGAAAGTGAATGGAATGTTTCCTATTGAGGGGAAGCTGTGTAACAGCAATATAGAGCCTTGGTCTGGTCTCATTTGGATTACTCAATTTAAGACAAGGTATACTGGCTTTAGAAGGAGTACAGTACTGATTGACCAGAATGATACCGGGTTTATGGAGGGTTGGAACAGGACAGGTTGCATGAATTTGACTTGTGTTCCCTTAAGTTTAGAAGGTTGGAAAAAAATTTGTTTTTAAATTCAGAGTACCTAATTGTTTTCTTTCCAATTAAGGTTCAATTTAACGACCAATCTACCTACCCCGCACATCTTTGGGTTGTGGGGGTGTGACCCGCGCAGACACGGGGAGAATGTGCAAATTCCACACGGACAGTGACCTGGGACCGGGATCGAACCCGTGTCGGTTGCAAAGTAACCTAATTGAGTTTTTTTTTTAAATGATTAAGACGTTTGATAGGATAGATACAGATGAACAACTTCCTCTGATTGTCCACTCCAGAACAAGATGGCACAATCTTAGCACTAAAGTTAGCATCCAGCCACGACCCCCTGGGCTAGTCTGCGGTCAATTCCAGCCCCACTTGACCTGGAGTCGCAACACAAGTGAAATTAGCTGATATGTTTTTTAAAATTCCAATTAAGGGGCAATTTAGCGTGGCCAATCCACCTACTCTGTACATCTTTTGTGTTGTGGGGTTGAGACCACGGGGAGAATATGCAAACTCCACATGGACAGTGACCCGGGGCCGGGATTGAACCAGGGTCCTTGGCGTCATGAGGCAGCAGTGCTAACCACTGCGCACCGTGCCGCCTCTACATGTTATTTTAAAATACCCAATGACCGTGGTTGATCCCAATAAACTGCACTCACCAAATTTAACAGAAATAACCTTTTACTTTTAATATAATTAAACTGACAAAAATGTAACTGACTATCTAATACCCTATTCCCAACCTCCCCCTTTCCAACTTGCCCAACGCTATGCACACAGACAAATAATGTAGCAGGAAGGGGTGGTGGAGAGGGAGGCAATAATGATGAAATAAAAGAACAAAGAAAGAGAAAATTACAGCACAGGAACAGGCCCTTCGGCCCTTCTAGCCTGCGCCGATCCAGATCATTTATCTAAACCTGTTGCCTATTTTCTAAGGTCTACTTCTCTCTGTTCCCCACCCATTCATATATCTATCCAGATGCATCTTAAATGATGCTATCGTGCCCGCCTCTACCACCTCCTCTGGCAAAGCGTTCCAGACACCCACCACCCTCTGCGTAAAAAACTTTCCATGCACAGGATAAAGGATAAAGGATCTTTGATCTTTGATAAATGAGCGTGGCTTCCAGTTAAAGTCTTTCAGGAGTTCAAGCTTTCATTTTGATACCACTTCTAGGCTTGAGATAGCTTTCTCTGACAAGGCTATCTACGTTCTCTGTAGATTCAAGATCATTTCAAATAGATCGTAAAGATGTGCCAGGCACTTGATGGTTTTAGAACAACAAAGCAGCTCTTTACTTCAGCAGTAAGAGAGACAGAGTTCCTTCTTCTACTAAGGTCTAACCACTTTTGCCCAGCTCTCTCAGGAGCATCACTCAGGAACGAATCATTGACTATTGTCGGGCAGGACACTGTTCCTGGCCAACCCACAGGTTGTCAGCCAGCCAATCAAACATACTTCCTCCAAAGCTGGTTCTTAAGATGCCTTCAGCGCCAGTGAGTCTGCTTTCTCCTCTCCAAATTAAACAAAACCTAGGGACACACTGTCCTGACTAGCTGGCTGCCTCAACTTGAGTCCACTGTTTAAAGGATCATAGAATTTCATAGAATCTGTGCAGTGGGGCGGCATGGTGGCTGCCTCATGGCACCGAGGCCCCAGGTTCGATCCCGGCTCTGGGTCAGTGGCCGTGTGGAGTTTGCACGTTCTCCCCGTGTCTGCGTGGGTTTCGCCCCCACAACCCAAAGATGTGCAGGGTAGGTGGATTGGCCACTCTAAATCATCCCTTAATTGGAAAAAAATAATTGGGTACTCTAAAATTATATTTTAAAAAAAGAATCTCTACTGAGCAGAAGGAGGCCATTCGGCCCATCGAATCTGCACCTACCCTTGGAAAGAGTACCCTACCTAGACCCACGCCCCGACCGGAACCTTGTAACCCCACCTTATCATTTGGACACTAAGGGCAATTTATCACGGCCAATCCACCTAACCCGCACATCTTTGGACTGTGGGAGGAAACCGGAGCACCCGGAAGAAACCCATGCAGATAGTCACCCGAGGCCGGAATTCAGCCCGGGTCCCTGGAGCTGTGAGGCAGCAGTGCTAACCACTGTGCTGATGTGCCACCCGATTATAGGTCCGCGGATCAAACATAGTAAAATAAAATAAATGGGAATAAAGGGGACTCAAAAGGAAGAACTCTAACAGTAATTAGGATAGAAATCGGTTGGACGGCACAGTGACGCAGTGGTTAGCACTGCTGCCTCACGGTGCCAAGGACCCGGGTTCGACCCCGGCCCTGGGTCAATGTCCATGTAGAGTTTGCACATTCTCCTCGTGTCTGCGTGGGTCTCTCCCCCACAATTCAAAGACATGCAGGGTAGCTGGATTGGCACCGCTACATTGCCACTCAATTGGAATTTCCTTTGTTAAAAAAAGGACAGAAATCGGAAAGTTACCTTTCATTCAACGAATGATGGAAATGGAACAAAAACCTGTTGCGATTCGGTCAATTGAAGATTTTAAGACTAAGGCTGATATATTTATGCAGGCGATTATATCAAGTTACATGGAATGATTGAAAGTGGATAGGGATGTAATCAAAAGACAGAATGGTCTACTTCTGTTCCTGTATTATTCCATGTAAATACAATTGTTTATGTGATGCAGGATTTTCCACGTGGGATTCAGTTTTTTTTTACTTTGTGAACCTTGGCCGTAGCACTGATGAAATGTGCAGTGAAGCACAACAGTTACTTTACAGTAATTTGAGATCTGCCCTTCAAAATTAATACTAATTAAGGATTTTAAATATATCTCTGCTTACAAAGGTGTAACTACAATTTGATTTTGGACGTGTAATCACGATTCACACAGCACAGTTGTGACAGCTAGGTGGCTGTCACAATGCACACAAAGAATTGACCATAAGTCTCATCACATTCCTTTGTCAAGGAATATACATCATTCTCCCCGGCTATAGTACTTGTGCTAATAGCCGGAGCGGCGGTAATGCAATCCAGATGATTAATCTGCGATGCACTTCAGTACCTGACTCAATGCTCCCTTTCAGAGAACCAGAACGTGCACACATGCATGTCGCTGCACAGACACACCCCCCACTGTCTCTCCTGGAGAATCAAGGAATTAGTTGCTGACATTGCAATGAATAAAAAATTACCGTTATCCCTCCCGTCGCATGTTATGTTGTCTCGTTTGCCATGTCCGATGACCAAACAAATGTTTCAAGGGTACCGAGAGGAGTAAAATAGCACTTGTATGGCCACACGCTGTTGTTTAGGTTACACGAGGCTTTCTGTGATGATGCACTGCTGACTTAGAAATCATAGAATTTACAGTGCAGAAGGTGCCCTTTCGGCCTATCATGTCTGCATCGGCCTTTGGAAAGAGCACCCCACTTAATCCCACACCTCCACCCGTTCCCCGTAATTCAGTAACCCCACCTGACCGTTTTTGGGGAGGACACCTAAGGGCAATTTATCATGGCCAATCCACCTAACCTGCACGTCTTTGGACTGTGGGAGGAAACCGGAGCACCCGGAGGAAACCCACGCAGACACGGGGAGAACGTGCATATTCCGCATAGACAGTGACCCAAGCCGGGAATCGAACCTGGGTACCTGGCATTGTGAAGCAACAGTGGACGGCACGGTAGCACAGTGGTTAACACTGTCGCTTCACAGCGCCGGGGTCTCAGGTTCAATTCCCGGCTTGGGTCACTGTCTGTGCGGAGTCTGCACATTCTCCCCGTGTCTGCGTGGGTTTCCTCCGGGTGCTCCGGTTTCCTCCCACAAGTCCCGAAAGACGTGCTGTTAGGTGAATTGGTCATTTTGAATTCTCCCTCGGTGTACCTGAACAGGGGCCGGAATGTGGCGACTAGGGAATTTTCACAGTAACTTGATTACAGTGTTAATGTAAGCCTACTTGTGACAATAAAGATTTTTTTTTTAATTACCCACTGTGCTACCGTGCTGGCCATACTTGTTTTAAAATAGATGTGTTATTGGCTTGGCGACAGGTTAGAGATCCGAAGAGCAGGAAATGCAGAGGGGATACTTAATAAAGTTGTTCATTCATTTACAAGTTTTGACGGACAGTGGGCACAAATATAAGATCATTGGTGGCCGGTGTTGGTGGGAGATTTTGTTTTATAAATGGGAGTTATTTTGATCTGGAATGTACTTCCTCAACAGGTGGTGGAAGTTGATTTAATAGTAACTTTGAAAAGAGAATTGGACAGTTGAAAAGGGGTGGGGGTGGGGAATGCTTCGTTCTGGGGGCTATGGGCAAAGAGTTGGGGAAGTGAGGCATTTTCAGCGAGTTAGAAAAGACAGGATAGGCTGAGTGGTTTCCTTCTGTGCTTTAAGATGTTCCCCAGGGTGGCAACAGCCCATCACAAAAAACAACATTGAGGGTGGGCTGGCTTTGTTGGGGTCAGTTACGGATGTCCCAGTACGGATGGGTGGGGGGTGGGGAGCACGATCATGAGCCCAGGGGGGAGAAAACGTGGGTGCTGCGAGCCCACTCTGAGAGTGTGTAAAATTCCAGCCATTGTTTCAAAACGCTATCCCCCAACTGAGCAACATGTCGCTGCTGGGTTAGGTGGATTGGTCATGATAAATTACCCTTAGTGACCAGGAAGGGTTATTGGGTTACGGGGATAGGGTGGAAGTGAGGGCTTAAGTGGGTCGGTGCAGACTCGATGGGCCGAATGGCCTCCTTCTGCACTGTATGTTCTATGTTATCGTTTCACCATTTTTTGAACAAGGGTGTAACCTTTGTAATTCTCCAGATTTTTGACACCTCCTGCCTGTAAGGGGCAGCACGGTAGCATGGTGGTTAGCATAAATGCTTCACAGCTCCAGGGTCCCAGATTCGATTCCCGGCTGGGTCACTGTCTGTGCGGAGTCTGCACGTCCTCCCCGTGTGTGCGTGGGTTTCCTCTGGGTGCTCCGGTTTCCTCCCACAGTCCAAAGATGTGCGGGTTAGGTGGATTGGCCGTGCTAAATTGCCCGTAGTGTCCTAAAATGTAAGGTTAAGGGGGGGTTGTTGGGTTACGGGTATAGGGTGGATACGTGGGTTTGAGTAGGGTGATCATTGTTCGGCACAACATCGAGGGCCGAAGGGCTGTACTGTTCTATGTAAGTAAGGAGGATTTGGACGATTGTTTTCCCGAACCTGCCCCATCATGGAAATACACCTTGACTGTACCTGAACCGTTTTCTCTTTCAAGGCAACGCATTCTTCTGTTACAGTTTTGCTGGCCAATTGTTGTTTCCAATTTATCTGGGTCACATCTGTTCTCACCCCAGTGAAGCTGGCCCTCCCCCAATTAATTATTTTCAAAATAAATTTGAAAGTACCCAATTCTTTTTATTTCCCAATTAAGGGGCAATGTAGCGTGTCCAATTCACCTACTCGCCACATCTTTGGGTTGTGGGGGTGAGACCCACACATACATGGGAAGAATGTGCAAACTCCACAGGGACAGTGACCCGGGACCGGGATCGAATCCAGGTCCTCGACGCCGTGAGGCAGCAGTGCTAACCACTGCACTGTGTGCCGCCCTATGTTCCCCCATTATCTCTTGATGCACTTGACCCACCTCGTTCCCCCAGAAGCACGTCCACCAATGCTGCCTCCTACTTTGGACTGGAAACATACTGATGGATCAAATTCTCCTAAACACACTTCAGAAAGTCTTGCCCCTCTCGTCCCTTTAAACTGTTATTATCCCAGCCTATATTAGGATAATTAAAGTCCCCCATGGTCTGTAATTCTGTAATCTCTGTCATTTTCTTGCAACCTCTGAACCTTTACCGCTGTTTGTTGGTCTCCAGAATCCACTCAGCAATATGATGGTACCTCCATGAACCACGTAGATTTTGACGTTGACCTCTATTCACCTCTCTCCGGCAGTAAATGCCCTTCTTATTCAATACAGCTGCCCCTCCCCCTGTATCTTTCCTGAACACTTGTATCCAGAATTTTTTAATACACAGTCATTTTCAGCCAGACCTCCATTATCGTCACATCATATTTTTACCGAGCTATCTGTACCTAAAGCTCAGTATTATTTACCACACTCCACACATTCAGCACGTACCTTACTATTTCCTACACTATTGCTAGCTGTCTGTCCCTCCCAATTCTCTCCATACCAAGTGTTTCCTCTCTAATGTTAGCTCTTGCTTCCAAATCTCTGCCAAGTTCGCTTTAAATCCTCTGCAATCGTACCAACAAATCGCCCTGCGAGAACATTCATATAATTAATTTAACAATGATTGTAATTATATGATAAATTAACAGCTTGATTTTAGTTTTTGTACTAATTAATCAATCACGCCATCCTTTATACCCATTAAATTTAGATCAAATCAGAAGCTTATTCCGTATACTCAGCGTTTTTCCCTCCTGTTCCGCTTGCTCTTATCGTCCGATCACTATACTTAACTGTATTCTTAACCTGCTTATTTAACCTATATACTTGCCTTAAGCCTCAGGTTCTGCGATTCCTCTCTCTCTCTGTTGATTGGGATTTTACTTTGACATGACAATTATAATTTCTCTGCAGTTGCCAGTGTTCCATGCCCTGCCCAACCTGCAGTTTCTGAAGTCCCTTCTGCTATTCGCTGAGATCACAGCCGATCTGTGGCATCACTCCATATACCTGTGCCGGCCTTTGCACAGATTGACCAGGTCGCATACTGCCGATTGGTGGTGGGGGACGAGCCAATCAGCGCGCAGAGGATGAGCACCAGGGTGGAGCTCCAAGCTGGGGCCACCACTATTAGCTTCACGCGCCCACTTGGAGGGTTGTCAGCCCCTGTCCCACCGCACATGCACGGTGACCAGCGCACAGGCCAGCCTTGTGCCGCCCCCCCTCAAACGCCGCAACCAATCGGGGACTGCCTGCGGCCATTGGGGACTTCTTCCCGCGATCGGGAACGCCGCAACCGATCGCTCCGTGACCCTCCTGACACCCACCAGTGAACCTCAGGTTGGGAACCTGAGTTTGAAAAACCCTGATCTACACCATCACTCTCTATCTACACCATCACTCTCTGTCTACACCATCACTCTCTGTCTACACCATCACTCTCTGTCTACACCATCACTCTCTCTACACCATCACTCTCTGTCTACACCAAGACTCTCTCTACACCATCACTCTCACGTCACTCTCTGTCTACACCATCACTCTCTATCTGCACCGTCACTCTCTGTCTACACCATCACTCTCTGTCTACACCATCACTCTCTGTCTACACCGTCAATCTCTGTCTACACCGTCACTCTCTCTACACCATCACTCTCTATCTACATCATCACTCTCTGTCTACATCGTCACTCTCTATCTACATCATCACTCTGTCTACACCATCACTCTCTGTCTACACCATCACTCTCTATCTACACCGTCACTCTGTCTACACCGTCACTCCCTCTACACCATCACTCTCTATCTACACATCACTCTCTGTCTACACCGTCACTCTCTGTCTGCACCATCACTCTCCGTCTACACCGTCGCTCTCTGTCTACACCATCACTCTCTATCTACATCATCACTCTCTGTCTACACCATCACTCTCTCTACACCGTCACTCTCTACATCATCACTCTCTGTCTACACCATCACTCTCTGTCTACACCATCACTCTCTATCTGCACCGTCACTCTCTGTCTACACCGTCACTCTCTGTCTACACCATCACTCTGTCGACACCATCACTCTATATCTACATCATCACTATCTACACCATTACTCTCTGTTGACACCATCACTCTCTATCTACACCATCACTCTCTCTACACCATCACACTCTGTCGACACCATCACTCTCTATCTACATTGTCACTCTCTCTACACCATCACTCTCTGTGTACACCATCACACCCCCTCTGCACCATCACTCTCTGTCTACAACATCACCCTCTGTCTACACCATCACTCTCTATCTACATCGTCACTCTCTCTACATCATCACTCTCTGTCTACACCATCACTCTCTATCTACACCGTCACTCTCTGTCTACACCATCACTCTCTATCTACACCATCACTCTCTCTACACCATCACTCTTTATCTACACCATCACCCTCTCTCCATCATCACTCTCTGTCTATACCATCACTCTCTGTCTACACCATCACTCTCTATCTACATCATCACTCTCTATCTACACCATCACTCTCTGTCTACACCATCACTCTCTGTCTACATCATCACTCTCTGTCTACACCATCACTCTCTGTCTACATCATCACTCTCTGTCTACATCATCACTCTCTGTCTACACCCCACTCTCTGTCTACACCATCACTCTCTGTCGACACCATCACTCTCTATCTACACCATCACTCTCTCTACACCATCACTCTCTATCTACACCATCACTCTCTATCTACACCATCACTCTCTCTACACCATCACTCTCTGTCGACACCATCACTCTCTATCTACATCGTCACTCTACAAACCGTCCCTCTCTTTCTACACCATCACTCTCTATCTACACCGTCATTCTCTGACTACACACCATCACTCTCTGTCGACGTCACAACCGTCACTCTCTCACCGTCACTCTCTCTCTATCATCACTCTCTGTCTACCATCACTCTCTGTCTACACCATCACTCTCTGTCTACACCATCACTCTCTATCTGCACCATCACTCTCTGTCTACAACATCACCCTCTGTCTACACCATCACTCTCTATCTACATCGTCACTCTCTCTACATCATCACTCTCTGTCTACACCATCACTCTCTATCTACACCGTCACTCTCTGTCTACACCATCACTCTCTATCTACACCATCACTCTCTCTACACCATCACTCTTTATCTACACCATCACCCTCTCTCCATCATCACTCTCTGTCTATACCATCACTCTCTGTCTACACCATCACTCTCTATCTACATCATCACTCTCTATCTACACCATCACTCTCTGTCTACACCATCACTCTCTGTCTACATCATCACTCTCTATATACACCATCACTCTCTGTCTACATCATCACTCTCTGTCTACATCATCACTCTCTGTCTACACCATCACTCTCTGTCTACACCATCACTCTCTGTCGACACCATCACTCTCTATCTACACCATCACTCTCTCTACACCATCACTCTCTGTCGACACCATCACTCTCTATCTACATCGTCACTCTACACCGTCCCTCTCTTTCTACACCATCACTCTCTATCTACACCGTCATTCTCTGTCTACACCATCACTCTCTGTCGACACCGTCACTCTCTACACCGTCACTCTCTCTACATCATCACTCTCTGTCTACATCATTACTCTCTGTCTACACCATCGCTCTCTGTCCACACCGTCACTCTCTATCTACACCGTAACTCTCTCTACATCATCACTCTCTATCTACATCATCACTCTCTGTCTACATCATCACTCTCTGTCTACATCATCACTCTCTGTCTACACCATCACTCTCTGTCGACACCATCACTCTCTATCTACACCATTACTCTCTCTACACCATCACTCTCTGTTGACACCATCACTCTCTATTTACATCGTCACTCTCTCTACACCATCACGCTCTGTCTACACCATCATACCCCCTCTGCACCATCACTCTCTGTCTACAACATCACTCTCTGTCTACACCATCACTCTCTGTCTGCACCATCACTCTATATCATCACTCTCTGTCTACACCATCACGCTCTATCTACATTGTCACTCTCTCTACATCATCCCTCTCTGTCTACACCATCACTCTCTGTCTACACCATCACTCCCCCTCTGCACCATCAATCTCTGTCAACATCACCACTCTCTGTCTACACCATCACTCTCTGTCTACATCACCACTCTCTGTCTACACCATCACTCTCTATCTAGACGATCACTCTCTGTCTAGACCAACACTCTCTATCTACAGAATAACCCCTGCTCATCTTTCTAATAATGGCCATGGGATCTGAGAGTCCAGACATGGTCTTGGTTTAACGTTTCGCAGAATCACAGAAAAATACAGTGCAGAAAAGGCCTTTCGGCCCATCAAGTCTGCACCGCCGTAAGAAAGACTCCTGATCTACCAATCCTAATCCCATTTGCCAGCATTTGGCCCATAGCCTACAAATGGCTCAAATGTTATGATGTGCCGAGTCCTCATCCAGGTACTTTTTAACGGATGTGAGGCAACCCGCCTCTACCACCCTCCCAGGCAGTGCGTTCCAGACCATCACCGCCCTCTGGGTAAAAAGGTTTTTTCCTCAAATCCCCCCCTGAACCTCGCGTCCCTCATCTTCAAGTTGTGTCCCCCTCGTAACCGACCCTTCAACTAAGGAGAACTCGGGCATAACAGATTATGCCCCTCATAATCTGGTGCACCTCGATCAGGTCGCCCCTCAGTCTTCTCTGCTCCAGCGAAAACAACCCAAGCCTATCCAACCTCTCTTCATAACTGAAACATTCCATCCCAGGCAACATCCTGGTGAATCTCCTCTGCACCCCCTCCAGCGCAATCATATCCTTCCTATAATGTGGTGACCAGAATTGCACACAGTACTCCAGCTGTGGCCTCACCAATGTTCTATACAACTCCCAACATGATGACTTCCTTCCTTTTGTAATCTAGGCCACGATTGAGTGAGGCAAGTGTACCGTTTGCCTTTTTCACCACCCTATTAACCTGCCCTTCTGTCTTCAGAGATCTATTTGCAAACACACCAAGGTCCCTTTATTCCTCAGGATTTCCCAGTGTGGTGCCATTCATTGAATATTTCCTTGTCAAATTGCTCCTTCCAAAGTGTAACACCTCACACTTTTCATGATTATATTCCATCTGTTACTTTTCTGCCCGTTTGACCATCCCGTCTATAACTTCCTGCAACCCAAGACACTCAACCTCACTGTTAACCACCCAGCCTGTCTTTGTGTCATCTGCAAACTTACTGATCCTACACCCCCCCCCCCCCCCCCACATAGTCATCTAAGTCATTTATATTGTCATGGGAAATATTTTTGTCTTATCACATGGCTTCAGTGATGTCATTGTGTGGGTGGAGCTGGGCTGTGGCTCTGTGTTTTACTCTTGCTTTGAGTTTGGACTGGTTGAATGAAGTCTTTCTCTATCTTCATTTTAAAAACTGTTTCCAGACTACCTGATAACTTAAAAGAGATAATTGATTTCTGGAAGGAATTCAAACCTGCTGTTTGAGAAGGGGAAAAGAATATCACTCACAGTCTTATAGCAGTAAGAATGCCGTGTGCTGGGCCACACCTTTGAAAAGGGGTTACTGGTTTTACTTCGATTTTGTTATTTAATTGGAACAGTTAAGGGGGAATTCATGAAGGGTTATACCTGGATTACTGTAGCTGTGTGGGGTCTTTATGTTTTTACTTGATAAAAAATTCTTACTGTGTGTGTTTATACAAATGTTAACTAAATTCGTAGAATAAAGCTTATTTTTTGATTAAAAACACCTGAGAACTCTGTTGAATAACATCTGAAAGGCAGGCTCTTGTGCTCATCCGAGCCAAATCCAAGAGTTATAGGTCAGGTGAATTCCATAATACACTTTGGAGTTTTCTAAACCCTGTCCCATAACAATATAAATGACAAACAATAGGGGGCCCAGCACAGATCCCTGTGGTACACCTCTGGACACTGGCTTCCAGCCCCTAAAGCAGCCGTCTGTCATTACCCTCTGTCTCCCACAGCTCAGCCAGCTTTGAATCGACCTTTTCAAGTCCCCTGTATCCCATGTGCATTTGCCTTCTTTATAAGTCTCCCATGTGGGATCTTGTCAAATGCTTTGCTGAAAACTATGTAAACTACATCAACTGCACTACCCTCATCTGCACACTTTGTCACGTGCTCAAAAAATTCAATCAAATTCAATCAAATGACCTCTCTCTGACAAAGCCATGCTGACTATTCCTGATGAAACCATGCCTCTTCAAGTGAAGATAGATTCTCTCCTTCAGAATCTTCTCCATTAGTTTCCCCAGCACTAACGTGAGACTCACTGGCCTAGAGTTCCCTGGCTCATCCCTACAGCCTTTCTTAAATAGTGGGACCACATTTGCGGTTCTCTAGTCCTTTGGCATCTCTCCCATGGCCAGAGAGGAATTAAAAATTTGGATCAGGCCCCCTGAAATCTCCTCACTTGCCTCCCACAGCAGTCTGGGACACAATTCATCTGCGCCTTGAGATTTCTCCACTTTTAAGCTTGCCAACAGCTCCAACACCTTGTCCCTCCCTCTGACAACGTGCGGAATAACCTCACAGTCTCTCTCCGAGTTCCACACCTACATCCTCATTCTTTGGGTGAAGACAGATGTGAAATATTCATTGAACTGCCTACCAATGTCCTCTGGCTCCACTCATGGTCCCTAATGGGCCCTACTTTTTCCCTCGTTAGCCTCTTCCCATTGATATACTTATAGAATATCTGGGGATTTTCCCTACTTTTCTCCTCTGGAAGCTGGCATTTCTGACAGGGCAGCATTCCCACAGGACTGCATTGGAATCTCACCCTAGGCTCTCAGGAGTGGGACATTAGACCACATAAATAGAAAGATTTAGGGATGAATTCTCCCTCCAGATGCTTCTTAAAACCCTCCGACAAGGTCTTGGTCACTTGTCCTTATATCTTTTTATGGGATGCCCTGTGAAGGGATGTTTCTACTGTGTTAAAGGTGCTACGTAAATGTAAAGTCTTGTTGTAGATATGTTTCTTTTAACTGTAGCTTAAAATGGAAGTGGCGGCAGCACGGTGGCGCAGTGGGTTAGCCCTGTTGCCTCACGGCGCCGAGGTCCCAGGTTCGGTCCCGGCTCTGGGTCACTGTCCGTGTGGAGTTTGCACATTCTCCCCGTGTTTGCGTGGGTTTCGCCCCCACAACCCAAAGATAGAACATAGAACATAGAACAGTACAGCACAGAACAGGCCCTTCGGCCCTCAATGTTGTGCCGAGCCATGATCACCCTACTCAAACCCACGTATCCACCCTATACCCGTAACCCAACAACCCCCCCTTAACCTTACTTTTATTAGGACACTACGGGCAATTTAGCCTGGCCAATCCACCTAACCTGTACATCTTTGGACTGTGGGAGGAAACCGGAGCACCTGGAGGAAACCCACGCACACACGGGGAGGACGTGCAGACTCCACACAGACAGTGACCCAGCCGGGAATCGAACCTGGGACCCTGGAACTGTGAAGCATTTAAGCTAACCACCATGCTACCCTGCTGCCCCTATGCCCAAAGATGTGCAAGGTAGGCAGATTGGCCACGCTGAATTGCCCCTTAATTGGAAAAAAAATTAATTGGATACACTAAATTTTAAAAAAATGGAAGTGGCTGTGTTTATTGTGGCTTGGGGCATTTACCTGCAAATATAATTGTGAAGCAAAAAACAATGCTGGTGTTAATGCAGAAAAGACCGATGGTGACTGATGTGAATCAGCCTTTGAGTTCAGCTTTCACTCTTCACACTACCCACCTGCCTTGGCTCAATGATAGCACTCTCGTCCCTGAATCAGAAGATGTAAGTCCGAAATTTAAGCACAATCTAGGCTGACAGTTCTGTGCAGGCACTGGGAAAGTCCTGCACTATCGGTGGTGCCACCTTTCAGGTGCGCCGTCAGTACATTGCAGGCTTGGCCCCAATTAGGAATTAAATACAGATGTTGGGTGCATTGTAAAGAATATCACCTTGCATGGATACCTGAAGAACGTTCAGATCCTCATCAATTTCCACATTGCAGCACGGACATTTATGAAAATTATGTCCAGAGGTGCAACTTGCAATGCCATCACTGACATCAACACATCATGTGCAACATGTAGACTGCCAATTAACATACCCGTGAAGCATGTACATCTCCAGGCCTGTGTTTGGTTAAGAAAACAATGGTAAATCCTCTTCCCTGCCACTCCCTCTCCCAAACTGGAGTTTAAAAGAAATAAGCCATTTGTATTTATGTAGAGTCTTCTGCATCCTTGGGAGGCCCAAAGCGTTTCCACATTGAAATACTTTCAAAGTCTCATCGTTATACTGGGGGGGGGGGGGGGGGGATCTGAATCATAGAAGAGCTTCAGCCATGAAGGAGGCCATTTGGTCCATCATCTCTGTGCTGACCCCCTGCAAGAGCAACTCCTTTAGTCCCCTGCTTTTCTCCAAAATCCTCTTTTTTTTGTAAAAGAAGAATAGCATTTAAAATAATAAATGGAAAATAACAGTCAGGTGGTCTGATCTCTGGGTACAAGGCCTGACCACATGGGGTATCTTCTGTGCACTCTGAGGCCATGTACGCCCTTGGAATCAGGAGCCAGTTTTAATCGCTGTGATTGAAGTAAATTTTGGACAAGTTCAATGAACCCACATTCCACTCAGTGCCAGTCCCATCAGAGATGTCTTGTTCCACTCATTGCTGGGGATAGCCCAGGGCTCATGGGCTGAATCTCTGGGCGGGGTTCTCCGTTTCCCCAGCCGCGTGTTTCTCGATGGTGCGCCGTTCGCTGGCGGCCAGATTCTCTACTCCTGCCACTTGTCAATGCGAATTCCCATTGAAGCTGCCCCATCCAGCCAGGAAACCTGCAGGTGGTGGCGTGCTGACGCTGGGAAACGAGAATCGCAACGGTTGAAGAATTACGGCCTCTGTTCCTCTTTCCAATAATAGGGTCGTAAAGCCACACAGAAAGAGGCCTCTCAGCCCATCATGTCTGTGCTGGCAACCAGGCACTTATCTGTTCGAATCCCATTTCCCAGCCTTGTCTGCTGTGGCGTTTCAAGTGCTCATCGAGATGCTTCTTAAATGATGTGAGGGTTCTCGCCTCAACCGCTTTCAGGCAGTGAGTTCCAGATTCCCACCGCCCTCTTTGCCTGTTTAGAGAGTTATTGATTTTAGATTTGGATTTGTTTATTGTCACGTGTACTGCGAGCAGTTCAAACAGATCATTTAGTACATGAAAAGAAATACATAATAGGGCAACACAAGGTACACAATGCAAATACATAGACACCGGCATCGGGTGAAGCATACAGGGTATAGTATTAATCAGGTCCGTCCATAAGAGGGTCATTTAGGAGTCTGGTAACAGCGGGGAAGTAGCTGTTTTTGAGTCTGTTCGTGTGTGTTCTCAGACTTCTGTATCTCCTGCCCGATGGAAGAAGTTGGAAGAGTGAGTAAGCCGGGTGGGAGATGTCTTTGATTATGCTGCCCGCTTTCCCCAGGCAGCAGGAGGTGTAGATGGAGTCAATGGATGGGAGGCAGGTTTGTGTGATGGACTGGGCTGTGTTCACGACTCTCTGAAGTTCCTTGCGGTCCTGGGCCGAGCAGTTGCCATACCAGACTGTGATGCAGCCCGATAGGATGCTTTCTATGGTGCATCTGTAAAAAATGGTCAGGGTTAACGTGGACCTATCAAATGTCCTTAGTTTCCTGAGGAAGTATAGGCGCTGTTGCGCTTTCTTGGTCGTAACGTTGAGGTGGGTGGACCAGGACAGATATTTGGTGATGGCGGTATTTGGGGTGGGTGTCAGCCAGGATCTCCCGTTTCAGGCGAGATGAGAAAGGAGGTGGGGGACTGTGGGTGGGTGACCGAGCTTTATCTCCTTCAATAACCCCTCCTGCCATCATTGTGTAAAGACTGGGAGATTAGATACAGATAATCATTAGGGAAGATTCTGAGACAAAGGCAAGTGTCTCTTCAAGCCCCAAATGGTCAGAAAGAGCAGTGTCATTTCCATTTGAGATAGTGAGTGTGTGTGTTTGGGGGGGGGGGGGGGGGCGGTACCGCCCCTCTCAGCGGGAACTGCATTTAACCATTAGTTCGAATTGCGGGTGATCCCCCTCCCAAAATCTTTGGAGAGCCAGGGGGAGCCAGGGAGGAGCTGTCAGCCAGCAGCCCCCAGACTGTTGCTGCTGACTCAGTCAGTCCTCGGCAGCAAAGCTGGCCGCCAAAACTACAAAGGATTGTGCCGGGCAGACAAATTAATTTATCCTTCTGACAGCGCGAATTGATATTATGCATCACCAGGTAGCGTGTTAAGAGATTGAATGCGGCCGGACACAATGCAGATTTGGACTCACAAAAGTCAGAGTGGAGAGATTAGCTCAGGGCACTTTGCCGTTACAGATAAACGCAAGGTAACCCTTAAATTAGATGTAGCGGGTTATTGTGGTCTGTAACTCCGTTTGGACCATCAAATCACATTGCACATTTGCAGCAGTTTGCTTCTGGGGTTTAGTCGGGCAATGCTTCATTTTTCCCCCCAGTCGATTTTAGGGGCATGTAAAGATGTTTTTGTTTTAAGTGACATACCAATACATGTTCAGGTAAAGCACCCGGGGAGCTGATAGTGGACAGGGAGAGTCCGGGAACCGAAGCTTGAGTTTGCCCATAGTTCCTGGTTAGCAGCAATATTGGAAGGAATGGATGAATCATCGAGAGCTGGGTGGGAAGAGAGAGAAAGGCTTTTGTGTGTCGCTTAGTACGTGAGGGACGTGCTCTGGGACCCCCCCCATCCTTATTCTGAATCTAATCTGGCCCCCTCTCCCCAACCCCTCCCTCCCCTTTACAATAGTCTAGACGATTCAATTGCTGCCTCATTGCAGAGCACAAAGAATGTTTAAGAATCCTATTTTAGACCCCAAATAAAGTCCACATTAGGAAAATCTTCGTGGATTTCTTTTTTTTTAAATAAATAAATTGGGCTGTTTTTATCTTGTCCAATAAATCTGCTCCTGAAAAGTGACCACGTCTGTTTCAAAGAAAAATAGAATTTCAATTCGCCGGTGTTAACAAAGGCTAAATGAAACGTTCCCAAGCGGTTGCATTAAATCGATTGGCCTTCATCAAATTACAAAATGCTTTTGGGGGGGGGGGGGGGGGGGGGATTGAGTGGAAAGAAAAAAAGTCGAAATGAATTTCTACTCAGCAGCCAAACCTGAGATCATTTGGGGGGGGGGGGGGGGGGGGAATCTTCAGCAGCCTCCACAACACAGAAAACCTCTCTAACATAATTCTGCAAACTTGTCACTTCAAAGTGGCCATTCCAAGGGGACCTGTGTCCTGGTTTAGCTGTGAAACTAAATGCAGGATCGCAAAAAGTTCCACAATTCTACAAAACGTTTCTAAACCTTCTAGCCAGTGGATATGTTTAAAATAAAGCTTTCATAATGAAAGCATCTTTTTCACTGCATGTTTTCTGTGTATTTTATATTTCGAGGTGTTTTAGAATCTCTATCTATTGGATTAGAAGGTGGTGCGTGTGTGTTTCTCTTTTCCACTTTAATCGATTAACCAAAAGGAATTATTGCTAAAAAAAAAAGGGCACTCATGCATCAAAGCTTTTCCACTGGGCGATTGGCAGGTTGAGGGGCCAATGAAAGCCAGGACAAGTGACAGAGGTGGGATGTGGTTGGGTTTTGACGTTCCAGCCCCTTGCATGCTGCCTGCTATTGGTGCAGCCTGGCGATGGTGTGGCCCTGGAGCTGGTGGTTGGTTGTAAAGGATCCGCTTCGGCGCTGAGTCACTCTCACGAGGTGCAGCTCGGCCTCCTACATCTTTCTCCTCCTCTGCAGTGGGGAGTACATCAGGGAGAGAGCGCCGGCTGCTTTGCAGCATTGCGGAGCAGAATCAGAGGAGCCGGGAGCAGCAACTGCTCAAACTCCACGTTGACAATCAGCGCAGCCTGTACCACTTCTATCCTCTGCAGCGAACAAGCACAGGAGAGAGAAAGGGAAAAGTGTCTGTGTGCAGCAAGAAAAGATCCTTCAAGCAGCCAGACAAGACAATGCCCAGGGAACTAACGCAGAACCCCGTGCAGAAAATCTGGATCCCTTACAAGGATGAACGGCCCGCACTACTATCCCGACGTGAGTCCCATCATAGGCATTTCCAGACCTTTTTGTGCATTGCCTTTAATCAATGGAAGAGTTTGATACAAAGCCACGATTCTCTCTCCCTCTCGGCTCTTGAATGGTAACCCAGTCGGAGAATGTCACAGCTATTTCTCACATGTCTCTCTCTCTCTCTGTACCCATTGCTCTGTGACTGGGGGACACAGCCTCCTTTTTATCATCAGATGTCTCCCGCTTTTTTTCTGGTACCAGGCACTGAATTGTTTTCTCGTTTTAGGAAATCTAAGCGTTCCAGACTTTTGAATGTATTTATTTTTTAAATTGTTGGCCATAAACTCTTTGGAATACAAGTGCCCGCTTGTGGGACCCTCTTATGCCGGGTTATTTAAGGACGCGGTGATATCAGTGCCGTTTGAGACAGTGAATACACTATTTGCCTCTTCCTCCCTGAAGTTAGTTAATGGCTAATTTTCCCTTTCTCTGTAAATCGGGCAGCAATTACATTTTGAATTGAGGTTGATTGAAGCATGTGGCCATCATGTCACTATCTCCTATAAACCCCACGTCGACATAATTCCTTAGACAACTGACTGTATATTTTGTGTACAGGGTTAAAAATGTGTTAAAATTCTTTTTTGCCAATTAGCCCGATCTCTCTCCATACGGGTGAAGTTGAGGCACTTGCTCCGACCAGATTTTTGTAATTTAATTTTCCTAGCTCAGTGCCCTGGGCCATGCTTTGCCCAGCATTATACTACATTACCACAATAGCTTTCTGATGTAGCGGAGTTACCGGAACACCTTCTTTCAGTTTCACTGTAACTGACTTGCAGCTTAAGGTGTGAGTGAGGGGGGATTTCCTGAGAAGCGTCAGGGTTAAGATGTGGGGGTGGGGGCTGTGTGTGCGTGATTGAGTGTGTTAGGGGGTGTGTTAGGTGGTTTGCCAAGAGGGGGATTGTTGTCTGAGTGAGGGGTGTGTGTGAGCTATCTGAAAGAGTGAGGGGTAGTGTGTGTGGGGGTGGGGGGTGGGGGCGGCTGTCAGTGAGAGTGAGGGGGTTATGTGTGTCTGGAGTGGGGGCCGGGTTTCTGAGATTGTGACGGATACTGTGTTTGGGGTGTGTGTGGGGGTATGATGTTAGTGAGTGAGGGGTGGTGTGTGTGGGGTTTGTGTTTGGGTGTGGGTGGTGTGTATGGGACAGAAAGATGTCGGTATGCAGGTGTTTGGGGTGGGATGGTCAGATGTCAGTGAGGGGTGTTTGGGGGAGGGTGTGTGTTTGGGGGGTGGTCAGATGTCAGTGAGGGGTGTGTGGGGGAGGGTGTGTGTTTTGGGGGGGGTGGTCAGATGTCAGTGAGGGGTGTGTGGGGGAGGGTGTGTGTTTTGGGGGGGTGGTCAGATGTCAGTGAGGGGTGTGTGTGGGGGGAGGGTGTGTGTTTTGGGGGGGTGGTCAGATGTCAGTGAGGGGTGTGTGGGGGAGGATGTGTGTTTGGGGGGTGGTCAGATGTCAGTGAGGGGTGTGTGGGGGAGGGTGTGTGTTTGGGGGGTGGTCAGATGTCAGTGAGGGGTGTGGGGGAGGGTGTGTGTTTGGGGGGTGATCAGATGTCAGTGAGGGGTGTGGGGGAGGGTGTGTGTTTGGGGGGTGATCAGATGTCAGTGAGGGGTGTGTGGGGAGGGTGTGTGTTTGGGGGGGGTGGGCAGATGTCAGTGAGGGGTGTGTGTGGGGGGGGAGGGTGTGTGTTTGGGGGGTGGTCAGATGTCAGTGAGGGGTGTGTGGGGGAGGGTGTCTGTTTGGGGGGGGGGGTCAGATGTCAGTGAGGGGTGTGGAGGAGGGTGTGTGTTTGGGGGGTGGTCAGATGTCAGTGAGGGGTGTGTGTGGGGGGAGGGTGTGTGTTTGGGGGGGTGGTCAGATGTCAGTGAGGGGTGTGTGGGGGGAGGGTGTGTGTTTGGGGGGGTGGTCAGATGTCAGTGAGGGGTGTGTGTGGGGGGGAGGGTGTGTGTTTGGGGGGGTGGTCAGATGTCAGTGAGGGGTGTGTGGGGGAGGGTGTGTGTTTGGGGGTGGTCAGATGTCAGTGAGGGGTGTGTGGGGGAGGGTGTGTGTTTGGGGGGGTGGTCAGATGTCGTGAGGGGTGTGGAGGAGGGTGTGTGTTTGGGGGGTTGGTCAGATGTCAGTGAGGGGTGTGGGGGAGGGTGTGTGTTTTGGGGGGGTGGTCAGATGTCAGTGAGGGGTGTGTGGGGGAGGGTGTGTGTTTGGGGGGGTGGTCAGATGTCAGTGAGGGGTGTGTGGGGGAGGGTGTGTGTTTGGGAGGGTGGTCAGATGTCAGTGAGGGGTGTGTGGGGAGGGTGTGTGTTTGGGGGGGTGGTCAGATGTCAGTGAGGGGTGTGTGTGGGGGGGGAGGGTGTGTGTTTGGGGGGGTGGTCAGATGTCAGTGAGGGGTGTGTGTGGGGGGGGAGGGTGTGTGTTTGGGGGGTGGTCAGATGTCAGTGAGGGGTGTTTGGGGGGGGTCGGATGAGAGTGAAGGGTGCGTGTTTGTGGGAGGGTCAGATGAGAGTGAGGGGTGTGTGTGGGGGGGGGAGGGTGTGTGTGGGGGGTGGTCAGATGTCAGTGAGGGGTGTGTGGGGGAGGGTGTGTGTTTGGGGGGGTGTGGAGTGAGGTGGTCAGATGTCAGTGAGGGGTGTTTGGGGGGGGGTCGGATGAGAGTGAGTGGTGTGTGGGGGAGGGTGTGTGTTTGTGGGGGGGGGTCAGATGAGAGTGAGGGGTGTGTGTGGGGGGGAGGGTGTGTGTGTGGGGGGAGGTCAGATGAGAGTGAGTGGTGTGTGGGGGAGGGTGTGTGTTTGTGGGGGGGGTCAGATGAGAGTGAGGGGTGTGTGTGGGGGGGGAGGGTGTGTGTGGGGGGGTCAGATGAGAGTGAGGGGTGTGTGTGTGGGGGGGGGAGGGTGTGTGTGGGGGGTGGTCAGATGTCAGTGGGGGAGGGTGTGTGTTTGGGGGGGTGTGGAGGGAGGTGGTCAGATGTCAGTGAGGGGTGTTTGGGGGGGGTCGGATGAGAGTGAGTGGTGTGTGGGGGAGGGTGTGTGTTTGTGGGGGGGGGGGGGTCAGATGAGAGTGAGGGGCGTGTGTGGGGTGTCTGTCTCCAGCTTCCACCCGGCCATGTGATGTGGGATGGGCATCATGACATCATCCTGTTTGCCTGTTACCATGGAGACTCTCAATGCAATTCTATCCCCATTAAATCCATGTGAAATGAGTTTATGCTCCACCCCCTCCCGGCACATTGTCTCCCCAGTGGGATTTGGGTCTGAACGCTGCTGGGTAGGGGAATGGGATTGGTGAAGATGCGATGATTCCGAGGGAGAGACCGAAAAGGAAAGACTTGCATTTATATAGCGCCTCAGGACCTACCCAGGGGTTTCCCCGAGTGTGGTCACTGTGTCCGGATTAAATGGGCAAATTGCAACATTAGTTTGAAAGGCTGATTTGTTCTTGAACAAGCCAAACTCCGAGTGAGGGGTGGTGTGTGTGTGTGTGGAAGGGGGGGTGTCAGAGTGAGGGGTGGTGTGTGTGAGGGTGGGGGCTGTCAGAGTGAGGGGTGGTGTGTGTGGGGGGAGGGAGATTGTTTATTTTGTTGCAGTGTGAACAGGTTATGAACGTCATTATTACTGTCTGTTTCGTGCTCCGTGTCCTAATGGAATACCTACACTGCACTGAGCCCTGCTCCTTGGCTTTTCCTGGAACTATGCCAAACAGTTGCTAGCTGATGTGTAATAATGACAGTACACACTGGCATCTTTATTTGTTTGTAGCTCTGGTGGTGTAAAGTTTGATAATTCTGAAATTCCCAAATCTATAAATTAGCCTCTGCAATGCACAGAGTCACCAACTAACTGGCACAAGCTTCCCAGTCCCTCCATTCGGCAGTGTTGCTACCCAGTCTGAGCTAGGGATCAACACCCTCTCCATCCGGTGTATTTATTCAAGGAATCTGACCTCGTCTAGTTTAAACACAACCAGTCTTTAATCCCAATTGACCCAAAGGCAAAAATTTGACACAAACTCAAAAGGAGTTTCCTGGCCAGCAGCTGAGGATAAAGTCAAGCAGCCCACCCATTACGTTTTGCATGTTGTGACCATTTACTGTATTCGCAATTTGCATTATAGCTTCGCAGCTGTTCTCTCTTGCAGGTAAAGAACAATGTGGCTCGTCAATTATTGTTCTTGAACATTCCAAAAGTTCCAATTGTAGTTGTGTAGAGTTGCAGTCACTTTCCAGTTTAAAATAATTAGCGAGTGCTTGAAATGTGTCAGCTATCTTTGTTGACAAAGAAAACACAAGACAATGTGTGAAGTATTCTTGTGCACTGTTCCTCCGCTTGCATTCTTGACACTGAATTCTAGAGCTTGTTGATCTTGGAAAGTCAAATTTACTCAAAGTAACTGCAGTGACACCAGTGCTGGAAACTTCAGGATTATAGCTCGAGCAGTTTATTCATGTTTTGTTTCAGGGCTCCCTGTAATTATTACACAAAATCTCATTAATAATGATCTTTATAGGGCATCACAGTGGCACAGTGGTTAGCCCTGCTGCCTCACGGTGTCGAGGTCCCAGGTTCGATCCCGGCTCTGGGTCACTGTCTGCGTGGAGTTTGCACATTCTCCCCGTGTCTGCGTGGGTTTCACCCCCACAACCCAAAGATGCGCAGGGTAGGTGGATTGGCCATGCTAAATTTCCCCTTAATTGGAAAAATGAATTGGGTGCTCTAAATTTTAAGAAATAAAAAATAAAATAATTTTTATTAGTGTCACAAATAGTCTGACATTAACACAGCAATGAAGTTACTGTGAAAAGCCCCTAGTCGCCACACTCCGGCACCTGTTTGGGTACATGGAGGGATAATTAAGAATGTCCAATTCACCTAACAGCACGTCTTTCGGGACGTGTGGGAGGAAACCGGAGCACCCGGAGGAAACCCATGCAGACACGGGGAGAACGTGCAGACTCCGCACAGACAGTGACCCGAGCCGGGAATCGAACCTGGGACCCTGGTGCTGTGAAGCCACTGTGCTGCCGTGCCGCCATCTTTGCAATGTCCTGATGGAAACCTTGCACTCTCTTTTATATTTACACGTATTAAAACACTGAACAGGAAAAAGGGCAAAGCTGGCGCATCAAGTCTGCCCCATGCGGTCGACATGCAGCTTGTATACATTTGTGTGCCCCATCCATGCCCATCCACAACACACAACTGGTGGGATTGGTGTTTTCAATTCCTCCCTGACCGCCCAAAGGTGATCCAACAAATTCCAGGACGTGAATGACTGGGAAGCAGATGGTCCAAACCCCACCTCCCTTCTCATCCGTCACAATGTCAGCTGCAGATAGGAACTTGTCCGTTTCCCTCTTGAATATCCGCAGTTAAGTAGCATTCTTTGCAATGGCTGACTAATTGTGACATTAGTCACTGTTCCCCTGTGAATTAGTGATTGCTACACTGCAGCTTTGGAATAATACCACTTGGGCAAGGCTGCTGTTTGAAGGCATTGTTTCTTTCATTTAACAGTATCGCCAATCTGAATCTCATTAATCATGTGGATTAAAACTAATCAGAACTTCCCAGCTTTCGAGTTAGGGGCTTTTGACTGTGACTTCATTGAAGCCTACTTATGACAATGTGATTTATTATTGTTATATAATAGCCTGCTAAATACGGATCTACGGTAGCATGGTGGTTAGCATCAATGCTTCACAGCTCCAGGGTCCCAGGTTCGATTCCCGGCTAGGTCACTGTCTGTGCGGAGTCTGCGCGTCCTCCCCGTGTGTGCGTGGGTTTCCTCCGGGTGTTCAGGTTTCCTCCCACAGTCCAAAGATGTGCGGGTTAGGTGGATTGGCCAGGCTAAATTGCCCTTAGTGTCCTAATAAATAAGGTTAATGGGGGTTGTTGGGTTACTGGTATAGTGTGGATACGTGGGCTAGAGTAGGGTGATCATTGCTCGGCACAACATCGAGGGCCGTACATTCTGTGCTGTACTGTTCTAATTCTAATTCTAATATTAGCCTTCAAAAAGGAATTGGGATACATTTCTGGAAATTGGGGGGGAATGCAGGGAAATGGGAAAAGGATGGGGTTGACTAGATTGCTCTTCAAAAGAATCGGTGTCGACTGACCTCCGACTTGTGAGAGTTTAGATTCCATAAGCATTAACTGGAATAATTGGATGATTTTGAGTGATGAGGTTGACCTATCTCTCCATTGCATGTCCTTGTAGGGTGGTTGGGTTATTGAGAGAGACACGGGTGGTTCACAGTTCCACTCCTCCATCACCTGTCCTGCTGTGGATGGTGTCAGCCAATACATTTATCGTAAATTTGAATTCACTCATGGAAGAGGAATAGAAATAACACCCCTTCTTCATATGGGGGGGGGTGGGGGGGGGGGGGAAAGAAATGAAATCAACTCTGGAAATATGGTGACCAAGGACCACAGTTTAAGAATCATCTTCTAGAATTACCTTGTGGGATATGAGAATTGGAATCAGATTTACTGTGTGGAAAATGGTTTCTTTGAGTGGGATGAAATGCTGTCTCTATCCGTTTTTGCAGAGGCACACTGCTTTCCTTGTCCTTATACTTTTTAATCTATATTGACTTCACTGAGATCGACAAAGTAGTAATTAATAATAATAAGCGCTTATTGTCACAAGTAGGCTTCAGTGAAGTTACTGTGAAAAGTCCCGACTTGTTATAATTGCTATCTGCCTCTTTTTTTTGGTATCATTTTGGAATTGATCATTTTACTATTTGCTGAATTCTAAAGCTACAATCGGGGATATTATGGGCATTTGATTTCCCACTTGGTGAAATGTGTTTGTTCCTGATGAATGCTATGTTAATTTGACCTCTTTTTTTTTTTAAAGAATACAGTTGTAGTTTTCAGCTTAGGCTTGATTTCCCCTGATGATATTGGGCCATTGTAACAGACCAGATGGGTCCTGTTGTAATGCACAGGGGGTAGAATCCATTTGTATATTAGATTACATAAATACTCTTCAGACCTGACTTTATAGTTTAAAAAAACATCTGGAGTGCACGATTACAATGGGAGGTCACTTGTAGGTGGATTACAATGAAGATGGCATCTGTAAACCTTTCCAGGTAAACATCTGTTCATTCTGAATGGTTGAGGCTGTCCTATGTTGTAGGGTACCTGTGCAGTTCCTTTTTTAATCCTTGGTCAGAAGATTCTAAATCGTGGCATATATTACGTTGAGCTTCTTGTGAGATCGTGGCTTGTGTTTATGATTTTGTGCATCAATTATCAGCTTAATTAAGGATGTTGACTGCAAAACTTGATTAAAATTTATGTTCTTGATCTCCCAGAGTTGTGCACGCAGAGTAGCATAATAACGTTAAATAAACTTGTCGCAAGTTTTCTGGTTGAATGTTACGTGGCCCAGAACGTGTTTCCTATTGCTGTGGGCCATGGTTGTGACAATAATTCGCCTGCCCCAGGTGCTGCGTTAGTCTGTGCATTCTGGTCTTGATACCATGATGTATGTGGCCGTTTATGTGCAACCCAGTTGAACGATGAGCTGACCCCTAGATACTACAATGTATCTATGGCAGTACAATGCAGACGTCAGTTAGGTTTTAGAGGGAGGTGTAACTTCAAACATCCAGGTATTTTAGCTTTGAGTTGTGACGCCAGGCCCAGTCTTCCTTTTTCACTCCAGTGGAGTTGCAGGTGTGGACTGCGGGACCTCTCCCTCCGCACTCCTTCACTTTATAAGTGGTTCAGTCTCTAGTATCACGAGGCCTCCTGCCTGTGTTTTACTGTCTAACTTTATCCATCATTTCAGATTATTAGTATCATCTGGGAGAGTTAGTTGCATGCCTGTGCGGAGTGTGGAACCTTGCTAGCTGAGCCTGACCGTTTGTTTGTTCAGACTGACATCTTTTGAGCTTGATTTAACTCTGGTATGGATAGTCTAAAAATCGGGCCATTTGTGCCTGACTTAATCTCCTTGTCTGAGGTCATGCAAAAGCTGATGGTGTTTGTCCTGGATATAATATCTATGTTGCCCTGGATACAAGGGCATTTTCATATGTGTTTGATAATCCTTTTAAATCCAAAGGAGAATGAATACGGCAGATCAATTACAATACAAAGTTCCTGTGGGTTTGGTGGGTGCTGTTTTCTTTTGGATTATTCAAACTGCGAATGAAGCTAAGGATTTGGCTAAATATGTCCTTGTAATTTAAGTCAATTAAACTCTCCCAAAATAGATCAATTCCATGCTAATCAACTTCTTTCTTGCATCCTACATTCAGTGGGAATTGAGAAGCCATTGTGTGGATCTTTCTGGGGGGTGGAATTGTTGGCCAATTGTTTTGATTCCAATTGTATGACATCAGGCATTTATTGCCATGAAACTTATTGAAACTTGAATATTCACGGTAGGCAAGCATCCCTTTTAAAAGGTAAATATTGTGATCTGGAAATTAACCCTCGGTGCTTTGCGTTCTTTTAAGATGTCTTTTAATTTAACAAAATGGCAGGTATTGAGAATGAGTGGCAGTACATCTGTTACCATGTAACATGTTCATTGCTCAGTGCTAACTTTTAATCCGCTAAAGGTTTTTGGGGATGTGTATTAATTTGTGCTCCCTCCCCAGCTAGCGGTGTTTGGTTTAGCTCACTGGGCTAAATCGCTGGCTTTGAAAGCAGGCCAGCAGCACAGTTCAATTCCCGTACCAGCCTCCCCGGACAGGCGCCGGAATGTGGCGACTAGGGGCTTTTCACAGTAACTTCATTGAAGCCTACTCGTGACAATAAGCGATTTTCATTTCATTTTCATTTCATTAAAGAAACTCCACTCTGTATTTGATCTCTAATTCCTGCATTCAGCCATGCTTCCTTTTGTGTGGAAAAGCAATAAAAGTCCAGCTGTTCATTTGGGTGAAACTTCAAAGTATTTTGATTCATCTAAAGCTTTTTAGCACTCCGGCCAATACAGATTTGCTTCATCGGCAGATCTACGAGACTTGAGCATGCAGTATTTGTTTGAAACGTCGATCTGTATTCTTTTTAAAATAAATGTAGAATACCTGATTTTTTTTTCCCAATTAAGGGGAAATTTAGCGTGGCCAATCCTCCTGCCCTGCGCATCTTTGGATTGTGGGGTGAAAGGGAGAATGTGCAAACTCCACACGGACAGTCACCCGGGGCCGGGATTGAACCCGGGTCCTCGGTACAGAGAAGCTGCAGTGCTAACCACTGCCGCCCCCCGGCTATTTTCAATTCTAGTGAGAACATCACTAGCCCTGCCAACCCTCCGCCTTGGCTCCACTCATCTTCATTCTAAACACGATAAGGGGTGTCAAAATGCACTCCCTCTTCATAACCGCAAGGATTATAGCAGGTTTTTTAAAAAAAAACAGGAACAAGACTGTGCACAAACCACATATCGCATAACCAACTCAATATGATTTTGCTGGGAGAAATGACGACAAGAAATCTGTAATCCCAAGGGAGCAAAGTCCAGAATTATTGATAAACGGCAGGATATTAACACCATTTATGATGCTTGGAAAGGCCAAAGCTTTAATGGGATCATCGAACAACCCTCAGGATCTCTCGGTTTCTAACAAACAAAGCGTCTTCACCTCCATGCCATCACTCCAATGTTCAGTCAACAAGGAATTGAGCCCTGCCTGAGGATGGAATGACTCGACATGACCAGCCACTTGCAACCCCTCATGACCAACATCAAGAGCAGGTTAATATAAGACCAGTGGCTGCCAGCCCAAACTGACCCCAGGCCTGTAAGACTGGATGCAGTGTACCTCATTAAACCTGATTCCTCCAAATCAAGATTGCTGAAGTATGGCAGCCAATCAGGAACTCGCTCAACTAGGAACTCGCCTCCCACATCTTGCAAGAGACAGGGCACATGAGAACTTCCATGTCCCACTTCCCGAGTCGGTCAGGGTACGCGACACACCACGCGCGAGATTTCTGCGAACCAAAAGCCCCTGCATCAGGGAGCCGAGGTCATCGTTCGCAAGGGCAGCCGTCGTACGATGCAAACAGCGCTGCCGAGGCGTGGACCCGCTGACCAGCAAAACCGCCTCTACGTTGGACCCCGCCCCAGCCACCTCCATCAAAGGAGGATTCTCTCTGGCCGTTGACACCAAACTCCAACTAGGATCATCCAGGGACATGGTGCAAGATACTTATCCCCCTCAAAAAATGATGGAATGTGCATTCGGATAAAATAAAGGATTAAAAGATGAGTAGGACCAGAACTCGTGAAAATGCAGCCGCTTCTGCAACATGTGACCCCCACCCCCCAAAAAAACAATTCTACCTGTACCTTGTACTGATGGAGCCATGGCTAGAGAATCGTAGGATTGAGATGCATTACATTTTTAATTAAGTTTTCACTTAAACAGGAGGGGCTATCGACACTCTCTTGTATTTGCTTTTTTTGACTGTGCAAAACGACGGGAGTATCTGTATCTGATCGGGATGATTGAGCGAATGAAAATATTTAATTGTTGGGGCGTTCCTTTCGCTTTTTACCCACCGCTCCCTGTGGACATCTTTTAGAATGTCACCTGTTTGTGGTTGATTGCAAGCACAATATAAGGGCACGTTCCTTATGCTGCTACATACCTGTAAAAACCAGGTGGGAGAAACGTGCATGACTCATTCTGCGCAGCGTGGGAGAAACATGCAGAACTCATCCTGCACAGCGTGGGAGAAACATGCATGACTCATCCTGCACAGCGTGGGAGAAACGTGCACGACTCGTCCTCGTGGAAAATGAAGTTGGTGCGACTTGTGCAATTAATTACATCAACATTCCTTCATGTATTTCTTTCTTCTCTCTCGAATAGCATCTGTTCCACACCTCACCAATTCACCCACTGTGATTGTGATGGTGGGATTGCCAGCTCGGGGGAAGACCTATATCGCCAAGAAACTGACTCGCTACCTCAACTGGATTGGAGCCCCAACTAAAGGCAAGTGTACTACACCGAGCGAAACAGTAAGGGTGGTGCTCAAGAATGGTATTGTGCAATAGCAGGAACAAGTAACTTAGATTCTCTTTGTTAGTGAGTTGCAAGGAACTGCTGAGAGGTTGTGGTAATTGAGAGGAATGCAGCATTCATTGTGTGTTTTCAGCCCTCTATGTGCTATCAGTAGAACTTCTAGGTCAGTCTCACATACTCGGGTGGTGGGGAGAGATTGAGGAGTCTTTCATTTCAATAACGGTCTTATTTAGAATATCTCCAATGGCATGGTGGGGTGATTGGTATTGGCTAATGGCAGAACGCCTCTGTTTTTACTCCATGTACATTTACACCATTGCTTAATGCATTTCTATCCGCACTTAAAAACCATGTAACCTGGGAATAGATGCAGAAATTATTCTTGTGGTGATTCAAGTGGGGTGTGATTTAGCATCATTAGGACAAAAGGAGGCCAGTTTGCATATCCAAGGCCGTGCTGGTAAAAGATCAGGTAGTCACGTAATTAGCAATGGGGTGAATACGAAATACTGGTTGAAAAAGAAGTTATAAAATCTTTGAGTCTCTTTGCAATATGCCACACTAATAATATCCTTTCTCCACTTAGTCTTTAATGTTGGAGAGTATCGACGAGAGGCTGTAAAGTGGTACCGATCTTATGACTTTTTCCGCCATGACAATGAAGATGCAATGAAGGTTAGAAAGTGAGTGGCTTTGACAATGTATCTTGACTCTCAAACGACAATATTTACATGTATAGTTAATTTCTCTAGTACTAGGGTGCGAAAGGGATATTGTTTAATCTTCTTTGCTTGCTTCTAACCCATCATGGCCTGATTTTAGCCCATACAGAAACACACCCACTTGCGCTGGTTAAGCTGTGCGGGCGTCCTTTTGTATATATCCTGAATTTTCCAGTTGGGCTGTAATTGGATTTAAGGAGAGTGGTATGAACCAACATATTCCATTAATATTCCTGTTTGTGGTGTTGCATTGTGAGCGTTATTGGATGGGAAGGAAAATGATGCATTAAAGACTGCTGATGTAAGGGTATTTAAGTTACAAAAGAGTTGTTCCAAAGGGGTCCTCCAGGAAGCTGTCGGTAATCTCCACGTGTGTGTTAAGCTAGTCATTCTGATGTCTCCTTGTTGCTTTCCCCAGGCAGTGTGCCTTAGCGGCCTTGAGAGATGCAAAATCCTACCTTACTGAGGAAGGTGGCCAGATTGCAGTAAGTCCCCATTCCATATAACTGCTTTTTGTAGAGGAATAGTCTCTGCCAAGGTGTCTCACATGTCCAGGCGTACCATTCACCAGCACAGGACTTTAACTGGATCAGTGCAAGGGATCCCACGTATTTGGGGTTTATTTCTTAACTGACACTGTCGTACAGAGGGCAACAACAACTTGAACGCTCTTTTTCGCATATGACGTTTAATACTGCACAAGGTGCTGTGTAGTGATGGCTTAAAATTGCATGAGGTGGGAATCCCTCGGACCTGGAACCTGACCATTCTTCTTGGGTCATGTCATGAACTGCTGAGACCACCTTGACAGAATAACGTTCCCATGCGGACAAGTTGTAATTGTTTCCTATTGCGACAATTTAATATTTTATTTCTATACCGATGCTATGTTTCCGGTGGTAAATTGTGCTAAATATCACAGAATGGTCACCACTTTGAGTTGATGCAGTGAAGTCACTTTCTATCAGCTTGAAGGTAAATGTCATTCTGTTTGGAGCAAATGATGAAGCAGATGTAAATTCAACACTGGTGATCCAAGTTTCTCTTATTTGTCCAGGTTTTTGATGCTACAAATACCACCAGGGAGAGGAGAGAGATGATCCTAAACTTTGCCAAAGAAAATGAATGGAAGGTCAGTACATTCTGAGACAACTCCGATTACTGTTCTGTTACTGGATTTCTCTTGGGGTCTGAACCACCAAAAGCTCTCAGCTCTTCTTTAAACCGAGAGGTTGGCACAGTGAACTGCATTATAATTTGGGCGGCACGCTAGCACAGTGGTTAGCACTGTTGCTTCACAGTGCCAGGGACCCGGGTTAGATTCCCGGTTTGGGTCACAGTCTGCGCGGAGTCTGCACGTTCTCCCCGTGTCTGCGTGAGTTTGCTGCAGTTTCCTCCTACAAGTCCCGAAAGACGTGCTTGTTAGGCGAATTGGACATTCTGAATTCTCCCTCAGTGTACCCGAACAGGCGCCGGAATGTGGCAAGGAGGGGATTTTCACAGTTACTTCATTGCAGTGTAATGTAAGCCTACATGTGACATGAATAAAGATGATTATTATTATTATTATTAAGACTAGCTCATCCTTGGCCATAGATGGGGTTTCTCTTTCCCCCCCACACTTTGGATCTTGAACTGCTTAACTCTTTCCTTGGACTTGCAAGTGAGTCTATGTGCTGTAAATTGGAATGGCTTGACTGTGTAAAAGAACAGAGAGGTCTGATTTTAGAGTGAAGCTCCCATTCATCAATGGGATATGTTATCTTTCTCTTACCAACATGCGAAAAGCGGCTTTCTGAGCATAAAACTGCCTCTGAGCACTTTCTACCATGGGACTAAATGTTTCCATTTCCCAAAATCGCCTATCGATGTGGCAGATGACAGGACTAAGTTTAGGCCTTCATTTCTGATTTGCACTCTACCAAGTTAAGAAATATCTTTGGTCATTCCTATTCTTTCTTTCACTCGCAGGTATTTTTTGTAGAATCTGTTTGTGATGATCCAAGTGTAGTGGCGGCAAATATAATGGTAAGTGGGGGAATTTATATGTTCATCCCAATAATAATTAATTCAACGTTGGGCGTCTGTCCATGTGGCGTTTGCACATTCTCCCCGTCTCTGCGTGGGTCTCACCCCCACAACCCAAAAGGATGTGCAGAGTAGATGAATTGGCCATGCTAAATTGCCCCTTAATTGGGGGGAAAAAAATAATTGGGTACTCTAAAATTGATTAATTTTTAAAAATTCAACATTGGGTGTACTTTTGAGAAAATTGGTCTTAAATTATTATTGACAGATTAATAGTATTTCTCCTTCCGCAGGATGTGAAAGTGTCCAGTCCAGATTACATGGATTGTAACAGAGCTGATGCAATGGAAGACTTCTTGAAGAGAATTGAATGCTACAAAGCAACATACCAGCCCCTGGACCCAGACAATTATGACAAGTAAGATCAAACCTTTCAATTGATCTGATGATAGTGATGTCGCCCCGACGCCGGGTGTCGGATTCTCCGGTGCCGGTTTTTCGGCAGGGGCGGGAATTGCGTTGCGCCGGTCGGTGGCCATTACCAGCAACCCCCCACCCCGGCGATTCTCCGGCCCGTGATGGGCCAAGTGGCTGCCCATTCTCGGCAGATCCCGCCGGTGTATATTACACCAGGTCTGTACCGGTGGGACCTGGCTCTGCTGGTGGCCTGTGGAGTCCTGGTGTGGGGGGGATCTGGCCCCGGGGGGCCTGGCACTCGATCGGGGCCCACTGATCCACAGGCAGGCCTGTGCCGTGGGGGGCACTCTTTCCCTCTGCGCCGGCCGCTGTAACGGTCTGCCATGACCGCGGAGAAGACCCCCCCCCCCCCCCCCCCCCCCCCCCCCCCGGCGGATGCGCTGGGATGACGCCAGCACATGCTGGTGCTGCTGCGCATGTGGCAACTTGCGCCGTCTGACGGAGGCCCTTCGGCGTCGGTTGGCGCGCCGCCAAGCCCTTTGGCACCGGCTGGCGTGGCACCAACCCCGGTGGCGCTGGCCTAGCCCCTGAAGGTGCGGAGGATTATGCACCTTCCAGGCGGCCTGATGCCGGAGTGGTTCACGCCACTGCTCGGCGCTGGTACGGCCCGCCCCACCGGGTAGGGGAGAATCCCACTCATGGTGTTTATAGTGCTGTTTCTGCAACATTTTAGTCAAAGTAACATCATTGAAGAGCCAGTGCAGAGAGCAATGAATTACACTGACAATTTGTGCTAACTATTTCCCCCCTCCCCTCCCTTTCTGTTACTTTTTGTTAGGGACCTGTCATTCATCAAGGTGATTAATGTAGGTCGGAGGTTCCTGGTAAACCGGGTCCAAGATCACATCCAGAGCAAAATAGTTTATTACCTGATGAACATCCATATTCAGCCTCGTACAATCTACTTGTGTCGCCATGGAGAAAGTGAATACAACCTCCAAGGTCAAATTGGTGGTGATTCTGGTCTCTCGTACAGAGGAAAGAAGGTACTTGTCAAGACATGGCAATTTGAATAACCAGTATTATACAGTCGTACATATCAGTGTTGCCATCAAAACACATAGGAACAGATATGCCATTTAGCCTGAGAACCTGTTCTGCCATTCAATTCGATTATGACTGATCTGTGGCCTAACTGTACATCCCCACATTTTGCCCCATATCACTTACTAACTTACGGTTAACGAAAAGGTAATATTAGCAATTTGTTTCCGGGGCAGAACAGTGGTTAGCACTGCTGCTTATGGCGCTGAGGACCCCAGTTCGATCCCAGCCCCGGGTCACTGTCCGTGTGGAGTTTGCACATTCTCTCCGTGTCTGCGTGGGTTTCACCCCCACAACCCAAAGATGTGCAGGGTGGGTGGATTGGCCACACTAAATTGCCCCTTAATTGGAAAAAAAATAATTGGGTGCTCTCATTTTAAAAAATTATCAATTTGTTTCAAAATTAACAGTTTATCTTATTTGTGGAACAGAATTCCAAACTCCTGTCCTCTACGGACCGCGGTCTTCTCTGATTTTATTCTTAAGGGACTAGTTTTAATCTTTTAGATCAGTGTTCTTCAAACTTTTTTTCCGGGGACCCATTTTTACCTGTTGGATGAAGGTGAAGCCTTCTGGTGTCGGAAAGTATGGAATCTCCATCTGTCCAAAGTTCTGAATTTTGTCCTGTAAAATTTTATCAAATAATCCCCCCTCCAAACTTGTAAAAAAAAATAAAATGAGTAAAATAAATGAAAAAAATGAATAAACCACCCCCCGAACTTGTAAACAAAATGAATAAACTAAATGAAAAAAATTAATAAACCCCCTCGAACTTGTAAACGAAATGTAAAATAAATGAAAAAAATGAATTAAACCCCACCGAACTTGTAAAAAAAATAAAATGAATAACATAAATGAAAAAAATAAGAATTAAATGAATAAAAGCCACTGCAGAACTTGTAAAACAAAAAGCTGCAACTGTTTTAAAAAATAGCGGCCGCACTGCGCATGCGTGCCCGATTCGTGTGCGCATGCGCAATGCAGCCAGATGTTTTTTTTAAACAGATTCGCGGCCGCTTGCAGCTGGTGTTGTGAAAAGCCGGCTGCTGCGCGGGGATTTGCGCGTTCGGGAGCGCTGTGAACCACGGCTCCGCGACCCTTCCGACACCCGCCCACGACCCACCCACGGGTCGCACCCTCGACTTTGAACAACACTGTTTTAGGTAATATCCTCCTCCACCCCTAAACATCCCAAAAAAGGAGAAATAGTTTCTCTCTCCACCCTACCTAGTCCCCATAACATCTTTAAAACTTTTGATCAAATTGCCCTTTACCATCCAAATTCCAGGCAATGCAATGCTAGTTTGTGCAATCTCGTCTGCTTGGAGTAGAGATATAATTCTGGTAAATCTACATTGCATTACCTTCCCTTCCAAGGCCAGTCCTTTCTGAAGTGTGATGCCCAAAGCTGAACTTGGTATTCCCAGGTGATATAATATATAAACTAGGGCTTTATTTAGCCGGAGCATGGTTTCCACTTCCAGGTTGTATTCTAGTCTTTGAGCCTTCATGGTTTGTTCATAATCAGTCGACGACATTTTCTTGGTCCGTGTTCATGGACTATTTCTAACTTTTCATCATTTGTAAAGTACCCTGATCCACTTTTCGTAGGTCAAAAGTGGAGGTTCTTCTATTGGGGGTTATCTGTGGGAGGTTCTACTTGTCCTTTCAAGATCATATTAATGAATCTTAACAGTAGCTTGGTAACTATAAAAAGGCACAATATAGCTGAGTAAGGGGTTCAGGGGTTATGGGGAGAAGGCAGGAGAATGGGGATGAGAAAAATATGAAATGAAAAATGAAAATGAAAATCGCTTATTGTCACGAGTAGACTTCAATGAAGTTACTGTGAAAAGCCCCTAGTCGCCACATTCCGGCGCCTGTCCGGGGAGGCTGGTACGGGAATATCAGCCATGATTGAATGGCGGAGCAGACTCGATGGGCCGAGTGGCCTAATTCTGCTCCTATGTCTTATGGACTTGGTGTCTTTCAGTACTTATTTCACACAGCACTTTAGATGGTTCACTCATCAGCTTGTCCACAACATTAAATAGCCAAAATGATACACCGTCAGAGAAATAGTTCAGTAACATAAATTACTTTTTTTTTAGTTTTCCACAGCACTGAGCACCTTTCTGGAGGAACAGAATCTTAAAGATCTGAAGGTTTGGACCAGCCAGCTGAAGCGAACCATCCAAACAGCAGAGGTTTTGGGTGGTCGGTATGAGCAGTGGAAAGCACTGAATGAAATAGACGCTGTAAGTTGTAGGTTTAGAAAACTTGCTTCGATAGTATTCTCCATAACACATTCTCTTTGTTTTCTGACCATGAACAGCCGTCTGCTAGTTTGCAAACTGCACTTTCTTGCATTTCCATTAGAAACCATTAGGAGGCGCATGCTGTGGTGTTCTTTGTGTGGCTAATTTTAGGATGGTTGGCGTAGTGTTCACAAAGACCACAAAACAGCTTTAAACTGAATAAAGCTATAAATTTATTAATGCTACTAATTTGGATTCAACGTTTATTGCTCGATAATACAGTTGATAATAAACGTATAATCTACACATCTACTACTAATCTCTACACTATTACATTAACTATGATCTGCTCTCACTCACACTATCTTTCCTTCAGTCTGTTCTCTAGCTTTCTCCTCAACCTCTTCCCCCGTAAGGCTTAGCATCAATGTCTCATATACTTATACATCTAGCTCCCTCTGCTGGCTGATTTCGACATTTCATTAACCCTTGCAATTCTTACATTTATGATAATGTCACACATGTCACAGTCCTCTTGAGGGGTTAATATCAAACCTTCAAAGGGCACAAACGTGTACAAACCAGTGTTCACCAGCTTGTGGTACAGTACCCTTGTATACATTGCCGATTGATATGACTTGAGGAACATTCTTTTCTGTATTGTCACAGCATGGTCTAGTCCAAACAAACTTCAGGTTAATTGGTCTGTGCTGTAGATGAAGAAAATTACTTTTTCTGACCTGGCAAGATGTGATTTGTAGGCTTCTATTTGGTATTAAGATTAACAATGCTACAGTTTGATCTGGGGTTTTAAAACAATTTAGAGTATCCAATTATTTTTCTTTCCAATTTAGCGTGGCTAATCCACCGACCCTGCACATCATTTTGGGTTGTGGGGTGAGACCCACGCAGACACTAGGAGAATGTGCAAACTCCACACGGCCAGTGACCTGGCTCCTTAGTGCTGTGAGGTAGCAGTGCTAATCTCTGTGCCACCATGTCGCCCTACTTTGATCCAGATTAATTCAGGATGCACCTTTTTGACCTGAAATCTCTACATTCTACAACAATGAATGCATTTCAAAAATAGAGTGCCTGGAAAACACTTTGGGACGTCCTGAAGTTGTCAAAGGTGCTATATAAATCGAACCTTTTCTTTGAAGGTATGCATTAATTAATTTTTATTAGTATTTCGCCCCCAGTACTACTTTCTTGAAGCACCAATAGTTGCAGAAGTCTCCAGGGTGGAGTGGTTACCACAACATGTATTACAGCATCCGGGACTCTGGTTCAATTCTGGCCTTGGGTGACTGTCTGTCTGCCTATGTGGAGTTTGCATGTTCTCCACATTATCCACATGCCTGCATAGGTTTCCTCCAATAGTCCAAAGATGTGCCGGTTAGGTGGATTGGCCATGTTCAATGTGGGTTGTTAAGGGAACAGGGGGTGGAGTGGGCTTGGGTAGAGTGTTCTTTCAGAGAGGCTGGATGCAGATTTGAAGGGGCAAACTGCCTCCTTCTGCACTATAGGAATTCTATGGTTAGGTTTATCAGCAATGGAGTGGGAGGAGAGATTGACACACTGATTCTACTGCATTTAATTTAAATGATTTAGCAGGGAGTTAAATTTGCTTATTAAAAAACTTGACATTTGGTGATGAGGAGTAAATGTTGGCATGCTTTAAGATGTCTTTGTATTTATTGCAGGGTGTATGTGAAGACATGACCTACGCAGAAATAAAGAAGCAGTACCCTGAGGAATATTCATTACGCGAACAAGACAAATATTATTACCGCTACCCAACTGGTGAGGTAGGTTATATAGTGTTCAATTGTTCTTTGTTTGAGTCTGTTTATTGATGATGCTCACAGTGCTTGTTTGATTAAGCCTGGGTGTGGACTTCGGGCAAAGTAAAACTGGAGGTAGAAAGAGCTGGAAGAGTGAGCCATGGAGTAAATGTTTTGACAATGTGGAGATGTCGGCGTTGGACTGGGGTAAGCACAGTAAGAAGTTTTACAACGCCAGGTTAAAGTCCAACAGGTTTGTTTCGAATCACTAGCTCGTGTTGTAAGACTTCTTACTGTAAACATTTTAAAGCCTCTAACACAGTTAGAATCATAGAATTTACAGTGCAGAAGGAGGCCATATGGCCCATCGAGTCTGCAAGAATGAGCACTCTACTTAAGCTCCCCCCCCCCCCCCCCCTCATATCATGCTGTGATATAAACTAGTCATTTGTGCATAGGTCAGAAGTATTAAATATACCACAGGTTACACATGGTAGCATCTTGTATGGTGTTGACGAAGCATAACGCATGAGGATTTTGATTTGATTTATTGTCACATGTACCGAAGTACAGTGAAAAGTATTTTTCTGCGGCCGAGGTGAACGTACACAGTACATACGTAGTAGACAACAGAGAACATTGACAAATGGTACATCGACAGACAGTGATTGGTTACAGTGTGGAACAAGGGGCCAAACAAAGCAGATACATGAGCAAGAGCAGCATCGGGCATTGTGAATAGTGTTCTTACAGGGAACAGATCAGTCAGAGGGAGAGTCGTTAAGGAGTCTGGTAGCTGTGGGGAAGAATCTGTTCCTATGTCTGGATGTGCGGGTCTTCAGACCTCTGTACCTTCTGCCTGATGGAAGGGTCTGGAAGAAGGCAATGCCTGGGTGGGAGGGGTCTATGATAATGCTGTCTGCTTTCTAAGGACTAGAACATTTTGACAAAGTATTTAACAAAGCACAGAAACAGATGTTGCATTCATAACTCTGTTCCAGGGGGCTATTAATTTGCTTTCAAAACTGGAATTTCCAGAACAACTTCCAGGATGTTTGCAGGGTTATTTCATTGACGTTTATGAAAATATTGTTGTACATAATCCAGACTCACTACTTTAAAAATCCTGCTGTATTTCCATCCTGAAAATGTTAATTTGAATGCGTAAATTTATTTATTTTTGCTTGTTTGTTTGTTTCTACTTTTTAGTCCTACCAAGACTTGGTTCAGCGGCTAGAACCTGTTATCATGGAACTGGAGAGACAGGGGAATGTCTTGGTCATCTGTCACCAAGCTGTCATGCGTTGCCTCCTTGCATACTTTCTAGATAAAAGTGCAGGTATGTGAATCGAACAGGGGTGTGCTGTCGTCTCCAGTTATTTTCTTTGTCATTCAGATTTCTCTGGTTGCCTATAACACATGCCTAGATGGTGCACAATATAATCTAATCTCCAGAAGTGTAACGCCGTTCGACCCTGCGGTGCCTGCCAAGCACAATATTAAATGTTGAACTTTTAAAAATTTAGAGTACCCAATTATTTTTTCCAATTAAGGGGCAATTTAGCGTGGCCAATCCACCTAGCCTGCACAGTTTTGGGTTGTGGGGGCAAAACCCACGCAAACACGGGGAGAATGTGCAAACTCCACACGGACAGTAACCCAGAGTCGGGATCGAACCTGGGACCTCGGCGCCGTGAGGCCGCAGTGCTAACCACTGCGCTGCCGTGCCGCCCTTAAATGTTGAACTTGACCGGGGGATTAAATATTGTATCGGTGTCAATTTATGATGGGTTCTTTCTGTCTTTAGATGAGCTGCCGTATCTAAAGTGTCCCCTTCACACCGTATTAAAGCTGACTCCCTTTGCTTATGGTGAGTGAGATGATTTCTTTGCACGAATCTTGTTTGATCGTGTCTTAAATTCAAGTGGATGACCGGCTTTAATTTTCTGTGCATTATTAGGCTGTAAGGTCGAATCTATCTTTTTGAATGTGGAAGCAGTAAACACACACCGAGATCGACCAGAGGTGAGTAACGAGCTTACTGCATATTGAACGGGCTCTGGTTCCATTGGAACCGGTCCATGCATCATTGTTTAGCAAACTGCCTGCGCAACTTGGAATATCATGGGACGGGAAACGGGTGAAAACTGCAGCCTGGCTTCTACATCCAGCTACATAAATTCCCGATCTTTTTAATTGAGACAGCGATTTGATTTGTGGGAATGGGTTTCAATTGAAGAGAGAGGTGCCAAGTTATGTATTAGCTGGAGGTGCATCTGCTGCTCACCCGTGGCTGACTTGCATTGACTTTAGTGGAAGGTAAAGCCCACTTTGAATTGCATTACGATTATCTCAGAGTTTCAAAAAACGCGGAGGGGATAGCTGTGGAAGTGTCTTGTAATGGAATGAAGAGTTGTAATGTCCTGACAGGAATGCGACCACCAGATGGATTAACAAAGAAACAGTTCATTTAAAGTAAGGATCCACGTGCAGAGTGAGATAAAAGCCAGCATGTTCCAAGACTCCAAACTCCTTGGAACCCACACTCCGCCCCCAGGGTTCACAGGCTCTGGCCCCATTGGCCGATTGGGTTACTCACCCCCTTTCAAGGGGCACTTTGCTGCAAGGTGGGGGGGGGGGAAGGGAAAGAAATAGCAGTTTAAAAATGTGGCCTTTTTAGATTATAAAGGCTATTTTGGAAATTGATATTTACTTGCCAAAGAAGACAATGGGTTTCACCTCCCCTGATATCTTATAACGCTTCTATCATGTGTTTTTACTGTTGATTGGGTCAGGTTTGATTCGGCAAGCCACCATCAGTCGTATAGTGTAAATACCACCTTTCCCTGCATTGTGTGACTTTAGGAAGGGTTGAATGTGAATCCTGCCGCTAGTCAGTGTGTGCTGATGACCTGATATGTCAGCCAATTTCATCCAGTCTTCACTTAGCAAATTGGAAGAGAACAGCTTTTTCAGTTCTGCCGAATGTGCCTAAATGGGGGATGCAGAAACCTCCTGAGGCACCCGGTTAACACTGTCAATGAGGCACATCCTTCCTTCCTTCCTTCCGCAGTATGTGAAAGTTCGGAGTCTTTTACTTGGTGGGAACCAAGGTGGACTGTTACCCTTTGAGGATCCTTCACGATTCTTCATGGCACTTTGAACTTCCACCATGCTGATTTTTGAAAAGTGCCCAAAGCTCCTTCCAGTCCCACTACTGGGATGCTGAGCTCAGAAGTGTGCAAAAGGGAAAATATCTGAGGAGTTCTTGAGCAGTACCTAATTGTCTGTTCAGCACACAAACCCCTAATTAGTGTACCTAAACCACAGCTGCCATAACTCTCAAATGCTCTGGCTTCAAGGTGAGACGGTGCATGTTTAGATGACCTCAATGCCGTTTCTGCTACAGTGATGGGTTTGTCAGCAAACCCCATCGTGGCTAGGCAAGTGTGCTTGCTGTTTGACTGCATTTTCTTTTTCATTAACACCCTAGAAAATTTTAAATGTTTTCACCTGGCTTAAAGATCACATCAAATCTTACGGGGATTTATTTCCCAAAGTGGACTCGTGTTTAATTCTATTAATGTGATGCGTGGAGAAAATGGCAGAAGTGCACTTGATAACAAACTAATGTTCTGTATAGTAATACATTCCGAAACGTTATCATTCTTATTTCTTGGAATGGATGCATAATCAGTGGTGACCTATTTAAATGTCCCTTCGAGTGTAGTTGGGGATGGGCAATAATTGCTGTCCTTGTCAGTGATACCCATGTGCCAAGAACAAATAATAAATGGCTTATTTGAGGTAAATAGTGGCCAATAATTGGAGCACTAGAAATTGGTCTGGTTGGCTTATTGCTGAAGGAATAAGGAGCAGCCAAGTGTATTAACACAAGGACCTGAAATATATCTGAGGCTATATTACATCAATCAGGGAATCCCTGAGCCCTTCACGAAAAGACCTTCAGTGAGTATGAAGTGCTATTACGTGGATCAAGGTGGCTAATTTGCACGCACAGCCCAAACAGCTGCAGATGAGATTCATGACTTCCAAGATCTGAATCTTGAAACGTGTCGCTACATCGCTGAGTTTATCACAATGCACTGAAATGTTAGTGAGTTGGTCGCAAGCGGAATCGGTCCAGTTTCTCTTTCCTGGCCGTTCTTGGAACAAGCGCAGTAGAATTTTTAATCTGATCTTGAGGGCCTGTCTGACACCAGGGACAGCAACAGGTGACGCACCTGTCCACTGCTCACCTGTGAGGTACTTGTGTTCCTGCATTGTGATGTTGAAATTTAGACTGGATTAGTAGATGACTTGACTCCACTGATGACTCAGAAATTGTACTGAGCTCTTTGCCTTGTGTATTAATCCACGGGAGGCAGGAGTTCCGTCACCACACCAATATTTATTTACAATAACGATATTACAGGAGCAGCTACAAACAGTGCTGCTAGCAGTCCAGTCAACTTAAGACTGGCTCACAAAGCCTACACAGGTGATTATATGGGCCCCCTCAATGAGCTATCATTGAGGGAGCTCATACTCCAATTGGCCAACCAATAAAGCCAATTGGAGTTCATTACACCTTGGATAAGGCACATCTGATCCTTGATGTAACCCGAGTTAGATGATTTCTTCTGGGTAACTTCAGTAGCACTGGGAAGCGCAAGTGTATTGATACTTCATTGGTACATGAATAGAACCTGATGTGATGGTCCATCCCATTGAATAGACTATGTTCACTGCATCTCAAATTCTTCTATATGAAGAACATAGACATGGAAGAAATAAAAGATCATCACGTGTCATTGAATTCTACCTCTATGAATTGCAGCTATTTAAGCAGAAGGTCCAAAATTGGTTGCCTTTGGGGAAAATAGTAATTAAAGTTAGGTTTTGATTTCCTCTTGAACGGATTTGTAGCTTTTACTTGGAAGGGTAAAAGCACAGCCATATTATTGACCTGTAGCTGTTGTTGATTGGCTGGGTATAGGAAACCTGTCACACTTTAGAGGAGTTACTGCCATTTGGAGGAGCCTTGGCTGTTGAGTCACGTGTGCTCTGCAAATTCCTGTTGTCCGAACGGTTGCTGCCATAGTGAATGATGTTTACCACCCCTACATGCTGTTGCAATGGAGTTTTCGGTGAGGAATACAAAATTTTGAATTCCACTTGTGCGTGTTTTTGTTTTTAAGCATGGGTGATTTGCTACCAATGGAGAATTTTGTACATCTCACTTTTTGGGGCAAGAGGTTGACTTCTCTTAAACCAGCTTTTCACAACTTTTGTCGCAGAAATGTGAGCATTCGTTGGATTAAACATTTTCTAAATCACCGATCTCTGAACCTAGTAAAATGACTGGGCGCGATGGGTTTTGTCAAAATATTCAATGGAATGAGGTTCGTAGACAGATTTAAGCTAAAAATGCCATTGTCAAACTCGTATAGTTAGGGCTAATGCTCTGAATAATGTAACTTGGTGGCCATTTAAAAATCCTACCCATGAAAATGGGTGAGGGAGAACTTGGGGTGAATTGGTGATGAGGCCTATGTACAGATTTCAGCATTAACGACAGTGTCTGCAGTCACGTGACCTCAGTCTGATTAACACAGCGACTGCTTTCCCCTTCCGCCCAAGCATGTGATGTATAGATGTGTAATGATTTTATTAAAAGTTTGGTTTTGGAAATGCTCCTATTGTAATATAGCTTTCTCTTTTTACATTTTTCCCCTCCCCACCCTCATTCGCTTTGACCAGGACATTGGTAAGAAGGGATCTAACCCACTCATGCGTCGCAATAGTGTTACCCCTCTGTCAAGCCCAGAGCCCAACAAAAAGCCGAGGATTGAAGGCCTAGAGGACCATATGGCCTCGTCTTCCTCAGCCATGCCTGTCTGCCTGGTCTCTGAAGTGTCCACATCCCTGCTTGGACAAGTTAGTTGAATGTTCTGTACCATTTATGGCTGCCGCTGCTGCTTTTCGCTTATAATCTGCAGATTCTGAGTATGCCTTCTGCATTAAATGATGTTCTGTGCTGCGCCCTAATCTTACTAATTGCTTATTTAAAATGTAGCCGTACATGAGAATGATTACGCTACTTGCTGCTTTGGTGAATGAAAGTGCTCAACTGAAAAAAAAAAAAGCTGTGTGTTGTTTTGTTTTACTGCTGGCTTCGGCTGCTTGCTTTTAAATATACCTGGAATATTCTGGCCTCGCTGTAGATTCTTAAGAATGGGGAAAAAGACCATTTCTCGACAAATGCAAGTTGCAACGCTTCGAAACTTAAAACAGTATTTTTAGTTAATGTAATAAAATTAACCATCCCTCTTTCGTTTAGAATGTATGCTAACAGCTGCTTTCTTTACTTTGTAAAGACCGACGTTGAGAATCTACTCCTGTCTTTTTGAGTGGTGCCGCACATTAAGCTTAAACAGCCTACCCTTATTTAATTTGAGTATTTTGCGTGAGGTTTATTCAGTCTCAATGATGCAATTGTAATAAAAGCTGTGACTTTGTTCGGATTTCCAGTTGAATTGTGAAATTTTGAATTGAGGGAAACCTGCTTTCATTTTAACCTTGAAGGCTACAATCAATTTTTTTTTAATCCTGCAAGGGGTGGCACGGCGGCGCAGTGGTTAGCACTGCTGCCTCACGGCGCCGAGGACCCGGGTTCGATCCCGGCCCTGGGTCACTGTCCCTGTGTGGGGTTTACACTTTCCCCCCCGTGACTGCGTGCGTCTCAGCCCCACAACCCAAAGAGTTGTGTAGGTGGATTGGCCACGCTAAATCGCCCCTTAATTGGAAAAGAAAACGAATTGGACAAGTTTAAATTTTAAAAATAAAACATTTTTATCTTACAATTGCATCAATTGTTGTCCTTTTGTGTAGCTACAGAATCTCGGAGAACTGTTGAGGTAGTAATGAGTAAGTTGCAGTTAACTAATAGATATTTGAATAATGAACAGGAGCCATTGAAGTGTGATGTTGGGATGGCACAGTGGTTAGCACTGCAACCTCATAGCATCAGGGTTCAATTCTGGCCGTGGGTGACTGTGTGGAGTTTGCACATTCTCCCTGTGTCCGCGTGGGTTTCCTCCAGGTGCTCCAGTTTCCTCCCACTGTACAAAGATGTGTAGGTTAGATGTAGAGTAAGAAGTCTTACAACACCAGGTTAAAGTCCAACAGGTTTGTTTCAAACACGAGCTTTCGGAGCACGGCTCCTTCTTCAGGTGAATCGGAGCCGTGCTCCGAAAGCTCGTGTTTGAAACAAACCTGTTGGACTTTAACCTGGTGTTGTAAGACTTCTTACTGTGCTCACCCCAGTCCAACGCCGGCATCTCCACATCATAGGTTAGATGTGGTATGGGATAGGGTGGGGGGAGTGGGTGCTTTTTCAGTGGGGCAGTGCAGACTCGATGGGCCAAATGGCCTCTTGCACTGTTGGGATTCTATGGTTTAACTAACAATTTCTCAATCCCGTTGACTGCACTTGGGGACATTCTTTGGGTTAAAACTCCAGCATGTGCCCATCCTAGTCAAAGCCTCCTTCAATAAGAGGCTTTTCCTTGGCAGAGAGGCCAATAAGCAAGAGGCAATATTTTCAAGTAATCGGTAGAAGGATTAGAGGGGTGTTAAAAAGATGTTTCACCCAGAGGTCGAAGGGGTGGGGAAGGTTGTAAAAACTCACTTTCTGAAATGTTGGTCAAGACAGACACCCTTTGCATTTAAAAAGCACTTGGATATGCGCACTTGAAGTGCTGTAACACACAAGGCTGCGGGCCAAAAGCTAGCAGGTGGCATTAGACTGGATAACTGCTTTCTGGCCAGCATGGGTTTGATGGGCCGAACGGTCTTCTATGCTGTGAAAACCTCTCAGCCGCCATCTGACACCACCACTGCCCGTGTGGCATTTGCACATTTCGCCCCGTGTCTGCGTGAGACCTGCTCCCACAAACCCAGTCCTTCCAAAGTGTCATGTAGCCTTGTATATTCAGGTCCCAGTCTTTGTAATCTTGAAGCCATGTCTTTGTAATGGCCATCAGATCGTATATATTTACTTATCTCTATTTTAGCTCTCTATTCAAACGTTTTGAAGAAATGCTCAATGCGTTGAGATCCAGATTGTTCAGCTGTCTTTTTTGAGCCTTTTTTTTTGGCGACCTCTAGCCTTTTCTGCCCCAGCCATGCTCCAATTATCACTTTTTTATTGTCACCTTGTTCTCTTGCCTTGTCTTTTCTCTTTAATTTCACACTGACCCGCACTTGATGTCTCTTCTCACTATTTAGTCTAAAGCCCTCTCTACCGCCCTAGTTATCCAATTCACCAGAACACTCGCATCCCAGGCGGCTTTGGGTGTAGACCATCCCAATGGTACAGCTCCCACTTTTCCCAGTATTGGTGCCAGTATCACATGAATCAAAACCCATTTCTCCCCAATCTTCGAGCCATTGAGTATTTTTAACATCTTTCGGTCTTTTTTTTTTAAAAACAGGGTCTCTACATGTCTAATTCAGTGTAGACTTTCCAGTTCCCAACTAGTAAAGCTGTATTCACAGTAAGATGTAGATACTGCAGTGAGCTTGTCTGGGCTTGCGTCTTTGTAGTGAACTTTGCGTTTTTTGGGGGGAACATTTCGATAAGTATGATATCTAGCTTAGAGGAACATGCGTTTGATTTTGTTTAAACTCATTGTGACTGTTTTTGTTTTGTGTTGAATTTGTAAATCAAGTTCTGTTTTCTCTACCTCTTTATTTATCATACATTTTGTTTTCACTCTTCAGCCTTTAATAGGAAAGGCTTGCCTGTAAGTATTTCCTTACCTCTCTTTGTTCTCCATTATCTTTTTAAGTAGTAATTTGTGGTGTGGGCACTGGCTTTGAATGGATCAACAATATTTTTTTCTCTAAAATGGACAAGACTTCTCATAAACTAATCCCGATTTAGAATTGGAGATGACATCTACTAGGATCCCATTTTTATGCATAAAAGTTTACTTTGCAATGATCAGTTAACAGACAAACCATTTTTTTCCCCTCCAAGGCAAAGCCAGCATAGAATGCCATTCAGCCCATCGAGTCTGCACCCACCCTCTGAAAGAGCACCCTACCTGGGTCTTCCTAAAGTAAAAATATGTATTGCATGAATTAAATATTTATTTTAACCATTTGAATGTTTTGTATCCTTGCCTGCTTTCGTAAACATTTTGCGGCAAATCTGCTTAAACTAGATGTTGGGTTTTTCTTTAAAAACGTTTTTCATTGCAACTCTCTGTATTTCTAGTTAACAGAAGGGTGTGACCTCAGTCAGGTGGTCAGTTGATGGTCCGTTGTTCAAGGGAGGGACACCCCTGAATGATGTCTCAGTCAGCTGGGTCACCCACCCTGGTCTTGTCTCGAATGCCATCCAACACTGAAGGAAAATGTCTTGGGACCATTTTTAAATTTTTTTTAAATTTAGAGTACCCAATTAATTTTTTCCAATTAAGGGACAATTTAGCGTGGCCAATCCACCTACCCTGCACATCTTTGGGTTGTGGGTGCGAAGCCCACGCAAACACGGGGAGAACGTGCAAACTCCACACGGACAGTGACCCGGAGCGGGGATCGAACCTGGGACCTCAGCGTCGTGAGGCTGCAGGGCCACAGTGCTGCCCTTGGGACCATTTTTGAGTATAAATTTCATTCACACTGCTCCAGCTTTTTCACTTGGATTTCTCATATAAAAATGGTTTTGGGGGCATGTTCCATCATCAAATCTCTCCAAGCCACACACCATCCTGACTCGGAACCAGATCACCGTTCTTGCACCTACACCGCATGGACTGCAGCGGTTCAAGAAGGCAACCCGCCTCCACCTCCAGGGCAATTAGGGATGGGTAATGGATGGGCCAAGCCAATGACACCCACATCCCGTGGTAAAAGCAAATAACTGTGAGGTAGCCGACTACTTTCTTAATTTTTTTTAAAATCAATCTGAAAAGCAAATTTTGCCTTTCTTGTTCATCCAAATGTTTTTGAATAGAACCGCAAACTTTTTTTTTGGTTAAAAGCAGCAGACCTTAGGAAGTGCTACAAATGTGCTCTCTTTCTTGTATGTTGATGTTTGTCTGTGTTCAGTATCTCTTCCTTTCTCTTCCCCCTCGCTTTCCATTCTCAGACGTACAATCTTTCATTATCTCAACATTTTATCCTTGTTAATCCTTCAAAGGTAACTGGCTAAGTGCTTGCTGGCCGTGCCCTACGATGCTGTAGTCATCCTCTTAGTACTTTGCCTGCAGGGCCATTTAGAAATGAAGTCTTTCACTAATGAAAGATCTTTCATTTTTGCATGTAAGAGATATAAAGGCACTTGGCTATTGTGCCGACCACCAGATTACATGTTGTTCATGAATGATACCTGTGCTTCTGAGTCTTTATATTTGTGAGGTGGTTTGGGGATTGCAGAGGGGAAAGAGGAGATTTTACTTCTGGTGCAAACCTAACTAGATTGGAACTCTACTGAAAACTACATCACCATGGATAGGCAGGCTTGACCTGGATAAATACCGTATCCCTCCGATATTGAGCAAGGTGTTGCACAGCAGGTTTGTAATTGAACGTATTAAAGTTTCAAATTCAACACCAAGTAAAATTATGACACAAAGCACTGCAACATCAACTTGACCTGGTGGCGCTGGCAAGGGTGCCATGACTGGAGAGGAGTATGGGACCAAATGTAAATAATCCGTTGTGCTGGCGAGGTCAGTGTAACCGACCTGTCCTGGTCATTTCTGCCACTCTCTGCATGCTCTCTTCATGAGTCTTTGCAAATCTGGCATGTGGACTTGAAAGAAAGCTTGCATTACAATGTCAATTGCAGGAAATTCACATGAGGTGTTGGGGATGGCATCAGACCATTTAATTGTTTAACAGTCGCTCTCTGCTTCTTGAACATAATATGCAACAGATACGAGCTTCAATAATCAATGGTTAGTTTGCTTGCATGCATGTGGCTTTTCATGCTTTTTTTAATTGAAACCACAATTAATTTGCATGTGTACTCAATTTCTTTCTTTACTCAACAGATGGTGAATGAAATGCCACGGCCTTCAGATAAGAATGCTGTGGTGACTCTCTCAACCCAAGAATGAGACCTTCCTTTCACTTTAAATTTTGAGGCTGCATTATGTTTCAATCCCCCCCTGCCCAATCGCTCGCTGCATTGAGGAAACATTGCCTTCCTTGACCTGGATATCCATTGCTTGTGAGATACTCCGAGTGATCCATTCGGGGAAATAAAATGGGAGAATATGGATTGTAGACTTTGCCAGAAAGGACCTTGACCATTCTCACTGTTGACTGTTAATATGAATGTCTTGCTACTGTAATAATGTGCAAGTGCTTTTAGTGAACAAAACTTGTTCTTCAGTTTGTAAATATCTAGTAAATCTCGTTGGAGGGATATATTGAACCGTGTTTGTGTATATGTATGTGTGTGTGTATATATGATGTAAATAGTTGCATAATGAAGATTGAATCTAATTTTCCAGTGTTTCAGTCTTCATGGAATCATACAGTCTTTAAAGTATGTCTTTGTGACCCTGAAAGTGACACTACAATATCCAAGAGGACTTTTGTGTGACCAGTTTAACTTCATAATGCTGAAGCGGTGTTATTGAAGTTGGCACTCTGCTACAAAGATGTGCCAAGATATTGTACGGGGGAGAATCTGGTGATGTTGTTGCCGTTTGACCCAAATTTTAATTTTTGTTTGTTTTTATTTGTGTCTGATATTTCACTACACCTTTGTGAAATGCAGACGTCGCGTTCCAAGGTGGCTCTGGTTTTGCAGCTGCCGATCCTGAAGCCGCAAGCGCAGTGAGACAGACCGCACCCGTCAAACCTTTTGGTTGTTTCAATGCACCTGTTTGCACATCATTGTGAAATGCCATATTTTGTAGAAAAGTTCCAGTTCTGCTCAAAATTTGAGAAGGTGCAGGTTTTTGCACTCAAAAAAAAAATGAGGGTTTTAAAGGGAAAGATGCTAGTTCCTCAGTGTTGGAGGACAGCATTGAAACCTCCCATGTTACAGTCATGCTTCTTCATCTCAGAAGACAATCTGGACTCCGATAGCCTGTGTGATTTGGTGGTGATGTCGCTGGAAGTCCGGATTTGGGTAGGAGAATTCTACCTGATATGTAATGATCAGTGATGTGCAGCCTTGGGCAACCATTGTGTGTGTGTGTGTCCTCTGCTAATGGAACTGTGTCAGCTTCTTGGTTGCACTGTGGTTAATGGAACCATTCAGTACAACATTAATACTTTCACCTAAAATTTTGTTACCAATTACTTCAAGCCACCAGATTACTAAAACGTTCTACCTAATGTATACAGTCTACCGATGATAGCAATGCTACCTGTTCGGAGCATCAAAGGATCCTGGTATTACCAAAGGGTCTAGTTTTGTTTAATGTGCTCATTCATTTAATTGTCTGTTACACTAGCTGATGTGTGAATTGTTAAAACCGCAGTGCCTAGTGCGTTTGTCTTGCACAGCATAATCGAGTTTAGCAGTATTGGCGAGGAGGCTTCAAGCTGTACTTGACGTGTAGTCTACCAGCATGATATCCACATTCTATCCCTTTTGAGATAAATGCATTATTGCACAAAGTTTTATTTATCGGATACTTTTTTTGGGGTGGGCGGGGATAATTTAATTGGGGTAGGGGGGTGCGGGGGGTGGTAAGCATTTCTTCTGCATACCGCTGAATACCGCTTTAGTGGATACTGGATTTAATTGCATTGGCCAAAGCGGGTTTCTGTAGTAACGTTCCTATTCCAATTGAACTTTCCGACTTGAAAAGGATGAGGAAGCCCAAGGCTTGGGTTCAAACCAAGCGGACGGACTGTTTGTTTGATTTTTGTTTCTTTTCTTTTTTTGTAGTTTCATTGTTGAATGTTATAATTTTTTTTTTTTGGGTGTTTTATAGTACTGATTCTGTTTTGACACAAATTTATTTAAGATAGTTCATAGCTTGGAAAAGGTTTTTCATCTTGAAACTGCGCGGCATGTTGCATCTACTGTGTATGCATGTATTGCCTTTCCCTGAAGGGAAAGTGCTAGGTAATGCCAGCAGAAGTATACAGGGTACATTTTTCCAATTATGTATATTTTACAGTTGCTGGACCAATAATAAAAAATGTTAACTTAAAAAACAATACAACTTGCATTTCCTTTTTCTTCTCCACGTTCGTTCGGTTTTGTGCGAAGGGAATTTTCTTTACGCCTGTTACTTGTCATTTAAATCAAGGCAAGTTAAGAGCCTCAGAGTGGTAGGGCATATGGCCCCTTGAGCCTGCTGTGCCATTAATAAGGTTATGGCTGATCCTCTCTTTCAACTCCAATGTCCCACCTGATCCCCATATCTCCTTGGAAGTCGGGAAAACCGTAGTCTCTGCCTTGATGGAACTTCCCTCTGTGGGAGGGAATTCTTAAAAGTCACAACCTGGAGTTAAGAAATTCTTCCTCGGCTTGGACTGAAATGACCATCCCCTTACCCTGAGATTATGCTCCCTGGTTCTGCACTCTCCTGCCAAAGGAAAGTGCCTTGCGCTTCTACCGTGTCTTAAATGTTTCCACCAGATTACATCTCATTGTTCTTAACTTTGATGGGCCTATTCTAGGGGTGGCACGGTGGCTCGGGCCTATTCTAGGGGCAGCAGCAGAGTGGCTCAGTGGTTAGCTGCATCACAGAGCCAGGGACCCGGGTTTGATTCCCACCTTGGGTAACTCTGTGTGGCATTTTCACTTTCTCCTGTGTCTGTGCGGGTTTCCTCCGGGTGGTCCGGTTTCCTCCCGCAGTCCAAAAATGTGCAGGTTAGTTGGATTGGACATGCTGAATTGCCCCTTTTTGGGTGGGGATTAGGGCCTAGGTAGGGAGGCTTTTCAAAGGGATGGTGCAGACTCAATGGGCCGAATAGCCTCTTTCTTTACTGTAGGGATTCTGTGATTCTATTCTATGATACTCCATCTCTCTTGGGGGAAACCCTCTCATCTCCAGGAACTGATCTAGTCAAACTTGCTGCACTCCTTCAAAAGGAAGTATATTTTTCCTTGGATACAAAGACCAAAACTATTCTGCATTCTGGGTGTAGGCTCACCAGGGACTTGTACAATTGCAGCAAACCATCCTTACTCGTTTTTCTCTACCTGTCTTGCAATAAAGGACGATATGCCATTTCTCTTCCAGTTGCTTGCTGCAATACCCAGTTAGTTTTATTTCTTGTACAAGGACACCCAGATTCCTCTGTACACCATTATTTTCTTAACATTTAAAATATGTTCAGTTTTTCTCTAACAAAGTGGTCTCACGGTAGCATGGTGGTTAGCATCAATGCTTCACAGCTCCAGGGTCCCAGGTTCGATTCCCGGCTGGGTCACTGTCTGTGTGGAGTCTGCACGTCCTCCCCGTGTGTGCGTGGGTTTCCTCCGGGTGCTCCGGTTTCCTCCCACAGTCCAAAGATGTGCGGGTTAGGTGGATTGGCCATGCTAAATTGCCCGTAGTGTAAGGTTAATGGGGGGATTGTTGGGTTACGGGTATACCGGTTACGTGGGTTAAGTAGGGTGATCATTGCTCGGCACAACATCGAGGGCCGAAGGGCCTGTTCTGTGCTGTACTGTTCTATGTTCTATGTAAAGTCAATAGCCTATTTCCTCATATATTGTATTCCGTCTATTACCTTCTCAAACCACTCACGTAACCTTCTCCATAACTGTTTGCAAACATTGTCCTTCTCTGCTTACTTTCTTACCAAGTTTTGTATTTTGACCAAATTTGGATACATTCCACTCTGTCCCCTCACCTAAGTTGCTAATATAGGTTGGAAACCGCAAGAGGGTTGACATCTATCCTTGTGGGCATCCCACAGACACCAGCTTACCCACTTGAAAATAACCCGTTTACCCAACCCTTCCATTTTCTGTCCTTTTTTTAAAAAAAAAGTATCGAACCAATTTACTATCCATGCTAATATTGTCTCCATTTACATCAGTCTTAATCTTGTGCACCTTCCTGAATGTCTTTTTAAAAATAAAAATATACTACATCCAGTGATTTTTCTTTATTTACCCTTAGGTACATCATCCAAGGTCCCAGGTTTGATTCCTGGCTTGGATCACTGTCTGTGCGGAGTCTGCACATTATCCCCGTGGCTGCGTGGGTTTCCTCCCGGTGCTCCGGTTTCCTCCCACAGGTCCTGAAAGACGTGCTGTTAGGTGAATTGGACATTCTGAATTCTCCCTCTCTGTACCTGAACAGGTGCCGGAGCCTACTTGTGACACTGATACAGCTGTATAATGCAGCAGGTATACCAGTGATATTTTGGGGAGATGGTCAATAATGCCCCCAACCTACCATCTGGGCCTCCCTCTGGTTCTTTGCTGTTATTCTAGAGTTGATGGTCAACATTCCCTTCCACCAAGACTTCAGACTTTTAAAAAAAATTGTAAATGGAAATCTCGAATACAGACGTTGACCTCTCGCTCTGAACAAGATGAGGATCTAGAGTCAGTGGAGACAAAACATGCAAACTGTTTTCTTTGTCCTTTATTCCTTTTATCCACAAACATTAAACCATTTTTGTTAATGTTTGACTATGAATCAAGTATACGTTAATGCAGCTTTATGGCTAAATCGGTCTCCACTTTCACTAATCGTAGATCATAGAATTATAGAATTTGCAATGCTGAAAGAGGACACTCGGCCCATTGAGTCTGCACTGCCCCTTGGAAAGAGCACCCTACTCAAGCCCACACCCCTACCCTATCCCTGTAATCCCACCTAACCTTTTTTGTTTGGACACTAAGGGCAATTTGTCATGGCCAATCCACCTAACCGGCACATCTTTGGACTGTGGGAGGAAACTGGAGCACCCGGAGGAAACCCAGGCAGACACGGGGAGAATGTGCAGACTCCGCACAGACAGTGACCCAAGCTGGAAATCAAACCTGGTGCTGTTTAGCAACAGTGCTAACCACTGTGTGACCATGCTGCCATTTTGTTTCTCCTTTCCTGGCCACTTTGCTGCTTAGAGTTCCTTGTGAGCTGAGCTCTTGTCACCCTGCACAAGGAGTCATTGCAACAGGGACCACACAACGGAAATATTCCTTTGGCCGTTTAGTGCTCTTGTACAATAACTGGACATCTCAAAGCACTTTCCAGCCAATGAACCCGTTTTGAAGTGTGGTCACTGTTGTAATGTCGTAAACAGCAATTCATTTGCAGACAATCAAACTCCCACAAACGTTAATGAGGTAATGACTAGATACATTTTTGTGGGCGTTGATTGAGGCATGACTTTTGGCCAAGGCACCTGGGACAATCCCCTGTTCTTCTTCGAATAGTGACAATTTGTAGTGGAACAAGGAGGGGTGGGACTGGGTTCAACATCTCATCTGAACCTCTGGCAGCACAGCTGTCCCTTCGTACTACACTGGAGTGTCAAGAATAGATTTTTTTGTACTCGGGCCCTCGAGTGGGACTTGCCTCTGAGATACTGGCAACATCTGAGTGACGGCTGGCACCAATAGTACTTTAAATCACCATTGAAGGATATTATCCATAACTTCAAACCAGTTTGCTGAGCTTGACTGAGTGAGATCAATTATACTGGGACTTGAGGACAGGATAAACTGACCACCCCGCCGTGTGTGGTCAGAGGCAGCCCGCCAGTGGGATTTACTGACCCCGCCTTTGTCATTGGGATTTCCTGGTGAACGCACCCCTCGTGGCCGGGAAACCCGTGCACTGGCGTGGGACTGGATTCTCCCGTCAGTGTGAACAGCCGGTAAATCCTGCCCTGAATCTTTCAAACGACAAAGACTTCTGGTTTGATCGGTGTTGAGGCTAATTCACTGATGCTGGATAATGAGGGATCACATTCGTCTCACTATCCTTGGACAAATTCTGAATTGCAGCCCACGTTTGTAGCTTTCTTCTATTGATATTGGACGCGATCTGACTGCCTGTTCTTCAAGATGTCGACTCACCTTCTCCATTACACTGACTTCCCCCTTTGAAGTAGGTGTGCTAATGGGTGCCTGTGTGACCGCTCGCTGGGGAAACGGGCAGATTACTGGACGCCATTCGAAAGGGGGTCCTTCTCCTAATGGGATAGCGATTGACCTCAAATCGGTGATTGCTGGTATCTCGCCACGCCACAGTGTGATCCGGACCTCGCCAACAGGAGTGGGCTGGGCGGCACGAAGGCCCGGTGTTTAGCACTGCTGCCTCGCCGCCGTGGATCAGGGTTCGATCCCGGCTCTGGGTCACTGTCCGCACGGAATTTGCACTTTCCCGCCTGTAACTGTGTGGGTCTCTCCCCCACAACTAAAAATGTTCTTGCTAGGTGGATTGGCCACGCCAAATTGCCCCGTGATTGGAAAGAAAAGTCGGGGACTCAAGATTTAGTTTTGAAAAATGAAAAAAAAAACAGGAGTGGCCCAGTTCGATCGGAAATCAACCGCTGCCTGGCACGTCTCCCGATTTCGGGGGTGCCAGTAAACTAACCGGTCCGCTCGGAGTCGCGCGCGGCTATAGGTTGCACCAATTGGATGAGAAGGGTATTGGGGGTAGATTTACAATTGAATTCATATAAAGAATAAAGTTTGGATAAAGCAGTGAAGGTTTACACCACAAATTTGTACGATGCTGGGGAGGAGACGAAAGTTGAAAGGTGAGGAATAAGATGCAGTTTCCTGGAAACTTGTTTGTAATTCCCCAGCTCAACTCTGCAGTCATCCTTAAATTAGCAATGACAAATATTGGTGAGAGATTTCCATTTCCCTATTTGCTTAGTAGATTGATCAGGAAGAACATGCTGTGGTCTGATCTAACCTGATGGTGTACATTAAAGCAATGACTCACAAAATGATTGCTGTGTCAACGTGCGAGGGTCTATTGCAGAAGAAAAGAAACATTGTGCTACAGGTAAACTGTAATATTCAGTTTGAGTACTTCCTAGTACAGTGAATGATTGATGACTCTCTAACACTTTGATAACACTTCTTTCCTCTTCAGGTTTCATATTTTGCAATGTCGGTGAGCCTTTCACAGTGTCCGATAACAGACAATATCTGAGTGATGTTCACCAATCTTGTACCTGTGTGCAGTGGCTATGGGGGAGGGGAGCATGAATTGGGGGGGGGGAGGGGAGCATGAATTGGGAGGGGGGGGGGGGGGGGGAGGTGGCAGGAGCGCCGCTCATCTGAGTAGAGGGAGGGGGCTGATACCAGCTAGAATGAGGCGATGCCTGAAAGGAGACCCTTTGGGGGGGTGGCACCTGTGCCCCGATGCCAGTGATCCGTGGGGGAGGAGATCTGCAAACTCTCTCTGTGAGGCTGTACTTGTCGGCGTCCACGGGTCCCCCACATCATTTTTTGCCAGGCTTCACCCCGGCTCCAAACAAAAATGAAAAAGTGTTGGATTATTGCCATCATGTCAGAACAGCTGGGGAGATTCACACTGGTTTTCCTGTCCGAAAAGACACTGAGGGCGGGATTTACCAGCTATTAACGCCGGTGGGAAATTCCGGTTCCATACCGGTGCACGGGTTTCCTGGCGACGAGGATGTGCTGCCAAAGGGAAATCCCGTTGACAACGGTGTGGTCAGTCGGCGAAAAACATGCCGACACGGGGAGAACGTGCAAACCCCACACAGACAGTGACCCAAGGCTGGAATTGAATCTGGGTCCCTGGTGCTATGAGGCAGCAGTGCTAACCACTGTGCCACCGCGCTGCCCCAACTGCACCAGCCACCTAAATGCCATGGCAACTGAAGCAGGCCTGGGGCTGGAGATTCCATCGCGAGTGAGTTTTCAAAGCAGCCTCCAGCGTGGGTGTCAGGATTCCGATCGAGAGTTAATCTGAATACCCAGCTGGTCTCCCGTCTAAATGTTAACCAAAAATACAAACAGCTGCTGGGAAAACTCAGCCCTGCCGCTTCTGCTGAGAGAGAAACAGAGTTTACGTTTCTAATCGTAGACAGCTCTACTTCAGAACTGGAGGAAGGTGGAAATGTAATGCAAACAAAAACAGAAAATGCTGTCAAGACCCATTGGGTCTGTGGAGAGGAACGGACTCGAAATGTTAACTCTGTTTCTCTCTCCTCAGATGATGCCGTTGCTGCTTGAGCTTTTGTGTCAGGTTTCCAGCGTCTGAAGTATTTTGATTTTATTGTGGAAATGTGCTGCGTCTTACGCCTTTGAAAGTGGGGAGGAGGGAAGGTCTGGGATAGGCGAGAGGGCAGGAGAAATCAAATGATAAAGACATCATAAAACAAAAGGCAAAGGGACAGACAATGGTACCTGCAAAGAGACAAAATATTGATCCATGAGTGAGGATAAATGTCAGAATAACGAACAACATGGCCCAAAAGCAAAAGCTATAAAAAACACAATTCAAACCAACATATTAACTGGTCCTAAATATTAACCAAGTCTGATTCTGCTTGGTTTCTAAGGTTACTGCAGGTTTAGGCATATTATTGAGTGTGATGGAATACCCTCAATGTTTTGGTCAGTTGTTCTACTATGCCTTTAAAGGACAGCAGCATGACATCACTAGAAGGAAAGTGTGCCATGCAATCCGGTTTTAGATTCGCTGTTGGCTGTGAGCAGAGTACAGCCTAACCCTGGTATCCACAAGCTTTCTATCCATGTATGTGCCTGGTCTGAATAAATGAACCCACAATGTAACCCTTGTGAGTGATTGGTGCTTTTGTACAATCATAGCATGGTTTTCAGGGGTGGTAAAACAGTCTGGCAGCAAGATTCAGCACAGGTACAACATGAGGAACAGTTTTAGTGTGTGCTACATGGCGTGAGGTTACCCTCAATGCTTTAAGTCAGACCACAATGAGTTTACAGCATAGGGGTGTTAAAATTGCAGAACGGTAACTGCACAGAAAGGTTTTGCCTGAATCGTGTTCAGGTAAAGAGCTGGTCAGCACATGATTCCCTCATGGTGATACTGTCGTGCAAAGTCTGTCAGTCAGTGAGTGCATCGAGTGGACAAGCACTGGGTTAGAAAGGTGAGTGACTAGGGTGTGAATTGGATCGATAGCGAGCGAGGCAAAGTCAGAATTTTTTTTTTTAAAGTCATAAAACCGTCATAAAAATGGGCCAGTAAAGTTTGTGAAATAACTTCCGAGCTTTAGATAAACACGTGAAAGTGGCAACAGCAACATTTATCCCAGGTACTATAGCAGAAGGAAAGTCAAAGGGATATTGCCAAAATGTCAACAAAATTCCTCAGTTTGAGTTGGATAGCAGCTGACCTACTATCTGAATTCAAAATGTTTAAAAAGCACACGGGATCTATGATTTCTTGATTCTCTTAATTCAGATGTGTCCGAATCAGCCAAACAAGCCATAAAATGTTGCCTGGCAATTGGGAATGAAGGACACACAGCCTGAACAAGAGGCCAAAATGTTTAGCATTGAAGAGCCGCTCACAGATCAAGATAATTATTTTTTTTTAAATTTAAAGTACCCAATTCATTTATTCCAATTAAAGGGCAATTTAGTGCGGCCAATCCACCTGCCCTGGACATCTTTTGGGTTGTGGGGGCGAAATCCACGCAAACACGGGGAGAATGTGCAAACTCCACACGGACAGTGACCCAGAGCCGGGATTGAGCCTGGGACCTTGCCGCCGTGAGGCAGCAATACTACCCACTACGCCACCATGCTGCCCAGATCAAGATAAGTATGAAGCAACCCTCTTAGGGCGACGAAGCTTACAGATCATAAGCACAGCCCTATTTGTTGATGTACTTTCTAGAACACCCAAACCTCGCAAGATATGTGGAAGGTGCGGTCTTCTGCATGCGCCATGGAACGGCCCAACTTCCCATCAATTTTGCAAAACATGTTGCAGAAGCTCCACAACAAAGTCTGAGGCAGCTACAAAGAGTTGTGGACTGATCTAAAGTGACCGCATGGAACTGGTAACTTCAGGCAATAAGAATGACCATCTGGTAGCCCGTAAGAAACATGAGGGGATTGGCAAACCAGAAAGTGCCGTTAACCTGTAGAATGAGATGAAGAGTAGTGAATATATATTTCACACTATCGGTCTTGTGGAAAATACACATACCATCACACCTGCCAAAATATTTCCCAAGATTCGAATGATGTGTCCTAAGAAAGTTGGTAACTACTCATTATTGGCCAAGATTGACCCAGGGGTAAGAGCCAACATACTAGCTCTGCAAATTCTAAATGAGATGTATCCTGAACATTCTAAATTCTATCATGCTGTCCTCAGAAAAGAATGCACTGTCGGAAAAGGTTGTGGAGGCAGAACTAACTGCTGTGAAACTTTCGGCGTACAATGGTTCACTAATTCCATGCACAGGATCCATATTGCAATCCTGGAGTGCAATTACAATCATCCTCTGAGGTATCTCAGACATTCTACATCATGGACACTAAAGGCCCAGCGATTGTAGGTCCGTCAGCATGCCATGACCTTGAACTAGAGACAATCTATGGAATCAGTCAGACCTCATACGGCAGATGAACCTCAAAAACTACTACTATCACCTCTGTTCATGACCTAATGTTGAACTATCCGGAAGGCAGGGCAGCACGTGGCGCAGTGGGTTAGCACTGCGGCCTCACAGCGCCGAGGTCCCAGGTTCGATCCTGGCTCTGGGTCACTGTCCGTGTGGAGTTTGCACATCTCCCCATGTTTGCGTGGGTTTCGCCCCCACAACCCAAAGATGTGAAGGCTAGGTGGATTGGCCACGCTAAATTGCCCCTTAATTGGAAAAAATGAATTGGGTACTCTAAATTTAAAGAAAAATAAATATCCAGAAGGTTGCGAGGAAAATTGGTAGCTTTAAGAGAGCTGCAACATTACACTTGCAGGACAATGCCAATCATAAGATCATAGAATTTACAGTGCAGAAGGAGGCCATTCAGCCCATCGAGTCTGCACTGGCCCTTGGAAAGAGCACCCCACTTAAATCTATCAACTGTTCTGGTACATTTTATGCAATGCAAATTCCAAAAAGAAATGACGAAAAAAAATCCCACATCACAGGAACTGTGGAAAACCATCTTGGAAGGTTGGCTTGATTCAATTCAGCATGCCCACAAACATGGAAGACCATTTTGGCATTACTGGGATAAGCCAGGAGTCATTTTTAGAGGCAGGTAGATTATCATACTGGAATCTTTGCAACCTGATATTGTTCAATACCTTCATCACTCACAAATGGGCTAGATAATGTATTTACGCAATATGAAAAATAACATTGAAGTTGTCATCAAGAAGTGCGAGGCAGGCCAGGAGCATATTTCAAGTCAGCACAGAAATATTGATTTCACCCAATGTTCCAAAATTGAAGCCAAACCCTTTCATGTCCGTGGCACTATCTCCACCTTCATCATCAACTGCTCTACCAAGTGACCCATTATTCAACAATTTCACAATACATCAAGCAAAACTAGCTCATGCACTCTGAGTGCTATTCTCAGCTTTATGGTGCTTCTATGGGAGATCATTATGGACAACGGTCCGCAATTTATTGGTAAGCCATTTCAGGATGTGTGTGAGAAGTGGAATATTGATCACGCACAATATTCTTCTTCTCATATCCCTCGATCCAGTGGCCGAGCTGAATGAATAATTCACACAGTGAAATCCCGAAATCTCAAATCTGGACAGTCCAATCAAGATCTACACATTGCAGTATTCATCTGAGAGTGGTATCTTTAATTGCAACATCACCGGCAAACCTCATGTTTGGCGGACTTAGGGTATGCCAATTTACCTACTCTTACCCATTCAACTCTCACAGATATTGGAGAGCAATGGGAAGAGAAGATGACCAATATGCACGATAAAAATGTGGGTACACAATTGTCAAATTTAGTGTTCACAGCCAGGATCCCACAGAAGGTACGTGGCAACAAGCCGAGATAACAAGGATTTGTTCTGAGGGCAGCACACTGCGCAGTGGCTAGCACTGGGACTACGGCGCTGAGGATCCGGGATCGAATCCCGGCCCTGGGTCACTGTCCATGTGGCGTTTTCCCATTCTCCCCGTGTCTGCTTAGGTTTCACCCCCACAACCCAAAGATGTGCAGGTTTGGTGGATTGGCCATGCTAAATTACTTCTCAATTGGGATAAAAATAATTGGTACTCTAAATTTATTTTAAAAAAGGATTTGTTCTGAGCCAAGGTCTTATGATGTTATTACAGACTTAGGGGCAATGGTGAGATGTAATTGACAAATCCGATCTGTTCCAGCTCCTCAACCACCACGCAGTCCTATTGCATTGAAACTGGATCACAACTGAATCCAGGAACAACAGCCAAGACAATCCCACATATCACTTTGAGCAATTAAAGAAACCTACAGACAAGGGGCAGGATTCTCCGACCCCCCCCCCGCCGGGTAGGTGAATCGCTGGGGGGGGGGGGGGGGGGGGGGGGGTCGGCGTGAATCCCACCGGAGCTGGTTTTCGGGCGGGGGCGGGGATCATGCCGTGCTGGTCGGAGGTGGGTGGTAGCTGCCCCCCCCCGTCAATTCTCCGGGCCCCGATGAGCCCAGCGGCTGCCTGTTTTCGGCCAGTCCCGCTGACGTGAAATGGACATGGTCCATCATGGTGGGACATGGCTTATAGGCCTCGGGGGGGCGCGGGGGGATCCAGCCCCTGGGGGGGCCTGGCCCGCGATCAGGGCCCACCAATCTGAAGGTGGGCCTGTGTCGTGGGGGCACTCTTTCCTTCCGCGCCAGCCTCTGTAGGGCTCCGCCATGGCCGGTGCGGATAAGAACCCCCCTGCGCATGCACAGGAACATGCCGGCTGGCCTGAGCATGTGCAGAACTACGCCGGTGGTTTTGCGCATGCGCCATCTCGCGTTGGCCCTTCGGTGCCCGTTGGCACGGTGCCAACCTCTCCGGTGCCAGCCTAGCCCCCGGAAGTGCGGAGGATTCCGCACCTTCCGGTCGGCCTGATGCCGGAGTGGTTCGCGCCACTCTTGGCACCAGCGTCGGGCCATCCGGCCAGTTGCAGGAGAATCCCGCCCCTGGTTACCATTACAAGATCTGCAAATTACCTTATGCTTTCAAGACTCACAGATTCACCAGTCCTATACACTTGTGTAATGGTAAAATAGTAACTAATCATGAACACATATTGTAAATAATTATGCTTCTTGGAAAGGGTGGAGTATCTTTAAAAAGAAAGGGGGATGTTGCACTAACCTTTCAGGGAAAGCAGCATGATATCACCAGCAGCGCCTGTCAGGAAACTACAATTCAACTGATGTTTCAGATGTAAAACCTTCCGAGGACTAAAAGTAGCAGACAGGGCCAGAAGTTTCAGAATGAGGGAAGAGGATTGTCAGCTTTGTACAGACAAGCATTCCCATTTGGCACAATTGTGGGCAAAGGGGATGGGGAGAAGGTGTAAACCATGACACCTGGCATTATTACAAATTGGGAGTTGCATTTACAACCCTGTACCATTTCAGTGAGCAGGAACGTCTTCAGAATGATGGGCCGGGGCTGCACTCTGCATTGCTTCTACGATTTAATGCTGATTTGTGTACTGACACACTGCATCGTCTCTTTCTCCTTGTGTGAAGAGTTGAGACCCAAAGCCGTTGCTGCAACTCAGTGACTGTCGTCTGTGAGCACAGATTTCAAAACATGCATAGGCAAGATCATTGAAGGTTAAAATGAAACTCACCTCAATAAGTTGAAGTGCATACACTTTTTATTTATAACATGGAGTTGTATAGCCTAGGGCAAATATTAAAACATGTGGCTATCATTTAACAGCTGTGCTCTGACACAAGGAGCAGGTTTTTGAAATTTTACACAGTTGTGAACCTCATAATAGTCCCAGGCGTGCACTGAGATTTATTGCCATCTCTCACTTAAGGTGTATTATAATATTACCCACTCAGTATCACTGACTGTAAAGAAACCTTTATAAAGTGGGGTATTCTGAGAAATCGGTAGCAGCTGTAGTAAATTCACGTCAGCATCTCCACAAATTATTTTTATGTTGTTGAAACACTTCAGTAATTACCAAACCCTAGCAGCTGGCAGGTACTGATTAGTTTGCAGTACCACTTGTGGCTGGTGTGAAATATTTCGAAGGGGCACAAATTCAATCTTTAAAAACTTGTCGTCACGTCAGTTTGAGAAAGTCTTTTCTGAGGACAGAATGATAGAATGTTTGTAACAGAGAGAGAGGTCAATCCACCGGCTGGGTCCATGCTGCTTCTCTGCAAGAGCAAGTCAGCTAGTCCCACCCCCTCCCCCCCCCAACCGGGACAGCACCGTGGCACAGTGGTTGGCACTGCTGCCTACGGCGCCGAGGACCTGGGTTTGATCCCGACCCCTGCTCGCTGTCCGTGTGGAGTTTGCACATTCTCCCCGTGTCCGTTTGGGTTTCACCCACACAACTACAAAGATGTGCAGGGTAGGTGGATTGGCCTCGCTAAGTTGCCCCTTAATTGGAAAAAAATGATTGGGGTACTCTAAATTTATTTGAAAAAGTCCCACCCCCCCTGTCCTTTCCATGCAACTCTGGAAATGTTATCCATCAGGCGATTATTCAGTTCCCTTTTGAAGCTCCCGGTTAGTTCTGCCTCCATAACCTTTACCGACAGTGCATTCCCGATCCTAGCCCCTTGCTGTGTAAAATGGATTTTCCTCATTTCGTCTTGGTTCTTTTGCCAATCACCTTTAAATCTGCGTCCTCTGGTTCCCAATGATTCCATCAACGGGAAGAACTCTTAGCAAATAGAAAGACAGGTCATTGAGATCGTTATTAAAAAAAGGTTTCACACAGTTCAACCCCCATATTTGGAGATCGTTATTTGCACAATTTCTTGGAGCAAGGTTTGTTTTGAGTTACTGCTAGCATCCCAATGTAAATTCTTTGCAACCTGCAGGACATGAGTTTTTTGATGAAAGAACTGACAATCTTAAAGGAGATTGGTGTGTGTGTATTTCACGTTTTTTATTGTTAAATCTTCCGATGCAATGTTTTATTAGAAGTCAGGGTGGGTTTCCTGTATTACAAAGTGCGGCTACATTTCAAAAGTACTGCCCTGCCTGCAAAACACATTGGAGTTTAGCCTGAGTGGCTGCCGTCATTGTCCTTGTATTCTGTTGTCAGGTGGGAGGCGCTAGATCAAGCATTGCCAAACCCAGGGCGCGACCCGCGGGTGTGTCGCGGGTGGGTGTCGGGAGGGTCGCGGAGCCGTCTGTCGCGGCATTCCCGATCCCGCAAATTAATAACGGCGGCTGCAAGCAGCCTTCAAAATGGCCTTGAACTTGTAAAAACAAAAATACGGTCGCACTGAGCATGCATGCCAGATCATCGACGCGCATGCGCAGTGCGGCCGCTTTTTTTAAACGGTCGCAGATTTTTGTTTTACAAGTTCGGGGGGGGGGTTATTCATTTAAGTTTTATTTTTTCCTTTATTATATTAATTTTATTTATTTATTTTTTACAAGTTCGGGGGGGGGGTTTATTTGATTAAAATTTACAGGAAAAAATGCAGCACTTTGGACAGATGGAGACTCCATACTTTCCGACACCGGAAGGCTTCACCTTCATCCAACAGGTTCCATTGGAGCAGCGTGTACGAGGGCCAAAGGGACCCAAAACCATTTCCTCCATTTTTGTCAGCAGTAAACAAGGTAAGAGAAAATGGTGGGTCGCACAGGTAGGCCAGCGTGGGTCGCGAAGGTCGGCCGGGATGGGTCGCGAAGGTCGGCCGGTTTGTAAAAATGGGTCCCCAGACAAAAAGATTGAAGAACATGTGCTAGATGATGGGGTGTTGAGGGTCAAATGCCACTTATTGTGGACTTGGGTTGTTTGGTGGGGAAGGGATTGAGCTCTTCAGTGAGGAGATTGGAATGGGAGTAAGTCCATTCTGCGGTTGGAGTATTGTGACTGGACATGAGGCAGGGGTTAGAGTCTGACCAGATTACAGAGAGGCATTCACGTTGTATGTCAGCCAGAGTGGCTGAACAGTGCAGTGTGAAGGATGTGGAACCACAACCCTTCTACCATATGTTTACCGAACAAAAAAATAAGAGAATAAAAGGGTCAACAGTAAAGTGAAACAGAGGGACATTACATTAGGCTATCGAGTGTAGGAAACAAGAACCAAAAGGAACACAGACATTATTAAGATGGGGGGAGCTGCATTTACAACCTTGTACTCTTCAATGGGCAAGAACATCTTCAGAATGTTGGAGCAGAGACTCACTCTGATTTTGTGTGCATCACAGCTCTCTGAGGAAGCCCTTCATTAAGTAAGGTGACCAAAACTATACACATTAACTCTAGGTCTGGTCTCACCGACGTTCTGTACAGTTGTCGCAAGACTTCCCTGCTTTCCTTCTCCAGCCCCCTTACAATAAAGACCAACATTCCGTTTGCCTTCCTAGTTACTTGCTGCATGTGCTAAGGTTTTGTGATTTTATGTAGAAGGACTTCCAGATCCCTCTGCACTGTAGCTTTCTGCTGTCTCTCTCTCAATTTAAATAACATTATACTTTTCTACTCGTCGAAATCAGGAAGCTGCTTCTAAAGCAATTGTTGCTTTAAACCTGTTCAGTGTCTTTGTGGTGTCCTGCATCTTGCTTTCCACTGATTATATCCAAATAATGCTTAACACCGCCCCCCACAATCCCTGATTCCATTTAATCACAGGATTCAAATCTAAAAGGAGTGCCTGAATGCTTGCAAAGGAAAAATTAAAGCAAAGTGACAGTTTTCAATAGTCACAACTTCAATTATTTCCCTGGATTAATGCTTTTCCTGACATGTGCTTTGATAAACATGAGAATAAAATTGCTCCCATCATGTGACCAGTGCAGTAAATGTTACAGTCCCGATAGACTGGAGTTGTTTCCTTAGTGCAGAGGAGACTGGGGGGTGGGGGGCATGATTGAGATGTATAAAATGATGAGGGACGTAGATAGAGAAGGCAGGAAGAAACCTTTCCACTTGGTGGAGGGATCAATGGCCAGGGGGCATCAATTTAAGGTAAGGTGCAGGAGGTTTAGAGAGGATGTGAGTCTGGAACTCGCTGTCTGAAAGGGTGGTGGAGGCCGAGACCCGCATAACATTTAAGGAATATTTAGATGTGCACTTGCGATGCCAGGGAATACAAGGCTATGGGCCAAGTGCTGGAAAATGGAATTAGAATAGTTGGGTGGGTGTTTTTGACCGGCACAGACGTGATGGGCCAAATAACCTTTCCTGTGCTGTTGACCTCTTTGAGTCTTTGACTCTATGACAGACCATACACAATGTTGATCAATTTGTATGTAAAATCATCCCAGCTAATACATGCTATCCAAATATCTCCAATAGCTCATTTGGCAAATGTATTCTATAATGTGGGTTAAATCACAAGCAGATCAGGAAGACTCGAGTTGAATCCTTGGACTATGCTGAGTTGGTTGATCTCAGGGCTGGTGCACTGGGCTTTGAAATCCCAATGACAAAGAAGAGGATTATCCATCAGGATTCCCACTTCTCGGTCAACGTCTATGAACCCTCAGTGGTGGTAGATGTATGTGTGGGCATCAGAGGAAGACCAGATTAGGAAATTTTAAAAATGCTGGAAATGCTCAGCAGGCCAGGCAGTGACTGTGGAGAGAGAAAGATTTAACCTGTCAGATTGTTGACTTGCCATTAGAACCCAGTTTGCTGACCCTCAGTGTGTGTGTGTGACCTGATGCACAAACCACGGCCCCTGGTTATGATGAGGAAGGAAATTAGTGCTCCTTAAAATAAGAAGCCAGCGGGAAATGTGGGGGGAGAAGCCAATGAAAGAATAATTTTACCTGAGACATGTGGGTCAAATGATCTGTTCCTGTTCAGGACTTTGGTTAGATAGTACTAAAGGGCATTGGCAAACACAGTGTAATTTTTTTTTTGATAAACAATTTTATTGAGGCATTGTGGCATAGTAAACAACAACGATACAAAACAGTGTGTAAAGAACAATCATCATAGTGCAAAAACCAGCTCTCTCTCCCACAAGGACCCGCCTCACTAACCCCCTAATCTATGTTGCCCCAACTCCTCCTCCCGCTCTCTCCCCCCCCCCCCCCTTGCTGACAGTTAATTTTCCGCGAAGAAGTCGATAAATGGTTGCCACCGCCGGGCAATCCCTGACAGTGACCCTCTCACAGCGAACTTAATTTTCTCCAGACCGAGAAAGCTCGCCATATCCGATAGCCAGACCTCTGACTTTGGGGGCTTTGAGTCCCTCCATACCAGCAGAATGCGTCGCCGGGCTACCAGGGAAGCAAAGGCCAAAACGTCAGCCTCTCTCTCCTCCTGGACCCCCCGGTCCTCCGAGACCCCAAAAATTGCCACCTCTGGACTCATCACCACCCTTGTTTTCAGTACCTGGGACATAACGTCCGCGAGTCCCTGCCAGTATGACACAGTGTAATTTAACGTGACCTCTGACTTTATCGGTATGAAAATCCGCCGTGCCGCAGAAAAATGATGCTTCATTGATATTGTAAGTTCCCAAATTCAGTTCCGTATTTGAGGTGGGGGAAAGGCAAGGCATTGCAGAGAAGCTAGAAGCGTGAGGCAGGAAGAACGTCAAAGCCATTTATCTTTGCTCAGAGTTGTGTATCTTTTTGGAGGACCAAATGGGCAGTTTTGCTAACTTGCGGTGTTTCAGCTGGAGATTGCAATGTGGTATTGGAGACCTAGAGCAGATGGAGATAGAAGAATTAATTTGGAAAAAGAAGCATTATGCATTTTATGAATTTTGCGGTCGCTGAAGACTGTGCGCCCCTTTAAATGCATGTAAAAAGCGGGTGCTCTATATTTTTTCTGGTCGTTGTTAATGTCTATTATTCAGCATCAGAGAACAGCTTAATTTCCCAATACAGTGATCTTGCCATTGTTTAGTCAACCTTTATAAGGTCACGACCGGGTTTGCAGCATACCCAGACATTCTCGGATACTTCTACAATATCAATGAGCTCCTGCACCGTTGTTCAAGTGGCTGCAACCTATTGTTATTCTGTACACAGCAGCAGCTTATTGCAGCTCTGATTTTCAGACTGCTTCAGTAATGTAACGAGACAGGACATGGTTTATGTAACCATCGCACATGTTGAAATCCTTGCATATGACAGGAAATTGTATGCCCGCTTGTGCTGGCCTGTGTTGCTTTGTTTTATTTCAGCGAGCCCTATAATATTTTAGGGGGGGGGCTTTATTCGACATTATTCCTCATTAATAATGTTCTCTATTTTTGCCTCAAGTATTGGACAAATGGGAACGACATGTTTGTAGACATGTTTGTCTTGCGTGTGATTAATGAGGTTTGGGAAATGCTTGACACTCAATGAATGTACATGTGAGCCACTACGAGTAGACTTCGGTAGACGGGCCCTTTGACATAAAGTTAGGTAATTACATTCTGACAGAGGTGAAAGCCTTGAAAGTTCAGGGTAACACTCGGGTGGCACGGTGGCGCAGTGGTTAGCAATGTGGAGAAGGTACGGATCTGGGTTAGAGGGGTTGACTCCCAATGGGTCAAAATGGAGGAGAGTTTGTGTAGGGGGTCAGGATTGAAGGCGCTAGCAACAGCGCCGCTCCCGACGTCCCCGGGGAAATACTCAGAGAGTCCGGTGGTAATAGCTTCATTGAGAATTTAGGGGCAGTTTCGCCAGCACTTCGGGTTGGTTGCAAGGTCAAGGGAAATGCCGATTTGGGGAACCATAGATTTGAAGTGGGAAGTGCGATGGAAATTTTCGGAGATGGAAGGAGAAAGGAATTAGGACACTAAAAGATTTGTTTCTTGGGGGTCAGTTTGCTGGATTGAAGGAGCTCGGAGTGAAGTATGGCTGGAGCAGGGGGAAATATTTAGATACATGCAGGTTCGAGACTTTGCCAGAAAGGAGATGAAGTGCTTCCCAGTGGAGCCGGCTTCCACATTGCTGGAGGAGGTGCTGACGACAGGGAGACTGGAGAAGGGGGTAGTATCGGCGGTTTACGGGACTAATTTGGAAGAGGAGAATACTCTGCTGGAAGGGATCAAGGAAAAGTGGGAGGAAGAGTTGGGAGAGGGTATGGAGGAGGGGTTCTGGTGTGAGGTGCTCCGGAGAGTGAACGCCTCCACCTCGTGTGCGATGTTGGAGCTGATACAGCTGAAGGTGGTATATAGAGCACACCTCACGAGGGTGAGGATGAGCCGACTCTTTGAGGGGGTAGAAGATGTGTGTGAATATTGCGGGGGGGCCCCTGCAAACCACGTTCATATCTTTTAGTCCTGTACAAAGCTGGAGGATTATTGGAGGGAAGTTTTTAGGGTAATTTCTAAAGTGGTACACGTGATATTGGACCCGGGCCTCCGGGAGGCCATATTCAGGGTGTTGGACCAGCCGGGGTTGGAAACGGGCTCGGAGGCAGATGTTGTAGACTTTGCCTCATTGATCGCTCGAAGGCGGATCCTGTTAGGGTGGAGATCAACCTCTCCATCCTGTGCCCTGGCGTGGCGGGGGGACCTGCTGGAATTCTTGACGCTTGAAAAGGCCAAATTTGAACTGAGGGGAAGGATGGAGGGGTTCTACAATTCATGGGCGTAATTCATTATGCACTTTCGATAATTGGATTACATCGAACATTGGGGGGGGGGGGCCGCTGGGAGGGTTGTGGGGAGGGGGATAGTATGTGTTAATGGTGACTATGGGTGATTCCTGATTCCTTTTTGTCATTTGTTTATGTTAACATGCGGGCCATGCTTGGAGTTTGGTGGGAGGATGGGATCGTTGTTATTGATATGGGGATTGACATTGCATTCGTTACTGATTGTTGCTTATTGCTGGGTGTAAATTTGGGAGAAAATGTGAAAAAGGAGGAGAATAAAAATATTTTTAAAAACTGCACTGTGTCTGTCCGGCAGCCTGACCTCATACACATGCAAACTACCCAGATCGAATGACCACAAAAGCAGGTGTTGAGGTTGATCTTGGGCCCTCAGTACCTCATGTATGGCAATGTCCTTCAGTGAAACTCTACGAAGAAGAGGAGTTAATATTTGGACTAAGTACAGAAAATCCCTTGTGCAATCTACCCAGTTTTAGAACTGCTTGCCACGACTATGCCCATAGCAGTCAAGGCAACTGAAAGATTCAACTAAATTCTGCCCCATTACGTTCAAGACAGAAAGGTACTGATTTAACCCGATTCTTTACAAGGTTTGGTCTCAGTAAAATGCTGACATTTATATGTACTTCAGCGCCTGTAATGTAGGAATGGTGCATTGATTTGTAATTTTAATAACATTTTAATTCCTTTTTACATTTTAATCTCCCTTTCAACACTTCCCTGTTACCTGTTGAATATGTTTATCTATTCTTGTCACTGTCTGATTATTAAATGTTTGCATGTTTTTCACCTGATTACTTAGTTTCTATTTGAATTTTGAAATGTAATTTGCACAGAAAAACAGTTTTCGGGTTGTGAATGTGTTTTTTGAATAAGATACTATTAATAACCTATGCTGATATTAAATGATTTTCTTAATCGCAATATAATATGGTTGACAACTGACTGTTAAGATCATTTACCTGGGAATTTGGGTCGATGCAAAACACCAAGTCAGTTTAAAACAAGGCGGGCCAATAATGGGCGTTATTGAAGTCTCTGGGCAGGATTATCCGTTGGCCAAGGCTGGTAACGGGAAATGTGATTGGACAGAGAATTGGTTCTGAAGCCGAAATCGCAGCGGGCACCAATTTCACGCCAAATCACCATTCTCTGTTGCCCCGACAGCGGCGTGCATTCCAGAATGCATATACAGTAAACACCCTTGGCATATCATTAGCGGGTCTGACCTGGTATTCCCAGGGCCTCCGCGGCGAGGTTCACTTTTGTGCTTTTAAAATTCGTGAAACAGACTCCATGGCTGCTGAGGGCGAGAGAGGGGCTCGGAAAGTGCCCAACATAGTTTGTTGACAGTTGTGCTGCTGTCCAGGGTGCTTCTGCCGGGGCCGAGGGGGGGGGGGGGGGGGGTTTAGAGGGGGGTGGCCAAGAGGTCGGCTGTGGGGTCGGGTGGACGTGCATGGAACAGCATTGCCGCAGCCGGCAAGGGAGCCATGCAGCTACACACACTGCTGACTGTTCACTGAACTTAATGCACCGGCTTACTCACTTTTCCAACTTCTTCCATCGGGCAGGAGATTCAGAAGTCTGAGAACACGCACGAACAGACTCAAAAACAGCTTCTTCCCCACTGTCACCAGACTCCTAAATGACCCTCTTATTGACTGACCCCATTAACACTACACCCTGTATGCTTCATCCGATGCCAGTGCTTATGTAGTTACATTGTATATATTGTGTTGCCCTATTATGTATTCTCATGTATTTTCTTGAATTCTGTTTAATTCCCTTTTCTCCCCATGTACTGAATGATCTGTTGAGCTGCTTGCAGAAAAATACTTTTCACTGTACCTCGGTACACGTGACAATAAACAAATCCAATCCAATCCAACAGGTCGTATGGGTACCCCCAGGCCACTCCCCAGGTGCCTCTGGCTCCAACTGACCCATCAGCCGTATGGTCATGATCCAGCACAACCAGTGCCATCTTGCTGACTAGGATGGTGTGTGTGAGGAGTGAAGTGTGTATATGCTGCTGTCGGCCTCGTGAGGGTCCATCGCAAATCCCGCAAATCCAGCACCATTTCTAATTGGAATCGATTGTGTGCCAATTGGTACCCAACTACCTGATCCAGATCTTTTTAATAATAATCTTTATTGTCACAAGTAGGCTTACATTAACACTGCAATGAAGTTACTGTGAAAAGCCCCTCGTCGCCACATTCGGGCGCCTGTTCAGCTACACAGAGGGAGAATTCAGGATGTCCAAATTATCTAACAAGCACGTCTTTGGGGACTTGTGGTAAACCCACACAGGCACGGGGAGGACGTGCAGACTCCACACAGACAGTGACCCAGCCGGGAATCGAAGCTGGGACCCTGGAGCTGTGAAGCCACAGAGCTAACCACAGATCTTCAGCCAGTCATCGAGAAAATGCAACATCAGAAGAATCTTCAGGAGAAATACTAAAATGAACATACAAAATCACTGGAACCACTTAATCCAGATGATCAAGTGAGAATTCATATTCCCACTGGAGGATGGTCTGATCTAGCTAAGGTCATACGTCAGGCAGCACATCGTTCATACATTGTTCAAACGAATGGCGGTTGAATCATTAGAAGAAATCGTCGAGCACTTCTGAAAGTTCAGTCTTCTATTATGTTATTTCCTCGTCTTCAATTTAATGAGAATTTATTTAGTACTACAACAACACCTAACAAGATACCAGATGACTTCCAGAAAATGTTAAAGACATCAACTACTCCACTGACTGGATTGAGAAGATCATCCCGAATCAGAAAAAAAACCCAAGACTCAATTTGTGAAGAAAAACAAATGAACTGTTGAAAATATTTTTTAACTCACTTGTTAACTTAATATACATATTAATATATCATATACAACTGTTATTCATATTTTCCTTTTTGTCATGTACAAAAATGTCTAAAAAAAATGGGATGTAATGATAGCATGGTGGTTAGCATCAATGCTTCACAGCTCCAGGGTCCCAGGTTCGATTCCCGGCTGGGTCACTGTCTGTGTGGAGTCTGGACGTCCTCCCCGTGTGAGCGTGGGTTTCCTCCGGGTGCTCCGGTTTCCTCCCACAGTCCAAAGATGTGCGGGTTAGGTGGATTGGCCATGCTAAATTGCCCGTAGTGTAAGGTTAATGGGGGGATTGTTGGGTTACGGGTATACGGGTTACGTGGGTTTAAGTAGGGTGATCATTGCTCGGCACAACATCGAGGGCCGGAGGGCCTGTTCTGTGCTGTACTGTTCTATATGTATAGTACAAGTGTAGTAAAGGGTTAACAAGAGAGACTACATGTAACGCAACACTAGATGGCGTTACTAAGTGATCATATAAAAGCCTGCATCTCTAGGCATGCTGGGACAAGTTGTTGGAGATTTCAATGTAGAAGAATAGTGTGAGGTTGAGTATAGTGTAGTTTATAAATTAGCGACATTATTGATTACTGTATCACAGATTCAGTACTCAGTAAAGTGTGCGAACCTAATCAAGTTACGTTGTGTAAAATAAATTAGTTTTGATTTAAACTTCTTAGTTTTATATTCTTTGTCAAAACTACATATCTGGCTACCTTGGAGAACAAGTCAGGAATATAACAGATTGGCCACGTTAAATTGCCCCTTAATTGGAAAAGAATAGCAGAACCTGTTCTTGAAAATACAGAAAAATGTGTCATTTGAAACATGGAAGTCTGGCAATATCTGGTTTAAGAGGATACAGGGAAAGATCCCACAACAGTTTAATAGCAGCTGCAAAGAGCAGGGTTGTAAAATGCAGATTCTTACTCACAAGCAGGCTTAGCAAACACATAGGTTTCATGTGGTAAGCTAAAACAATGGCTCACACCTTCATGGAATGTAACTATCTCAGGAAGCATCTGGAAAAGCATGGATGAGAGTTTCAATTGCATTAAGTGACGAATGTTTAAAACAGGCAAGTCTTTCAAGTCATAACCAAGTTAAATTTTAGCATACAGCTAAAAGCAAAGTTTCACACCTTAATTGAAATAAACTCTCTTAGTAAACAGCTGGAAAGGATGGAAGATGCCCAGTCGAATTTGGTGTCAATTTTAAAGTGTAAAATTCTATGAACATCAAGTCAATTAAAAGAAAATTGGAGACGACCTGTCTACGAGAAACATCATTTAAGTCAAAATCAAAGGCAAAGTTATGAGCTGGGGACAATTGGAAAATTAAACGATTCGAAATCACAGAAATAAAAGTTAACTATTGAAACCAAAGCATTGTTTAATCAGATCTGAGAGGAGACGATATGCCCAAATTGAATAATTAGTTGTATTAGAATGTTTACATCAAAGATACTTTTAACAATCAAAGGGAAATAAGATAATTTACAATAAGGCTCTAAAAACTTAATAATTATTAGAAAGAGAATATAAACCCAGGGAGCAGAAGCAGAACAGCAACAGCAACAGCAACAGGAGAGAAGGGGAGGAGAACTCAGAGAGAGAGAGAGAGAGAGAGAGCCTGGTCATGGGAAAGACAAGGCAAGCAGCCGAGTTTAAACAGTTATACATCTAAGGAAGACTAGAGTTTAGACAAGAGCCAGAGCCAGCTCTCACAGCTCGGTACATGGGAAGGACAGGACACAGCAACCGAGTTCACCAGCGAATACAACTCAAGAAGACCAGATTTTAAGAAGATTGATTGACAAGGTGGGCCTGAAGGTCTGTACAACCAACCAGCAGCAGCCAGAAGCAAGATCTTTTTTCCTTTCTGTAAAGAAAGTGTTTGCAGCTTTTAAAAGAAAAAATATAATAATAAAAATAACTTAACCTGAAAAAGTGGTTATTAGCTTACTTCACTTCCTTAATAACGCAGGACCCAGGACATCGATGCTATTAAGCGGTAAGTAGGTAAAATTCTTCGGTGAAGGTATGGGTTATACTGGGGGATAACTTGAAAAGATAGTTTGACCTGAATAGCACCCACAGAAGCCTGCATCGGAGTCAGGGAGTGAGAATCCCTGTTCACCATTTAGAATATCGACCTTTTTTTGGTATAGGGGAATTCTAAGAATAGTGGTGAGTTTTAACTTCAAACCGTTTGACGCACTAACTCCATTCTTCAGCCGCTTGGTCAATCGGATCTAGTTAACCGATGATAAGCATTTTAACTCACGGTTTAATGGTTTCCAACTCTCGTTGGTGCTTCTTTCATTTTTCAAGTGTTCCTTCCTACCTCCCTCAGTTCACAAGTACTGCAGGCTGCAATCGAACCTTTTACCTCATTGCCAGTGTGGTGGTTCCGGGTATTCACTGGAGGCTTCCAGTCGTCAACAGAGGGGTTTATTGACGAAAATCAAAGGCAGGGAAGTAACAGGCACAGAACTCAATGCAATCCATGGGCTCTGGGGTCCACACTGCCCGGGGTCCACAGTGCCCGGGGTTCACAGTGCCCTGAGTGCACACTGTCCGGGGTCCTGCTCCCAGGGCCCCCGCGTAACCTGTAGCCACCTAAGATGGACACTGGGCTACCAAAATGGAGAACTGCTAAGGCTGCAGGGAGAAAACAGTCTTAGTAAGGACAAGCAGTTTGCAGAAGGCTAATTAGCATTCTGCACGTACAAAAACCAGTTTATGGCCAGGTGCAGGATCTCAGTTAAAGGTGTAAATGGCAACAACGATTTGCATAGTAATGAGGTGATCCAGATCTAGGCCCACACAATAGAAACATTTGGGTTTGAATGGATCATTTGAGTGGACGCCCAGACGAAACGGCACCAGAAGTATCCATCACAAAGAACCCTAGAGACCGCCCCACCCATCGAGAAGAGACCCTCAGATTGGGGGGTTTGGAAAATATCGATTGGGAGAAGACCCAATCGATATACAGCAGGTAGAGACCGCCCCGAAGAGGCACGGACTTTGGGGGGACCTATAAACGTAGACCCCGCACATGGTCCGTTCTGTTTTGCTCCGGCTCTGTTGTTTGGCTCCGACTCTCTGCTGTCTTCATCGCTTTGCTGATACATCGCATCCTGACTCCAGTTCCATCACCAGCCGTTGAGCACCAGCCATCGTTCAGTAAGTGCCAAAACAACGCTCGCTACGTGACCCAGGCATTGCTTATACTCTTGCCGACTATTAGTGAACAGAAGGTGCAGTCCAGAAAGGAACAAAGGCCTTGTCCCCTGACCTTGCTGGTTCCTACTTAGATAAGTATTTAGTCGTTTAATAGTAGAAATAAGTATTAATCTTTAGCGTATGCATGTGTATTTATTATATTGGTTATAATAAATATTAATCGTTTGAACTTACTAATCGGTGTACAGTTTTATTACTTTGAACCTGACCTTGATATACTTGTGAGGTGTCTAAATACGGCACCTGGCGACTCCGAGCAGAATTACATACACAGAGCTGTAGTAGTGTTAAGCACACGGCCTTTAAACGGAGGCGTGTTAATACACTCCAATAAACGCGTAATACACGCAAGTAAAACGTGCAACAACCTCCCTATTAGCCATGGTTCGCATGCTCTCACTCAATTGGCCCAGAGCTGATCACGTGGTCAGTCAAGCCGGCCTCTTAAAGGGGCCACGCTATTGCGCTAACTTCAAGATGCTTTGCAGTAAAGTTTACTCTTCAGGGTTAATGTATGAGCTCAGGACCGTGTGTGGAATTCCTTTCTCATTCAGTGTCAGTATATAATATCTCACAGTGTATAATATTACACTGAAACAGCACTGGAACAAAACTGTTTCTAAAAAAAAGTTAATAAAAGTAAGAATGTTGGGCTTGGCACAGACAGAGCTTGTAAAGTTACTGTTTATCACCATCAATCTATGAAGCAAATAAACTATTTATAGAAGTCTGGATCCATCCCATTTTAGACATTTGTTTCATTGCCCTGAATGGGAAATAAAATCAGATTTGCTCTCGTCTAATTTGCCACACCCATGGAGAACATTTAAAAAATAAATTTAGAGTACCCAATTATTTTTTTCTAATTAAGGAGTAATTTAGCGTGGTTAATCCACCTATCCTGCACATCTTTGGGTTGTGGGGGTGAGACCCACGCCGACACGGGGAGAATGTGCAAACTCCAGACGGACAGTGACCCAGGGCCGGGATTGAACCCGGGTCCTCGACACAATGAGGCAGCAGCGCTAACCACTGTGCCACCGTGCTGCCCACGGAGAACAAAAACACCATACGTCGTCTTTAATGCTGAAATGATGTGATTACAGTTATCGGCAAGGTAGGTTTGTAGAAATGTGTATTGTTTAATGCCAAATCTTATAAGTGGCGCTGTCAAATATACCACCGCACAACGCAGTAATTAATGGTCTTCTCGGTTTGGACTGCAGTTGCAAAAAATGCTTTCAACTGTGCAATCACCATTAGGAGCCTGCCACTCATATTGAGCCTTATTCAACCCTCCACACCAACTCTCTAATTGATGAATTACAGGCCTAAGGAATTTTTTTTTCTTTGTTTTAAAAATACCTACGTGACTGAAGTCAGGTTTACCCACGGTATGTGCAATTTAAGTCAGGGTTAGCGGCAAGAAAGAAATGAATGCCACTATCAGCAGACTGCATTAGATTAGCTGGGTTAGTATTATTTTAAATATATTTTAATTAAACCTTTGAAATTTTATACCAAAAAATACACAAAATATGCAAACCACAACAATGAACTAAAAGAACGAAAATAATAAGCCAGTAAACTAATGGCCTGCTTCCCCTCCCACTTATAAAGATCTGGCTTTAAACAACACCACCACTGGGTTTTTATTAACAATATTTGTCTTTGTGCATCTTCCAAGACTGATTTCCCGTCTATTATCAAACAATATTAGACTTGTCTGGCTGAAGTGCCAAGGAATTGAATGCATTGGTTATAAATCTATAATTCCTAGCAACATCTGTGCAGGGAGAAAAAGAGTTAGCAATCACATTCCAACTCCAGTATTGGACTGGAACATTGGGTGTAATTCTCATTTTGGGGGACTAAGGGTTAATGCCGGGATTTAAATGCGTGCCGTTTGCGATCCTGTTGGGGGCGCTATTTCAGGAGCAATTCATGACATGCTAACGGGTCAGACCTCTGGACACATGAATCTGGAGGAATTCTCATTCCCGCCGGTGTCAGATTCGCTGGGGCCAGATTTGATGCTGGAGAGCTTGATGAGCTGGAGATGCTTATAGACACCTCACACACCCTCATTGCAGCCAAGAAGGTGGCCCCACGAAGAGAAACACCGTGCTTCGCAGAGAGGATGTTGGATGCGGTGGGGAGAGACGGGACGGCCTCTTCTCCAGGGTAAGCAGGAGGCTACCGCCCGCAGTCGTTAACCAGTCCTGGGCTGAGTTGGCCAAGGCGCTCAGTGGGGTGAGCCACACCAGACAGACAGGCACGCAGTGCCGCAAGAAGATGAATGGCCTCCATAGGGCAGCTCGGGTGCGTCACCATCTCTGTTCCTCTGGCATCACTTCTATCCTCCACTCCCATACCGGCCAATGATAACCTACCGGCCTGCACCTCCCTCACATCCCATCCTGCACCAAACCCCAAAACCTGTATTGTCCTCTTTGGCCAGATGCCTTGTACATACATGCCACCAGCTACAGACCCTCCATGTAACTCGCCTCCATACTTAGAGGCTTGTGTGTGGACAGGTCGTACAGATGGGGGTGAGGCAGGGAAGTGTGTGTCTGCTGGCAGCGTAGCTGCAGTGTGAGGTGGGGGTGTGAGCCACAGGCTGCGACAACCTGACCGAGGTCAGGATGGAATGGGCGTAGGGGTGCGGTGGACAGGCAGGACTTGGAGACAGCTGGTAGTCCTGCGAGGTGGGCCAGCTGATCATGTCACTGGTGATGTCCCTGTCCTGGTGGGGCTGTGTGCCACTAAATGCACTAAATGGGTGCATTTAAAACAAATACTGCAGCAATGGGGGCCCGGGCTACCCTGATCCTGAGGGGGACATCCTGGAACGGTCACCAAGTCAGTCCTCGCCATGCCTCCTGCCCCCCAGCCCTGGCAGCCACCCCCCCAGCAGGTGTTACAATTTTTAGCATTTAAAAAAATAACTTTGCTTCCCTTCCTTCTGCCCCTCAGCAGCTATGGCGCCCAGTCCCCGTTTATAAATACCTGTCGGAAACCGCGCCCGCGTGACTTCCGTCTGAGAGGGGCGGAGCATCGCGGACCCATACTGGGTCAATCCCGCTGATCACATTTAAATGTATAAATGCCGGTATTTCATGCTGCCACCGGTGCGGGATGCCAACCTCGTTACTGGCACCAGCGAGGGACTGAAGGCGTGGCGCCCGAATCAGCACTGGACCTCGATTTTGGCCGGATTCCTGATTCTCCGTCTGAGCGCGGATCGCGTTTGAGGTGAGGCGGAGAATTTCACCGGTTAATTCTCTCCACAGATGCTGCCAGTCCCACTGCGTTCGTCCAGCACATTCCATTTTTGTTTCTGATCTCCAGCGTCCGCAGTATTTGCTTTTATTTGGGTGCAATAAATTGTTTGCATATCTTTGTAGCTGGGTCGCATAAAATCCAAATTACATCCACTGTCCAAACTTACACTGTCAGCAAAATACAGATTGCGATTTTTGACTCCCCGTGTCTGGAAGAAACCAGCAAGTGGGAGGAAAAGAAAGGCGGTTAAAATGGAGAAAGGCACCAACGCAGAGAACCCTACTCAACCAAGCACTCCACTGAAGAATAGCAACAAAGTAGCACATCATTGAACATCTTTGTGCAATGTTCTGAATATTGTCATTTAGCTGGAAACGTGCAATCTCAGTGACATTATATTGAGAGTGACTGAGCAATGATCAACACCACCAATTCTGACCTTCTCCGATGTGACAAATTTGATGAACTGCAATTTTAAATTCCAAGTGACAAGGAAGTCCACAAATTCTGCCCCAATGTCGACAGGTAGTCTCAGGAATGGAGGAGAATCCAGCCGTAAGCATTTAAACTCTAAATTTGTGTCTATGCCAACCACACATGGGAGTGGAAAAACCATTGGTCTGGTCAATGACTCCTGTTTGGTTAGCTCAGTTGGCTGGACGGCTGGTTCGTGATGTTGAGCGAGACCAACAGCGCGGGTTCAATTCCCGCACTGGCTGAGGTTACCATGCCTTCTCAACCTGGCCCCTTGCCTGAGCTGTGGTGACCCTCCGGTTAAATCACCGCCAGCCAGCTCTCAAAGGGGACAGCAGCATAAAGCCCACTGGGACTATGGCGGCTCTCATTTCCATTCCACTACCAGCGAAGACCCCATGCAGGGACAATCAAGACCAGAGAAGGACGAAAAGAAGAAATAGCATGCGAGAACCATCTTTGTGACGACAGAACAGAGAGACTCAGAGAATCGGACCCACGGTTCAATCAAACCATCTTTGTGGGTAGTATACCTGAATCTTGGGTGTTTCTGGTATCATGTATTTTGGTTTAATTTAAGGGTTAATTGTGCGTTTAATAAAGATTGTTGAACATGTAAGCAAAAAACTTTCATTCAACCACCAGTGTACAAAACTCTGTCAAAGAGTGCTTCTCCATCTTTGCAGTGTTGGTCTAAACATTTACAATGCATTAGAGTGAGGTATACAAATTAAACGTTGATGAAATTTTATGGTGTTGCTTCACTTGCCACGTATAGAACCTGCTGTACTACACAAGCAATTCATTCATGCAATAATTTACATAATTTCCTGAAAAAGGCACATCAAGTAACGTTCAAAGGCAGGAAGTGGATGTAAAACATGGAAATGGCGAATTCCTTTTCCTGTCATGTTTTAATAATCTTTATTATTGTCACAAGTCGGCTTACATTAACACTGCAATGAAGTTACTGTGAAAATCCCCCAGTTGCCACGTTCCGGTTCCTGGTCAGGTACACAGAAGGAGAATTCAGAATGTCCAATTCACCTAACAAGCACGTCTTTTGGGACTTGTGGGAGGAAACCGGAGTACCGGGAGGAAACCCACGCAGAACGTGCAGACTCCGCACAGACAGTGACCCAAGCCGGGAATCAAACCTGGGTTCCTGGATCTGTGAAGCAACAGTGCTAACCACTGTGACTGTCACTGCACAGAGTTGTTGCCTTACATTCCGGATGAGCAGTTTTCAAAATTCAGGACTGCTTCTTTGCATTCTCGTTTTCGCATCTTGCTTTATGATGCATTCTTTGCCTGACCCGTTCTGCCATGTCCTCGCCTTTTGAATATAAAATTAGAACTGATCAGGTGCAGATATTACACCTAATTGGCGTATGAAATGTGATGATTTCAGTGTGACCTCCACAGCCGTCTGCTGGATGTACAATTGTATACGACAGAAAACCCAAGTCTCAATCAGCTTTGATCCCGCAGTCCACTCTGATATCCTTGACTGGTTCCTTTCAATATAAGGAATTCACCGCAGTCCCATGTCCTGCATCCCCTTCTTCTCTGGAGAAATCCTTGCTTCAAAGGGTGCACCCACGGAAACTGGAAGAGAGGCATTTAAAGTCAAGAAGAAGTGAAATATGTTGTCCTGATAATCGGCACTGCTCTTCACAATGGAGGGAGAGCTCTTACTGTCTATGATTTCCTTCAAACTTATTCTCTGTCTCTTTCCAGAAGGTGTTTAATTCTGTGGATATGAGCATTGAACCACCCTCTACTACCTTGCTCTGCTGCCCGGGGAGTGATAGGAGTGGGGATAACACACAGGACAGGCCAGTTTGGATGATTTTCGCCTTACGTTCGTGGTGCAGAGGGCATCTTTTGTGTCCATATTAACATCCAATTCAATCCAAATGGAAGGATTGCCCCTCATCTGTGTGGAGCGGATCTGCACCATTGATTATTTTTGTGAGTACAGCATGCGTTTTTTAACTAAAGTAAAATATTTCAGGTGCTGGAAATCTGAACTAAAAACAGAAAATGCTCGGAAAATATTCAGCAAACCTAACAGCTTCTGTGGAGAGAGGGAGAATTAAAGTTTCCCGTCTGTGACCGTTCTGACAAGCATTCTGTGTTTGCACAGCCGGCTGAGTATTTCCAGCATTTTCAGTTTTTATTCTGTTCTCACTATTTTTCCAGTTTTTTTTTATAGAAATGTTCTCTCGAAGAAGAATTGATTTTGGAATGTAACTCGCCTCATGAATTTCAATATCACTTACTCAAGAAGAAATGTTTTGCATCCCGGTACAAAAGTAGCTTCCCGACTGCTGGAAAAATTACATTAAAGTGGTTTGCACTGTTGCTTCACAGCTCCAGGGTCCTGGGTTTGATTCCCGGCTTGGGTCACTGTCTGTGCGGAGTCTGCACGTTCTCCCCGTGTCTGCGTGGGTTTCCTCCGGGTGTTCCGGTTTCCTCCCACAAGTCCCGAAAGACGTGCTGTTAGGTGAATTGGACATTCTGAATTCTCCCTCAGTGTACCCAAACAGGCGCCGGAATGTGGCGACTAGGGGATTTTCACAGTAACTTCATTGCAGTGTTAATGTAAGCCTACTTGTGACAATAAAGATGATTAAAAATTAAAAACCAACACTGTCATGCACAGATTAAAGTACAATTGTGAAGATGTACTTCCTGGAGGCTTCTTCAGTTGAACAAACAAACTTTATTTGCAAGGTTGCTTCATCAGCTGCACGCTTTGAGCTAGCTCACAGTACACTCTTTCTAACTCGGAAAACTGCTCTCCTTCGAGAGATTCCCCATGCTCGGTGTTGGTTGACTGTTCAGACCATGTTACCCCTACTCAGTTTATGGGATCCTACTGTGTACAAATTGGCTATGGCATTTGAGTATAGAACAGCTGTCACTAGACTATGTGCTATGTAGTGTGGGATCTTTGAAGGTCTATCTGTTCATCATTTCCCTGGGAAATCTTGGTGCTTATAATAGTAGGAGTTCTGGGGGCGGAACAGTGGCATAGTGGTTAGCCCTGCTGCCTCACAGCGCCGGGGATTGGATTCGAGCCCAGCCCCGTGTCACTGTCCAGACTCGATGGGCCCAAATGGCCTCCTTCTGCACTGTAAATTCTATGATTCTACCTCGCTAAAAGATTTGAAGGCTCGCATCCCGATGTTAGGTCGTCGACCTCACTTTTCCCTCAGGCTGCCCTCTAGGCCGACTGCCAGGAACCTGGCTGCTGCTTTGCAGCTTTACTCAATGTAACTTCGGAAACTTCACACCAATTCAGGAGCTCCCTGTCTGAATCTTCTCTAAGTCTCCACCGCCTCTCGACGTCTGGCAAACTCCTTTCCCGCTTTAAAGGGGAGCCCACCATTCAGAGCCCGATGTTGTTCAGTATTGCCTGCCGAAGGGCTCATTCAGATTTCTTGAGCCTGTCAGCAAATCTAGAGCTACCTTGGCTCTAAGTGGTTGCCATGGTGTTCCCACCACAAAAGTCACCTGTCCTTATACGGTAGACCCCCCCCCCCCCCCCCCCCCCCCCCCCCCCCCTCCCCAGTCCCCATTGGCTGGGGCCTTGTGTTGAGGGTTTCATTGAAGGTCCACCTCTAGCTGCAGTCCACACACAGCGCTGTTCGGAAGGGAGCTCCAGAATTTGGCCCAGCAACAGTGAAGGAACGAAAGGTGTTGGAGGTCCAAGTCAGGATGGGTGTGTGGCTTGGAGGGGAACTTACAGTTGGTGGTGTTTCCATGGACCTGCTCTCCATTTTCTTCTCAATGGCAGCGGTGCAGAAGGTTCTGTTGAAGAGCTCTTAATGACTCACTGTAACACATCTTGTAGATGGTACACACGGTCGAATGTATAAGGTTGGATGGGGCGCCAATCAAGTGGGCGCTTTATCCACAATCACTATGCAGCGGTCATACCAATACTGTCACAGGCAGATGCATCTGCAACAAGTAGATGGATATATGAGGATAAGGTCAAGCAGATTTTTCCTTCTTGCTGGTTCCCACTCAAAAGGCTGCTGAAAAGATAAAGGGTACACTGCGTTACGGGCAATATGTTAGCATGGATAGAGGATTGGTTAACTAATAGAAAGCAAAGAGTGGGGGTAAATGGGTGTTTTTCTGGTTGGCGATCAGTGGCTAGTGCTGTGCCTCAGGGATCAGTGTTGGGCCTGCAATTGTTCACAATTTACACAGATGTTCTGGAGTTGGGGACACTAAGATGAGCAGTAGAGCAAAGTGTGCAGAGGGGTAAGGATAGTTTAAGTGAGTGGGCAAGGGTCTGGCAGAAGGAGTTCAATATTGGTAAATGTGAGGTCATTCATTTTGGCAGGAATAACAGCAAAATGGAGTATTCTTTAAATGGTAAAAAATTGCAGCATGCTGCTGTGCAGAGGGACCTGGGTGTCCTTGTGCATGAATCACAAAAAGTTAGTTTGCAGGTGCAGTAGGTAATTAAGAAAGGAAATGGAATGTTGTCCTTCATTGCTAGAGGGATGGAGTTTAAAAGCAGGGAGGTTATGTTGCAGCTGTACAGGGTGCTGGTGAGGCCACACCTGGAGCACTGTGTACAGTTTTGTTCTCCTAATTTGAGAAAGGAGGTACTGGCACTGGAGGGAATGCAAAGGATTCAGTAGGTTGATTCCAGAGTTGAGAGGATTGGCTTCTGAAGTGAGATTGAGTAGACTGGGACTATATTCGTTGGAATTTAGAAGAATGAGGGGGGATCTGATAGAAACATATAAAATTCTGAAGGGAATAGATAAGATAGAAGCTGGGAGGTTGTTTCCACTCAAAATAAGGGGGAGCAGATTTAGGACTGAGTTGAGGGGAATTTTTTCACCCAAAGGGTTGTAAATCTGGGGAATTCCCTGCCCAGTGAGTGATGATGGTGGTGACCGTTTTCTGTAAGGTGTGATTAGGTGTGACTATAACTGTTCATTCCTGTCTGGCACAAAAGCAAAAGCAAAGGGGGTAAGAGGGCCAATCCATGGGTTACAAAGGAAATTAGAAATAGTATCCGATCCAAGGAAGATACATACAGATTGGCCGAGAAAAATAATAGGATTGAGGTCTGAGGATTGGGAGCAGTTTAGAATTCAGCAAAGAAGGACAAAGGAATTGATTAAGAAGGGGAAAGTACAGTACGAATGGAAGCTTGCAGGGAACACTAAGAGTTTCTATAGATATGTGAAAAGAAAGAATTTGGTAAAGAGAAATGTAGGCCCCCTACAGAGAGAAAACAGGGGAATGCATAATAAGGCAGAAAGAAACGGCTGAGCAATTGAATATATACTTTGGTTCTGTCTTCACAAGTGAGGACACAAATCAGATCCCAGAAATGTTGGAGAATGAAAGGTTTAGTGAGAGGGAAGAACTGAGGGAGATCAACATTAGTAGAGAAATTAGTAGAGAAATGGAATTTGGGGCCTCACGGTAGCATGGTGGTTAGCATCAATGCTTCACAGCTCCAGTGGTCCCAGGTTCGATTCCCGGCTGGGTCACTGTCTGTGTGGAGTCTGCACGTCCTCCCCGTGTGTGCGTGGGTTTCCTCCGGGTGCTCCGGTTTCCTCCCACAGTCCAAAGATGTGCGGGTTAGGTGGATTGGCCATGCTAAATTGCCCATAGTGTAAGGTTAATGGGGGGATTGTTGGGTTACGGGTATACGGGTTACGTGGGTTTAAGTAGGGTGATCATTGCTCGGCACAACATCGAGGGCCGAAGGGCCTGTTCTGTGCTGTACTGTTCTATGTCTATGGTGCTGGGAAAATTGATGGGATTGAAGGTGGATAAATCCCCAGGGCCTGAGAATCTGCATCCCAGAGTGCTTTAGGAGGTGGCTTGAGAAATAGTGGATGCGTTGGTGGTCATCTTGTGGGATTCTATAGACTCTGGAACTGTCCCTGCAGATTGTAGAGTAGCTCACATCACTCCAGGATTCAAAAAGGGAGGTAGAGAGAAATCAGGGAATTATAGACCAGTATGCCTAACATCGGTAGTGGGGAAAATGCTTGAATCCATTATCAAGGACTTTATAGCGGAACATTTAGAAAGCAGTGGCAGGATCAGTCAGAGTCAGCATGGATTTATGAATGGAAAAGCATGCTTGACAAATCTGTTAGAATTCTTTGAAGATGTAACCAGTACAGTTGACAAGGGGAAGCCAGTCGATTTGGTATATTTAGACTTTCAGAAGGCTTTTGACAAAGACCCGCAGAAGAGATTATTGTGCAAAATTGAGGCGCATGGGATTGGGGGAAATGTATTGAGTAGGATAGAAAACTGGTTGGCAAAGAGGAAGCAAAGAGTAGGGATTAATGGGTCCGTTTCAAATTGGCTGGCAGTAACCAGTGGGGTACCACAGGGATCGTTGCTGGGACCCCAGCTATTCACAATATATATTAATGATTTGGATGAGGGAACAAAATGTAACATCTCAAAGTTTGTAGATGGTACCAAGTTGGGTGGGAGGGTGAACTGTGACGAGGATGCAGGGATCCTACAGCAAAATCTGGACAGGTTGGGTGAGTGGGCAAATCAATGGCAGATGCAGTATAATTTGGATAAGTGTCAGGTTATTCATTTTGGAAGCAAAAACAGGAAGGCAGATTACTACCTAAATGGTTAAAATTGGGAGAGGGGAGTGTGCAGCGGGACCGGGGTGTCCTTGTGCACCAGTCGCTGAAGGTAAGCATGCAGGTGCAGCAGGCGGTAAAGAAGGCTAATGGTATGTTAGCCTTCATTGCGAGAGGTTTCGAGTATAGAAGCAGAGATGTGTTGCTGCAATTGTACAGGGCCTTGGTGAGGCCACACTTGGAGTATTGTGTGCAGTTTTGGTCTCCTTCTCTGAAGAAGAATGTTCTTGCTCTCGAGGGAGTGCAGCGAAGGTTTACCAGACTGATTCCAGGGATGGCGGGACTGTCATATGAGGAGAGATTGACTAGGTTGGGATTGTTCTTGCTGGAGTTCAGAAGAATGAGAGGGGGATCTCATAGAGACTTATAAAATTCTAACAGCACTAGCAGGGTAGATGCAGGGAAGATGTTACCAATGATGGGTGTGTCCAGAACCAGGGGTCACAGTCTGAGGATTCAGGGTAAATCATTTTGGACAGAGATTATAGCACTTGGGGAGTTTTGGTCTCCTTACTTGAGAAAGGACGTACTGGCGCTGGAGGGTGTGCAGAGGAGATTCACTAGGTTAATCCCAGAGCTGAAGGGGTTGGATTATGAGGAGAGGTTGAGTAGACTAGGACTGTACTCGGAATTTAGAAGGATGAGGGGGGATCTTATAGAAACATTTAAAATTATGAAGGGAATAGATAGGATAGATGCGGGCAGGTTGTTTCCACTGGCGGGTGACAGCAGAACTAGGGGGCATAGCCTCAAAATAAGGGGAAGTAGATTTAGGACTGAGTTTAGGAGGAACTTCTTCACCCAAAGGGTTGTGAATCTATGGAATTCCTTGCCCAGTGAAGCAGTTGCGGCTCCTTCATTACATGTTTTTAAGGTAAAGATAGATAGTTTTTTGAAGAATAAAGGGATTAAGGGTTATGATGTTCGGGCCGGAAAGTGGAGCTGAGTCCACAAAAGATCAGCCATGATCTAATTGAATGGCGGAGCAGGCTCGAAGGGCCAGATGGCCTACTCCTGCTCCTAGTTCTTATGTTCTTATGTTATATCTATGTATCTATAACAGTCTGTTGTTTGACGAGTCTGTGGGCCAGCTCTTACAATTTTGACACAAGATCCCCATGTTAGTAGTGTAGACTTTACAGAGTTGACCAGGCTGGGTTTGCCATTGTCACGTCTGATGCATAGGTCGATACTGGATGGTCCATCTGGATTCATTCCATTCATTTGGACTTTGTAGCAGTTTGAGACAAGTGAATGGCTTCCTGAGCCATTTCAGAGAGCTTGTCAGAGTCAATCCCATTGGTGTGAGTCTGCAATCACATAGGAAATCACAAGTAGATATTCCCAGTTCATGATGGCAGAATTCTTTCCCTATAGGGCATTGCTGAATGAGATGGGTATTTCCGATAATCGATAATGTATTCATGGTCACTCTTACTGAGACTAGGGCAGCACGGTGGCGCTGTGGTTAGCACTGCTGCCTCATGGTATTGAGGACCCGTCTTCTATCACAGCCCCTGGTCACTGTCAGTGTGGAGTTTGCACATTCTCCCTGTGTCTGCGTGGGTCTCGCCCCCACAACCCAAAGATGTGCAGGGCAGGTGAATTAGCCATGCTAAATTGCCCCTTTAATAGAAAAAAAAACAATTGGGTAGTCTAAATTTAAATAAAAACTTACATTGTTTAATATGCACTCAGAGCAGATTTAAAAAAAAATCTTTTTTGAAATAAATTTAAAGTACCAATCTTTTTTTTTAAATAAAGGGGCAATTAAAAAAAAACTTCCTGAAACTAACTTTTAATTCCAGATTTATTAATTGAATTCAATTTTGATTAGCTGGTGTGGGATTTGACCCTGTATTTCCAGAGCATGAACCTGGGACCCTAGATCGAGGGTCCAGTAACAGTACCACTCTGCCACCTTCACTGCCTCCCCTCAACCTCCTAGACATGAAAATCAGAAATTCCAGTCGACTTTTGATGAGTTTTCTAGTTTTTCATTCTATTGTTTATGACAGCTTCTGAATCTCTCAAGTGTGCCGCGGAATCTGACATAACTTGCAGCCATTAATTAAGTCTCCACAAAGCCACTTGAAGTAATTGATGTTTTAAACTGAGACAATCACTTCAGACAATGCAGCCCATTCAGCGTAAACATGCAATACCCATTACAAATCTGGGTGCGTGGCAGGAAAGTTTCTGTGAGGCAGACAGGAAAGGATTTATGATTCAGATTGACCAGTCTACTGGCCTCGGCATTCAATCTGAAACCACGCAACCACTATGCTTCTCTATTGTTGAACATGCTGGTCTGAGAGGTAAAGTGCCAGGATTTGATGTTGGGATGGGTGGGCGGTGGGGGGGAGGCGGGTTGATTTTACAAAAGTGAGAGTGGTCACTCTCTGAAACCAAGTTCTGGAAGGAGATGATGCAATCCATTCGCATGGACTCATTCCAATGCAAATTTAGATATTTTTGGGTAAATAAGATTTAGGATTACAGGCTGTGTAATTTGAGACGTGCTATATGGCAAATACAGCTGGATTGGGAGGGGAAGGGGACTTTACTGCTATGATTACCAATGCTGTTCACACTGGGGGCTTCTTTGTGTCTTGTTTGGGTGTGTTATAGACTAATAGATAAAGAGAAATGATTGTTAGGATTATTGAACAACTCCCAATATCATTATATCATACAACTCTTCAGGTGGTAGAAAACACATTTGATGATCCTCGTCCTTTGCTCTGACAGTTATGTTGCTAATGACAATTGTATTCGCTGTACAGTCTACAGGAGAGTTTTAGTGGTCACTGCTTTGACTTATGGTAGCATGAATGTCTTGTTTGGGCTGATGGGGTAAGGTGAGTATGACCTCAGTTCGGCATATAGCTCCTGACACGTAGAGTGAATCCAGCGAATTAAATCTCGCAAGGTGTCTCGAGCATCACAAATCTCGCGAGAGGACCCGTGCAATATTCAACGACTTCATCCCGACACCCAGGGCTGGATTCTCCGGCCGCGTCCGCCCGGCAACCGGAGAATCCCGCCCGAGGTCAATGGACATCTCCATTGTCCGCAGCTCGCCCATGGCGTACTAGAGACGGGCGTGGCGGGAGAATCGAGCCCTGAATCAGGCGCGACGAGGCTGCTGAATCACACCCAGGATTTGTTTGCCAGTGTAAATGTGAGACACAAGGTCATTGGTTTCTGGCTTTATTGTTGTCTCTGAGATGTGGGCTGGTTCAGAATGACTGATGAATCAATAGACTTCAAAAGTACCTATTGAGTGAAGCACTTGATGCTTCATAAAGTATTATTTGACTCCAGATCACAAAATCCAGGCTGATGTCTGTGTACATAAATACATAGGTACATAGAAGATAGGAGCAGGAGGAGGCCTTTTGGCCCTTCGAGCCTGCTGTGCCATTCATCACCATCATGGCTGATCATCCAACTCAATAGCCTAATCCTGCTTTCTCCCCACAGCACTGAGGAAGTGTTGCTGCTAAGAGGGGGCACCTTATTGGATGAGTTGTTCAGTTGATGCCCCAACTGCCCTTTAAACTTAATAAAAACAATCCCTTGGCACTATTTTGAAGAAGAATGGGCGGGTTCTACCCAGGATCCTGGCCAATGTTTATCCCTCAATCAACATCCCTAAAAATGGATTGATCATTTAGCCATCATCACATGGCTGTGTGAGGAACTGACCCAATTTGATGCTGTTACCTCTCTCAACACCAGGTGAAGACCGTGATAACCAATCCCAATTTGTTACAATCATAATATTGAATCCTTTTCTGCTAACTTGGAAGTCCTGGAGGAATGGTGAAATGGTGATGGTGGAGGGTGGCACAGTGGTTAGCACTGCAGCCTCACAGCGCCAGGGACCCGGGTTCAATTCCAGCCTCGGGTGACTGACTGTGCGGAATCTGCATGTTCTCCCCGTGTCTGAGTGGGTTTCCTCCGGGTGATCCGGTTTCCTCCCACAATCCAAAGATGTGCAGGTTAGGTGGGGACAGGACTGGGGAGTGGGCCGAGGTGAGGTGGTCTTTCGGAGGGTCGGTGCAGACTCGATGGGCTGAATAGCCTCCTTCTGCACTGTAGGGATTCTACGATTCGAAGTTAAACCATTCTATCAGGGTCTATACTCAAGCTGAATGGAGAGAAATGAACTGGAATGCAAATGAGAACACAATACTGAACATGGAATGTGGAAATAGGAATATGCAAGGATGAAATTAAAAATGACCAATTAGCATTAGCGGAATCGTCGCTCACCACATATACAGAGCAAAGTGACAATAGGCCAAACAAATAGGGGACTGTTATATTAGTTGGCAATTTAACCATGAATTATTGAATACAATTCTGGTTGACTTTATAGAATAATAGAATTTACAGTGCAGAAGGAGGCCATTCGGCCCATTGAGTGTGCACCGGCCCTTACAAAGAGCATCCTACTCAAGCCCACGTATCTACCCTATCCCCATAATCCAGTAAACCCACTTAAACTTTTTGGACACTAAGGGCAATTTAGCATGGCCAATCCACCTAACCTACACATCTTTGGAGTGTGGGAGGAAACCGGAGCACCCGGAGGAAACCCACGCACACACGGGGAGAAAGTGCAACCTCCACACGGACAGCGACCCAAGACCGGAATTGAACCTGGGTCCCCGACTCGGTGAGGCAGCAGTGCTACCCACTGTGCTGCCGAGCCGCCCCGATATCCTTTAGGGAAGGAAATCTATCATCCTTCCCTGATCTGGCCTACATGTGACTCCAGACCCACAGCAATGTGGTTGACCCTTAAATGCCCTCTGAAATCCACTCAGTTGTATCAAACCACTACAAAGTCAATCAGCGCTACACCACACCGACTGGTTCAAGAAGGTGATTCACCACTACCTTTGCAAGGGCAATTAGGGATGGGCAGTATGAGCTGGCCTCGCCAACAACGCCCGCATCCGATAAATGAACAAATAAAAGCAGATTAGGGATGGGCAAGAAATTAGGACCTTGCTGCCAATGTCTACGTCTCAGGAAGAAAATGGGACAGCCCGCTGGAATCTTTCTTTACACTCACATTGGTCAATATCTAGAAAGGGTTATTAGGAGCGCAAGTCGAGACCAGGGTCGACAGGGCTGGGTTTGAAGTTGTCTTTTCTGGTCCCCGGGTTAATGCGGGTGTCTGTCGGATTTAATTCCTTTTTGCAGACTCTATAGTGGGTGGATAAGAATAACCAGCAAGCTCACCATTCAAAGGTAGCTTTGCAGCAGTGAGAGAGCAGTGCTGAGCTGGGTGACAAACACTGATCAATGACTCCAGGGAAAGTTTTATGCTGGAGCTGAGCTAAGCTAACTCAGCAGTGACCAAGGACAGACAGGGGATCCTGGGCGGGATTCTCCCAAAGGGAGACAAAGGGCGCGATTCTCCGCTCCCACACCGGGTGGGAGAATCGCGGGAGGGCCGCTCTGGCACCCCCCGCGATTCTCCCACCCTCCCCCCCCCAAAATGGCGTGTCGCGTTTTGCGTCACGCCGCTCGGAGAATCGCGGGTCGCCGGGATTCTCCGGCCCAGATGGGCCGAGCGGCTTGCCGTTCCCAACCGGTTCATGCCGGCGGCAACCACACCTGGTCGCTGTCGGCGTGAACATGGCGCCATGGGGCCTCTGGGGGGTGGAGAGGGGAGCGAGCACCACGGCTGTGCTCGGGAGGGGACTGGCCCGCGATTGGTGCCCACCGATTGCCGGGCCGGCGTCTCAAAGGGACGCACTCTTTCTCCTCCGCCGCCCCGCAAGATCAAGCCGTCACGTCTTGCGGGGCAGTGGACGGGAAGACGGCAACCGTGCATGCACGGGTTGGCGCCGGCCAACCTGCACATGCGCGGCTGCCGTCATTAGGCGCGCCGGCCGCGTCATTCTCGGTGCGCCGGACCTTGACGCCAGCGACAAGGCCCCGCGGCCGAGATTTGCGGCACGGCCCTCCTAGCCCCCCATGGGGGGGGTAATAGGGGGCGAGGAGCGGCCTCCGACGCCATCGTGTACCTCTCCGGGTTCCACGACGGCGTCGGGCCTTGCAGAGAATTCCGCCCAAAGTGCCGATGCCGGAGTGAAAACCGGAGTGTTTTACTCCGGCGTCGGAGGCCGCTCCTCGCCCCCTATTCTCCCACCCCCCAGGGGGCTAGGAGCGGCGGCATGTCAATTTTACGCGGCGGGCCTTGGCGCCCACGTCAAAGTGGCGCCGCATGAGTGATGCGGCCGGCGGCGCCTAAATGACATCACCCGCGCATGCGTGGTTGCCGTCCTCCCCTCCGCCACCCCGCAAGACATGGAGGATTGATCTTGCGGGGCGACGGAGGGAAAAGAATGTGTCTTTTAGAGACACTGACCCGACGATAGATGGGCACCGATTGCGGGCCAGACCCCTCCTGAGCACCCCCCTGGTGCTCGATCCTCCCCCCCCCCCCCCACAGGCCACACACGCAGCGTTCGTGCGCTGTTCACGCCGGCAGCGACCAGGAGCGGTTGCCGCCGGCGTGAACCGGTCGGATTGGGCAGGCCGCTCGGCCCATCCGGGCCGGAGAACCGCCGCTCGACCGGAGGGGTGGGGGGGGGGGGGGGGAGAATTGCGGGCAGGTGCCAGGGCAGCGTAGCGTGAATCGCCTGGCACTCCCGCGATTCTACCACCCGCCGTGGGGGTTAGGAGAATCGCACCCCCTTTCAGTTCTTTTCATTTTATGAGTATGAGTATGTCATAGATTATCATAGAATTTACAGTGCAGAAGGAGGTCAACTTGACTCAGTTGGCAGGGCAATTGTCACTGGGTCAAAAGTTGTGGGTTCAAACTCCAATCAAAGATTTGAGCGTGTAATCTAGGTTAACACTGCAGTGTTATTCAGAGGAATTATTGTGTCGCTTGTGCTGCCTTCTACCTTTTGGATTTTGAACAAACGTATTGTGTCTTTGCGTTCAGGTGAATGTTTTTTGGGGAAATTTATCCGTTTTCCCAGTATCCTGGCCAGCTCGACCAAAGATGTTTTCATTTGTCATTTACATTAAGTACCATACTTCACAACGCAAATTAGCTACCACAAGCTGCTACATAACTGCCAATCCTCTTGAAACGTTGCTCTGAAGATGCAACTTGATGATATAATAAATTATGTAAATGCAGGTTCTTTAATATCATGTGGTATGTTCTATTCAATAAGGGACGGTGGCGCAGTGGTTAGCACTGCTGCCTCACAGCTCCAGGGACCAGGGGTTCAATTCCAGCCTCGGCTGACGGTCTGTGTGGAGTCTGCACTTTCCTCCCGTGTCTGCGTGGGTTTCCTCCGGTGCTCCGGTTTCCTCCCGCAGTCCAAAGATGTGCAGGTTAGGTGGGGTTACGGGGATGGGGCATGGGTGTGGGCCTAGGTAAGGGTGCTCTTTCAGTGGGTCAGTACAGACTCGATGGGCTGAATGGGCTGCACTGTAGGGATTCTATTGATTTATCTTTGGAAGGCATGAGAGTAGCTCCACCAACTCTCTTAAAAATAATTTGAGAGCACCCAATTCTTTTTTTTCCCCAATTATGGGGCAATTTAGCACGGCCAATCCACCTAGCCTGCATATCTTTGGGTTGTGGGGGTGAAACACACGTAGATATGGGGAGAATGGGCAAACTCCATACGGACAGTGACCCGGGGCTGGGATTGAACCCGGGTCCTTGGCGCCGAGAGGCAACAGCGCTAACCACTGCGCCACCCTGCCACTCCTCGTTCCACCAACTTTAATACTTTGTGGCGCCTGGGTACGTTCATTCCAAACAAAACTGGGAATCCAGCAAGAACGTTTTTACTCCAAGAGCATCCTGCTTGGAAAGGTTCCACTGTACTGTTCCTCAGGTTTGCTTTGATCACAATAGTCTTCAATTGGATGTGAAAGGTTTTGAAATGTGGCTCAGCTGAATGCTCTCTGGATTCACATTGTTCATCAAGTCACGTCTGGGCAATAAGATTGAAGCTGGGTGAGGTCAGAACGAGACTCGTCTGCTTTCCAGCAGCGATTACACTTCCAAAAGTGCTATATTGTCCGTAAAGAGCTTTGTGCTGTCCTCCGTTTGTGAAAGGCGCTAAATAAATGGAAGTCCTTCTTTTCAAACAGCATATACTGTCGGCACTCACGTATGAAGAATGAGTTGGTTGTGCCTTTGAGGGTGCTCGTAGCCAGAGGAGGTGTACACCAATACTAGTCCCACTTCTGAGCAGGAAAGGGGAAGGTGTTAAATAGTCAACGATTATTTTGATACCTGTAAATTTCTTTTGTAATTCCCGGTCTGAGAATGATGGAGATTGCATTCTAGCCTCTGGCACCAATGGATGTGGAAAGTAATCTCCTCAGCGAGCATTCCATCACAAAAGGTACCTTTGGATGCAATGTGTTTGTTTTACCTTGAACATAGTGGGAGAATTTGACTGGAGTGATCCCTGTTAGAGATCTGGGCCAATCAGGAAAAGATTGGCTTTGGTCAGGATGCCACCTACAGTTCAATAGTCTACCTCAGCTACTCACAAAGAACAGCCACTGGGACAAGATCCACCTGCCATCATACCTCGACACAAATCGAGAACTTTGGGCGTAAAGTAGAGAAAGCTGTGAGACAGTGGTTAGCACTGTTGCCTCACGCGTCGTGGACCCGGGTTCCATCTCGGCCCCGGGTCGCTGTCCATGTGGAGTTTGTACATTCTCCCCGTGCCCCTTGTCTACCTGGGTCTCGCCCCCACAACCCAAAGATGAGCAGGGTAGGCAGATTGGCCACGGTGTCACCGTGGGTTTGCTCCAGGTGCTCCAGTTTCCTCTCACAGTCCAAAGATGTGCAGGTTAGGGGGATTGGCCGAGATAAATTGCCCCTTAGTGTCCAAAACAAAGGTTAGGTGGGGTTACTGGGTTACGGGGCTAGGGTGGAGGTGTGGGCTTGTGTAGAGTGCTCTTTCCAAGGGCTGGTACAGACTCAATGGGCTGAATGGCCTCCTTCTGCACTGTAAATTCTATGATTCTATGAAATTGCCCCTTAATTGGGAAAAAAGAATCGGGTACACTAAATTTATATTTAAAAAAAAATAAAGTGGAGAAAACTGAAAAAGAATAATATTGCACTAGTATAAGTGATAATTTCCTAAATGTTTGGTCCAAACTAAGTATATGCATATGTATTATATATGTATATGTTTTTACCCAAAATTGAACAAACGTGATTCATAATTAAATAACCAGTGTGTTTATGTCGATAGTTAGAGTAAGGGTCCGCTTTCTATTGCCTCGGTATTTGGGTGGTTGCTCACCTCTTTGGTTTATGTAACCGGATCTGAGTTCTTACAGTGGGCTGTCTGCTAAGGCATTGAATACAAGCAGACAGGAGAGAAACCTGAGCAAAGTCACATAGGCGCATAGCACAGCTGTCTGAGAAAACCACAGTGTGAAACACAGCTGCCCACACAAAAACCACAAGTCCGGCTCATTTATTCTGGGCAATGACTTTAGGCTGCAGGGTCACACCAGGTCATGGAAAAGCTGCAAAGGCTCTGCCACAATCTCTGTGACCCCAGGATGGAATACCAATCAAAATGGTAACTACAAAATAATTTCATATCATTTAACCTCGCCATGTCCACATTACAGCATTCCTTAATGAGGTAAAATATGGGGTTAGATTTTACTGCAGGGTTATTAGACACCGCATCGCTGCTTTTTATTCCTTTTGTGGACTATGGGAAGGAAAATGTGGCAGGGGATCTAACGAATGGTTAATGCACCATTGCCAAGTATTCCTCATGGGAAGAAAGGGATCAACTCTACCCCCGTCCTCTACCCCCGTCCTTCTGTACCACCTTTTAATGCTGGGTGCTCTTTGAAGCAATCAGTTGAATGTTCAGGACACTTTTTTCGTTGGACACACTGTAGAGTTTATTCTGATTCTAATGATTTTTGGCTAAATGAAAATATATAGCTGGACAATTAGATCTTTTTGGCACTGACATGTGATGAGCTGTTGAGCAATTAGGAGGCATCATAAAGACTGTCTGGGCTGAAACTTCCAAAAATGTGTTGGCACAGGCAAGGAAACGGGTGTGAAGCTCACAGGCTGCTCAGTGGCTTTTCTCACCGTACTGACTGACGTTCTGTATATTTTAAAAGGGGAAGCAGGAATCAGGCAGTCAGCTGGAGAGGCGGGGCCTAAAGAAGCTGGTAAAGCCAGGAATCCCGAGATCGAAGCACCTCGAACTCCAACTTCATTATCACACCCCCCCCCCCATAGATATTGGGAATCCCACCAAGCATCAAGGCACCCCACCACCATCGCAAACATCCAGGTGCTGCCCCCTCCTTACAGTCATCGCAGCTCCCCCAAACCCACACAGGCATCTGGGCTCTCAGCCCCCCCCCCCCCCCCCGATCCACCTACCCACCAGACGTGTATTGGGGTCCTCATTTCCCCCCCAAACACCCACCCACCCAGCAGGCAAGTATTGGGGCTCTCCCCCACTACACCACACATAAGGGGAACTCCCCAGTGGGGCTACCCAGAGAGTCCACCCCGGCAATTCCAACCTGTTACCGCCAGGTTGGTCAGTGCCAGGATGCCCGGCCATGTCCGTCATCACCCGAGGGCTATACCTACATGTGCACCCCCTGGCGTGGCCATCACTCCTATTTCATTTTTTGAAAACCAGCAATGATTCGCCCCAGCGTGACATCACGCCGACCGGGAGGGGAGCTAGGTTGTGGGTGGATGTTACGGTGTTCACTCCGGTGAGTATCCGTCAACGTATTGAAATTCATGGAGATTTGGAAGGGCGTGAATCTGATTATGTGTCACCCAGGCGAAGGTAGGGAAGATTTCAAACTGAGGTTTTGCAGGCACTAATCCTGTTTTTGACTGCCCGCCAGATTTACTGGGCATTATGGGATTTCCACGTGCGATCAGTGGGTCCGCTAAATCACGGTCTTTGTTTCGACCTCCAGAACATTGCATGACTCCACTCTGCTTCGGCATATCTACTGCTGAAACCCTCACCTAGACTTATTCCAGTAGTCTCCTGGGCAGCTTCCCATGTCCTACCACTTCGTAAACGTGAGGTCACCCAGAATCTGTCGCCCGCGTTTTAACTTGCTCTAATTAAGTCCCTTTCACCCAGCATGCCCGTGTTGGCTGGCCTATATTGGCTCTCAGTTAAGTGATGCCTTGAATAAATTAAAAAAAAAAAAATTTGGAGTAGCCAATCACTTTGTTTTCCAATTAAGGCGCAATTTAGCGTGGCCAATCCACCTAACCGGCACATCTTTTGGGTTGTGGATGTGAAACCCATAACATGGTGAAACTGTGCAAACTCCACACGGACAGTGACCCAGGGACGGGATTCGAACCCGGGTCCTCAGCGCCGAAGTACCAGTGCTATCCACTGCGCCACATGCCGCCCTGAATAAATTTAAAAAATAAATTCTCATCTTTGTTTTCAATTCCCTCCCTGGTTTTGCCCTTCCTTATCTGAAATCTCCTCCAGCCCCACATCAAGTCGAGTTGGGCTCCTCCTATTCCGCCCTTGTGCGTTACCCTGGTTTTAATTCCTCCTCCATTTCCAGTCAGCTGCCAAGGCCCTCAGCTCTTGAGTTCTCTCGCTAAACCCCTCGACCTCTCTTTCTCAATTTTAAGATGTTCCTTAAAACCTACCTCTCTGATCAAACCTTTGGTATCTGTCCTCAAATCTCCTTGTGTAACTCGGTGTCAGACCTTTGCCATGTAACGCTCCTGTGAAATGCTGTGAGACTTCTAGCGTATTAATGATGTGATGTAAATGCCAGTTATAGATATGGAAATCCATTATCACATGTTACAAGTCTTAAAACTCCACTATTGCCAAATCTACACAAGTAGCTTCAATTCCAGGGGAGGGTTTCACACTCTCTCCACACAGAGACACGCCCACCTGTATCATTCCTGACGGATTTAAGTCTTTAGCAACATAGCTAATTAAGTTAAGCCAAGCGATAGCACGTTGGCCAATCTTCAAGTGCTTAAGGACTTCCAACTGTGAGACAGAGCTAAACAAAGAAAAAACAAGGGCAGCACGGTGGCCTAGTGGTTAGCACAACTGCCTTGCGGCGCTGAGGTCCCAGGTTCGATCCTGGCTCTGGGTCACTGTCCGTGTGGAGTTTGCACATTCCCCCCGTGTCTGTGTGGGTTTCACCCCCACAACCCAAAAATGTGCAGAGTAGGTGGATTGGCTATGCTAAATTGCCCCTTAATTGGAAAAAATAATTGGGTAATCTAAATTTATAAAAAAAACAAAAAAACAAAGAAAGAACAAAAAAACAAATGAGAGCAGATCAAGTCATGAATTAAATGAGTGTAGACTGACCAGGGCAGAACACCGTGGAAATGAATAAATTATTGGCTTACTTAATAATCAGGAACTTAATTGTTATTGTTTTTTGACTATTTAACCACCATCCCCTGACAGAACATGAGGTTAGTGTACACCCTGTCAATCAGATATCTTAGTCTCAGACTTATTTAGTACAGCCTAAAATTGACGCAATAAACAAAGAAACAAGATAAAGACCAAAAGGATAGAGAGATCTGTGTTGGCACAGAGGGTAAAAGCTTTTAGCTCTGAAGCTCCTTGTTGAATAGCTTTGCTGTCTCTCCTCACACCTGCAAGAATGAAGACTTGCATGGCTGTCAACACACACTGAAGGCGTTTTTGGAAAAATAAATATGCACTGTTCCTAAAGACTCGATAAATAAGTTGCAGTCGGACGGCACGGTGGCGCAGTGGTTAGCACTGCTGCCTCACAGCTCCAGGGTCCCGGGTTCAATTCCAGCCCTGGGTCACTCTGTGTGGAGTTTCCACTTTCTCCCCGTGTCTGCGTGGGTTTCCTCCGGGTGCTCCGGTTTCCTCCCACAGTCCAAAGATGTGCAGGTTTGGGCTAAATTGCCCCTTTGTGTCCAGAAAAGGTTAGGTGGGGTTACTGGGATAGGGTGGAGGTGTGGGTTTAAGTAGGGTACTCTTTCCAAGGGCTGATGTAGATCCGATGGGCTGGATGGCCTCCTTCTGCACTGTAAATTCTGTGATTCTATGATAAGCACAGCGCGCAGTCAGATTTGAACTAAGCTGGGAATTATTTAACAGGGTCACAATTCTTCAGTCTGTTGCCCAGTTTATGCTGAGGCTTGCGAAAGAATTGGCCGGAGCTGCAGTTTGACTTCACATTGTTTGTCAAGTGTTCGTCCAGCTTTTTGTCATTTCCTGGCAGTCCACGAGGAAAGCTAAAAGAAAGCCCCTCCACCCCCGATACAGCAAGCTGGAACATTGTGAGTCAGAGTGACTCAGCATTGTATCAACTCATGCAGTTATATCGAGAATGTTGAGAAACAGGTTCGTGCCGATTTATAATGTGCTCACTTTCCCATCCATGAAGTGATTTCTACAGATTGCCTCGCTGTTTTCAGTTTCTAATTCTCTCAGTGGTTTCATTATTGGAATTGAAATCAGAATTCCCCGGAGCGGCCCCCTGGGGCAGTGGTTAGCACTCAGAAAATGTGATCTTTTTAAAAGATTTGCTGCTTTGTTTAAGTGTAACTGCTTGCTGCGTGTACTGAAGCAGAGTGTTCCAATACCTTGCATTTAAATGTTTTTCACTTGGACCTTTTGAATTCTCCCTCCGTGTACCCGAACAGGCGCCAGAGTGTGGCGACGAGGGGATTTTCACAGTAACTTCATTGCAGTGTTAATGTAAGCCTACTTGTGACAATAATAAAGATTATTATTATACAAACTGCGCACCAAATATCTAAATCCCTGAGGTTACCACTGGCCAGAAACTCAAGTGGACTAGCCGAATAAACGCTGTGGCTACAAGAGCAAATCTGAGGCAGGGAATCCTGGGGCAAGTAACTTACCTGCTGACTCCCCAAAGTCTGCTCACCATCTGTAAGGCACAAATCAATCACGTGTGTGATGGACTACTCTCCTGTTGCTTGGCTGAATGCAGCTCCAGCAAAATTTGAGAAGCTTGACACCAAAGCGGCCTGCCGGATTATTATCCCTTCCATACACATTCAGTCCCTCTACCAATGATGCACAGTAGCAGCTATAAGATGCGCTGCAGGAACTCATCAAGGCTCCTTCAACAGCCCCTTTCAAACCCATGACCACTATCATCTAGAAGGACGAGGGCAGCAGATTCCTGGGAACACCACCACCTGGAGATTCCCCTCCAAGTCACTCACCACCCTGACTTGGAAACAGTGGCGGGCTGGGTCTAAAAATATTGGTTGCCAGGAGACAAAGGGGGCCCACCTACAACTACAATGCTATCATTTAATTTTCATAACGAATAAATAAAATTTTCAAAAAATACATATGGAAAAAGGGTACAATTAAAATTTTTGTGGAAAAAATGTGTATTTCTTAGTAATTACAGTGTACATGTACTGTACATATTACTGGCAGTAGATGCCAAATGTAAATACAGAATGTTATAATTGAATTTTTTATTTTAATTTTTTAATTTTAAGTAATTGGTTGATATTTTTAAATAGTTTACTGCTCAATTTACACATTAACAGATAGTTCAAAAGCACAATAGATCATTGCATGCAGTCCACTATATTAAGAGCAATCGTTTGTGTTCGCTAGATGATTGTGCAAATCTACCAATAATTGCTTCTGCATCCAATTCATCTAACAATTCCTTTTCAATGGATAGCAACATGTATGATTCCAAATTCTCCTCAGACAGCGAATTTCTTAACCTTGTCTTTATGATCTTTAGCTTTGAAAATGTTCTCTCACATTGGACTTGAGTAACTGATAGTGTGCAGATGACTTTATAAAGTTCATAAAGGTTATCATATGCCTTGTCATGAAGTCTGTTCGATGCCAGAATTTTTAGTACACACGATGGGCAAGTGCTGCAAATTTTACAATTGTTGCAACTGGAATCCATATTCTCACCATCATTAAGCAATAGCTTTAATACATCAAAGTTTGATCTTTGCTGATTTGTGGAAACAGCTTAATAATACCTTCCAATGCTTCATCTTCAAGGCCTTTCTCTGCAATAGTTTTAAACTTTACTGGGTCCAAGCAGGACAAATCTTTATACAACTGTTTGTGTTGTACAAAGCGTGATTCTAGTGACTGGACAATGCGATCCATTATTAGGTTAAACACATTTACTCGAAAATCAGCTAGAGAATCTGAGGAATTTCTTTCATCATCAATAAGCTCATCTGCCATTCTTTTCTTCTTCCTCTGCCTCTTAACTGGCAATGCTGTTTCCAACGCATCAATTTCCAATGTTTGATTTTCATCCATATTCATCTGTGGAATCCTGTCATTACATTTATTTACAAATTCCAAAGCCTTGCTGTGAACGTTATCAAATGTTCTTGTCTGTTCCTTCAACTTTGTTGTAGCTGAATCTACCAAACTCCATGCAGTAAACATATCTAAACCACTTGTCTGTAGATAACTTGATAACGGGTTGTAGTTTCAAATATATACAAGTAAGTAAATGCTGTCAATATGGTTTCAAACTTTAGAAGACTTTGAAGTAAAACATTTGCTTCATGTTTTGTTTTTGCATCAAACTTTTCTGAATCTTGTATCATTGATAAGCATGTCAATAGATTTACGAAAGTACTGGCAGCGGCATCATCAAAACGTCCAAATATAGTTGTTGCTGCATTGGATTTTTCTGACCATCTGGTCTCACCAATTAGCTTTAATCGTTTCATTTTTTCTTGTCCTAGATGTTTTCCAACAACTTCTATCCATATAGCCATTCTCTTGTATGATGCTTTCACAAAAGTTGCTATATTCTGGAGCAAATTGAAAAAAGAAACTGCAGGCACACAACATTTTGTTGTTTCAGCTATCACCAAATTCAAGACATGGGCATAGCACCATATATGAACATGTTGATCAGCCACATCAGCAATTTTACTTTGTAAACCATTATACTGGCCATGGTAGCTTGTAGCGCCATCTGTGCTATCAGATAAACATTTTTGGGGTCAATTTTAAGATGCTGTAATGTTTCAATCAATAGATCAAAAAGTTCCTGTCCTGTACCATCATTACTTGGCACAACTGAAAGTAGTCGCTCACAGATATTACCTTTAAGCACATACCGAATAATAATGCTAAACTGATCGATGGATGAATTATCTTGTGTTGAATCAACCTGAATAGAATAATATTTTGCTTGAGAAACTTCATGACTAATTCTTTCTTGTATCATATTCTTCATAATTTTGATTAACATGTTTATTGTTGTTTTACTCAGGTATGTAACAAGTCCACCACGGCCTTTACTTTGAGCCTTTCCTTGTTGCTCTAATCGTTTGATTCTTTGTTTAGACTTGTTTTGCACTGCAGAAACGTGAGCTGCCATAATGGGGTCATATTTTGCCATCAACTGCACTGTAGCTAAAAAATTGCCATGATTCAGAACCTCATTATCTAGAGTGTAGGCCGATTCATTTCTGTGACCTTGAAAAGGAAGTGCTTGCTTGCCTAACAGCTTTATGATGTCTATAATCCTCATGACAATACTTCTCTGTTTCAATACTTCTTCTTTCCTTTTAATTAGTGATGCTGCAAAAAATTTATCTAAGGTACCATCATTAACCACACTGATATATTGCTGAGCATTTCTGACATGTGTTGTTGTCGATTCATGTAAAGTCAAGCTCTGGCTAATACGCCTGTAGTCACTAAAGCCACGTACAAAGGGTGATGGATTACAAGTGTTGGGAAACTCAAAGGCTAAGCAGTATGAACAATATAAGTATCTATTTTGTTTGTTATATGTTAGCCATTTTCTTGGGACTTAGTCATTCATAATTTTCCTCTCATACAAATGAGCATCAAATGGCAGATCATCAAGTGGCTGAAGTGGATGTTCAGCAAAAAACTGTTTTAGCTTCACTCATGATGGATATTGGAAGATTCCAGTAATTGATCTTTCATTTTCTTGCGTAGGTTCATTTACAGGATGTGCTTCAGGAACCAAGTCATTTATGCTTGAAGGAATATCTGGTTCCCTGTCACTAGTTGAAGCTATGTGTTCAGATGTTGCAACTACAGGCAGTACAGATACCGGAACAAGGAAGCCAGAAGAAATATTGGGCCTGGGTTGATTAGTAATGGATGCACTTGTATTTGTCTCAACATTCAAAGTAGCTCTTCTCTGTTCTTGTAACTCGCATGTCATTGCATCATCACCATGAGCATTGTTTCTTGCTTCTTGATCATTTGTTGAGGAACTGGATATTGATGTGGATTGTGCTTGTGGTATTATAAACTCTGTAATAGGCCTGCATCGCTTGGCTGATTCCTTCCTTTCTGCTTCTTTTTGTTCTTTGCGTTTTAGTGACCCAGATTTATGCTTTTTCTTTTCCATGCTGGTAGGGGTAATATTCCTGAAATAAAAACTTAATTAAAAATAGCCCACATTGGGAAAAATGAATATTGATGATTGCAAGAATAACTTGAAGGAACGCCAGATAAACCCCTACTTGATAAAAAATATAAAATAACTTACTTACACTTCAATAGGCTATGTTCATTAGTCAATACTACTGTGGCCTATGCAGCTTCAGAAGAGGAGACAATCCACTGTCCAGTGTTCACACCAGCAAGCAACTGAGACAACTGTTGAAACTTAGAAGTTTGGTCCGACTATAGTAAGACATTAAGAATGGTCCCACGACCAAAGTTAACATGTCCAGTTTGATACCAGTGTAGTGTTGCAAGTCGCAACCCTTTGAGTTTACCGATCATGGCTTATCACTTCAATATCTTTGACCTCATGATTCACGGTCAAAGGTACTGCTTCTCCTTTTGGGTGACCTCACGACCCTATGTACTGCTTGATATCCTTTCAAGTTGCCGACCACCTCAAATCACGAACTGTAACTTTATCTTTAAATTCACACACTCTTGCTGAAAACGTGGATTTCCAACTATGTCCGACCCGGGTGAACCAGCCACCGCCCCCCCCCCCCCACTCCTTTTCACATCCGTTTAACACTGCTTCGTTCCTTCATACACTGAGTGATTATTTGTTTGTTTCTTTATTGCATTTTTATTTGGTATTGCTCTTTTTAAAAACAATTATATTTTATTAAGTTAGAATACAAATCTCAGGAAAGAAGTTGGAGATTTATTTATCTAATTAATTATAATTTTTAAGAGCCCTTCAGAGATTCACGGGCCCCTTCATGGCTCTCCGGGCCCCGGATCGATGTACCGGCTGAACCAAGACTACTGCTTGGTATCCTTTGAAGTTGCCGACCATCTCAAATCACGAATTGTAACTTTATCTTTAAATTCACACACTCTTGCTGAAAACATGGAATTTCCTTAATTATTCCCGACCCGGGCCCCCCTATTCCACACCCTTCCACTACCTCCCCTGCTTCGTTCCTTTTCATGCACTGCTTATTTGTGTCCTGTTCTCTTTTTTTTCTTATTCCTTTTTATTACTAAAACAGTTGTCTGTGTTTGTTTCTTTATTGCATTTTTATTTGATATAGGGGGCCCACTTCATCAGGGGCCCACTTGTCATCGGGCAAGCTGACACCCTGGCCAGTCCGCAACTGCTTGGAAATATATCCGCCGTTCTTTCACTTGTCGCTGGGGCAAAACCCTGGAACTGCCGCCCTAACAGCACAGTGGGTGTACCTACACCATATGGACTGGAGCGGTTCAAGAAGGCAGCTCACCACCACCCTCTCAAGGGCAATTAGGGATGGGCAATAAATGCTGGTCTCGACAGCAATGCCAACATCCCATAAATCTAAATAAAAGAAACATAAGGGGATATCAGGGAAGGTGACCAGAAGCTTGGTCACGGAGTCTGAAAGAAGGAAAAACAGTAAGAAGAAAGTGAGATCTTTTTATTTCATGAACTGGTGTCTGAGACAAGGGCCATCCCTAATTGCCACCATGCAGTGACGGGTGGCCGAATGGAGGTAGGAATTTATGTTTTCTCATTTGAGAATGAGTTGCCAACCTGAGTAGTGATATTGCTGTCAGGCGGGAGCCTGAGGCCTCACACAGAATGAGAAGAAGTCATGAGCTGCGTTCCTTTAGATAGCTCACAGAAACTGATTACTCAGTAAGCTTAGCCTGGGGTCAGCCTGCCAGTCAATGGCATTGGAGATCTCCAGATGTTGATCATAAAATAGCTGCGTGAAAAGCATTGTTTTGATGCAATCTGTTGCTGATGCACACTTCTTCACTTGGTAGAGAGTCACGCAGACCCGGAGGAATCAACTGCGGGGATGGGAAGGCTCCAGTCAGCTCCAATGTTCTGTGGGTCAAAGGTGAAACATCATCAGTCAGGATACTAACTCCGATTGCTAGCCTGTAATAGCTGCTGCAAGATGCATGCAAGATACAAGAAGGGCAGGATCCTTTTGTTAATAACAGTCAAGGACGAGATAAAACCTGCCCTCAATGGAGTCTGATTCCTTCAGTTTTGAGCCCTATCGTAAACTCTGAACTCTTGCTGCTGAACCCATCCAATTACTTGACTCCTTACTCAGATTGAAAGTGGCTGTGCGCAACCTCAGTACCCTACGTGTCAAAGCTGAACTTCAAATCCTTTTCCGTACCGTCATCAAGACCTCTTATCTCATCCTGCTCGCTGGTGCAATTCTTATCGCCACATTCCTCATTCCCGGCCTCAATTCCATCATACTCTGCTTCTCACTGCCTTCACTTTCAACCCTAGGAGACTTGATGTTGACTATTAGCAGGTTGGTAAATCATGAGGGCTATCTACAAGGATTGCTGGATAGTGAATCAAAGAAGCCCTGGTTGATTTACATTTACCTAATTCTGGAATACCAATGGTAATCAGGGGAGGTGGGACCAGTACAAACCAGACGGTCTGCACCTGGGCAGGACTGGAACCGATGTCCTAGGGGGGATGTTTGCTAGAGCTGTTGGGGAGGGTTTAAACTAATGTGGCAGGGGGATGGGAACTGATGCAGGAAGTTTGAAGGTAGTAAAACAGGGACAGAGCAAAAAGAAGTAAGGGGAAAAGTGCAAGGCAGAGAAGACATAGTCAAAAATCAAAAAGGGTGACAGTACAAGGTACAGTGACTGAGGGGAGCTCAGTGAATAGGCCCAGTAATACTAAAAGGAATAAAACTGGAGATGTTAAGATTCAAAACAGAGGTAAAAAAACCAACATAAGTGTACTTTACCTGAATGCTCGTAGTATTCGGAATAAAATAAATGAGTTGATGGCACAAATCATCGTGAATGACTATGATTTAGTGGCCATTACTGAAACATGGTTAAAGGATGGTCACGACTGGGAGTTAAATATCCGAGGGTATCAAACTATTCGGAAGGACAGAGTGGATGGTAAGGGAGGTGGTGTTGCTCTGTTATTTAAGGATGACATCCGGGCAATAGTAAGGGATGACATCGGTGCTTTGGAGGATAAGGTTGAATCCATTTGGGTGGAAATCAGGAATAGTAAGGCGAAAAAGTCACTGATAGGAGTAGTCTATCGGCCACCAAATAGTAACGTTATGGTGGGGCAGGCAATAAACAAAGAAATAACTGATGCATGTAGAAATGGTACAGCAGTTATCATGGGGGATTCTAATCTACATAGAACATAGAACATAGAACAGTACAGCACAGAACAGGCCCTTCGGCCCTCGATGTTGTGCCGAGCAATGATCACCCTACTTAAACCCACGTAACCCGTATACCCGTAACCCAACAATCCCCCCATTAACCTTACACTACGGGCAATTTAGCATGGCCAATCCACCTAACCCGCACATCTTTGGACTGTGGGAGGAAACCGGAGCACCCGGAGGAAACCCACGCACACACGGGGAGGACGTGCAGACTCCACACAGACAGTGACCCAGCCGGGAATCGAACCTGGGACCCTGGAGCTGTGAAGCATTGATGCTAACCACCATGCTACCGTGAGGCCCCCTGCTACCGTGAGGCCCTGCTACATGTCGATTGGTTTAACCAGGTCGGTCAAGGCAACCTTGAGGAGGAGTTTATAGAATGTATCCGCGATAGTTTCCTAGAACAGTATGTAATGGAACCTACGAGGGAACAAACGATCCGAGATCTTGTCCTGTGTAATGAGACAGGATTGATTCATGATCTCATCGTTAGGGCTCCTCTCGGAAGGAGCAATCACAATATGGTGGAATTTAAAATACAGATGGAGGGTGAGAAAGTAAAATCAAATTCTAGTGTTTTGTGTTTAAACAAAGGAGATTACAATGGGATGAGAGAAGAACTAGCTAAGGTAGACTGGGAGCAAAGACTTTATGGTGGAACAGTTGAAGAACAGTGGAGAACCTTCCAAGCGATTTTTCACAGTGCTCAGCAAAGGTTTATACCAACGAAAAGGAAGGATGGTAGAAAGAGGGAAAACCGACCGTGGATATCTAAGGAAATAAGGGAGAGTATCAAATTGAAGGAAAAAGCGTATAAAGTGGCAAAGATTGGTGGGAGACGAGAGGACTGGGAAATCTTTAGGGGGCAACAGAAAGCTACTAAAAAAGCTATAAAGAAGAGTAAGATAGAGTATGAGAGTAAACTTGCTCAGAATATAAAAACAGACAGTAAAAGTTTTTACAAATATATAAAACAAAAAAGAGTGGCTAAAGTAAATATTGGTCCTTTAGAGGATGAGAAGGGAGTTTTAATAATGGGGGATGAGGAAATGGCTGAGGAACTGAACAGGTTTTTTGGGTCGGTCTTCACAGTGGAAGACACAAATAACATGCCAGTGACTGATAGAAATGAGGCTATGACAGGTGAGGACCTTGAGAGGATTGTTATCACTAAGGAGGTAGTGATGGGCAAGCTAATGGGGCTAAAGGTAAACAAGTCTCCTGGCCCTGATGGAATGCATCCCAGAGTGCTAAAAGAGATAGATAGAGAAAATGACTAGGGAAATTGCAGATGCACTAATGCTGATTTACCAAAATTCACTAGACTCTTGGGTGGTCCCGGTGGATTGGAAATTAGCAAACGTGACACCACTGTTTAAAAAAGGAGGTAGGCAGAGAGCAGGAAATTATAGGCCAGTGAGCTTAACTTCGGTAGTAGGGAAGATGCTGGAATCTATCGTCAAGGAAGAAATAGCGAGGCATCTGGATAGAAATTGTCCCATTGGGCAGACGCAGCATGGGTTCATAAAGGGCAGGTCGTACCTAACTAATTTAGTGGAATTTTTTGAGGACATTACCAGTGCAGTAGATAACGGGGAGCCAATGGATGTGGTATATCTGGATTCCCAGAAAGCCTTTGACAAGGTGCCACACAAAAGGTTGCTGCATAAGATAAAGATGCATGGCATTAAGGGTAAAGTAGTAGCATGGATAGAGGATTGGTTAATTAATAGAAAGCAAAGAGTGGGGATTAATGGGTGTTTCTCTGGTTGGCAATCAGTAGCTAGTGGTGTCCCTCAGGGATCCGTGTTGGGCCCACAATTGTTCACAATTTACATAGATGATTTGGAGTTGGGGACCAAGGGCAATGTGTCCAAGTTTGCAGATGACACTAAGATGAGTGGTAAAGCGAAAAGTGCAGAGGATACTGGACGTCTGCAGAGGGATTTGGATAGGTTAAGTGAATGGGCTAGGGTCTGGCAGATGGAATACAATATTGACAAATGTGAGGTTATCCATTTTGGTAGGAATAACAGCAAACGGGATTATTATTTAAACAATAAAATATTAAAGCATGCCGCTGTTCAGAGAGACTTGGGTGTGCTAGTGCATGAGTCACAGAAAGTTGGTTTGCAGGTGCAACGGGTGATTAAGAAGGCAAATGGAATTTTGTCCTTCATTGCTAGAGGGATGGAGTTTAAGACTAGGGAGGTTATGTTGCAATTGTATAAGGTGTTAGTGAGTATTGTGTTCAGTTTTGGTCTCCTTACTTGAGAAAGGACATACTGGCACTGGAGGGTGTGCAGAGGAGATTCACTAGGTTAATCCCAGAGCTGAAGGGGTTGGATTATGAGGAGAGGTTGAGTAGACTGGGACTGTACTCGTTGGAATTTAGAAGGATGAGGGGGCATCTTATAGAAACATTTAAAATTATGAAGGGAATAGATAGGATAGATGCGGGCAGGTTGTTTCCACTGGCGGATGAAAGCAGAACTAGGGGACATAGCCTCAAAATAAGGGGAAGTAGATTTAGGACTGAGTTTAGGAGGAACTTCTTCACCCAAAGGGTTGTGAATCTATGGAATTCCTTGCCCAGTGAAGCAGTTGAGGCTCCTTCATTAAATGTTTTAAGGTAAAGATAGATAGTTTTTTGAAGAATAAAGGGATTAAGGGTTATGGTGTTCGGGCCGGAAAGTGGAGCTGAGTCCACAAAAGATCAGCCATGATCTCATTGAATGGTGGAGCAGGCTCGAGGGACCAGATGGCCTACTCCTGCTCCTAGTTCTTATGTTCTTATGTTCTAATTACAACAACTCTACGGCAACCCTGTCGGAAATCACCTAACCCGGTGCAGACTGAATCCAGGTATTGGTACCGACACTTCTCCTGGCGCACGTGGTTCAGCTTTTTACTGGATAAACTCACTCAGCCATTATTATGACAGCATAATGTAAGCTTGTACATAATGTTGCGCACGGCCTCCGGCCACTAGGTGACATTGTGAACCCATCACGTGATTCGGTGATCTTGGAATTGGGAGTTGGTCATGCTGGGAGACAGACGTATTTACAGTTTAGTGTTAGTTGTTTATTATTTTAATTATCCTAATTATCTTACCGCGCAGTTGTTCTACAATAAATTATTTTAAACTACATGCTCTGTGGTTCATCATTCACTTTGGCCCAGTCTACTGAACATGACAGCCAAGGGCGGCATGTGAAATGAAATGAAAATCGCTTATTGTCACAAGTAGGCTTCAAATTAAGTTACTGTGAAAAGCCCCTAGTCGCCACGTTCCGGTGCCTGTTCAGGGAGGCTGGTACGGGAATTGAACTGTGCTGCTGGCCTGCCTTGGTCTGCTTTAAAAGCCAGCTATTTAGCCCAGTGTGCTAAACCAGCCCGGATGCAGTGGTTAGCACTGGGACTGCGGTGCTGGGGATCTGGGTTTGAATCCCGGCCCTGGGTCACTGTCTGTGTGGAGTTTCACCCCCACAACCCAAAATATGTGCTGGTTAGGTGGATTGGCCACTCTAAATTGCCCCTTAATTGGAAACAAAAATAATTGAGTACTCTAAATTAAAAAAAAAAGAATATGACAGCCATTGCCAGGGTTGTCCTATTGCTCCTCAATTTGAGAGGGAAGGTTGCAGAATATTGCAGTGTTCTTGTACAGAAGCTGTACTAATGTAACCTTCTTAGTCTGTAGCGCAGGCCTATCACCTTATACCGTAATCAAATGTTGATATAAATGTAATAGATAGAGGTGGGTACACAGGAGTACATTTGATGTCAGGACATCTAATGTCACCGCGATTATCAGCACTATTATTGATAGGTGAGAGGTTAAGTCACCTGCACTATAGACATCATTAATTTGACGAGGAAATTGGTTGCGTGACGGCTGATATCACATTGATCAACTATAGCAATCACGTCAGACTGAGTAGTAATTTATACACCTGTTTACAGAGTAAATTTGTAATAATCAGGTAACTGTGTTGCAAAGCACCGCTTGAATGTCTTAACACCACAGCTGAGTGTAGATTACAGCAATGACTAATTTGTGATACTGGAAGCTGCGTCATTAATAAGTCAACACGTTGTTAATTAGCAACTATAAAAATGACCCTTTTGAATAAAATTGCAGAGTATTGCATGCAGACAACGATGACAGTCCGATTGGGGAGGTAGTCACGCCACTCTGCTTGGTACTGATAGATCTCTTTGTGAATGAGTCATTGAGGTTTCAGGATGGTGTGAGCCACTTTATCCCAATGGTCGACTTTGCCCTGTTTGAATGGGATCTCTGGCTGACGGATGATTGACGGGCTTGGAGTCATGGAGTGCGATTCTGTACCGTATCCGCCCTCAGTGAGAATGGTCACAAGAGCACAATAACTCGCGAGACTCAGGAAACGATGTTCCTCGCCGCTGACGCAATGAGATTCACTCCCACAAGGTGCGAGAGCATCATTTTAATAGATTTACACACAGTTTAATCTCATTACCGAACAGCCCTGTCACATGATCCCCCTTCACTCTACACTGAAACCCCGACGTGACGTCACAGAAGTTTACAACAGGTTTGGAAGAACAGGAATCAGTTGAGGGCATCCGGGAAGGGGGGGGGGGGGGGGCACACAGGTAAGTGTAGCCCCTGGGGGGAGAGGGTTGTGCCCTGGCACTGCCCCTGGCGTACATTGGTACCTCCGGGATGGACCTGCCAATTTGTCAGTGCCAACCTGAGCCAGTGGACAGTGCCAATGGACAGTGCCATTGGCCAATGTCAGTGGACAGTGCCAGTGGACAATGCCAGTGGACAGTGCCAGTGGACAGTGCCAGTGGACAATGCCAGTGGACAGTGCCAGTGGACAGTGCCAGTGGACAATGCCAGTGGACAGTGCCATTGGACAATGCCAGTGGACAATGCTAGTGGACAATGCTAGTGGACAGTGCCAGTGGACAATGCCAGTGGACAGTGCCAGTGGACAATGCCAGTGGACAGTGCCATTGGACAATGCCAGTGGACAGTGCCAGTGGACAATGCTAGTGGACAGTGCCAGTGGACAGTGCCAGTGGACAATGCCAGTTGTGACCTTCTGTGGAGCCCCACAGGCGGTGGGGTTCAAGTTCTGTTTATTGGGGGTGTAGAGCCCCTGATGCTTATGATCGGGTGGGGGGGGGGAGGGGGGGGGGGACAATGCAGATGGTTAGTGGGAGAGGCGGGAAACAGCCTCAATGCTGATGATGTGGGGGGGGGGGGGGGGGGAGAGCCCCGATGCTGATGGTGGGGGGAGGGGGGTGAGAGCCCTGATGCTGATAGTGATGATTGGGGGGTGGGGTGGTAGAGCCCCGATGCTGATGGTGGGGGTGACGGACAGACGGAGGGGGGGGGGGGGGTGAGAGCTCCGTGCTGATAGTGATGATGCGGGGGGGGGGTGTACAGCCCCGATGCTGATGGTGGGAGAGTGGGGGAGGGGTGGAAAGCCCCATTGCTGATGGTAATAGTGGGGACGGGGGGGGGGGGTCTGAAAAAGGATGCCCCAGCCTTGCCGCCTCTATGAGACCCCCGCCCTGTCACAGTGATGGTGTGAATCATGGCCCCTGAATTTTAATTTTCAGAGAGCCTCAAAAGCTGATGTAAACACTGGGTTGAGCAGTGGGAGAGCGACACATTGGGTTTCAGTCAGTCGGACACTCTGAAAAAATATGGGAAAGTTCCCCCCATAGAGTTTTACAGCACAGAAAGAGGCCTTTCAGCCCAATGGGTCTGTGCCAGCCATCAAGCACTTGCAGAATCTCTCCAGGATTGGCCTGGAGTCTCCAGGAACATACAAGCATCCGAAACAGGAGCCGCGTTAGGCAATTCAGCCCCTTGAGCCTGCTCCGCCATTCAATAAGGTTATGGCTCATCTGATTGCATTTTAAACTCCACATTCCCATCCACCCACTTTGACCCTCATGCCTAACGAGAATCTATCTACCAGCAGCTTAACGATATTCAGTAACCCAGCTTCCCCCTCCTCCTGAGGCAGAGAGTTCCAAAGTTGCTCAACCTTCAGAGAGAAAAGAATTCTCCACATCTTTGCCCGAGAAGTGTGGTCCCTAATTTTAAAATAGGGCCCTCCTAGTTCTGGACTCACTCACGGGAAACATCCCTTTAACATTCACCTTTAATACCGTTTGGGTTCTTATAATAATAATAATCTTTGTTATTGTCACAAGTAGGCTTACATTAACACTGCAGTGAAGTTACTGTGAAAAGCCCCTAGTCGCCACACTCCGGCGCCTGTTCAGGTACACAGAGGGAGAATTCAGAATGTCCAATTCACCTGACAGCACGTCTTGCGGGACTTAGTCAGAGGAAACCGGAGCACCCGGAGGAAACCCATGTGACACAGGGAGAATGTGCAATCTCCGCACAGTGACCCAAGTTGGGAATCGAACCTGGGACCCTGGCGCTGTGAAGCAACAATGCTAACCACTGTGCTCCGCCACTCTTCTAAACGCCAGTGGAAATAACCTCTGCCTCTCCAGCCTTCCCTCATAAAACAACCCGCTCATTCAATCCAGTGAACCTCCACTGAACTGCCTTCAACACTCTTACATCCTTCTTAAATAAGAAACCAAAACCTTACATCGAATCATACAGTGCAGAAGGAGACCATTCGGTCCATCGAGTCTGCACCAGCCCTTGGAAAGAGCACCCCACTTAATCCCACGCCTCCACCCTATCCCTCGTAACCCAGTAACCCCACCTAACCTTTTTGGACATTAAGGGGCAATTTAGCGTGGCCAATCCACCTAACCTGCACATTTTTGGACTGTGGGAGGAAACCGGAGCGCCCGGAGGAAACCCACGCAGACACGGGGAGAAGGTGCAAACTGCACACAGACAGTCACCCGAGGCCGGAATTGAACTCGGGACCCTGGGACTGTGGGGCAGCAGAGCTAACCACTGTGCCACCATGCTGCAGCATTCAAGATGTGGGGCAGGATTATCTGGCCTCCCAACTGCATGTTTCTCAGCTGTTCGCTGGTGGTGGGACTACACGAATAGACTGAAAAACAACTTCTTCCCCGCTGTTACCAGACTCCTAAACGACCCTCTTATGGACTGACTAACACTAATTAACACTACACCCCTGTATGCCTCACCCGATTTACATTGTGTACCTTGTGTTGCCCTATTATGTGTTTTCTATATTTTTCATGCACTTAATGATCTGTTGAGCTGCTCGCAGAAAAATACTTTTCACTGTTCCCCGGTACACGTGACAATAAACAAAATCCAATTATAAATCCAATCCAATCCAATTATCTACGCCCGCCCCTGTCAATGGAAATTCCCATTGTAGCCACCGCATGCTGCTGGGAAACCTCCGGGAGAGTTGCGTTGCCAGAGGGCAAGGAGTATCCCGCTGCCAGTAAACGTCTGGAGGATTCCGGCCTTGTTCTTATCAGCGCTCTGTACAGCTGAAGGATAACATCAAATTGAAGATCAATCTCCAGGACACTGCTGTGTACAATCCTGGTGAAATATCAGAGGGACATTAAAAGTCTTTTTGCTGTTCAAGGTGCTACATAGGGCTCATATGACCGGGACGAGGATGAGCAGGTTCTTCGGGGGCGAAGACAGGTGTGCTAGGTGCTCGGGGAGCCCAGCGAACCATGCCCATATGTTCTGGGCATGCCCAGCGCTGGGGGTATTTTGGAAGGGGGTAGCAAACACGGTGTCAAGGGTGGTGGGATCCAGGGTCAAGCCAGACTGGGGGCCCACGATATTTGGGGTAGCGGTGGAGCCGGGAATGCTGGAGGCGAAAGAGGCCGGTGTTCTGGCCTTTGCGTCCCTAGTAGCCCGGCGGAGAATCTTGCTTCAATGGAAGGATGCGAGGCCCCCAAGCGTGGAGGCCTGGATCAATGATATGGCGGGGTTCATCAAATTGGAGAGGGTGAAATTTGCCCTGAGGGGATCAGTACAGGGGTTTTTTAGACGGTGGCAGCCTTTCCTTGACTTCCTGGCAGAACGGTAGGAAAATAGGCCGACAGCAGCAGCAACCCGGGGGGGGGGGAATTGTTTCGGTGGAGGGGAGGAATGTGTACATGTGTTTGTTGAATATGCCGGGTGCTAACCTATTTCTTCTTTTTGTAATTACTGGGGGGGGGGGGGGGGGGGGGGGGGGGGTTGGTTTTGGGGGTTTTTCTTTTTTTTTGTCTTTTTATTTCGTTTTTGTTGTTAATACTGTTTTCTCGTTGATATTTTCTGTTTTTGATATTTTGTGAAAGTCTCAATAAAAATTATTTAAAAAAAAAAGTATTTTTGCTTGCCAATTGGTGCCGAAAGGCCGCACATCACAAGGATGAAAGGGTTGGTTGACTGGAGCGTGGGTGCAAGTCACGTGGTGAAATATCCAGGAACACATTGAGTCACAGTTGACAGTACAATGTGAATGACTGGGGGATTCCTTGCTCGAACGAGTGGCAGAGTCACTCAGGGAGCCTGCCGTATCACAGGCTCACAAGGAGAATGGGGGGGGGTTTGTGTGGAAAATGGCATCAGACTGACCTTTCGATAATGGACCCCTGAACCCGGCCATCAATCAAATAGGATGTGCTTTACAAACAAGCATGCTGAATTAGTCCGAGCCGTGTTCGGTCTTTGATAATTGTTGAATGAATTGATGTGTTTGATTTACATTTTTCACAATCTTCCCTCTTGAATTTTGTTTAATTCCAGCAAAAACAAGACAAACAAAGAAGAGGGAGGTACACCTTTGGCAAAACTGTCTCACAGGAAGGTTCTTAGCTTTAACCAAATACATGTCGCCAATATGTGTCAGCAACTGCATGATTTCAAAGTCAGTTTTGTATATTAGAAGTATCATCTCCCCAGATCTCCACCTATCTCTGATCATCATCGTGACCAACAACAGAAACATTTTAAATTGCCAAGTCCTGTAACAAGAACTTAAACGTCAAATTTGGTTTGAAAAACCCCAAAGTCCAGCTCAAGATAACCACGTGTGCGGATATGAACGCTGGAAATCAGAGTGACTAATCACCGACAACAATAAGCGGAGATAAACAGAACAAAGCCATTTCCTTTCAGATCAGAGCTGACTACGATTGTGTCACACAGACGGCTAACCCCAAAATGACCTCTTGTAAATAAAGCTCAGTGATATCAAGGTCGGGTTTGTAAGTGTAAAGCGCCCTATCAGTATCCATTAGGAGGGAAGGCTGTTGTCATCAGTTCCATCTATCAAGGGCAATAAATGCAATCTGCATTTACATAATGCCATTAACATGATAAGACATCCAATTGGTACTTCAAAGGCATGATCAGAAAATGCCAGACAGTCTGCCACGTGTACAGATCCAAGCAGGTGCCCAGAAAACCTGCTCAAAAGGAAATTTCTAAGACTCATCCTTTTCTAAAAATAATTCAGAGTGCCCAATTCATTTTTTCCAATTCAGGGGCAATTTAGCGTGGCCAATCCACCTACCCCACACATCTTTGGGTTGTGGGGCGAAACCCACGCAGACACGGGGAGAATGTGCAAACTCCACACGGACAGTGACCCAGACCTGGGTCCTCGGCACCGTGAGGCAGCAGTGCTAACCACTGCGCCACCGTGCTGCCCTAAGACGCATCTTAAAAGAGGCAAGTGAGATGGAGAGGTGGAGAGATTTAGGGGGCGAACTCCAGAGCTTTAGGCCAGTTTTAAGATGCCTATTGTCCAGCTTTGACAGAGTCTTCTAAACATTAAGCTCCCTTTTCTCGCTGCAGATGCTGTCAGACCTGCTGAGGTTGTCCAGCATTTTCTGTTTCTGCAGGGCCGGCTCAAGGCACCGGCAACTCGGGCAGTCGCCCGGGGCGCCATGTGCTCGGGGGCGCCAGACTCGAGTCCCGCGCATGCGCAGTTGGGCCGGCGCCAACCAGCGCATGCGCGGTGGCCGCACTCCCCCTGTGTGGCCGCACTCCCCCAGGGCGGCCCCCCCCCCCGTCCGTCCCCTCGGTCCGCCCCCCCGCTCGGTCCGCTCCCCCCCCCCCTCGGGTCCGCCCTCCACGCCCCCCCCCTCGGGTCCGCCTGCCCCGCCCCCCCCTCGGGTCCGCCCCCCCGCCCCGCCCGCCCTCGGGTCCGCTCCCCCCGCCCTCCCCTCGGGTCCCCCCTCCGGGTCCGCCCCCCCCGGGTCCGCCCCCCTCGGCCCCCCCCCTCTCGGCCCCCCCCCCCTCTCGGCCCCCCCTCTCGGCCCCGCCCCCCCTCGGCCCCGCCCCCCTCTCGGCCCCCCCCCCCCCCCTCGGCCCCACTCCCCCCCCAAGGGCGCCGAAGTTCAGCTTGCCCGGGGCGCCAGCAACCCTAGGGCCGGCGCTGTGTTTCTGTTCCAGATTCCAGCATCCTCGGTACTTTGCTTTTATAACATGGTGATCACCAGTTATGTTGCAAAGCATTCCTCCAACAAAATTCTTCATGATTTGTATTTTATATAATGCTGCAGGAGCTGTGTCGATTAAATGTTAATTAATGGTGGGGGGGTTGACCCATGGAGGTTTGCGAGACCGAGGGCCAGGGAATTTTCATTCTTCTCCCATTTGAATAAGGCCTATTCCCGGATTGATTTTTTTGTTATGAGTAGGGCGCTGATTGCGAGAGTGGAGGATACTGAGTACTCGGCGATAGCCATTTCTGATCATGCCCTGCATTGTGTGGACCTCGAGCTGGAGGAGGAGAGAGACCAGCACCCGCTTTGGCGATTAGAGGTGGGGTTGCTGGCGGACGAGGAGGTGGGCGGGCGGATCCGAGGTTGTATTGAGAGATCAATAACAATGGAGAGGTCCGAGTGGGGACGGTCTGGGAGGCGCTGAAGGCGGTGGTTAGGGGAGAGTTGATCTCCATTTGGGCCCACAGGGAGAGGAGAGGGCAGAGAGAGAGGGAGAGGTTGGGGGTGGGGGAGATGGTGAGGGTGGACAGGAGATACGCGGAGGCTCCAGAGGAGGGATTGCTGAGGGAGCGGCGAAGTCTCCAGGCCGAATTCGACCTATTGACCACCAGGAAGGCGGAAGATCAGTGGAGGAAGGCACAGGGGGCGGTGTATGAATATGGGGAAAAGGCGAGCCGGATGCTGGCGCACCAGCTTCGGATGCGGGATGCGGCTAGGGAGATCGGTGGAGTTAAGGATAGGGGCGGGAATGTGGTGCAAAGTGGGGTAGGCATCAATGGAGTCTTCAGGGACTTCTATGAGGAACTGTATCGGTCCGAACCCCCACTGGAGGAGGGGGGGATGGGGCGTTTTCTGGACCGGCTGAGATTCCCGAGGGTGGAGGAGGGACAGATGGAGGGGCTGGGGGCGCCGGTTGGGCTGGAGGAGCTGGTCAAAGGGATAGGGAACATGCAGCCGGGGAAGGTGCTGGGACCGGATGGGTTCCCAGTCAAATACTATAAGACATATGCAGACCTGCTGGGCCCTCTGTTGGTTAGGACCTTCAACGAGGCAAAGGAAGGAGGGGCTTTGCCTCCGACGATGTCTCGGGCGCTGATTTCCTTGATCCTTAAGCGAGACAAGGATCCCCTGCAGTGTGGGTCATACAGGCCGATCTCACTCTTAAATGTAGACGCCAAGTTGTTGGCGAAGATTTTAGCCACGAGGATAGAGGACTGTGTGCCGCAGGTTATTCATGAGGGTCAAACGGCGTTCGTGAAAGGGAGGCAGTTGAATACTAACATACGGAGGCTTTTGAATGTTATAATGATGCCGGCGGTAGAAGGGGAGGCGGAGATAGTGGTGGCGATGGACGCGGAGAAGGCCTTCGATAGGGTAGAGTGGGGGTACTTGTGGGAAGTACTGAAAAGGTTCGGGTTCGGGGAGGGGTTTGTCAGGTGGGTGAGGCTGTTATAAGAGGCCCTGGTGGCCAGTGTGGCCATGAATAGGAGGAGTCGCAGTATTTTCGGCTATACCGAGGGACGAGGCAGGGGTGTCCCCTGTCCCCCCTGCTTTTTGCGCTAGCAATTGAACCCCTGGCCATGGCGTTGAGGGAGTCGAGCAACTGGAGGGGGCAAGTGCGAGGTGGGGAGGAACACCGAGTGTCGCTCTATGCGGATGACCTGCTGTTATATGTGGCGGACCCGGTGGGGGGGATGCCGGAGGTAATGAGGATTCTCAGGGTTAGAATCCTCACCCCGAGGGTGAGAAGGGTGTTCCTGGAGCGGGACAGGGATGGGGGGGGGGGGGGGGGGGCTGGCGCTGCCACACCTCTGTGGGTATTACTGGGCTGCCAACGCAGTGATGGTGCGCAAGTGGGTGATGGAGGGGGAAGGGGCAGCATGGAAGAGGATGAAGGTGGCGTCCTGTGTGGGCACGAGCCTGGAGGCGCTGGTGACGGCGCCGCTGCCACTTCCTCCATCGAGGTATACCACGAGCCCGGTGGTGGCGGCTACCCTCAAGATTTGGGGGCAATGGAGGCGGCACAGGGGGGAGGTGGGGCTTCGGTGAGGTCCCCGATACGGGGGAACCACCGGTTTGTCCCTGGGAGAATTGACGGCGGGTTCCTAAGTTGGCACAGGGCAGGAATTAGGAAGATGGGGGACCTGTTTGTGGACGGGAAGTTCGCGAGCCTGGGTGAGTTGGAGGAGAAGTTCGGGCTCCCCCCGGGAACACCTTCAGATATATGCAGGTAAGGGCGTTTGTCAGGCGGCAAGTGGCGGAGTTCCCAATGTTGCCGCCGCGCGGGGTCCAGGACAGGGTGCTCTCGGGGGTGCGGGTTGGAGAGAGATGGATCTCGGCAACGTACCAAGTGATGGAGGAGGAGGACAAGGCCTCGGTGGATGAGCTGAAGGGTAAATGGGAGGAGGAGCTGGGGGAGGAGATCGAGGAGGGGAGGTGGGCAGACACCCTGGGGAGGGTGAACTCCTCCTCTTCTTGTGCGAGGCTCAGCCTCATACAGTTTAAGGTGCTGCGTAGAGCTCACCTGACCGGGACAAGGATGAGCTGGTTTTTTGGGAGCGAGGGCAGGTGTATTAGGTGCTCCGGGAGCCCAGCAATCCATGCCCATATGTTCTGGGCATGCCCAGCGCTGGCGGAAATTTGGAAGGGCGTAGCAAGGACGGTGTCGTGGGTGGTAGGATCCAGGGTCAAACCGGGCTGGGGGCTCGCAATATTTGGGGTTGCAGAGGAGCCTGGAGTGCAGGAGGCGAAAGAGGCCGGTGTTCTGGCCTTTGCGTCCCTGGTAGCCCGGCGGAGAATTCTTCTTCAGTGGGAGGATGCGCGGCCCCCGGGCGTGGAGGCCTGGATCAATGATATGACAGGGTTTATTAAATTGGAGAGGGTGAAATTTGCCCTTCGGGGATCGGTGCAGGGGTTTTTCAGGAGGTGGCAACCATTCCTAAATTTCCTGGCAGAGCGGTAAAAAAAGGCCAACAGCAGCAGCAACCCGGAGGGGGTTTCATCTCTGAAGGGGTGTGTATATTTGTTCAGTGTTGATGACGGGTGTTAATTTATTTCTTTTGATTTGTATATATAGTGGGGGGGGGGGGGTTGTTTCCTCTTTTCTTTTTGTATTTTGTTATTGAAAATTTGAATAAAAATTATTTTTTTCTAAAAATGTTAATTAACCTCGGTGCGGTGTTCTTTGTGGTTCTGTTATCAGGATGGATGTTGTAGTGTTCACAAAGACCACAGAAGCTAAGTTCAATAACAAAGCTAACATCCATTTACACTACTTATTAAAGCTCGACCATTTACTCCTATAGTAACCAATAATCTAGTAATTTACAATCTACACTCAACTAACACTAATCTCTACATTCTATAACTGTCCTCTGAAATCTCTCACTGCTCATATGCTCTCCTCTCCAGCTCTCTCCCAGAAGTCTGTGAGTCAGTGCTTTATATATTTCTGCATCTAGCTCCATCTGGTGGTTAATTATAATATGACATTAACCCTTTGCATTCTGAACATTTCCCATTATTTCACACACGGCATAACGTAGCAACAAAGCAATAACACTTTAGGTACAATATTCAGTTGCAACTTGTGTCATAAACATATCGGGCTGGATTCTCTGCCCCGCCGTGCCAGATTTCTGGTTCAGCACGCTGGTGGGATTCTCCGTTTGGCCGGCTGATCAATGGGGTTTCCCATTGTGGGGCAGTCCCACTCTGTCGGGAATGTCCCAGGCTGCCGGCAAACCGGAGCATCCCGACGGCGGGGAATCCAGCCCATCCTGTCAACTTCCTTGAACATGGTGGCAAATTAATGCAGGAAGTTTGATCATGTGGGAGAGGAGCAGGGATATGCGGACAGCCTGATGCATTATAAATGAGTTCTGCGCTGTATGAGTTTAATTGTTCACAATAGGTCTAATAGTTAGTTATGTTTGACCTCTGTTTGATCTTGGCCTGGCAGACGATCTACATTACAATGGTCAAAATGACAGCCGTATTTATTTACATTGAATCAATCATTCACATGAACTCTTTAATAGATATTTAAACTGAATTTAATACCTTTTACCTAGATTGCTGTCACTGGGTAACCACTCTATTGCCAGCAGCTCTTTCGTACCTTTTTCATGTGCGAGCTCTGTGTGGCTTATCTAAATGTCGTAATCGAACTTGATTGTGTCCTCAGTCTCTGGACATACTTTCAGTCAGGGTCACTGCTGGAACTGGCCAGGAACAAGAACCCACTGGGTCGATGTTTGTTTTGAAAATCTTAGCCATTGTGCACGATAGCACAGTGGTTAGCACTGTTGCTTCACAGTGCCAGGGACCCGGGTTTGATTCCCGGCTTGAGTTACTGTCTGTGCGGGGTCTGCACGTTCTCCCCGTGTCTGCGTGGGTTTCCTCCAGGTGCTCCGATTTCCTCCCACAAGTCCCGAAAGACGTGCTGTTAGGTAAATTGGACATTCTGAATTCTCCCTCAGAGTACCCGAACAGGCGCCGGAGTGTGGCAACTAGGGGATTCAGAATGTCCAATTCACCTAACAGCATGTCTTTTGGGACTTTTGGGAGGAAACCGGAGCACCCGGAGGAAACGCAGCCACGGGGAGAACGTGCAGACTCCGCACTGACAGTGACCCAAGCCGGGAATCGAACTTGGGACCCTGATGCTGTAAAGCAACAGTGCTAACCACTGTGCTACCGTACTGACCCCAGTTCAAGTGGAAACATCCTCCATCGTGGTATCCATCCTGTCAAATCCCCTCGGGATATTGTGCGCTGGATGCTCCGCCCGCGGAATGCTCCGTTTTGCCGACAGCCCGAGGGTTTCCCGATGGCGTGGGGCTGCCCCACAATGGGAAACCCCATTGACCAGCCGGCGTAACAGAGCATCCCGCCGGCGGGGTGAGACAGAAATATGGTGCGGCGGGGCGGCGAATCCAGCCCTGTATCTTTCAATAAGGTGACCTCTCATTCTCCTAAACTGCAATGTTCCCCCCTCCCCCCTCCCCCCCCCCCCTCCCCCCCCCCCCCCCCCCCCCCCCCCCCCCCCCCTCACCCCCACCGAGTCCTGCAATCTCTCTCCATTTCAATAATATTCTGCTTTTCCATTTTGCCTGCCTGAGTGAGCAAGTTCTCATTTTCCCACAAAACACTCCATCTGCCAACTTTTTGCTCGCTCACTTCACCTTCTACATCAGACAGACACTCCACTTCCTCCTGACAACTTACTTTCCTGCCCATCTTTGTGTTATCAGCAAATTTAGCAACCATACATTCGGAGTCTTTATCCAAATCATTGATGTAGTTGGTAAATAGTAGAGGTCCCAGCACTGTCCCTGCGGCACTCCACCAGTTACAGCTCGCTAATCCGCCAATCAGAGTTAACCTTTCAGGCTTTTCAACAGGAGACACAAAACACATCCCACAAATAGTGGGGCTCATGAAAATGAAGAACTTAGAAAAATTGTTATTAGTGAAGAAACACCACTGGAGACATTAATTAGAGTCACTGTTGTAACATGGGCAACGGCAGCTAATTTGTGCACAGCAAGATCCCACACATAGCAATGTGATAATGACCAGATAATCTGTTTTTAAAGCTGTTGATTGAAGTATAATTATTGGCAAGGACACCTGAGATGAATACCCTTGTCTTCTTCACAACAGTTCATCTGAGTGGGCAGGCAGCACCTTTGGTTAACATATCCATCACCAGTGCCCCATGTCAGCCTTCACCATTGTGCTCTAGTCCTGGAATGAAGCCGGAAGCTGGAACCCGGTGACTCAGAAGCGAGGGTGCTCCCACTCTTCTTCCGAGTCAATCCTTTGGGATGAAGGATGACTTGCTTCCGCTCCAGTTTGATGGGTCCTGAGATGGTCGATAAGTCCAATGAACAATGACAGGCTCTGCCACGTGCGGGGCTGCTGGTGTCTGAAGAGTCATGAATGATTTGTTGGGAGGTCCGTGCGCTTTCTCTGATGCCTCGACTTCACCTCTGCCTGCCCTTGACGAAGTCTCTCAATGCTTTCAGTGCCTTCCCAAACAAAGCTTCTCCATTTTGGTTGGGCATGAGAAGGTCTCCCATGGGAATGTTTGACCTCTTCAGGGAAGCTTTGAGGACATTCCTGAAATATTTCCGGTGTTCTCCTGGGAGTCTCCAACCAAGACCAAATCCCGAGTAGCACAGCTACATTGGGAATGTGGTTTCAGGTGTATGAAGAATATGTTCCTCCCAGCCGTGCTGGCGTTGTGTGATTAGTTGCTGAGTTTTGAGCACGTTGGCTTGGGAGAGAATGTTAATGTTGGATCGACTTTAACGCCACTGGATTGTACTACTCACTGACACTCCACCAAAAAATTGATATAGAAAAGAATATCAGAGTAAGAGATATTAAAAAATGGGGCTGGATTCTCCGCCGTCGGGATTCTCCATTTTGCCGGCAGCCCAGGGGGTTTCCCGACGGCGTGGGGCTGCCCCACAATGGAAAACCCCATTGACCGGCCAGCGAAATGGAGCATTCCACCGGTGGGGTGAACCAGAAATCTGGCACTTACGGCGCTGAGGACCCGGGTTCGAATCCCGGCTCTGCGTCACTGTCCGTGTGGAGTTTGCACATTCTCCCTGTGTCTGCGTGGGTTTCACCCCCACAACCCAAAGATGTTCAGGGTAGGTGGATTGGCCACTCTAAATTGCCCCTTAATTGGAAAAAATAATTGGGTACTCTAAATTTATAAAAAAAAAAGAAATCTGGCACGGCGGGGAATCCAGCCCAGGATGTGAACACTTCCAAAGATATGCAAAGCGGATGAGACTAGTGATAGTAAATGTGAGTGCTTTGCAGGCAGAAATAGTAATGGTGATTGTAATGATGATTGTAATAGTGATTGTAATGGTGATTGTAATGGCGATTGCAATGGTAACTAAGCTTCTTGTGTTTTTTTGCATTACAATAAATTTCGAAATTGAAAGCGCAGCCACATGGAGGATGTTTTATGTTTCACTGACCCACAGCACATACAGACGTATTGGTAATTCTTCCCCTTATTAAGTGGTACTTATGACGGGCGCAATGTTTAACACTGCTGCCTCACGGCGCCGAAGACCTGGGTTCGAATCCCGGCCCTGGGTCACTGTCCGTGTGGAGTTTGCACATTCTCCCCGTGTCTACATGTGCCTCACCCCCACAACCCAAAGGTATGCAGGGTAGGTGGATTGGCCTCGCTAAATTACCCCTTAATTGGAAAAGAAAAGAATTGGGTACTCAAAATTTCTAAAAGAAAATTATGCGATACTTATGTAAACATAATAAAAGGAGCTAATTCATTTTCCAGATTTCCCCTCTCGCAGGTTTTGGATGCGTAACTGGAGCTGAAATCTAATCGATATAACTGGTCACACCTGGAGTGAATATAGTTTTCAATCAGAGCCAGGTTAACCGGTCTCAACTGGAATCCACTCAAACCGCAAAGTGTTCACCAGCCTCCAGTTATCTGAATTGGCCACATGGGGAGAATGTGCAAACTCTACATGAACAGTGACGCAGGACAGGGATCGAACCAGGCAGCAGTGCTAACCACTGAGGCACCGTGCCACCCTATTTACGGCCTCTATCTGTTCCATGGTATAAGACACAAAACAAGACTGGAAATAATGGGGAATGAAGGACACAGTGGTTAGCCCTGCTGCCTCACAGTGCCAGGGACCCGGGTTCTATTCCAGGTGCAGGTTGTGTAACGTTAGTGAAAGAAACCTGGCCATATCACTTGGCTGACCTTGCTGGCGTTACTGTCTGAATTGAAGAGTGCAGCAATAATGTTATCTGCCTCCCTCTCGTTGATGCTGCTCATTACGCTCCCTGTTCTGTCTGTGCACATTTTGCTATTTGTTTGCCTCTGGTTTGAGTCGATAAATTATGATCCAAGGACTACTTCAGATTCAGAATTATAAATATGTTTTCACAATAAACAAGACATTTGTGAAAGGCTGCAACACTTTTCACACATTTAAATTAGCACGAAGGTTGTTGTGATATGACTTTGTTGAGCTTGCACGGAGTTTAAGTTAGCAGGCAACTGATGAAGAACAATTCCTCACAACAGCAATGCTTATATAAGTATAGAGCTATAAGTATTTATAAATCTCTGGAGTCCATCCATGTCGATGCCTATGATTCATTTGTAAATGAATTGGTGGCAGCACGACTGTTCTTTGGAGATTTGGCTCCAAATGTGTCGCACATCATGAGTATCTATGGTTACAGTTATGTGCCTATTGTTGGATAATGGGGTAAGTAAATAAAAATAATCTTTATTATTATTGTCACAAGTAGGCTTACATTAACACTGCAATGAAGTTACTGTGAAAAGCCCCTAGTCGCCACATTCTGGCACCTGTTCGGGTACACTGAGGGAGAATTCAGAATGTCCAATTCACCTAACAGCACGTCTTTCGGGACTTGTGGGAGGAAACCGGAGCACCCGGAGGAAACCCACGCAGACATGGGGAGAACGTGCAGACTCCGCACAGACATTTACCCAAGCCGGTAATCGAACCTGGGACCCCGGAGCTGTGAAGCAACAGTGCTAACCACTGTGTTACCATGCCGCCCACTCAACAGTCCTTTCAGATTTAGCAACATTTCACCTGCCTTGAAATTGGTTTATTGCATTCACTGCTTTAAATGCGGTCTCCCCTACTTAGGGAAAACTAAACACCGACAAGGTGACCGCTGTGCGGAATACCTTTGGCGGGATTCTCCCATCCCGCGGCAGAGTGTCCACGCCGTGGTAAATGCCGTTGGGTTTTATGACGGCATGAATGGGCTGCTCCCAGGACTAATTCTGGTCCCTACAGGGGGCCAGCTTTCAGGCATCCAAGCACACACAGTAAATAGGCATTCAGCAGTTCCTCGGCACTGCTGTTCACTTGGGACGTGCATTCAATGACTTAAGTGAGATAATGCCCTCTTTCATCCACCTTTTTTTTGGGGGGGGCAGTTTGTGCCTCATGTTTTGGCACTGCATTTTGGTAAAGGTGTCTTCAATACAATATTGGGACAATTGGAGCTTCCTAATCATACCACCTCTACAGTGCGGAAGGAACACCCTAACCTCGGCCCACTGCTCCGCCATATCTCCAAAACCCCACCTAACCTTTGGACACTAAGGGGCAATTTATCATGGCCAATCCACCTAACCTGCACATCTATAGACTATGGGAGGAAACCAGAGCGCCCGGAGGAAACCCACGCAGACTCGGGGAGAAACTGCAAACCCCACACAGACCATCACCCATGGCCAGAATTGAACCCGGCTCCCTAGTGCTATGAGGCAGCAGTGCTAACCACTGTGCCACTGTGCTGCCTATCTTCATAATCATAATCGATTTGGTCATTTGAAAAAAGACAGTCCTTTAGCAACAGGAGGAAGCTGTACCCTGCTGATATCTACATTTACAGATAACCTTCACCCTCCTGCCAGTGATGGTGCGGATTTGCTGCGGGATGTAGAGAATTAGCACAAGCCTCACGCCCTCTTGCTCTGCTCCAGGTACCCTGCAGTAGGTCAGGATTACTCCATTCACGGGGCTGTGCGGTGGCGCAGTGGTTAGCACTGCTGCCTATGGCGCTGAGGACCCGGGTTCGATCCCGGCCCCTGGATCACTGTCCGTGTGGAGTTTGCACATTCTCCCCGTGTCTGCGTGGGTCTCACCCCCCACAACCCAAAAGATGCCCAGGGTGGGTGGATTGGCCACACTAAATGGAAAACAATAATTGGGTACTCTAAACTTATAAGAAAAAAAGGATCACTCCAGTCACTCCAGCTCCCTCTGCGCTTTGAGAATAATTCAATGCCTGAAACCCTCTCAGGTGGACATTAAAGATTCCATGGCACTGTCTTGTTTTTTTTAAAATTTAGAGTACCCAATTATTTTTTCCAATTAAGGGGCAATTTAGCGTGGCCAATCCACCCACCCTGGGCATCTTTTGGGTTGTGGGGGCGAAACCCACGCAGACACGGGGAGAATGTGCAAACCCACACGGACAGTGACCCAGAGCCGGGATTCGAACCCGGGTCCTCAGCAGCGTAGGCAGCAATGCTAACCACTGTGCCACTGTGCTGCCCCTCCATGGCACTATTTTGAAGGAGAGCAGGGAGTTCACCTCAGCATCCTGGCAAATATTTATCCTCAGCCAACCTCACAAAAACAGATGATTTGGTCACAATCATATTTTCTGTTTGTGGGAACTTACTGGGCTCTGATTAGCTTCCTGCGTAACAACAGTAACTGGATTTAAAAAACACATACTGCAGATGTTGGAAATCTGAAATAAATGCAGGAATCGCTGAATAAAGTCAGCAGGTCTGTGGCGAGAGTTAACAAACCCATCTGACCATTCTTCTGTCACACAGATTCTAAACGTTAACTCAGTCTCCCTCTTCAGACCTGTTGCGTTTTTCCAGCAATTCAGCAATTTTTGCTTTAATCTCAAATGTATTGGTTAGCTGGAAACCACTTTGGGATGCCCGAAGGTGTGAGATGTGCCACACAAATAACCACTTTTACTTTCTCTTACATTGGATTAGGATGAAAATGAATAGCAATTATTCAGCATGTTAAACCTGGCCTGGATGAGCAGATTCTTTGGGGTGGAGGACAGGTGCACAAAATGTGCGGGAGGACCAGCGAACCTTGACCACACGTTCTGGGCATGTCCGAAGCTTCGGTGATTTTGGCAGGGGTTTGCGGACGTCATGTCCAAGGTTTTAAAAACAAGGATGGCGCTGAGTCCAGAGGTGGCGATTTTCGGGGTGTCGAAAGACCTGGGAATCCAGGAGGAGAGAGTGGCGGACGTTCTGGCCTTTGCTTCCCTGGTAGCCCGGAGACGGATATTATTAGCTTGGAGGGACTCAAAGCCCCCGAAGTCGGAGACCTGGCTATCGGACATGGCTAGCTTTCTCTGTTTGGAGAAAATCAAGTTCGCCTTGAGAGGGTCACTGTTAGGGTTCGCCCGGAGGTGGCAACTGTTCGTCGACATCCTTGTGGAAAATTAATCGTCAGCAGATGGGGGGTGGGGGGGGGGGGGGGGGGGGGGGGGGTGGGAGTAGCTTAGGTTAGAGTAGGGGGTCAATAAAGGTGGAACCTGTACGAAAGGTAAACGCTCTTTGCACTATGTTTATGGTTTCATGTAGCTTGTCTCTTTTGTTGTTTCTACACCAAAGTACCTCAATAAAATGTTTATTACGAAAAAAATAGAATGTTAAACCTGTTCTTTTGGAAACAAGTGACAAAATATTTTCTTCACCTCTCACACCTCGGCCGGGATTCTCCATTTGGGAGACTACGGGGGGATTCACCGTTCCCCGACTCCGCTTTCGTTGGGACGGTCTTAGCGCGTCACCTGAAGGCCCTCCCCCGATGCCGCGCCCCCGATGGGCTGAGTTCCCGACCGTGCAGTTGACGTGTGGCCTCAGCGGTTGGGAACCCGGTGTGGCAGCTGCGGACTGTGACCAGCGACGCCACAGTCGGGTGGGAGCCGTGCTGCCGGCGAGGGCTGGGGGGGGGGGGACTGGTAGGGGGTGGCCAAGGGGTGGCCAGGGGGTGGCCAAGGGGTGGCCAAGGGGTGGCCAAGGGGTGGCCAAGGGGTGGCCAGGGGGTGACCAGGATGTGGTCAGGGAGGAACTATCTGGCAGGTCAGGTCCGTACACGGCCATGTTCTCCAGCTGTTTTTATCAAGGGAGGCGGGAGATTTACGCAGGATTGGTGGGGGGGGCAGCGCCAATTTGTTTTGACATAAAATGCCACAGATCCTCCACACTTAGGAAGCATCTCCCCCTCACACACCACACAGCAGCACCCCATCCCTGGATTGCGTGGGTGCCCCCCCTTACTTCCAAGTATGGGGGTGACCTGGCCCGCTCACTCAGGGACCCCTGTATTAGGGAGCCCCCCCTTCCCTCAGGGACCCCTGTAATAGGGGATCCCCCCCCCCCCCCAGGGAGCACTGTATTAGGGAGACCCCTCCATAGAGACCCCAGTAATAGGGGCACCCAAACAAGGACCCCTGTAATAGGGGATCCCCCCCAGGCAGCTCTTTAAAGGGATTCCTCCCCCCAGGGACCCCGGTAATAGGAAGACACCCCACAGGGACCCCTGTATTAGAGGAACCCCCAGAGAGCTCTGTAATAGAGAAACCCCTCACAGGGACACCTGTAATAAGATCACCCCCCCCTCCCCTCCCCCCGGGACCGCTGTCATAGGGAGACCTCCCACAGAGACCAGTAATAGGGGCCCCGCGCACAAGGACCTCCGTAATTGGGGGACACTCAGGGACCACTGTGATAGGGAGAACCCCCCCCCCCCCACACCTCCCACAGGGATAGGCCCTGGCTTGTACACCCCCCCCCCCCCCACCCCCTTACAGCTCCGGGAGCTATTATATCCCACATGACATTCAAGTTGGCTCCATGTTGATCAATCCAAACTGTGCTACATTTTTTCAGCTTGCACCATCATTCTTGGGCTTGTTAGCCGATTGTTAGTGTGGGCCCTTTGCATTACCTGAAATTTCAGTGAGAGGGTTAACAGACTGGCTGTTCAGGAAACGGAAAACAAAAAACAAAGGTACACCATAAAGCTTGCTCTTCCAAGACATCCTTCTGAGGGAGCCCGCTGAACGACTCTTCTTTAATGTGCTGTTGTCTATGATCGGGGAGCATATGCTATAAATGTCCAACACAACTGTCCAGTGGCCATGAAAGGCAAAATATAAACGCAAGTTATTCCTTTTTGCTACAATGGAAAGTATTTTGAAAAATGTCGAAAGACGTTGTGTCGTCTGCCTTTCTTCCAATGGCAAAGTTCCAGGCACTCTCCACCACCTCTTGGTGTGGATATTGCCACCACTGAAGTGTAAGCATTGCTCAGTTTTGCAACTTGCAGGGAGTCACGTGCTTGAGTTGTCAGATCTGGCTGCAATTTCTGGGAAATGTTTCTCAAGCCGCAACATCCTCTTAGCAGTATTTCAAGCGAGTTTTAACTTCAAGATTAAAGATACCACCTCTTGATTAAATTCACTTACAAAGGGAGTGCTCCTTTTATAAAGACCTGCGTATGAATCAAGGCCTGTTGCCTGAAACGGCGTTGGAATCTGATGTTAGGTTGTCAATGGAGTATTGCGATGATAAGGCCATCAATTCAATTTCTGGCTGCCATTCTTCCAATCTCATCAAGTGTAGAACACAAGATATAAGGAATAGAAGCAGGAACAGGCAATTTGCCCCTTCAAGTTGGTCTTCCGCTCAATAAATCATGATGAATCCCTGTCCTAAATGGGACTGGTGGTCATATCCCTTAATTTCCTCATAGTCCAAAAATCAGTCAAAGCCTAGACTTTACTCATAGTCTCAGCATCTATACCTCCCTGGGGTACAGAATTCCAAAGATTCGCAACCCTCTGGGTGAAGAAACTTGTCTCAACTCAGTCCTAAATGGTCAACCCTTTGGCCTGAGACGACAGCCCAAGAAACATGATACCAGCCAGGACAAAGCTGTCCCATTTGATTGGCATCGCATCCACAAACATCCATTCCCTCCACCACTGACGAGCAGTGGCAGCTGTGCGTTTTAAATTTTTAAACAAATCTTTTTATTCGTTCATGGGGCGTGGGTGTCGCAGGCTGAGCCGGCATTTATTACCCATCTCTAATTGCCCTTGAGGGGGGAGTTAAGATCGACCACATTGCTGTGGGGTCTGGAGTCATATATAGGCCAGACCAGGTAAGGACGGCAGATTTCCTTCCCGAAAGGACATTAGTGAACCAGGTGATGCTTTTAAGTCAATCGACAGCCGTTTCATGATCATCATTAGGCTTTTAATTCCAGAGTTTCATTGAGTTCAAATTTTACCATCTGCACTGGTGAGTTTTGAACCTGGGTCGCTGGTTTACTAGTCCAGTGACAATACAACTACGCCACCCCCTTCCCAATGTACCATCTACAAGATGCATTGCAGGAACTCACCAAGTTCCTTAGACAGCACCCTCCAAATCTATAATCTAGAAGGACAAGGGCAGCAGATACCTGGGAACACCATCACTTGCAAGTCCCCCTCCAAGCTACACACCATCCTGATTTGGAAATATATCATCGTTCCTTCACTGTCGCTGGGCCAAAACACTGGAACTGCCACCTAACAGCATTGTGGGTGTACCTACACCACATGGACTGCAGCGGTTCAAGAAGGCAGTTCACCACCACCTTCTCTATGGCAAATAGGGATGGGCAATGAATTCTGGCCAGCGAAGCCCGCACACCTCCCGGCAAGGGAAACGGCCTCTCAACAACTATCCTGTCAACCCCTCTCGGAACCTCAGATGTTACAATGAGATCAGCTCTCATTCTTCCAAACTCTGGAGCATAAAAGGGGCCTCACGGTAGCATGGTGGTTAGCATTAATGCTTCACAGCTCCAGGGTCCCAGGTTCGATTCCCGGCTGGGTCACTGTCTGTGTGGAGTCTGCACGTCCTCCCCGTGTGTGCGTGGGTTTCCTCCGGGTGCTCCGGTTTCCTCCCACAGTCCAAAGATGTGCGGGTTAGGTGGATTGGCCATGCTAAATTGCCCGTAGTGTAAGGTTAATGGGGGGATTGTTGGGTTACGGGTATACGGGTTAAAGTAGGGTGATCATTGCTCGGCACAACATCGAGGGCCGAAGGGCCTGTTCTGTGCTGTACTGTTCTAAAAAAAAAAAAAAAAAATTAAAAAGACAGTGGGAATTGTCACCCGATATGTGTAACAGATTGAAGTAACAACACTCTAATGTAGAACTTTGTACGTTTCTGTTTCTGTCCTGTATTCGTAATGAGAGGGTGGAAATTCAAAAAGAAAAACACAACTTAAAAAAGATTTACTGGGTTATTGTGTGTTGGATATGCTATCTGCTGTACCCTGTTATGTCTACCCTGTGTTGCAGTCTAATCATGTTATGTCTGTGCCCTGTTCTACTCATCGGATGTCCTTGGAATGGTTACCAATTGAAAAAGTGCTATCGAGCTCGACAAGGGCAAGTTACATAAATATGTATTCACTAAATAACCTCAACAACAATGCAAAGTCAACGGGGAATAGATTGTGATGTAAACTGTATAAAATAAAACCATGACACAGAGAAATGTGAGGAGCAATGATATTCTTCAGTAACGTTCAGAAAGATTTATGATCAGGATTCCTAGGCCACTCAGAAGGAATTAATGACTGTGGGTGGGATTTTCAGGTCCTTCCCTCTGGTGGCGGGTCTTCCGGTCCCGTCGAAGGCGGTCCCCCTCCCTCCCCGAGGTGGGTTCACCGACGGCAGGAGGGCAAGCCATTCCAAAGGCCATGGACATCAATGGGACTGCAAAGTGCTAGGCCGGCTCTGCCGCAGGAATGCATGGCCTGGGGGGCTGGCCCAAAAATCCCACTCTTTGAGTTCACCGTCAAATAGTGGTTCAGAGAGTTCACAGTGCAGAAGGAGACCATTCGGCCCATCAAGTCTGCACCGGCCCTTGGAAAGAGCATCCTCCTTAAGCCAACACCTCCAACCTATCACCGTAACCCAGTATTCCCACCTAACCTTTTTCTGGACACTAAGGGGCAATTTAGCATGGCCAATCCACCTAACCTGCACATCTTCGGACTGTGGGAAGAAACCGGAGCACCCGGAGGAAACCCACGCACACACGGGGAGAACGTGCAGACTCCGCACAGACAGTGACCCAAGCCGGGAATCGAAGCTAGGACCCTGGAGCTGTGAAGTAATAGTGTTAACCATTGTGCCACCGTGCCGTCCCAAGTTCCAAGGATCTTAAACACGAGGCTAAACTTGCTGGGCAGCTAGTCAACTCATTAACAGCAGCAATAAAATCCCTTTTCCTGATTGTCAGTAACTGCGCCAATTCCCCTCCCCATCCCCAGTTGTTGGTTTAGCTATGATGTGGAAAGCACGGTGACACAGTGGTTAGCACTACTGCCTACGGCACTGAGGACCCGGGTTCGATCCCGATCCCGGGTCACTGTCCCTGTGGCGTTTGCACGTTATCTCCATGTCTGCGTGGGTCTCACCCCCACAACCCAAAGATGTGCAGGGTAGGTGAACTGGCCACGCTAAATTGGCCCTTAATTGGATTAAAAAAATTATTGGGTACTCTAAATTTATTTTTTAAAAGTTTAGCTTTGATGTGACGGCAGCATCACCTACACGAGGACGATAAAATGCGTTGAGGAAAATGAAATGTAAAGGAGGATTCATGCTTGGCAAATGATTTGCCTGATTGAAGTAGGCCTGAGGACAGACTAGCTGTCAAATTTAGTTTGACAGAACTGACACTGAATTGAAAATATTGACACAGATGCTCAACTACCTGGACTGGTGTGTCTCGATGCCCATATTTGGTTTTGCAACGGTCATTGCGAAACTGAAAATGCGAGAGATGAGAAGGAATGCAAAAGGGGTGGCCCGCCAACCTGTTTTGAGTAGAGACTCTCTGCATTCAGTCTTGTACCCAGTTGTACACTTGCTCAGTGGTGTTGATGATGTACTTGACCCTAATTAGGGGGAAAACACAGTTTTGACAGTTTTCCTCTCAAATCGCAAACTTCATTCAGCAAGTGTCCGAAAGCTTTTTTCTTGGCAATTTGGAAACCAGGAACTCAAGATTGAAAGTGTAAGAAAAGAGAAGATCCATCAATAAGTAATGATGAGGAAGCTTGACTTCTTCCTGGAAACAATTGAAGAATGTAAGTAGGAGGTAGGATTCGGGATGTGGAGGGAATGAGTGCCATAGTTATAAAATACTGTTTGCTTTGTTTAAATTGCAGTTCAAATAGCCCATGCACCAGCCAATGAATAGGCAAAAATACTGGACATCTTACTGATTTCAGATGACAATTACAGGACAGTTAGTCACCTGAAAGTGCATTGGGAATGCAAAACCTGATATTTATGGAGCAAATTGCTATAGAATCGAGGAAGGTAAGTTTTATGATATTGTGTGGGGACCTAAAAGTCCCCATGGTCCATTTGATCACCAAAAGTGGTCACTGACCTCCATTGGCTCCCGGTTTGACACTGCCAACTCCATGTTTTGTTCCTCCCCATCTCTGTAATCTCCAGCCATTCAAAACCCAAGATCTCTGTTCTGCTCCAATTCTGTGAGCAAGAGGCTCACAAGAGAACCAGGCAAGAGGCTTCCCTACATGCCAAGGAAGACTGTGATCTTTGTTCCACGTGTACCTCCAAGTAAGTCTTGTTAGGAAGCTGGATTGGTGGATTACTGGGCCCTGCATCATTAATTATAAGAAATTAACACCCTTCAGCATCATTGTTATGAGCACATATTCCTCGACTATCCAGTCCAGGGGTGGGATTAGAACCTGGGGCGGGATTCTGTGGGAATTGACGGGGCAGGCAACTCCGGCGCGAAGGAGTGGCGTGAACCACTCCGGCGTCGGTCCGCCCCAAAGGGGTGGAATCCTCCGCACCTTCAGGGGCTAGGCTGGCGCCAGAGTGGTTTGCGCCGTGCCGGCCTGCGGGGAAGGGGCTTGGCACCACACCAACCGGCGCCGAAGGGTCTCCGCCAGCCGGTGCGAGTCGGCGCATGCGGGGGAGTGCCAGCGTGTGCTGGCATCATCCCAGCGCATGCGCAGGGGGAGTTCATCTCTGCGTTGGCCACCGCGGAGGACCACAGCGGCCGAAGCGGAAGAATAGAGAATCCCACGGCACAGGCCCGCCCGTGGATCGGTGGGACCCGATTGCGGGCCAGGCCACCGTGGGGTCACCTCCTGGGGCCAGATCTCCCCGTGCTCCCCCCCGAGGACCCCGGAGGCCGCCCGCGCAGCCAGGTCCCGTTGGCAAATACCTGGTGTAATATACGCCGGCGGGACTGGCCGAAAATGGGCTGAAGAATCGATGGGGGGGGGGGGGGGGTGGGGGGGGGAGGCCGCTGCCAGCAGCCACCAACCGGCTTGGCGCAATTTCCACCCCTGCCAAATCACCAGCGCCGGAGAATTCAGCAGCCGGCGTGGGCGGGATTCAGCCCCCCCCCCCCCCCAGACAAGTCATCTTTTACTTTGTCTATATGTATGATTCTGGAACATACCTCTCCATTCACCTGAGGAAGGAGCAGTGCTCCGAAAGCTAGTGTTTGAAACAAACATGTTGGACTTTAACCTGGGGTTGTAAGACTTCTTACTGTGCTCACCCCAATCCAACGCCGTCATCTCCACATCATCGATTCCGGACTGCAGCCTGAAGTCACGATCTTCTGACTCAGAGATGAGAGTGCTAGCTGAAGAGCCAGGGCTGAAACCTTTGGAAAAACATGCGACTCCATTTAATAATAATAATCGCTCATTGTCACAAGTAGGCTTCAATGAAGTTACTGTGAAAAGCCCCAAGTCGCCACATTCCGGCGCCTTTACGGGGAGGCTGGAACGGGAATTGAACCCGTGCTGCTGGTCTTGTTCTGCATTACAAGCCAGCTGTTTAGCCTACTGTGCGAAACCAGCCCCTCAGAGAGAGAACTAACTGCAGGATTGAAAACGTAGTTACAATTTACTCTTTGTGTGTCAGGTGGAGAATGCAGCAAGGTGGAGCTGTGCCTGGAGTGGCTCACTGTATTGCCTCGGCCTCCTGTACGCACCCCAATCCAACCCTGCCCACCCCATATCCTCCCGCTCCTCACCTAGATTATCACGACGGACGCTGTATGAACTTTTAACAGACTGCAGCCCCCTCACCTTCAGGGAGATTGAAATTCAGAAAAACGATTAAATGGAAGACTGTCACGTCCCGACAGGAAGCGGATTGTCATGGACTATAACACAGTTCCTGATCGTGCTTCAAAAAAAGTAAGTCTGACATTTGGGGGTAGTGGGAGAGAGAGAGGGGGAATGGGCATGTGTGTGTGGGGGGCATCTGGAGTTGGGCCATTATTTAAATAGGTCCATTCGCACATGCTTCACATGTAACCACGCACAGTAGGAGAAAAGAGGATTCTGATTTAAGGTTGGCAGGTGTGACTCTGTTGGTAACACTCGTGCTGCTAGTCAGAAGGCACTGGTTTTATGCACTTCCTGTTCCTCGGTCACTAAATGACATCCCAATGCCTCCAATACTGTGGATGCGGTACCTGGACTCACTTTGCGTCAGAAATATTTCACCTGTCTCCTTGGCGTAGATAGAGAAATTCATGTCTTGCGCCCATGGTTGAAGAAGGGATTGAACACTTTTGAACATTCAAATAAGGGGCCTATCACCAGTATGAGACCTGCCCTGCCGTATTGGGATGACATGCACAGCTGATGAAATGCCGTTGACTTGAAAGATGAACTCTTTCTCTTTCCGCATATGTTACCTGCCAATTTCTGCGTTTATTTCTATTTCCAGCCACTGCGACATTCGACTTGACCAATCAGACAGTGCTTGGTTCTGACACCAGGTTCAAGCTAGCTTCACCCAGCTGAGCTCAAACATTTAGTCACTCCTTCCCCTGAAAATATAAACATTTAAGCATTAAAAGTAAACTTGCAGTTGGCATGAATTTGCCCTAAGCAAACACATATTTTGAAAATGAAAAATGAAAATCGCTTATTGTCACGAGTAGGCTTCAAATGAAGTTATTGTGAAAAGCTCCTAGTCGCCACATTCCGGCACCTGTTCGGGGAGGCTGGTACGGGAATCGAACCGTGCTGCTGGCCTGCCTTGAAAGCCAGCGATTTAGCCCTGTGCTAAACCAGCTATACCAGTCTTTTGTACATACCTCTTCATTCACCTGAGGAAGGAGCTGCGCTCCGAAAGCTAGTGTTTGAAACAAACCTGTTGGACTTTAACCTGGGGTTGTAAGACTTCTTACTGTGCTCACCCCAGTCCAACGCCGGCATCTCCACATCAAGTCTGACTACCTCTATTTAGAACAAAGGGGTTATTCAACAAAGCCTTTCAAATATCTGTTCTGCTGACCTGTGCTTAATGAGGCTGTGCCTATTACTCTGTGTATTGAATGTCAAAGGCCAGTAAATTCTAAGGGTCAGGTTCCCAAATGGAGAGACCCAGCTCTGGGAATCCGCAATTAAAAGTCTAATGATGATACACCTAGTTCACTAATGCCCTTTATGTCGCTTGTGACCTACATGTGGTTCCAGATGCACCACAGGATTCTCCGACCCTGCGCCAGGCCCGAGAATCCCCGGGTGGAGGTGCGAATCCCGCCCCGACACCAGCCTCCCTGTTCTCCGGCACCGTTTCTCAGGCACCAGCGGGATTCCTGCCACGCCGGTCAGGGGCCGTTGACAGTGCCCCCCCCTTCCCGGCGATTCTTCGGGCCCCAATGGGCTGAGTGGCCAAATAGTTTTGCCCAGTCCCGCTGACGTGATTTACTCACCTCACACACGGTGGGACCTGGCAGGTAAGTGTGTGGGGGCGGTCCTGGGGGCGTGGGCATACGACCCCGGGGGGGGGGGGGGGCACGGTGGCCTGGCCTGCGATTGGGACGTACGGATAGGCGGGCAGGCTGGTTCGGTGGGGGCCTTCCTTCCTCCGCGCCGGGCCACCGTAGGGCTCTGCCATATTGTCCGGGGGCCGGCGTGGAGAAGGGAACCCCCGCGCATGCACGGAAATACACTGCCCGTTCCACGCATGCGCGGACCTGCGCCGGTCCATCAGCGCCGGCTGGAGTTGTGGGAACCGCTCCAGCGTCAACCTAGCCCCCAAGAAAGTGGAGATTTCCTCACTTTCGGGGGCCATTGATGCCGGAGTGGCTGGTGCCAGTTTTCACGCCGGCGTGGTGACATAGCCCCATGATTGGAGAATCACACCCATGTATCTGGCTGTTAAATACCACACCATTATGGATGCTGACCCAGCCACAAATGACTTAAAAAGTATTTTAATTTTCAATAATCCCATTTATTGCGGTCCTCTGTGGATCAGGATCACAGCAGACATGTCTGATGTAAACTTTGGAACCTTTCAAGCATCAACTTTTATAGACTGGTCACAGGATGCGTTTTTCTCTGCCAAGTTTCTGCTGTGCTGGGAAATGATGACGGTCAGTCGAATGACTTTATGGGACTTTGCTGGCAAGTTTCAAATAGAAAGAGCAGCAAGTTTTACAGATTTAAATAGGCTGTGGCGTTATATCAATATCTACTATCCCGATTTGATCTTGCTTTGAATGAATTGATGACTAAATGATTCACTGAGCCGTCGGTTTTGTGAGCTCCACGTTAGTCTTACAAATGATCTGTAAATTATCTGGAACTCTATGGAAATAATGTATTTTTAAAAATAAATTTAGAGTGCCCAATTCATTTTTTTTCCAATGAAGGGGCAATTTAGCGCGGCCAATCCACCCACCCTGCACACCTTTGGGTTGTGGGGGTGAAACCTACGCAAACACGGGGAGAATGTGCAAACTCCTCACGATATCGAACCTGGGACCTCGGCGCCGTGACTCCATAGAAATAATAAACTTTCACTGCATTTAAAGAACTTCTGATGGTGGCTATGTGACGAGCAGTTGCACACATGGTGGCTCCTGCCAGCGTACTTTGTCTTTCATCTTTTTGCCTAGTTTGTGGGTGATGTTTTGGGGGAAACTTGAGTAGTTTGATGGCATAAGGCCCCACATAAAAGTAATGCCCAACAAGTATAACGCGAGGCAGCAGGCGGCAAATAGTCATTACCAGACTCAGAAGACCCTTGAACCTCGTTGGAGGAGAAAATTGCGGAGATGCCTGCTGCAGCTTTTCCGTGGACGGCTGAGATGCTGGGAAGGTCTCTGAGGACCTTGAAGAAGCAATGGAAAGGCCTCTAGGCCCCCATCTGTGCGGCCCTGGATAAGATGGATCGGAAGGTAAAGGAGCAAGGCACAGTGATACAAGGGGTGGAGTTGGCACTCTCGGACCAGAGTGACCAAATTGTGTTTCCTGGAAGTGGAGATGACAGTGTTGGCTGACGGGCATAAACCCTTGAAGTCTAAGGTGGACGATCTGGAAAACCGCCCCAGATGGCAAAATGTGACAATCGTTGGACTGCCGGAGGGTCAGGAGGTCCGGAGTCCAACGGACTATATGTTCAGGATGTTTGGGAAGATGGCAGGGGAGGGGCACCAAATTGGAATGGGCCCCTTGGTTGCTCAGAGTGAAGCTGATGTGCGGAACCACCATGTGTGATTATCGTCAAGTTCCACAGTTACCAAGAGATGGAACGGTCCTGAGGTGGACTGCTGACTGTGAGTAAGGTTTGTCTTTGTTCTGGACTTATGAGGGGTTTAGTGACCATCTTGGGTGGCCCTAATTCCGGCACTGGTTGATTTGCTGCTGGGTAAACCCACATGGTGGGAATGGCAGTCTCTGGGTCGGGGCGGGTGATGGTGGGAGGACCCCTGTCCAGCTGATTGCAACTTGCAATGTTTGGGGGTTTAACGGCCAAGTGAAAAGGTCACAGGTGTTTGCGCACCTGAGGCGTTTGATGGCTGAGGTGGTGTTTCTAATAGGAGACCCATTTGCGGATCAAGAACCAAACAAGTTCGCGGAGGGGCTGGGTGGGACAGATATAATATTCAGGTTTCGAAGGTAGGGCTCGGAAGGGGGGGAGGGGGGGGGGGCGGGGGGGGGGGGCGGGGGGGGGGGGGGGGCAGCAGTGTTGATGAAAAAGAGGGTATTTTTTTTGCTGCTAAAATATGGCATGCCCAGGCAGGAGGTATGTATTTATCAATGGGTCAGTGGTGGAAAGCGTCGGTGGTCCTAATCAACGTGTATGAACCGAATTGGGGTGATACGACATTTATCAATAAGGTGCTGGCTTCGGGGCAGCACGGTGGCTCAGTGGGTTAGCTCTGCACCCTCACGGCGCCGAGGTCCCAGGTTCGATCCCGGCTCTGGGTCACTGTCCGTGTGGAGTTTGCACATTCTCCCCGTGTTTGCGTGGGTTTCACCCCCACAACCCAAAGATGTGCGGGGTAGGTGGATTGGCCACGCTAAACTGCCCCTTAATCGAAAAAAATGAATTGGGTACTCTAAATTTAAAAAAAAGGTGGTGGCTTCTATTCTGGACCTGGATTCACATCAACTAATTCTGGGGGCGGAAACTTCTCTTCTTCCGGGGTTGGAGTATTTGGCGATTGTTATCTCGGATCATGCTCCACATCTTGTGGACTTGAGGTTGGAGCCGGGCCCCTCTCACTGGCCCCCAGGGAAATTGGGCACGGCGTTGCTGGCAGACAAGGGATTCTGTGAGCGTATATTCTCCGCCATTGGGGATTGCATTGACTTCAATAGGAACGAAGCGGTTATGCCTTCTACACTGTAGGAAGCTCTGAAGGCATTTATTTGGGGCAACAGAATCACCCACAAGTCACATAAGGACAAGTCAGAAAGGGTGGAGAGGCTGGGGCTGGTGCTGGTTTAGCACACTGGGCTAAATCGCTGGCTTTTAAAGAAGACCAAGGCAGGCCAGCAGCGCGGGTTCGATTCCCGTACCAGCCTCCCCGAACAGGTGCCAGAATGTGCCGACTAGGGGCTTTTCACAGTAGCTTCATTGAAGCCTACTCGTGACAATAAGCGATTTTCGTTTTGTTTCGTTTTTGGCTGCTGGACTCCAGCCTCGAGGTGGACTCGATTGCCCCGACACTGGAGTTGTTGGTGAGTGGCAAGAGATTGCAGGAGGAATTTGAGCTACTCGCGTTGAGCAAGACAGTGAACCAGCTGCAATGCTCGTGGGAGGACCTTTTACAAATACGGGGAGAAGGCCAATCACCTTTTCGCACATCAGCTATGGCGTTTGGATCCCTGCCTTCCGGGGGTGATTTCAGAGCAGCAGACTGGTTTTGTCAAGGGCCAACAGATTTCGGCCAACATACGCCAATTGCTTAACGTTGTTCTGTAACCCGCCCCTCCCCCCAGTGCCCGAGCCAGATGTGACTATCTCAGTGGTAGCTGAAAAACGTTTGATAGGGTAGATTGTATACTTATTTGAAATTCTTGGGAGGTTTGACTTTGGGCAAAAATTAATATCACGGATTCAGCTTTTGTACAGAGCTCCACCGTGAATGTGTGTCACAATGCCCTGAGTTCGGGTTACTTTTGAATGAACAGAGGTATGAGACAGGGTTATCCATTGGCTCCACTTTTGTTGGCCTTGGCAATCCAGCCTCTGGTCGTTGCGTTGAGGTCGTCCGTTGGGTGGAGGAGGATAGCGGGGGGAGGAGCTTTGGGTGTCTTTATGTGTGGATGATCTGCTTCTGTATATCCCGGACCCACTCTCCAGTGTAGAGGAGATAATGCAGATACTTAGGAGCTTTGTCCCCTTCTTGGGGTATAAGCTGAATCTGGACAAAAGTGAATACTTCCCGGTGATTCCCCAATGGGTGGGGAGCTGATCTGGGGAAGTTGCCTGGCCAGGGCTAGCTTCCGTTACCTGGGAATCTGGGTGGCCCACTATTGACCTTCACTTCACAAGCTTAAATTCGTGAGTCTGGTGAATGGAGTTAAGGCCGATTTGAAAAGGTTTGATGACCTCCCTCTGACCTTGGTGGGTAGGGTGCAGACTGTAAAAATGAACAACCTCTCGAGGTTTTTGTTTTTGTTCCGGTGTCTCCCAGTCTTTTTCCCCAGATCTTTCTTTGGTAAGGTCAACAAAATGCTTCCCTCCTTTATTTGAAGACCCCATGGATTCAGAGGACATCTCTACAGAGAGAGAGGCAGTTGAGAGAATTGGCACTACCTAATTTGTTATTTTCTTACTGGGCTGCACATATTGGAAAGGTGCGGGGGTGGCTGAAGGACCCAGGTTCTCTATGGGGCGGGTGGAGGCAGGGCTGTGTAGAGGTTTGAGTCTGAGGGCCATGGTCACTGCCCGGTTTCCATTTCCCCCCAAAAATTGACCTTGAGCCCCCTGGTGGCCATTTGGAGGATTTGGAGGCATTTTGGGCGGCATTTTAAGCTGGGCTCCATGTCAGTGTTGGCCCCTATTTGCAGGAACTATTTATTTGTGCCGTCTGGCTTGAAATCATCGTTCAAGACAAGGGGGTGGGAGGGATTGGAAAAGTTTGGGGACATGCCTATTGAAGGGAGGTTCACCGGTATGGAGGAGTTATTGGAGAAGATCTAGCTTCAGAGATCTAATGCATTTAGGTATTTGCAAATTCGCAATTTCATGCGCAAGAAGATTCCTTCATTTCTCCTGGCACCATTGCTCTCGCTCTTGGACAGGGTCCTGTCCCTGGCCAAGTTGGGTGAGGGGAGGATTTTGGATATCTATGGCTGGATCCTGTCGAGCCGAGCAAGCTTCATTGGAGGAAGTAAAGAGAAACTGGGAGGGTGAACTGGGTCTGGTTTTTGATGGGGGGGGGAGGGGGGGGGGGGGGGGTGTGGAGTGAGGCTCTTCACAGCGTCAACTCCACCTCCTCTTGTGATAGGCTTGATCTGGTTCAAGGTGGTGCGCAGAGGCCACTGGATCAGGCTGCCAATTAGGTTTTTTTTTTCAGGGGTGGAGGGTGGGTGCGATCGTTGTGCTAGGGGACCAGCAAATCATACGCACATGTTCTGGTCTTGCCCTAACCTTGTGTGTTTCTGGGCCTCCTTTTTCAGCGCATGTTGGGGTTCTGGGTATTCAGCTGGAGCCGTACCCGTTGGTGGCTATTTTTGGGGGTATCGGACTCGTCGGTTCTGCAGGCGGGGATGAAGGTAGACCTGCTCACTTTTGCCTCGTTGATAGCTTGGAAGAGAGTTCTGCTCGGGCGGAGGCCCTCGTTAAACCCGGGGCCTCCGCCTGGCTGAGTGATCTGATGGAATCTTTGTACCTTGAGAAGGACAGGTACACCATCGGGGGTCAGGGGGAGGGTTCTACTCGAGGTGGCAGCCTTTTATCTCCTTTCTCAGGGAGTTGGTTACCATCAATTGCTGGGGGTGGCATGGTTTCTGCTAAGTTTTAATCTTTATGGGGGTTAGGTGTGGGTGGGTTCATTTTGAAACAATGTTTGTTGTACGTTATTGTTTTGTTTTAATGTTATAATGAAAGAGCTATTTTGAATTAAAATACTGTAAAAAAAATTTACATTCAAAAGAAATTGGTGCAGTCTGTGCTGGTTGAAGCTGGTTGTAGCTTTGGTGTGTCATGATGTGAGCTATTTGCTGCAGAACCCATAGCTCTTGGATCTGCTCTTGAACCATGGCTTTATGTGGCCCTTGTAGGTAGAGTGGGGTAGTCAGATTCTAGTCTTAAAATCAATCATTTTTATACTGTATTCACTATAATCCATAACAAGGTCAAGGAAACCATTTTAAGACTATCATGTGGCTTCGGCAGCCATTTCCAATCCTGTAATGTGTATTCTGTATTAACTAGATGTAATAATTTTGCACCAAGTAGCAGCCAACCATGACGCAGATGATTATAAAAGTAATGAACCTTGATAGAATTGTCATAACCCTGACATTCTTCCTTTTCAGATACGAATCCAATTCTCTTTTGAAAGCCTTGAACTCACCTTCACCAGGCTCTCAGGCAGCGCGTTCCAGATCTTAACCACTTGCTGTGTTAAAATCTTTTTCCTTACGTCTCCTTTGCCTACTTTTCTTAAATCTGTGCCATCTTATTCTTAATAATAATAATAACCTTTATTATTGTTTCAAGTAGGCTGACATTAACACTGTAATGAAGTTACTGTGAAAAGCCCATAGTTGTCACAGTCCGTATTTATATGTCATGAATTTATGTCATTAGTAGGCGCGTTGGAGAAGCTGCATTTTTTTTATTTTTAAGTGTAAAACGTGTATAAATACTGTATAAACTTGAATGTTTCTCAACAATGCAGACATAGCAAAATGGGTGAGACAAAATAAAATTTTCAAATCTGATAAGGTATGGGACACCATCGCCTTGGCAGGGTCTCAAGTATGAATGCTGAATTGTTCCCAAGCAGATTGAAATAAGCAATGTAAAGAGAGCCCGCGCAGGGTTGGAGAATCGTCGGGGGGGGGGGGGAGAATCCCGCCACGCCGCTCTGACGGCGGGCCGCCGATTCTCCAGCGACGGGAGAATCAGCACCAATCACGACTGCACGGTCGCTGAGGTGCCGGTCAGGGGCCGTTGAAAGCAGCCACTGCGGTGATTCTCCGTGCTCGACGGGCAGCGTGCCCGCCGGGTTCTGCCGAGTCCCACCGGCATGGTATACGTATGGTCCCACCCAGTGGGACCTCGCCGTTCTGGCTGTGGGGACCATCTTAGTGGGGGGGGGCAGGAGAATCCAACTCCCGGGGGGGGGGGGGGGGGGGGGGGGGGGCCTCCACGGTGGCTAGGTCCGCGATCGGGGGCTACCAATCGGTGGATGTGCTCATTCCGGGGGGGGGGGGCTATGTTCCTCCGCACCAGGCTGCTGTAGGGCTCGGACATGTTGCCCGGGGGGCCAGCGCAGAGCCGGAAATCACGCGCTCCGGCGTGGAAATGGCCGTGCCGCGCATGCGCGGACCCGCGCTGGCCATGGCGTGCATACGCGGACCCGCTCCGACCGTGTAGGGCTGGCTTTCGGCACAGAGCAGCGCACAGCACTCTGGCGTCGTTCTAGCCCCCGAAGAAGAGGAGAATTACTGGGCCTGGAGGCCCATTGACGCCGGCATCGCTCGCGCCGGTTTTGATGCTGGTGCCAGTGCTTTGCCGCGATAACGGTGAATCCCGGCCATTGTTGTCTGTGGATGCCGTTTAGAACAGTTATCAACTGGAAGATGTCATTAGAGACCAATTAAATTCACCAAAGAACATCTAGGACCAATCATTAAGTCAACAATAGCCTGGCCTGACCAGGCATGGCATGATGTTCATCAAAGGGTTAAAAGTAGGCGTCCTGTAAGGGTTTATTGCTGGCGAAGATTGTGAAGACCCCGGAGCAAACCACATGTCAGTTTCCACAAGAGTTTTCAAAATCAAGACCTGAGTCAGCAAACAAGTCACCAACACGTCAACCTCAGTGCAATCAGCTGAAGTTGTACAAGTAACTGTACAAAGGTGTGTTAAGTATACCTTTTCTTCAATAAGTTTTCTAAAATTTACTATCCAGAGAGTCTTACCTTACTAGATTAAGTCCTGTAAGAACAAAAGTAAATCAAAGAGAATTAGTTCAAAGCTGATTCAGAAGTAGTCCCCAACTTTATGTTGTCACAAAAGCTTGATAGAGTTCCAGTTCAGTTTCTGGTCAATTGTGACCCTCAAGGTGGGGGATTCAGTGATGCTAATGCCACGGAAGATCAAAGGGTGGTTCTTTGATTCTCCCCTGTGGCAAGAAGATATTGGTGACATGAAAATGTCAGGAAACTGCAAGAAATTGGAATATTTTCTGCTGGTTATATATCTCAAAAAGCTGTGGGCAAATTAAACGAGAGCATGGCTGTGTTAACGGAATTAGTAACCTTGATGAGCTGTACAGCACTGCAAACACATGTTTATCTCAGGCAAGTTAGTAACAATGGGGGACAGAACATAAATGGATTCAAAAGGAGCGAAAGAAGTGATGCACGACCAATCACTACTGAAGCGAGATTGTAGTCCAATTGAAGGCTTTAATGAACAAGTTGTTACCCCAGCAGCTCCGGTACAGAATGACTGCTGTGGGTGAAACACAGACTCTTACGCTCCGCCTGCTGGGCGGAACCAGCAGACAGGTTCTACCACTCATACTATAGTATAAGGTACATCCCACCTAGGTACCGCGATACCCCTAATATAGCCTACCACAAGAAGGTTTGAAAGAAAGGTGTGAGGAAACGTTCATAAGGTGAGTGTATTTTACTGCTTTAATCTAAAACAAGGTTTTTCAAACTGTGGGTTGCGACCCGTGGATGGGTCACGGGCGGGTGTCGCGATCCTCGCAGTGATCGGTTGCGGCGTTCCCGATCGCGGGAGAAGCGCCCAATGGCCGCGACCAGCTTTCAAATTGAGCATGCTGGCCGTGACTGCCTTTTAAATGCAAACAATGCAGTCTTCCGGCCAGTAGTGGTGGCAGAGAGCAGGTCACGCGCCTGGCACGTACACTGACGTCACACGCCCTGTACATCCGTGCTATTGCCGCAAAATCACGGAGGAGAGATTCCGCCACTTTCTAGCTACCAGCCAGTAAGCGAGCAGGATTATGAAGAACTGATGACGGATTGTTTCATGATAAGGAAGAGAGGGCCTGAGAAACAAACTGGCCAGGATCTCACAACTGAATTTGATGATTGGCAAGAGATACTGGCCACCATGTTCACAATGACTGAAACGGGCTTTATATTCCAGCTTTTTTATTATTGATTGAATTCAAATTCCACCAGCTGCCATGGTGGGATTTGAACTCAGATCCCTGGAGCTTAAGCTTCTGAGCTGCTAGTTCAGTAATATCACCAGTATTCCACCAATTCCCTGAAATTCCTGCACACATTTAAGCTGCGGGTAGGTCTATCTATAAATGTGCAACCCATGAAGATCATGGACGCCATGCAGTGATGCCAACTGCTGCTGAAGTTCCAAAATCCGGAACTCAAGCTGATTCACCTGACAATGCTTCCTGCACAAATGGTTATCCAGGTCATGGGAAGTGCCGTGGAGTTCCCACATAGCACAGTATGTGCATTTTAGAGGTCAGTGAAGCCCAGATATTTCTTTAATTATTCGTTAACCTTGGTACTGCTAATAAGCATTACCAATATTAATAAACCTTGTTGCTATTAATAAACCTCATTACTATTGATAAACCTTCCTAATATTGATAAATTCTACCATGACTTAACACACCTTACAGAAAGTAATACATTTGATAATTTAAAATTGTTTTGCAGTATTCAATTAATTTTGTTCCAAATTAAGGAGCAATTTAGCGTGGACAATCCACCTTCCCTGCACATCTTTGGGTTGCCGGGGTGAGGCCCACGCAGACACGAGGAGAATGTGTAAACTCCACACGGACAGTGACCCAGGGCTGGGATCGAACCCGGGTCCTTGGCACCGTGAGGCAGCAGTGCTAACCACTGCGCCACCCTGCCGCCCGACAGTACTAAACTTTACTTTTAAAAAAAGTTAAAAGGTAATACTCACCAGCTACTCACTTGTTACTTATTATCAATACTTAATATTTTGATCATTTTTCATTTGCCAGTGGTTTAGAATTAGTTTCTAACCAGCCATACTCAGCAGTCAATCATGATGTTACATTGTGATTTTTGTTTCTGAAATTAGGATCTCACTGTCCGCATCAGTGGTGGTGGCAGCGACGACCTGACCCTGTCACTGAACTCTCGCTACTTGTCTTAAAAGGGTAGATGGAGAAAAGTTCTTGTGGGGGGGTGGGGGGGTGCTTTTATCACCTTTGAGTGTGAACTGGGCCATTCAGAGATTAGGCCAGGAGGCATTTCTTCATACTCAAGGAAGTGGAAATCTGAGTATTTTTCTGTCTCAGCTATTAAAGAGTTGAAGATGCCCCAGGTTATGATAGCTTTGGTTCATTCTAATAAGAAATCTGTTGTTTCCATGGCGATGTGTGCTGACTCCGAGTACGTACACTAGAGGCTTCCCCACTGCAGGAAAGTAGTAAAACCCCCTCAGGCATCGGGTCCTGTATGGATTCCTCTCAAATATTCTCCCTTTGAAGACATCACACTTTTCAAAGAAAAGAAGTTTCTTGGTGAAAGCGTTACAGACCAGAGTCCCAGGGTGTTATGGGAAACTAACATTCGAACCCCTCACGTGCCATCTGAGACCCCACAGCAAACTAAACCCACAAACTAAACTCCTTCATTTCAACAAGAGTTCTCCGGTATCTGGTGGGCGGGCCGTATCGGTGCCGAGGAGTGGCGTGAACCACTCCGGCGTTGGGCCACCCATCCTTTGGGGGCTAGGCCGGCGCCTGTTGGGGTTGGCGCTGCACCAACTGGCGCCGAAGGGCCTCTGCCGGCCGACGCGGGTTGGTGCATGCGCAGGAGCGTCAGGAGGATC